>NC_091788.1:46442412-47066996 GCF_029378745.1 Bos indicus | reverse complement strand
CGACTCTTTGTGACCCCATGAATCGCAACATGCCAGGCCTCCCTGTCCATCACCAACTCACAGAGCTCACCCAAACCCATGTCCATCGAGTCAGTGATGCCATCCAGCCATCTCATCCTCTGTCGTCCCCTTCTCCTCCTGCCCCCAATCCCTCCCAGCATCAGGGTCTTTTCCAATGAGTCAACTCTTCTCATGAGGTAGCCAAAGTACTGGAGTTTCAGCTTTAGCATCATTCCTTCCAAAGAAATCCCAGGACTGATCTCCTTTAGGACGGACTGGTTGGATCTCCTTGCAGTCCAAGGGACTCTCAAGAGTCTTCTCTAACACCACAGTTCAAAAGCATCAATTCTTCGGCTCTCAGCTTTTTTCACCACTTACTAAATATATTAGATATCTGTATTTACAAAATGTTCCCCTTTACCTCAGCATTACACTGTGTCTTCAAGCCTGTTTTATTTCACTAATACACCTTCTTATATGTACCATTTGCCTGGTTTATCATTTTTCCATCCCTCTACTCTCAATCTGTGTCTTTATACTAAAGTGCCTCCCAGCCAATGAGGCTCTTGCCTAGGGAATGCTGGGAAAGAAGTCTTGCTGCCTTGGAACCTTGAGTAGCCTGCTGTGACAAAACAGGAGGGAGCCTGGGGATGTCACCCGGAGATGGGATGAGAATGCAGCCAGGCTCCTGGAGTGGTGGAGCCTGGAGCAAGCCACTCCTCCACCCCAGGTCTTCCTGTGCCAGCCAGTGCGTTTTGGCCACATCCGCTTGGGGTTGGGTTTTGGCCTCATTCGAGCAAGACTCCAAGTATCCCGAGGCCAGAGGGCTGGAGGGATTGGTGCCCTGGGCCTGGCGATCCTGGCCCAGCCCGTTTAAACCAGGCCAACACGAACGCGGGCCCTCCACACTGCAGAGCAGCCAGGCTGGTCCCCTCCCTCGACCACGACCACGGTGTGATGGGTTTAATTTATTGTAGGAAACCCTTAAAGGCGCAGGAGCTTTGGAGAGCTTGTGACAATAGGCATAAAGCACGCATTTAACCCGTCTGAATGGAGGCTAGATTTACTGTCTGGGCCAGACGGGATTTTTGTCCCCAAGTCATCTCGGAGTACATTGGCCACTAAAGATCTCAACAGAAGACGAAGACGGGACAAAGGAAGTAAATTTTAAAAGGAACTTTGTCAAGGAGTTTTAGATGTTCACCAGATAGAAACCGCCGCTGCCCTCACCGAAATGACTGTTGGATTTGCCGAGCGGTTGTGGATCAGAGGATGATGCTAATGAAGGAGTTGAAATGCATGTTTGATGGACCCCGGAGAATGGGGCCAATTTCATACAAGCCTGCAGCAAGGTTAAGGAATCAAAGAAGGTGGCCGTCAGATTTGCTGCCGGGGACAAGGCTCCATTGTCTGGCCCCCTTTCTCAGCCGGGAAGCGTGTTTTTAACTACAGTGTTTACCAACGTGTACATCCTAGCCTGGCCGACTGGGCCTGCAGAATTTATGACCAGGAACAAACCTCTTAGAGGGGAAAAGAAAACAGCTCCTACCAGCTGGGGAAGGGCTGTTTATGAGGGCCCCGCGGAGCTGCATTAAGCGGTCTGGGCTTTGCGGGGCTCTGTGGGGGGTGGGCTGCATTTGCAAAGCCAGGGACCTAGCCTTGCAGATGGAAGGGGTCTTGCCTTTCGTGAACAATCGCAGGAGGACAGAGGCTCCCTCTGAGGCCTCCTGACCGGTTTCAATATGGCTCGTCTCAGTTTTGTCTCCTTAAGACAGTCTGAATCTGGGCCCCCTGCAGCTGAGCTCGCCTGCCAGCTCAAGTGCCAGCGTTCACAGGCCGGAGATTTTGAGAAGCCTGCAGACACCCAGCTGGGTTGACGGCGACGCTGTTGATGGAACTGACATTTGTGAACTGGCTCCCCCAGCCTGAAGGTGGGGGACCGCCTCTGAACGCCCGCGGCAGCCGCCAACTCCATGCTGAAGACCCTTGACCCGAGGCCCCAGCTTGCCCATGTGGTCTCCCAAGCCCATGTGTTCCTGCACATGCCTGGCCCACGCAGGGCTTCCCTGCCAGGAGCAGACCCTAGATTGCACGTCCTGGCCTTGGACACACCCCAACTCTCGCGGACATGAGCCTCCCACCTGTACTCCCTCATCCAGTGCTCCCAGGTGGGGCCTCTGTGCTCCATGCCAGCTGGATTCCCCACCCCCTTCTACTCCACTCCTTGTTGCCCATCCTTGGTCCAAGCTGTTGCCTCTGCCTAGAACAGGGCTACTCACATATGGGCCCCACCAGCAGCAGCAACGTCACTGGGAACTTGTGAGACACGCACGTCCCTGGGCCCCCCTCCAGCTACTGAATCAGAACCTCTTGGTGTTGGGTGGGGGCGGTGCCCAGGGATGTGTTTCAAGCTCTCCAGATGATCCTTGTGAATGCTGAAGCCTGAGAGGCCCTCCTTGAACCACCTGTGTTCCTCGTCTCTCTCTCCCCCTTCTCTCTCTGCGTTTCTCTCAGTTTGAAGCCATTTGTAGCTCAGGTTGGGCCCTGAAGGAGCAGGTGGCCTCATGGAAGTTTCGTGGAAAGAACAGGCAGCAGAAAGAGGGGGGTCCCTTCACCGTCCTACTTAGGTCTGGATGCTCAGGGTCTTCCCAGACTCGGTGAGTGTCTGGAAATGTGGGGAGCTCTGGCTCACCCCAGAAGGGGCCTGGGAGGCTGTATTAATGTCCTAGGACTGCTGTGATAAATGACCACAATGGGTGGCTTACTACCACAGGAATTCATTCTCTCCCAGCTCTGGAAGCCAGAAGCCCTAAATGAGGGTGTTGGCGGGGCCTCGATCCCTCTAGAGTCTGCTGCAGGCCTCTCTCCCAGATGCTGGAGGCCACCGGCAGTCCTGGACACCCTTGGCTGGCAGATGCTTCACTCCAGCCTCTGCCTTCTTCTCTACTTGGCCTTCGCCTCACTGTGTGTGTGTGTGTGTCTCAGACCTCCCTCTCCTTTCTCTTAGGAGGACCCCAGTCATTGGCTCACAGCCCACCCAAACTCACTGCGATCTCATCTCAAGATCCTTAACTCAATTATACCTGCAAAGATACCATTTCCAAATAAGGTCACGTTCTCAGGTACCAGGAATTGGACATATGTTTTGGGGAGACACGGTCCAACCCATCACAGGTGCTTAGAGCAGCCAGTTGAAGGGCGTGTGCTCCAGGCAGACTGCCTGAGCTCGAAGCCGAGCTCCATGGTGTCCAGCTCTGAATTCCCACAAGCTGCTTCACTGCTCCGAGCATCAGTGTCCACATCTGAGGACAGGAAATGACCCAACTCTCTCTCTGCCTTCACCTGGCTTCCCCAATTCCATTCTCTATACATCACGCCAGAGTTATGAGAAAAAGCATGCATGCTCAGTTGTGTGTGACTCTGTGCGGCCCCATGGACCATTGCCCGCCAGGCTCCTCTGTCCATGGGATTCTCCAGGCAAGAATGCTGGAGTGGGTTGCCATGTCCTCCTCCAGGGCATCTTCCCGGCCCAGTAATCAAACCCACATCTCCTATGTCTCCTGTACTGCAAGTGGATTCTCTACCTGCTGAGCCATCGGAGAAGCCAGAATTTTAAGAAAACATCATTTCTCTGCTTAAAACTTTGGGCTCCTTACTGTAACCCCCAAAATATCACCCCGCTGTACTCCCTCAGCAACACCAAGCCCCCAGCAGCATCTCATCATGAGGGCTGTAAGCAAAATTCTGGAACACAAAGACTTTCCCTGAGTGCTCCAGAACATTTCTCCCACCCCCCTCCCCATCGCCCACCAACCCCGCTCATCCTTCATGTGCCTCCCTCCCCCTCCCCTCCCTCCCTCCCTCTCTGAGGAAAGCCAGCTGCAGTCCTGCAGAAATACCCTGTCTCAGGGACTAAAGCTACAAATGACTCAGTGAGGGCCCAAGGCCTCTGTTATCTGTTGCCTTCATCCCTCTATTCTCTACTTCTTGGGACACCTGGGCATCCCTCCAACATGGCCCATTTCAATTCTTCTGGTTAAGTGATCAGTGCAGAGACACGGTCTGCACAGATGTGGTCCACTGTCCATCCTGATCCATCTCCATGGCAGGCTGGGGGGTGGTGGGGCGGTGCAGAGAGCATAAGGGTGGGATGCCCACGTGAGAGTCCAAGAAAAGTTCCTGTTCCAAGAGAAGGGGTGCTAGAAAGACACCCCACCAGGGATCTGCACTTAGCAGACCCTGCCTTTCAGACAAGTCAGTAGTCAGAGCAAGAATGCAGCATCCATGTTTAGAAGGAAGAAACTTCGAAAAGAGCTCTCTTTCTCCACGCCCGCAAGTACTGGGGAGATCGCTGTTTACAGATCCACCATCGATGGGTTCGCGTCACCTGCCCTGCTTATCTGATTGATCTCACATGTTCCCACTTGACCTGAGTTGTGTTCTGTCTACTTTGCTTGAGTACCACAGGGCCTCGGGGAGAGCAGCACCTCACACGTAATAACCTCCTTGTACTTCAGCCATCTCCCACGTCAGGTGGCCCCGTGCACCCGTGGCCAGACTGTCTTTGTGTTGAGAGGACTGTGGTCAGGAAATCTGGGCCCCTGAGGATGGCTGGGGCACCCACATTAAAGCCCAGTTGCTCCTTCCCTGGCCTGACAATTACCAGAGTGGTGGCAGCAGATGCCACCCCGGCCCCTTTCCCAGCCCCATGCCACGGCATGACTGGGCACTCATCAGCCTGGGGCGTCATTCTCCCGATGGGTCTTTCAGCCTCTAGCCTGGCCTTTCCAGTGTATCCTCCCCTCTGTTCCCATTGATGCATCATAAGCTACTTCAATAAGCAATTATGAAATACATTAGAAACAGATGATAAGTAGAAATCTTCAGCAAATAAAAAGAAGATAAAGAAAAACCAAATTGAAATTTTAGAACTGAATAATTCAATAAATGAAATGAAAAACTCACTGACGGATTCAGCAGCAGAATGGAAGAGACAGAGGAAAGAATTAGTGAAGTGGAAGACGGAATAATAGGAATTACTGAGTCTGAGCATCAGAGAGAAAATAGACTCTGAGAAGTGTGAGAAAGAAGGAGTGAGTGAAAATAGACTAAGATAAAGTGAACAGAGTCTCAGGGGTCTGTGGAACTTTTTTTTTTTTTTTAAGATAAAACATTCATGTCATCAGAGTCCCAAAGTAAAAGAAAAAAATGACAGGACTAAAAAAATACTCCAAGAAATAAGGGCTGAAAATTTCCCAAATTTGTAAAGAGACATAAACTTACCGATTCAAGAATCTGAGTAAATCCTAAATAGGATAAATCAAAGAAACCTTCACCAAGACACATACTAATTAAACTTCTGAAAGCTAAAGACAACATAAAATCTTGAAAATGCCAAAGGAAAACCAATAGACCTGAGAGGATAAATAAGCAAATACAGAATTATAGTTGGAGATTGCAGCACACCTCTCCCCACAGTTGATGGAACAACTCAACAGGAGATCAACAAGGAGATGGGAGAATCAACACCACCATCAACACGTAGGACCTGATCCATACAAAACAGTCCACCAGCAACACCGGATACACACTGTCTTATGGAACATATACCAAGGTAGACCTCAACAGAAGGCAATGGCAACCCACTCCAGTACTCTTGCCTGGAAAATCCCATGGACGGAGGAGCCTGGTGGGCTGCAGTCCATGTGGTCGCTAAGAGTTGGGCACGACTAAGTGACTTCCCTTTCACTTTTCACTTTCATGCATTGGAGAAGGAAATGGCAACCCACTCCAGTGTTCTTGCCTGGAGAATCCCAGGGACAGGGGAGCCTGGTGGGCTGCCGTCTATGGGGTCACACAGAGTCGGACACAACTGACATGACTTAGCAGCAGCAGCAGATTTAAAAGAGTAGAAGCTGTACAGTGCTCTCCAACTACAGTGGAGTCAAACTAGAAATCAATAAAGGAAGGATAACAGGAATATCTCTATTAACATTTAGAAACTAAACAACACAATTCCACAGAGTCTTTGAGTCAGAGAGGTAGTCTCAAGGGAGATTTTATTTTTTAAATACACTGAACTTAATGAAAATGAAAATTCAGCTTACAGGACTTCCCTGGTGGTGCAGTGGTTGAGATTGCAGCCCCACAGCAGGAGGCATGGGTTTGATCCCTGGTCAAGGAAATAAGATCCCACATGCTGTGTGATACTGCCAAAAAATAATAATAAAAAAGAAAATACAGCTTATAGGCATCCGTGGGACACAGCTAAAGCAGTGTTGAGAAGAAATTTCATAGCATTAAACGCATTACAAAAGAAAAGGAAAAAAAAAATCAGTAAGTGAAGCTCCCACCTCAAGAACCTAGAGAAAAAAGAGCAAAGTAAATTAAAAGAAAATAGAAGAGAAGAAATAATAAACATTAAGAGGAGAATTTTTTTTTTTAATTGGAAACCAAAACAACAAAGAAAATCAGAGAAAAAAAGAGCTGGTCCTTTGAGAACAATAAAAGGGACAAACCTCTAGCAAAACTGACAAAGATAAAAAGATACAAATTGCTGATACTAATAGCGACACGGGGGGTCTACAAATCCTAAAGACAAGTGGCTAAAATGGAATACTATGAACAACTCTTCACACATTAATCAGACAACTTAAGTGACATTGACTAATTCCTTGAAAAATGAATGAGATGAAAACTAACTCCGTGGGTCATGCACACGTCCAACACGTAGAACTATAAAACTTGTCGAGAAAGCATCAAAGAAGATCTTTGGGGCCTTGAGCTAGGCAAAGACTTCCTAAACTTGGCACCCAAGGCACCACCCATAAAAGGAAAGCTTGATGAACTGGACCTCATCAAAAATAAAATCTTTGGCGCACCCAGAAACCCTGTGAAGAGGATGAAAAGGCAAGCTACAGACTGGTTTTTTAAAAAAATGCAATCTATATGTCTGACCAAGGACAAGTATCTAGGATTGTTTTTTTTTTTAATTCTTAAAACTCCACAGTAAAGCGAACAATTAGAACACAAGCAAAAGACATGAAGAGATATTTCCCCAAAGAAGATATTCAGAGGGCGAATAAGCACATGGCCAGACGTTCGACGTCATTGGCCATTAATCATGCATGTTGAAACCACAACAAGCTACCACTACACACCTAAACCAAAACAGAGCGGCAATGCCAAGTGCTGGTGAGAACGCACAGTATTAACAGCTGCATACATCATATGTGGCTGCTGGGAACGCGAGACGCGACAGCTACTCAGGAAAATAGTTTGAGGGTTTCTTTAAAAATTAGTCATGCACTGACAATGTGACCCAGCGGTTACATTCCTGGGCTCTTGCCCCAGATGACTGTTATGTTCACACCTGTACACAAACATTTATGGTAGCTTTTTTGTAATTAATAACCAAAACCTGGAAAACATGAAAAGGTCCTTCAACATGCGAATGATCAGACAAACCATGCTCTATCCCCTGCCCCGCCATGGAACACTACTCAGTACTGCAAAGGGATGAATTATTGCTGCAGAGGGCAGCTGGATGCATTCCTGAAGAGGTGTGCTAAAACTGTGGAAAAAAACGAATGTATCATTTGATTTATGTCACATTCTTGAAATGACAAAGTTGTAGAAACGGAGAACAGGTCGTGATTCTGTTGTGGTTCCAATTGTGGCAGCTGTGGGTGCCAGGAATTAAGGGGCGGGGTGGGACGGGAGGGAAGTAGGTGTGGCTACAAAAAGGCAACATGACTTGTGAACACAGCGGGGGCAGGAAGGGGTATGACGCGTTGAGAGAACAGCGCTGAGATGTGTCAACCAGCACGTGTGCATAGATGGCTGGTGGGAAGCTGCTGTACGGCACGGGGAGCTCGGATTGATTCTCTGGGGTGACCTAGATGGGTGGGACTGGGGGTGGTGGGAGGGAGGGGCCTATGTATACATAGAGCTGATTCCCCTGTACAGCAGAAACTGTACAGCAGAATTCTGTACAGCAGAAACTAACGACGTCGTTAGTTTCTATTATCCTCCAATTTCTTCTTAGAAAGGCAGCCCTAGGAACCCTGCTGGTGATGGAGCGCTCTGTAAATTGCATCGGTGCCTGTGTCCTGGCTATGCTGCTGCACTATGGTTTCACACGATGTCACGGATGTTACTGGAGAAACTGACAGGGAGATGCAACCACTCTGTGTTCTCACAACTGCATGTGGCTCTTCACTTCTCTCAAAATAAAAAGTGCAATCTTTGAAGAAAAAAAAAAGAAGCTAAAGAAATGGGAAAAAAGGGCAATTAAGAAACTAAAAAAGGGGACTTCCCTGGTGGTCCAGTGGTTAAGAATCTGCCCTGCAATGCAGGGGACACATGTTCAATTCCTGGTCAGGGAAATAAGCTCCCACATGCCTTGGAGCAGCTAAGCCCACATGCCGTGACTCCCGAGCCCACGCACCACAGCTAGGGAATCCGTCCACCACAGCCGAAGAGTCATGACGCAACGAAGATCTGACGCAGCCAAATAAATAAATTTTAAAAAACTGAAAACCACAGAATGGGAGAAGATAATCACAATACAGAGCTCCAGCGAAAGACTTGTAGCTGGAATATAAAAACGGTCTCTAAGGTCAGTAAGAAAAAGACAGACAACTTAATTTTCTTACAAGCAGAGGAAAGGCGTTAACAGGCACTTCGCCAAGTGGCCAGGAGAGAGACGGAAAGGTTCTCCACACCTTCCGTCATCAGAGAAATGCAATGAAAAGCGTGCTTACTGCACATCCAACAGCGGCTGTAATGAAAAGGACGCGTGAGAGACTTCCATGATGGTCCAGTGGTTGGGACTCCCTGCTTCCAACGCAGGGGGCAGAAGTTCGCTCCCTGGTAAGGGAACTAAGATCCTTCATGCTGTGCAGTGCGACCAAAAAAAAAGTATTAGCAATACAAAATGCTGGCGAGGACATGGAGCAACATGACCCTCATGCCTTGTTGTCAGGAGAATAAGAGGAAGCAAACCACTTGGGGAAACTGAGGGGCTGTACCTTCTAAAGATAAACGAATGCGACTCTATGGCCCAGAATCTCCAGTCTGGAGAAACAATGCCTGTACCCGCCAAGGACGTGCACCGACTGCAGGGCTCACAGACCCAAGACTGGAAACGAGCCATATGTCTGCTAGCAGGGGAGTGGACTGACTGTGCTAAATTCGTGCAAAGATAGAAAACTCAACAATTAAAAAAAAGCAAATCCTGGATCTCTGCAACAATATGGATAAATCTCAAAAAGCCTATGCTGATCAAAAGTCAGTAGAAATGACCACATGCTGAAGGGTTCCCATTTGAAGCTCAGAGACGGGCGGAAGCAATTTATAGTGACAGGAACCAGGCTGGGTGCTCCCTGGGGTTGGGGAGGAGGGTGAGGGTGGAGTCTGGGGTTGTTGGAGGGTGTTGACTGGGTGGAGTCACAGGAAGCCTGGTAGGGGATGGGATTCTGCATGACCTTGATCTAGGGGAGTTCCACGGTGTAGACCCAAGTGTGAACCCAGATGTGTGCATGTTACTTAGTAATTTGGTAAAAATTCAACTTAAAAAAGTAATTTTCAATGAATGGGAAAAAAGCAAGGAGGCTGAGAACTGTAATTAAGCAAAAACAAACCCAGACCATGAACCCATTTGGCCACCAAGACCCACACCCACTTCCAGGGGCCCAGGAGGCCCCAGAGAAAAGGCAGCATCCTTCAGATCCCCAGGCAAAAGTCCCAGCCAGCGACAGCGGGCAGGGCGGCAAGACTCCATCCGTGGACACGGGCCCAGCCTCCCCCACCTGCAGGAGTGCCCAGGCTCCCACAGGTCTCAGCCTGAACTTGCGAGCTCTCAGGGCGCGGCCAGGGTGGGGGAGCCCAGCCCACTAGGGCCCAGGGTGGACACCCGGCAGCGAGACGGGGCTCCGTGGGAAGGCAAGGCAAAGCTAGTCCCTGGAGAGAAAGCCAGGGCTGCCTCGGGCTGCCCTTCGTTCGGCTGGCGTGATGCGGGCAACTCACAGCCTAGAGCACAGAGACAACTGTGGCCCTGCCCCGTTCCGGGAGCTGCCCTGTGAACTGACTCACTGATCCATTAGTGATCAGACTGTGGAATCGAGTATGCAGCGCTCATAAAGCTCAGGGTTCGGGTCCCGGCCCTGCCCCCTGATCCCTGGGTGACCTTGGGCAAATGACTTAGCCTCTCTGTGCCTCCATGGCTTTCAACTGAAAGGTGGAAATGAGTCAGATGAGCTAATACACATAAAGCCCTTACAACAGTGCCTGGCGCACTGTAAGGATAAGTAGCACAGCCAGCGGGTGGTACAGGCAGGTCTCAAACCCACCTCCAACCCGGAGCTATGCAGTCCCCTGGGCAGCGGCCAGCCGCCCGGGACAGCTGAGCACGTGCAGTGTGACTGAATGAGAAGTGCTGGACTTCTAAGCCCTTCTGTGAACAAAAAGTGCACAGTGTCTAGGAGTGTTCCGGATGGATTAAGTGCCGAAACAATCACATTTGCATAGATTAAGAAAATGAAAGGTATTATTAAAATAAATTTCGCCCGTTTGCTCTTCCTTTGTGAAAGCGTGATGTCACACCGGCAGCGCACGTTTGTGGCCGGTCCTAGGTTTCTGTTGGATGGCGTGGCCCTGGAGAATTCTGTCTCTGACAATTTCCTCTTCCCCAAATCTGAACTTATTCTGCACCATTTAAGGATCTCTTTCCTCTGGGATTGCTCAATCCCAGGAACATCACATCCATCCATACCTGTCTCTCTACATCATAGAGGCTTCCCTGGTGGCTGAGATGGTAAAGAATCTGTCTGCAACGCGGGAAACCCAGGTTCAGTCCCTGGGTTGGGACGATCCCCTGGTGGAGGGCATGGCAATTCACTCCAGTATTCTTGCCTGGAGAATCCCATGGGCTACAGTCCATGGGGTCACAAAGAGTCAGATACAACTGAGCAACTAAACACTTCCCTTTTTTTTTCCCCCACTGCGTCACAGTGCCTGGATCTCTGGTGATAACAGGGGGTCATCCCCTAGAAAAGGGTATTCGGCCAGCAATGCCTTCTGCCCACAGAGAAGAAAGGGAAATGGGTGCCCTTGGCAGGTGGCTGGGAGGTGGGTGGCCGTGCGGGGTCCTCTATTCTTGAGTTTCAAAATACAGTCTTGAGGTTGGAAGAGACTGGCAGGTCACTGGGTCCATCTTCAGGATGAGGAGCAAGGCATGGAGGGGTCTGGGGGATGGGGAGTCAGAGCTGGAGCATGGAGGACTTTGCGCCCTCCCCTCCTGGCCCCTGTCGGACCTCCAAGAGGCCCCAAAAGGGCAGCCAAGTCAGCCTGGGCCCTTCAGCAGAGACAGCGCTCCAGTCGGGCTGCTGTCCAGGGTCCAACAATTAGCCGAGGACAGGGATTTGCACAGGAGCAAGGATGGGGCGGCTCGGAGCCTCAGCCCCGCCTCGAGGCCGCCAAGCGGGCTCCTGCCAGAACGCTGGACTTTCCTGGAGCCTCCACGCCTGTATCCGATCCCATCCTCAGGACAGCCAGCCTGGCTGGTGCTCTCGGCCCCGCTTCAGGGAGGAGAAACCGAGGTGGGGACAGCCAGTGGCTCAGTGGCGCCCAGCACAGGCCAGTGGGAGGGTGGGGCCTGGAGCCAGAACCCGTGGGAAGGAGGCGCGCCCCGAGCAAAGCCGGGCGGAATGCAGGGAGGGGGCGGGGCCTGCCCCCACCCCCGCAGATGCTCGCTCCGCGCCCTCCAGCTTCACACCTTTCCCATGGCCCCCCTCTCGTCACCACCCCCCTCTCTGTAGGCGGCTTTGGGTGCTGCTCAAGAATAGGAACAGTCTGCGTTCAAATCACAGCTCTGGCCCTGCCTGCTCTGTGTATGAGCTCCGGCAAGTTACTCAACCTCTCTGGGCTTCCACGTCCTCATTTGTGAAATGGGGAGATGCACCTGCCCCTCTTGTGGGGCTGCCGTGAGACGCTGAGTGGTACCAGCAGAGACTCGATATATATCTGTGGCCACTTCTCTTGCTGTTGTTACGGTGGCTTTTCTGGAACCGTCTCCACAGGGCCAAGTCGCAGGTCGCAGGAGTCCCCAGCCCCTCTCCTGTTTGAGTCCTCCACGGCCATGCCAGGAGGCTGGGCACAGCTTTGCTGGGTCCTCTGCTCAGGAACACACACACAGCAGACGGAGGTCCGGAGAGCCGTGAGCTGCTCCCTGGCATTGTGTGCACACGCATGTTGGACCCCTCTGGGTGCCAAGGAGTGGGGTACAGTGGGGGTCAGAGGGCCCATCAAATACACCCACCAGCAGAGGTGGCTGCACCCCCCAAGGAAGGTGGGCGGCTGATCCCAAGCCCTCCTTCTTGCTGCCCCCAGCCCCTGGCCCCTTGTTTGCTGGGCCGGCGGACCCCTCGGCAGAACACAAATCGGCCCACATGACCCTCAAGGGGGCCCCTGCCCATGCCGGCACCCACACTGCATGGACGAGGGCCCCCGGGGACAGCAGTGTCAGCAGACAGGGAAGACCACAGGACTCTGTGGAGTCCCACCGCCGGGCCCTTTGTCTTTCTGTGCCTCGGTTTCTCCACCCATAAGGGACGAGGTCTGGACCGCGTGCTCTCTGAGGTCCTCACCCGACCCTCACCGATCGGCTCATGATTCGGACAAAGAGCCATGGATGGAGGCTGGTGGTTCCCAGGCTGTAGCCAGGCCCTGAGCCAGGGGACACCCGCCAGACTCCACAGGGAGACAGATGGGGGCGGTCCAAGGCGCTGGGTGGCGCGGGCAGGCCAGACAAGGCTCAGAAGGCTGGTTCCAGACAGGACGGGCCCGTGGTCAGGCGGGCAGCAGGGAGCCATCTGCAGGACGGGGCTTCCAGGGGGACCCAGGCCCCCGAGCCTGAGGCACGCCCCAAGCCCCTTCCCTGGGACACTCCCTCCGCAGCCCAGGGAGAAGCCGCATCCCTAAGTGACCCCACTCAGCCTTGGGACAAGGGCCGCAAGGCACTGGCAGCTTCTGAGACTGTGCTGCAGGGCAGCGGGCCACCCACGAGCCAGCAGCCTCGGAGAGCTCCCGTCAGTCCTCGTCCTCGGCCCTCTGCAGCCGAGCCTTGGCAGGTGAGCGGCAGGACTCGGCAGGCAGCCAAGGCCCCAACCAGGAGCCTGGGAAGGTTTGACCCACCATCGTACAGACTGAGCCCCTGGGCCCAAGTCCCGGCCCTGCTGCTCCCAGCTGCATCATGTCCATCATGCCCTGCAGGCTGTTTCCCTTCCTGAGCCTCGATTTCTCCATCTGTAAAACGGGGTGATGAGCATCTCTGGCTCTTGGGGAGGATGTGAGGGCTACAGAGGAGATGAGATGGACGCTTTCACTAAAGGACAACTGAAATGAACTGATGATAAGAAAAGAGGAGTGGGACAAGAAGATAATCCCACCTTTCCGATCCTCTAAGAATGACAACCAGCCCAGAACATCAAGAAAAGACCCACCCCCTCCCCCACCCTGCCGCCCAGTTTGGGGACCATGATTCCTACCAGAAGGAGATCCTTCTCTGGGCCCATCGAGGGAAGCCCGTATTTACCCACCAGGTGACCAGCTCCTTAGCATGTCCCCAGAAATCAGGCATTTTCCTACTGGAAAGTTTTCATTATCTTTAAATCCAATTCTGAGGGTATGAAAGTCACAAATTCAGCCTCTCTGACTCATGAGCCATCGGCAGGCAAGTGCTGTTGGGACTTGAACAGGGCGGGCAGAGATTTCCAAAGATCAGGGTGGGTTTCTTTAAACCTCTGAACAGTTCTCATTTCATAACCAGCTGACATACACATAAAGAAGCGATCTTTTTCCCAAGGAAACGTCTCGCGTCCAGGGTGAGGCCCTCTGCCCCACAACACCCTTGATCGAGGCGCCATGCCTGCCGGCGGTGCCCCACTGGGCAGGTCGGTGCCGTCCCCTCCTGGAGACCGCGGTGTTTGTTTCTTTGGTTCCCACCTACGAGCCGCGGGCTGCTGATTCTCTTGGCAGTCTCCAAGGCCAAGGGGTGTGCTGGGTAGCCTCAGGGACTGAGGCAGGCCAACAGAATTGAGGTGCCAGGTCCCAGGAACCCCACTGCCTAAGGCTGCTTGCACCTACTCATCATCAGTGACAGCCAATGCCTCGCCCTGACCACAAGCTCACCGCATGCCAGGCTCCGTGCCCGAAATAGGAGGTCTGGTCACATCCCCACCAGGACTCCTCAAGTAGGTACTGTCATGTCCATTTTGCAAATAGGAAAATCGAGGACCGGAGACGTGGAATGGCATGCCTGAGATCTCACTGCTGCAAAGTGGGGAGGCGGGATTTGAACCTATGTCTGTGTGGCTCCAGCATCTGCCCACTTCATCACTCTCCTGCCTCCTCAACTTAATTCACCGAGAGTCATTCAGCAACAATGCCTGTCTGGTCACTACAGTGAACAGATGGAGGGCAGGGGTGGTCCCAGTCCTGAGGGAACCTGCAACCTGCTCAAGGAGTGAGTGAGAGAATGAATGAATGGGCAAATGGATGAACAAATGAGCACATGTAGAGACAGGGTAGGAGGATGAGCCAGTCTGAGAGTGGGCTATCACGCTGGCACTCCTGTGGGCACCATAGGCTGCCACCAGCTGGGGGCCTCTCAGAAGCTGCATGGAACACTCACAAGTGTCAACCTAAGACAAGGAAAAAGGGAGGTCTGCCCACCGGCTGTATCTCCCATCCCCACGGTCAAGGGTAGCCTTCACGCTTCTAGGCTTGTGTGTGAGTCAGATGGCTGAGAAGTTCAGAGCAGAAAGAACAGCCCAGGGACAGCCGACACTTGCCACCCCACGGAGCTGGCTGCTGCAGAAAGGGCTGCTGGGGAAGAGTGAGTTGAAACCATGGGAGGCAGGACGTGAGAGGAATCTGATACAAGGCTACCCCTGTGCCCACAAACTGCACCTACAGAGCCCTCGCACCTAGAGCCCGAGTTCCGCAACAAAAGAATCCACAGCCATGAGAAGCCCACACCCCGCAACTGTAGAGTAGCCCCCACTCTCTGCAACTAGAGAAAGCCTGGGCCCAGCAACAAAGAGCTGGCGCAACCAAAAATAATCATTTAAAAAGTAAATAAAATCTATATATTTTTTAAAAAACAGCCCATGTGTTTGTGAAACTAGATTTTGGAAGCACAAGGAATGAGTTTGCTCTGTACTTGTTTTTATATTCTCTCTGGTAAATCTCCTCTCTTAGCAGTGAAGGTTAGTGGACCCAGCACAGGTAGATGTTCAAAAAATAGAGAGGCGAAATGATGGACGGATGCATGCATGCATGGCCATGGGAATGGGTAGTTGGATGGATAGACGGATGGGCGGATAAATGGACGGATGGATGGATAGGTGGGTGGGTGCATAAATGGATGGATGGATGGATGGATAAGTGGATGGGTGGATGGATGGATGGAAGGGTGTGTGGATGGGAGGATGGGCATGTTGTGGGTGGATAATTGAGTGGATAGATGGATGGGTGGTAGAGCCCAGATTCCTTCTGCTGTTACTAGCCCACCCACTTCTTCACCGGGAATGGATCCAACAGACAAGATGGGATTCTGAGCCAGGTTGGAGCTGAAAAACCAGCCAGACTCCCTGAGACAAGCCTTTGTGTCAAATGCATTGGGGAAGCAGGGAGGTGGGAGGTGGCTCCCAGCCAGGAGACACAAGCTGTCTCCCGTTGGCTTGGCAGGAAAGCCTCCCAGCTCTGGAGCACACGAACCAGGATTTGGATCCTGGCTCCCTTCCTTTCAGGCTGGCTGAATGATCTTAGGCAAGTCACTCAACTTGGGGTCTTGGTTTCCTCATTTAAATGAGAATCAGAGGAACTCCCACCTTTAGCTGTCCCTGCCCTGATAGTGTCCCCGCTGTGGGATCATTGTCATCATTGATAAACCTGGAATCTTCTCTGGATGAAAAGACCAGACCTCAGAATGAATAAAGTTCTCCAAGGTCCCAGCCAGGGCTAAAGCTTCTGATGACAGTGGTTGAACAGGGCAAAGGAATTTGAAGCCTCCAGCTGTAGTTTCTGATACAGCACGGACCACACCGAGAGCTGGACCATAGAGAAGGCTGTGCACCAAAGAACTGATGCTTTCGAACTGTGGTATTGGAGAAAACTCTTGAGAGTTCCTTGGACAGCAAGGACATCAAACCAGTCAATCCTAAAGGAAATCAACCCTGAGTACTCATTGGAAGGACTGATACTAAAGCTGAAACTCTAGTACTCTGGCCACCTGATGGGAAGAGCTGAGTCATTGGAAAAGATCCTGATGCTGGGAAAGATTGAGGGCAGGAGGAGAAGGGGGTGACAGAGGATGAGATGGTTGGATGGCATTGCCAACTCAATGGATATAAGTTTGAGCAAACTCTGAGAGATAATGAAGAACAGGGAAGCCTGGTGTGCTGCAGTCGATGGGGTTGCAAAAAGTCGGATATGACTTAGCAACTGAACAATGCCACCACCGTCAAGATGTGCATGCAGCCTTTAGGGAGACCCTAAAGCCTACTCCAAGACTTGGCTTTCCCTGTCTTCTGAGAACACATCCAGATGTTGACCATTTGTGGATGCGGTGTGGTTGAATCACCAAGCGACACAACCCAGAGCATTCTCAGAAAACAGGGTGAGCCATCCGCTCCCCAGATGGACTATGCCAAAGGGGCATTGCAAGAGGAGCAAGGTACACCCCTCACTGAAGGAAGAAAGGAAGGATTCAATTGGATGGTTGGTTGGTTGGTTAGCTAGTTAGTCTCCATCAGTAACTTAGTGAATGACTAGCTTGTAGCCCAGCCCACCTGGCACCTGGGCAATGATAAGTCCCTCTCTGAGGTCCCACCTCCAATACCCACCTTTGGGTTCATCCTCCCAGAGCCAGACTCAAACACGTTACTGCCCAAACCTTTAAGAGTCTCCAGTGTCCACAGGACAACATCCAAGGGCCTCCCCTGGACTTTCAAAGCTTCCAGCAATGAAGACCCTCCAAACTCCTCTTCTGCCCCCATGACAGCCCTACCCAGTGTTCTGGCCTCGACTCACACCTTCTATCCACCATGAGTCCGAGTCCTGCTTATAGAATGAAACCCATCCACCACAAGTCATGTTTCCAGGAGTAGTTGAGGATAATGGGGCCCCAAAACCCCTGCCATTCCTTCTAAAACAATAGCGGTAAGTTGACCTGTACTTTGCTCTTTGCTCACAGCTTCTTGCTTGTTCCTCAAGCAAATACATGCATGGAAGACAGGAAAAAGAAAGGACCCAGTTACCAGTGGTTATTATCCCTATCCCTGGAGTCTGACCGAACAACTTCATGGACCCATCCATTCCTCCACAGTCAGACACTCAGTCATTCAGAGAATCCTTACTGCTTCTTGGGCAAACTTGCTGATATCGAGAAGTCCAGGCTTCCCTTGCAGCTCAGCTGGTGAAGAATCGACCTGCAATGCAGGAGACCTGGGTTTGATCCCTGGGTTGGGAAGATCCCGTGGAGAAGGGAACAGCTAGCCACTCCAGTATTCCAGCCTGGAGAATTCCGTGGACTGTACAGTCCATGAGGTCATGGAGAGTAGAAGAGTCGAACACGACTGAGAGACTCTCTTTCACTACTGCTTCCTGGGCAAACTCACTGGTAGCAGGAAGTCCATGGGGTCCCACCCAAGTGGTCTCACAGGTACCAGCAACCATTTGGAGCCACAAAACCAGACGATCAGACTTGGTTCTGGCTCCCTTGCATCCCTCCAGGGCCTGGGGCAAGTCACCGGAGAGGCCATAAGCTGAGCCAACTCAGCGGTCAAGCTCTATCACTGTGATTATGATCCTGCCACTCTGAACCTGTTTCCCACCCGTGAAAGGAATAACAGCAACTTGTGTCTCCCCAGGTGACGGAGGGTTCGAGGAGATGAGGTATGCGGCTCTCGGCCAGCAGACAAGAACTCTGGAGAGCAGGGATCGGGGGCAGACCTCCTCAGCTCAAAGAGGACATATTGAAAACAGCCACAGGTGTGTGTGTGAGTCACCCAGTCATGACCGACTCTTGCAACCCCATGGACTGAAGCCCGCCAGGTTCCTCTGTCCATGGGATTCTCCAGGCAAGAAGACTGGAGTGGGTTGCCATTTCCTCCTCCCGAGCCCGGGATTTAACCCACGTCTCCTACACTGGCAGGCAGACTGTTTACCACTGAGCCACCCGGGAAGCCTGAAAATGGCCACATACTCCTTTATAAAGGACTCTTAGTCCCCTTGGCAATGGATGCTGTGTGAGTGTCCTGGGGCCACTGCAAAAAGTGGCCCAGAACTGCTAGCTTAAAATAGCAGGGTTCTGGAGACCAGAAGTCCAAAATCAAGCTGTCCCAGGGCCAGGCTCCCTCCAAAGTCTCCAGGGGAGGATTCTTCCTGCCACCTCCAGCTTCTGGGGGCTCCAGGGAGCCCTGCCTGTGGCCACGACCCTTCAGCATCTACCTCCATCGTCACATGGCTCTCCTGTGTGTCTCTCTTCTCCTCTCCTCTCCTTTACAACAGAAGGAGCCTCCCTCATCCAGGAAGATCACATCTCAAGATCCTTATTTTAATTACATCTGCGAAGACTCTATTTCCAAGGAAGTCCACGTTTTAAGGTTCCAGGTTGATATGAGCTGGGGGACACAGTTCAGCCCAGTAGAGATGCTCAGGCA
Organism: Bos indicus; assembly: GCF_029378745.1. Lineage (NCBI taxonomy): Eukaryota > Metazoa > Chordata > Mammalia > Artiodactyla > Bovidae > Bos > Bos indicus. The sequence goes on along the minus strand of NC_091788.1, from coordinate 47,048,271 downwards.
AGGATGGGCACGTGGCCTCCTCCATGTGTCACAGAGCCAGTAAAGGACCCCTCTCCTCCGCTGGGTGCCGAGGCCCCCTCCTGGCCTGCCTGGACTGACTCCCCCAGCCCCACCACCCCGTGGCCTGTGCAAGGCACGTGAACCACACCTGGCACTGCCTTTCACCCTGGACGTTCCTCTAAGAAGGGAGCCAGACAGACTCAGAGGGAGGAGACAGGTGAGAGAGCCAGGGCAGCACCAGGTGGAAGCCGAAGGATGGGGCGAGCGCTCACCACACCACCCCCACCGCTGAGTGCTGAGTGGCGGGGCAGCCGCTAGGCACCGGGGTGGGAAGTCAGCGTGGCATCTCGGCCTCAGGGAGCCTTGGGGCCAACCCTTAAGGAAGCATGGGATCCGTCCGCGTGGGCCAGGCAGGTGAGGATCACCCCAGGTGCAAAGTCACCTGAGCCACGTGCTTGGAGTGGGGCAATGGATACAGAGCGCACACCAGAGAAAGGGCGGGGGGAAACAGGCTGCAGGACAGAGGACACAGGCTGGATTTTGGCAAGAGGCTCAGAACTCCCGCAGCAACCCTCAGCCGGCCACGATCTGGACAGGGGATGGGGACAGCGCGGGGGCCACGGGACAGGAGGCAGCGCCCGGGTGGGTGGGGCTAGCTGCTCCTCACTCTCCTGGATCCAGTGCGGAGGCGAGGAGGGGCGCGCCCTGGGGGACCAGAGTTGCCTGCAGCTGGGGTGAGGGTCCTCGAGCCGCTGGGCAGAAGGTGGGCACATGGATCATCCCCTGGAGACAGGCCCTGGCGTGGAGACATGGACCCCAGTCACACGCGGAGCCCAGCTACGACAAATATTTCACCGGGAGACTTCCTCCAGGATGGGGAGAAAGGCCCAAAGGTCCCTTTGTCTTAAAACATTAAATGTCCGATTTTAAATTGGGTCGGGGGGCAGAGGAGGGGCAGAGAGGAAGGCGGGGGTGGGCAGCCGTCACTGGGCATCATTCATAAGCCACACACTGAGCCCTTCATCGGGCCCAAAACTCACCCTTGTGGCTACGCAAAGATTTATTGAAGCCCCAGCGTGGGCTCATTTATTTTCCTCCAAACCGATTTGAAAAGACCGTTTGCATCTGCCCTGGAGGGGGAAAAAAAAATTGTGCTTATTTGGCAAACTTTGTTTGAAAAATCTGTTTGTCCCCAGAGAAGTGGCCGCGTGTTTGGCGGGGCTGGGGGCCGTGTCTGGAGGGGATGGCGGTGATCCGGCTCGTCCCCATCGTCTGTCAGCCAGAGAAAGCGACAGAGAACTTGAACTCAGACACCCTTTCTTGCACCTGGTGACCCAGAAAAACTGATACGGGAGGGCACTCTGCTCCAAGATCAAGGTTCCCCTGTAGATTTCCCTAGCCTCGTCAGGGATGTCTGTGCCCAGACAGCTGCAAAATGCAAAGAAAAATGTAAAACAAAGTGGAGGGAAATGGACTATAAGAATACTGGAGTGGGTAGCCATTCCCTTCTCCTGGGGATCTTCCCAACCCAGGGATCAAACTTGGGACTCCTGCATTGCAGGCATATTCTTTACTGTCTGAGCCACCAGGGAAGCCCTGTTAGAATTTCAAACATCAGCTGAATTTTGAGGAAGGGGATGAAAGTTCTGTTTGTCCCCTCCAGGCAAGAGAGATGTCACCCATAAATCTATCTTCTTCTTCCTACCTGTAATATGCAAAGAGCTTTCATGAGTCAATAAGACAGAGAAACACGATCGCAGAGAATGGATCAGAGACACAACTGGGTAATTCAGAAAAGGAAAGCACAGTCCATAAAGACAGATAGCAAAATGTTTGATGTGGCCAATAATCAAGAGATGCAATCTAAGCCAAGACGACTAACATCTTATCTGCACCTACCGAACCGGCAAAGATGAGCAAGAAACAGCAGCAGGTTAGTGAGACGGGACAGGCAGAGGCACAGCTGGCGACATCCCCACCCCTTGCCACTTCGGCCACGCGCCTCCCCAGTCCAGACGGAGGCACGCTCTTTGACCAGCAGCGCCACTTTCATGAATTCAGAGCAGCACATGCAGGTCTGGCTCTGGGGGCCCAGGCACTGAGCCTTATCTGAAGTGCCAGCAGGACGATGGCTCCTCCCTGCGGTCTCCAGGCACGCGTCCGCCCCCCGGCACAGGCGGCCCAGCATTCCAGGAAGCTGCGGACGTGCGCCTCACGGATGGAGCGTGTGCTCCTGGTCCAGCGGCTGCAGAGATCCAGGTTAGAAGCAGTGGGTGGCAGCGACAGAGAGCAGACCGCCCTCGGGACCTGCCTTTACAAGCAGAGATCCCACTCCTGGGGGGATCTGAGCAGAAGTGTGATCCAGATTTCCTTCGAACCCTGTGCCACTCCTCAGCACAGCCCCAGCCCCATGCACACTTGTTCCCCCAAGACCAGGGCTGATCCACCCAGCTAAGCCCAGAGTTGCCCACCCTGGAAAGATGAGCTAAAATAGCAGTGGAAGGTTGTGTGGGGAATGCAGCTGTTGACAGATGGGGAAACTAAGAACAGCTGCCCTCCCAGGGTCATCCCACTTGAACCAGAGCTGGCCCCTCAAGGGCCCCAGACTGTATCACCAGAGGCCACGTGCTTCCCTGCTGTGAATGGGCAGGTCTCAGGGGATGGGCTCCTGCCTCAGTGGGGCCCCACCCATCATGAATGTCACCCGGGACCCCTCTCCTTGGTGTCAGCAAGCCTCCACACTGCTGGGGAGCTGGGTGTAGCCCACCGAGAGAAGAGGTAGGGGACAGCATCTGTGTCCAGGCTGTGGGAGCTGGGATAAGGGTCTGTCCTGGTAGGGGAGATCAGAGAGGCCTTCCCTGACAAGGGGGTGTGGGCTGCATTTAAGGGTGAAGGAGGAAACAGGTCGTTGGGGAGACAAGGACAGAGCATCCTGGGAAGACACCTCTGGCCAAGCTCTGGGACCAGGTGTCTGCTTTCACAGTGTCACCCAGCTGGCTTCCCTGTGCTCCTGCTAAGGGTGTCTGTGTGGAATGTCCGTGGTCCTCGAATGGCCAGCAGTATTGCATTCCTGCTCTCAGCTGGGCACCAACGATGCCTCAGCACCTTTATGACACGAGACTCATCAGACCCATTTTACAGAGGAAACGACCGAGGTACAGAAAGGTTAAAGAGCTGTGCAAGGGCCACCAGCTGGTAAGAGTGGAGTTGGGCTGCATCTGTCTCCGGGGAGCATTCTCTCCACCTTGACACCCCTGCCTCGTGGTCCTTGCCCCTCCCCCAACCTCACCCCCACCTCCCCCTCCCAGCCTGAGCCCTGGTCTGTGGACCATGGGTCCTCGGCTCAGAATGGCCAGGGGTGGGTGTGCCCTGGGGCCCTTGCTCTTCCCCATCGCCTCACTATCTGCTTCCCACGCTCCCAGGCCCAGAGAGGGGGCCCCGGCCACTGGCATGTCAGCCCTTTAGGACCCAAGGGTGAGTGGGCCGAGGGTCACCTGAGGCCTTGGGATGACTCACAGGTGCCTTGCCAACAGGTTTTTGACTTTTCCCTGTGGAAGTTGAGGAACCTGGAGACCCAGGGTGGGCGGAGGAGGCACAGCTGGGAGGGAGTTGCAGACCTGGGGTTCGTGGAAGCGGCCGATGAACATCTGAGGTCCAGGCAGTGCTGATGGTCAGCTGATGCTGTGAATGTATGTGTGCCACTGAGTGGTATACTTCCAGATGGCTAAAGTGACGAATCATCATGTTCAATTTTACTACAATTAAAAAAAAAATAGCTCTTATCTCAGATGGGCCTCCGCCGGGTGCGAGCTGTGTGGCCCCGGGAAACTTACTGCCCGGCTCTGCTTCCTATCTGTCATGTGGCATCCCCTAAGCCCCTCCCCCGCAGGGCTCCTGGGAGCTGCTGCCCAACGTGGACACGCAGCATCCACGAATGGCGTCTCATTGGATGACCTTGCTGGGCCCTCTCCGCAGCCAGGATGCAAGGGGTGAGCCACGCCCTGATTTGGGCTCCTGGGGCCAACGGTCAGTTCTGACTGCCTCTCTGGGGTCCTATCACTCTGGGATCTGGGTCTCAGTTTCCTTCTCTGTCAAATGGGAAGCTTAGCATCGGTGGCATCAAGGTCACGGGGATGCAGGAGGTACCTGCGTGCTGCCTGGGGTGAGAAGCTCGCCTCGGGGCACGGCTCCCCCCCCAGAGCAGCCGAGGCAGGGACCTCCCGCTGCAGGTGATGATCTTGCCCTTATCCGTCCAGCCCTCTGCCCCCTCGCTCTGACCGGTGGCTCCTTAAGGACAGGTAGCCTGTCTGACCCACTCTTCTTTCCCAGCTCCTAGCTTACACTTGGTGCTTAATAAATGCTTGTTGCATGAACCAATACCTCTTTTAGCTCAGCTGTCCTGCCCCTGACTCAGTAACACTGTGAGGTTCAGGCAGAAGCCCATCAGCAAGGCAGGCCCCTTCTCTCTGCTGGACGGCGGGCCCAAAAGACTCAGAAAGGAAATGCTTCTTGTGACCCCAAACCCCACGACGGGCCGCAGGGAGACGGCGCTCCGGGCTTGGGTCTTAAGATGCCAGCGTGCACACCTGCCTCCCTCTCCCTGTTCTCCTTGGCACAGAGAAATGACTGTTTCCAAGAGAATTGTGCACCCGCCCCCCCACCAAAAGAAAAAAGAAGGAGAGGATGGGGAGAGAGAGAACAGAGAGGGAGGGAAAGAAAGAGAGAAAGAAAGGAAGAAGGGGAGAACAAGAGAGAAAGAAGGAAGGAAGGAAAGAAAGAGACAGAGACAGAAAGAGAGTTAAAGAAATCCGAATGAATCCAGGGCCCTCCCATCAACATGTGTTTCCCTGTGTTATTAAAACACTTTGTCTTTACAACTCAGAAAATTAAAAAAAACTACCAGGCCCGGGCCGTCCACATCAGTATTCATGACATCTGTCTTTTCCTATAAAACGCTCTGAATGAAACCTCCCCAGTAGAAACGACTCCCTTCCCGGCCGGCTCTCTCCTTCCCCCCTTCAAAACAGATTGCAAGACAGATGACCGCATTGTCTGGCTGCATTTCCATCTGAAAACTCCCCTTCGTGTTGGCCACTGGGCGCCCCTATTAAGGCCTGGGCACCACGGGGCCACGTGGGGTGGCAGAGCCTGTGTCTCCCGCTCCCTGGGGCCTTTCCATCGGAAGAGGAAAAAGAACCAGGCAGACAAAGGTGCGGGATATAAATTAAGCCCCGGCTTTTTAAGTTCAAACTGAATTTTCTTTATTTTTCCACAGCTGTCAGAGGAACCGGCTAGAAATCCAGTAATGCATGTTTAATGTATTAAAAAAAAAAAAAAAAAAAGGAGGGAGGGGGAAAAAAAAAGCAAGCCGTCCACTCCGAATGTTCCGTCCGCCGACTTGCATGGGGGACATTATTTCGGGCCAGTGAACTCTGAGCAAGTCAAGTGTGGAGACATGGACCAGGGCCAGGGACCCCCCACCAGTGGCTGTCATATCTACTGAAAGCCCACTTGTCATCGGCAGCCAGGGGCGGGGGCCCGAGGGGGACAAACGTCTCGCTGAGCAGGGGAGCCGCCAGATCGCCCGCTTCTCCGGGGCCGGCTGGTTGGCGCTGGCGGGCCCAGACAGCCTGCGGGGCGTGGGGACCCACCGCCAGCCCCGCCATGCTGTGGTCTGGCCACCCCTTCCAAGGCCTCCTTCAGGTCCTTGGGGAGCCCGCCAGCCGCCCTTGAACCCGGGCCCGATGGGGCAGCAAGGCAGGCCTGGCTCAGGAGCTGGAGGTTACATCAGTGTTCTGGCTACAGACGAGGAAATGGAGCCAGAAGGGGCCAGGTCACTGTCATTGCACCCCACGGCCCCCCCGGGCTCCAGCAAGTATCTCCCTTCATGCTGGGGAGACCCCCAGCCAGACTGTCCTCACCAAGCACCCAGCCCACTGGGCCCCAACTGTAGCTTCGTTCCTGCGGGGAAAAACCATCACCACGTCAATCACGTGTATTCACCTCCCTTCCTAACTCCACGGATTCTATGATGCACCCTTGCCCCCACTACATCACAATGCCGAAAAGGGCTCTTTCCCACCACATCCAGGCAATTTTCACCACACGCGTAGACCAGTGACCCCCAGCAATACAGGAAAACGATTCTACTAAGGATTAAGACGGACCTGCCACAAGCCAGCGCTGGGCACAGCGCGGGAAGTCTTGCCAGCATAGACCCGCTCATGGGCGGTTTTATTTTCACCCTCGTTCAGATGTGGAAACTGAGACTCGGGAAGTTAAGTGACCCGCCCGTGGAGCTGGGACTGGATTCCGGGGCCTGAGTTCCTGACCGTTTCCTCTGCTCTGACTTTGGCAAGTTAGACCAACCAACTCGCCCCAAATGTCTGTCCACACCAGCGGAGGTCAGTCAGTCCAACCGCTGTCACCACCCTCCACGGGGTCATGAGGTTCTAAAGGAGTGAAGCAGAAGTTCCTAGAAACTCACACATGAGCAGGTGCAAAGGAAGGCTGTCCCCGCACTGTTGACCCTGGAACACCAGAGAGCAAAAGCTGTGCACCCCTAGCTGGGCAGCCCTGTCCCCACCCTCCAAGCCCAGACAAGCCTTATTCTCTGTACCACGGCAACCGGGCAGAGGGGACATTTCTAAGGACCCTGACAGCCCTGCAATTCCATTTTCCTGTGATTCCAAACGCACTGGAACCCCAAAGGAGCCATTTGCTCTGCCTGGGGTCCATTTCCATGGCATTTGATGCCGTGGCTGGTTCCACCCAATTTCTGTTATGAGGGAGGTATGGCTCACACCCTTGGGTGTACATGTGGGTGACTCACACCCTTGGGTTTATATATGAATGGCTCATACCCTTGGGTTGGTTGGTCACCCCCCCAAAAAAATGCCCAGTGGTCTTAGCAAAGGCCTTGGACAAACAATCAAAATGGGCAGAGGGCATGTCAGAGAAAAACGAGGGTGACATAGAGACCTCCGAGGGAGCTGCCAGCGGACCCAGCCTCATTCACAATTCCTGGCACAGGTGCTGGCCCCTGGGCCTCCTGACATGGTCTACCCAGCCCTTGGTAACCCATGAAGCCGAGTCACCTTCCTGGATCATGGAGCCAGCAGAGGTGGGGAAGGAAATGGCCCTCTGGGGCGTGGGTGTGAAAAAAGTCACCAGTTTTTGACTGTAGATTTAACCCTGAGTTTGGTCAAAGAACATGGCTTTCAGTGGCTCCATTTCTCTGTCCATAAAATCAGACCATGGTGCCTTTCCTGTTGGGTTCCTGTTGGGTTCCACTGAATAAATGCAAAAATCCCCATTATTGATTGCAATTAAGTTACAGATTCATCGCCACACGCATCTGTTATTCAGCCTTTGCTAGTTACACCCGCCAGCACCCGCCATCCCCAGTCCCCAGCAAACACTATCTGTTTTCCATCTCTGCGATTCAGTCATCCAGAGGGTCATGGTAACGGAATCCTACAGTACCAGACCTTTCAAGACGGTTCGATCCACTCAACCTACCGCCTGTAAGAGCTGTCAGGGACTGACTTCTGTCATGGGGTAGAGTCCTAACCCCTAGGACCTGATGGTGGCTGCTTGGAGATAGGGTCTATTACTTTTGGGGGGTGTCGGGGGTTCTCACCACACGATTTGCTAGATCTTAGTTCCCCAACCAGAGGTCGAATCTGGGTCCCCTGCAGCAGAAGCATGAAGTCCTGACCACTGCTTTGCCGGGGAATGAGTTCCTGAGATAGGGTCTTGAAGGAGGTGACTGAGCGTAAATGAAGCTGCTAGACGGGCCCTGGTCCAGTCTGACTTGTGTCCTCAGAAGAGGAGGAAATTTGGACTCACACAGAGACCCCAGGGATGTGTGTAGAGGGACCACGTTGAGATGACAAGAGGGCAGCCGTCTGCAGGCCCAGGAGAGAGGTCTGAGACAAGAACAGCCCTGCTGATGCCTGGATCTTGGACCCTCAGCCTCCAGAGCTAGGAGAAGACGAGTTTTTGTCCTCCAGGCTGCCCAGTCTGCAGTGTGTCGGTGCGGCCGCCTGAGCAGACACACACAGGATCCAGGCCAGCAGTGCGTTCCTTTGCCCCTCTTACCCGCGGTGTAGTAGTTCATGGCGAGGCTTTCCCAGTGGCTCAGGGGAAAAGAATCCACCTGCGACGCTGGAGAGCAAACACGGGTTCTATCCCTGGGCCGGGAAGATCCCCTGGAGGAAGAAATGGAAACCCACTCCAGTGTTCTTGCCTGGAGAATCCCGGGGACGGAGGAGCCTGGTGGGCTCTGTCTATGGGGTCGCACAGAGTCGGACACGACTGAGGCGACTTAGCAGCAGCAGCCAGTATTCTTGCCTGAAAATTCCCGTGGACAGAGGAACCTGGCTGGCTATAGTCCATGGGGTCGCAAAGGGTCAAACACGACGGAGCGACTGAGCACACACGCACAGTATTTCATGTCATGGATTATCACATTCTGTTTATTCACCTATTGAGGAATATTTCGATTATTTCCAGTTTGGAGCCTTTACAAACAAAGCTGCTATGAATAATCATGGGGTGGGGGAGCCCCAGCACAGTGCATGCACACACATGCTCATGCAAGCACACACATACACCACTCACATGCACACACACATGCACACCTGCATGCATTCACGTGCACACGTGTGCACACAGTTGCACACTGGTTGCTGTTCCTCCCTCGGTCGGAGGGACCCACTGATGTACCTCTGGGCTCTTTTCAGCTTATGCTGCGGTTTCTGTCCCAGGGAAGAAAGAGCTGGAAGAGAAAGATCACCCCCAGCTCGCCCCTCATCCTCCTAAACGGACATTCCTCCGGAAAATTCCTCCTGTGCCCCGACTCAAGAAAGAATGTCAGGTTGAAGCCCGGCACTTCCTTCAGCAGGTCTGGTCATAAAAATCTGACACTCAGAACCTGGTGTTGCTGGAAGCCAGTTAATTGCTTTTCTGAATGACATTTTTAGAGGCCAAGTCCAGGGCTGGACAGGGGCTGTCAGGATTGAACGGGGCCAGACCGGCCCCTTGGGTCTCCCCCACCCTGAGGACAAGAGGGCCCCCAGCCCCAAGCCTCTGTGGCCGCCGAGCTGGAAGACCCCCGGGAAGGCCCCCGTGCCCCAAACAATAGCAGCACCTGCCAGGCCTCGCTCTCCCCGGGGAGCCCCGGCCCGTGCCGGAGGCCGGGCGCCTGGCATGAGACCCCATTGTCTGCCTGCCGCCCTCTCGGGGTCTCGTCCACGGAGTAACGGGGCAGCCCCAGAGGTCACCTCCGGGGCGCTCGCAGGGGGCCCCTGGGCATCTGTCTCGGGCCGTGGGCAGCAGGAGAGGGCCGGCCCCCGCCTATTGTTTGGGGCCCAGTGGCCCACCCAACAGGACAGGGGCCCATTGTCCCCAGGCAATCTGCCACACTCCCGCCTCCCCGTTTCTCCAAGAAAAGGGGGGAGACTGCCCAGGACAACCGGGAGTCCTCAATGAGACGTACCACCAGGGCCCACGCTTCCCGGGCAGGTGGCAGCCCTCTGTCCCCCTCACACTGCATTTGTTTATAAATTTGAAAACTAAAATGCACGCCTCCCAGCCCTTCGCAGTCCCGTGGACCGTGTTCCAGCTTGCGAGCGGGCCAGGCTAACCTACATACGTCGTGTCAGAACCACCGTGAAGCGTACCTCCTTTTTCCCAAGTGACACCACGTGACATCTCCCCCACCCAGCTCTGGGTGACTTCTCTTGCCGGGTGGAAAAGCCCCTGGGTGGGAGCAGTGAAGGTTGTTTCCTTTTAAGTCTTGAAAATTCCATTGCAGACAATAAACAAGTAAACCGACCAGCCTTCATGTTTTCACAAATGGTGCTAACAAGGAAGTTAGCCAATCGAGTGTCTTCTCAAATGAGATCCACCCAGACAGCCCCTGGGCCAAAGCTCAAGGCTTCTGGCCACAGACCTCGTCTGGTGTTTCAAAGTCTTCCAGAAAGTCTGCCGGCAAGGAAAGCCAAGGTGGGTTATTTCTCCTCGCACCTCGGTGGTCCTCCGTGGCCTGGGACATCACAGACACGAGGAACAGTAGAAAGGCCAGCTGCATCTGGAGGCTGTACTCCTCCCGAGCTGGCTGGAGTGGGTCTTAATTAAACAGGGCAAGCAGAGAGATCAAAGGTAGTTGACTGGCTGCAGAATTTGTTGGGAGGTGGGGGTGGGCGGTATAAGGCAAGGGGAAATTTGCACTCTTTGAATATTAAGAACTAAATGGCAACTCTTCACCTGGAGGTGTATATAGTGATTACCAGCAAAGCCCTAAGGGTTAGGCGGATGGAGGGGTGCAGTGATGGAGAGATGGAAAGATGGGGGTTGGATGGAAGGAGGGGTGGAAGGGTGGAGGGATGAATGGAGTGTGGAAAGACAGAGGGATGCAGGGAAGGAGGGAGGCGGGGATGGTGGCAAGCATACTAAGCTTGGACATCATTCATTTGTTCCCCCTCCGTAAAGTCAGTTGCATCTGAATTCAGCTGTAGGAAGGGCCCACCGCAGACAGCTGGCCGTGGTGAGGAGCCATTTCCCTGATGGTCTCCTTTTCCCCCAGGCCCTTTGTACCCAAGAACCCACTTGCCCTCACACTGCACTGGGAGCTCTCCCCCACTTCATCAAGCAAACTCTGCTGGTTGTCTGTCACATGAGTGTCCCCTCCTCTCCTGGCCAGTAGAGCCCAGTTTTGCCCAGGTTCTGGCTGCTCCGTGCCGTGTGGGTCCCTCCCCAGCCTCGAGGATGTTAGCCTTCATCCTGCTGTGACACAATCCTGACCAATGAGACCCAGAGAAGGCGGCTGAGACGGGGGAGCGCTCCTGGAAGTTTGCTCACTGACGAAGGGAAGTGGGAAGGCAGCCCTTCCCCGTTCTATATGCTGCGATGTAGGACCTGACGCTACAAGAGGCTGCAGTCACCTTGCAACCAGAGAAGGCGCCCAGCTCCCCCACCGCACGGAGCTCTGGGATTGACCTCCTGGGGCCACCTCTCTCCAGACCTCCAGACCTCTGGCCGGGTCTCTGACACCTGCAGCCATGTGCTGCCTACCTCAGGGTTCACTGGGAGATGCTCCCGGACCTGCCTCACTCTGCTCCTGGGTCCCCGTGGGTCAGCCCAGCTCTGCCTGCCCCGAAGCTGCCCGGTTCACAAGGTACAGCAAACCACATCCTTGGGACTGGGGCTGGATTCTGAAGGCATAATGAAGAGCAAAAAAAGCCAGGGTAAAGAGACAGCATACTCCGTGATGCTTCTGCCATGGCGTTCTGGAAAAGGCAAAATGCTGGAAATGGAAAGCAGGCCCTCGGGAACAGGACCAGGGATAGGCAGAGCCTTGCAGGGCGCTGGAGTATTCGGCCTCTTGATTACAGTGATGGCTCCAGGACTCCACACAGCTGTCAAGACAAGTTGAACTCTACACCTGGACAGACTAAATCTCACAGTATGTAAATTATCTCTCCGTTATCCTGACTTCAAAACCAATGAGGGTAAGGGCCTCCCCCTTTGCCTGCTCAGGGCTCTGGGCTGGACAGGAACACTTTCAGGAGGAGCCTGGCCCTCCCCACTCATGAAGAAGTAACCCCGAGGTCAGCAAACTGGTTTTCATCAATGATTCTCTTCCATGAAGTGAACTATTTGCAAAAACCTGACAAATAAAGAACAAAGATGCCTTCTCCTCCAACTGAAGAGGGGCTTCCCAGGTGGCTCAGTCAGTAAAAATCTGCCCCCCATACAGGAGACCCGAGTTCGATCCCTGGGTCGGGAAGATCCCCTGGAGAAGGAAATGTCCACCCACTCCAGTATTCTTGCCTGGAAAATCCCACGGACAGAGGAGCCTGGCGGGCTGCAGTCCATGGAAACGCAAAGAGTCGGACACGACAGGAACTAAAGCACCACCCACTGAAGAGGCTCCTGAGAAATCGTGAGGTCCCCGGGACCAACTGCTAGCCCCAGGCTGAGAGACATCCCGCGGAGCCCTGCCTGCTGGAGAAGGTGAACCTGGGTGCTGGGACCCGCTCAGCCAGGCTTGGGGAGGGCACTATTTATGGGGACCTTGCCCATCCCCACCACGCTGAGAGCATCGCTGCCATGGAAGGACAGCCCTGAGCCCATCAGCAGCCTCCCAGCGATGGTCCAGGCAAACACACAGGATTCAGACTGCGATGTCTCCCGCCCCGGCTGGGCGACCTTGGACAGGTCACTCTCATTCCGTGCCCAGGTTCCCTCGAGTGTGAAATGGCCATGGCACCTCCCTCACTCGGCTTTTGTGACCATTCAGTGAGGTGAGGCATGTAACAACCTCAGTACGAGTTTCACTGACCGTCAGGGCAGCGTGGGGTGAGCACGGGGCCGTGTGAGCACCCCTCCCCCTCTGCCCAAGCAGCTTCATCTGGTTTGTATCGGGGGGCTAAGTGTGATCGGGTGTGAAAGGAGAGCTCTGATGCTCAAGGAGGTTTGAAAGCCTAGGTCCCCAAGGCCTTCCCGCCGTCGGCCTGGGACTCTGACCACCACTTGCCTCGGGCCTGGAAACAGGCCTAACGTTCTCCAGGCGTGCAGAATCAAACCCCCTCTGTCAAGCACACATTTTCCAAGCGCTCGGAGGGTCTGGGAGGTCCTGGGAGGTGGCGAGGATGGAGGTTATAATTGGGCCTCCCCTGGGCCGACACCACCTCTTGAGAAGGGGCCGCTCAAAGAGGGTTCAATTTCCCAGCCCAGGGAGGGCATGTGTTTAATTAAGATCCATAAAAACGTAGCTGGCAAAACGAGAAAGCTATTTCATCTTTCCCAGTCAATACGAGTGTGTGTCTTACCTGGAAAAAGTGGTTTATGCAGAAAGAATTTCCCAAATGGGTTCCATATGCCTCTTTCCCCAAAGTGGGGCCTTCCACAGGGAAGGGGGCTGGGGTGGGGGGCCGGGGGCCAGGACCGAGCCCCCTGCTCCCAGACATGCGGCCTCAGCGCACACCCTCCACCGGCTGCCGCTGTTTAAACAGAAGACGTCACGGCCAATGATATACGGTGGATTCCAGAGACCGTTTCATCCGGGGAAATGGCTCCTGGAGCCAGCTCGTCGCAGGTAGGCCAGGAGGACCGCTGTGATGTGAACTGGCCCGCCCTCCCCAGGGCCCTGACCTACAGACGCCCCTCGTGCTAACCATTTATTGCCAATTACTCCGCGACGGGTCAAGGTCGTGAGCACAGGCCCAAGATGCTCAAGATCCCAGAGACGAAAGGAGCCGAGCAGGCTTTGGACTGCGTCTCTGCCCAACACACACGTACACACACACACACATACGTAGAGACGGGACCACCAAGCCCCAGAGAGCGGACACAGCTAGCCCAGGACCTCAGGCCTACAGAGCCTCAAGGAGTGTCAGAGACTCAGTGTCCCAGCCAACAGCGACAGAACATAGAGAGGAGAAAGGAATGGGGCAGGGGCAGGGGGAGGAGAGACTGGCCTTAACACCTGCCCCAGCCACTTCACCCAAGTGCCGCCTTCGCCAACGCACCGCAGGGGTGTCCTGCCCGTAGCGTGGCTCTGGCTCATCCCTTTGCCACGATTTTCTGTACTCACCAGTCTGATGTTGCTATGCAGTTGTGAAGTCGTGTCCGACTCCTTGCAACCCTGTGGACTGCAGCACGCCAGGCCCCCCTGCCCTCCCACCTCCCGGAGTTTGTTCCAACGCTTGTCCTCTGAGTCACTGAAGCCGTCCGACCATCTCATCCTCTGCCGCCCCCTTCTCCTTTCGTCTTCTATCTTTATTTATCAGTTTATTCAAATATATATTTATATAGATATCAGTTCACCAGCTGTACCCCCATTAGGGTGGATTCCCCAGAGAGCAGGGATCATCTTTGTCTTGTTCATGGTGGTATCCCTGTGCCTAGGACAGACTTTAGGCTACAACAGATGCTCGGTTCATCATCACCACTGACACCACCAGCACCACCAGTTCCCACCCTCACCACCGCTGTTCCCGTCACCATGGTGATACCAGCAGCAGTTCGCCCACTCTGAGCACCAGCCAGGCACTGCTCTGGGAGCTCCATGTGGACTACCCATTGCACTGCCACCCACCTGCCCTGTGGAGTAAGACTGGCACTGCCCCACTTCATAGGACTTTATAACCTGCTGAGAGTCACACAGCTTACAAAGGCCAAGGCTGGGATGCCCCTGAATCGACAGAAGCAGCCCCTGGGCTGATGCACCAGCCTCTCTGCGTGACATGGGGGCAGCCCTCGGCCCTAATGCTTCCTTTCATCTTTCGGCCCCTGACAAAGCAGCTATGGTTCTACAGAGGGAAAAAAGCAGGACTGGCCCATGGCCACCACGTTGCTTGAGTTCTTGACCATACAACTCTGGTGAGGGGGTCTCGCCACCACGGTCTCAGGGGAGAGCAGTCAGCTGACCACCTGGGGGCTCAGGCTCTGGACCTGCTGGCCCGCTGGCCCTGTGCACCCCTTCCCTTGTCTTCACTCTCCACTTTCCATGGTCCAACACCAGCCCTGATGGACCCCGATTTCTTTCTGAAGGGAGAGACCCCCCCACCTGCTTGGCAGATAAACCTGCGGGGCCTTTAGGAGCGAGTTTCCATCAGCCACTATTCCTTCATACACTCAACACTGCCCTGCTCACATCCTGTGGACTCAGAAATCATCCGGCAGGACCAGAATATTGAGAAGAGTTCTCCCTAACATCCATAAAGATGCCAAGACTTCAAAATCTTGGGGGAGGAATTTGGAGGTAAGCAAGCACTCAGTGTGGCCTTTACAGCGAGAACCCCAGTTAACATCTGAAGAACTGAGTTTTCCCCTCCAGCCCTGAACTGTGTCCATTTCCCCATCTGTACAAAGTGGTCAGTTTCTCCCGCCACTCACCACTCCCATCCTCCACCCCAAGGACTGGAGTATGCCTTGCATGGCTTCAGACTGGTGCTTTTAATTCTCAAACGGTCCCAAGAACCCCTTCAAGTATTCGATACAGAAATACCCAGGGAAGGTGTGTGGCGAGGTTTTAAAAGCTGGTCCACTCTGCTGCCTTTCTTTAGGATTTCTGGGCAGACTGCCAGCTTCTCTTTCCAATTAAACGCCCCATTTGGCCGGCTGGTGGGCCCCTGAGCTGGAAGGGAGAGATGCCTGCTACCGCAGCTGTCTGGATGTAATTTGGGGGACAGGAGGTTTCATAAGCTAAAGGAGGGGGTACATCCAAGACATGATCACAGAAGAAGCATCTCCTCACCCGTTCCCTGAAAAGGAAGAGGAGCCGTGGGCCCCAGCCCCCAGGGCACACTCTGGGAATAGCTGGGGCTCGGGGTTGGGGTGCGCAGTGGGTCGGTGACAGCATCACCCCAGGAGGGACAAGGAGAACGGGGGTCCTCCAGCCCCAAGGCACCCCTCCAAGAGCTGTTTACCATGTTGGGAACAGGACTCCAGGAGTGGACATTCATTCCAGCACCACCGTCAGACCAAACGACAGCATGCTGGGCTCACGGCACACAGAGCTCGCCCTGAGTGCTTCCTCTCAAGGACCAAGGCAGCATGCTATGACGCAGTCAGGGAAACTGAACTTCCGGACGTTGAATGAACCCACAAAGACAAAAGCTGGCAGGTTGGAAGGCTGGATCCAAAAGGAAAAAAAGCCCCCACCCCACCCCCGGCAGGTCTTCAGCAGCAGCAGACCCCACAGCCTCTACCTGGATGAGGCATGCGGGGCAGCGTACAGACAGCCGGCCAGGAAGTAGCCCTGGTCGGCCGGGGAAGACAGCCATGGAGCGCGTGTGCAAGTATGCAGGTGCTCATGGACATGTGCGTATACATGTAAAAGTGGGAAGGGCCTTCGAAGGAAAAAGCCTGATGAAATGACTGTGAGCAAAGCCAGGTGCCCCGAAAGGAAGCAGAAAAAGATGAAAGGCAGGCCCCCCCACCCATCCTCCACTTCGGGAAGCTTCCGTGGCGGGAGGGCTCCTGATGGTTACCATTTGTGGAGGCCGGGCTGCAGGGGCCGCCGTGACACCGGGACCGCGTGGCTGGGGAGACACGTCAAGTCCTGGGCCAGTGACCCAGAAGCGACTATCTCAGCCCACGATCTGATCGCCAGATGGGCCCCCTCTCGCTCCCTAAAAAACAGGAAATCCATCTGAAAAGCAAGACAAATGGCCATTCCTGCCTTCTTCCCATCTGCCATGATACGTGAACACGTTGGCTGTCAGCAGCGGCCACTGATTGATTCTGGGTATTTATAGCCGGATCTGTTATCAGCTGCGCTATCAAAGGCTTCGATGGGCTGGGCTGGGCTGACCCCACCAGCCACATCAATATGCCACTCCTCTGAGAGCTGTCTCATTAATGCAAGGTGACAGCAATACTATTTCATGTCAGGCCCAAAGAGACCACTTCCTGTTTTACAAAGGATTGTGCCTGATTTCAAGGCAAATTAAGATAAGTCAGAAATGTCGCCCCCTACCCCCGACCCAGACACAGGCCAAGGGTGCTGTGGGCTTCACTCCCCGCCTGGGACTCTCAGCTCCAAGGCCGCACCTCGGGTCTGAAGCCATCGGGGAGGCCAGCCCATCAGCTCCAGGGAGACCACTCAGGGCTGAGAAGCAGGATGCCTGCTCTTGCCCAGTTCACCCCAAAGTGCTGTGTGACACGGCCCAGTGGCTTGCCCTCTCTGTTTGCCATTTTCTTTGGCTGCACAACCAGCTCTTCTGTGCAACAATTCAAAGTGTAAACCTCTTTTTCTTTTTTAATCCTCATTCATTTATTTACTTATCTACACCAGGTCTTAGCTGCGGCATGTGGGATCTGAAGTTGCAGGATGCGGGGTCTAGTTCCCTGGCCAGGGATTGAACCCAGGTCCCCTGCATTGGGAGTGCAGAGTGTTAGCCTCTGGACCACCAGGGAAGTCCCTAAAGTTTAAACCTCTTCAGCCTGGTCTTCCAGCCCCCCAGCCGCGCTCCAGCTTCTTCTCCCTCGCCTTGCAACCCTGCTGTCCTGAGAGCCTGGCTGGCCTCAGAACAGGCCTACACACTGCCGCCACCCAGCCCCTCGCAGCGCTGTTTTTCCACCCTCCACGCCTCCCTGACCCCATTAGCCGAGGGACAGCCACTGGCCAGGTCCTCCCTGAGGTGCAACCCCATTTTACAGATGTGAAGACTGCAGCTCAGGGAGCGAAGTGAGAGTGGTGGTGCCAGCAGTCAGATCCCGGCTCTGCTCAGAGGCAGACCCTGAAACCCTCCTGAGGGGGTGGCAGAGATCCCGAGACAGAGGTGTGGCCGTGACAGCATCTCATCCCTGGATGGCCAGGCTGAGCCCACCAGGGCAGCACGGAGTCCTCCATGCCTACACATGGCAGAGGAGGCTCCAGCCTGCAGGGAACAGCGTGGGGATTTCCAGATGGAGACAGGAGACAGCATGAGCCCGAGTTCCCAGGAGGAAGGAGGCCCCTGTGTGGCCACCAGCCAGGAAGCAGCCCCTCCCCTGGTGCGCTGCCATCAATGCCCCCCCGAAACCCTCATGCCCCCACCCCAGAGCAACGCCGTGGCTAAGAGCATCACGCTGCTCTTCTGTGCGGCTGAAGAAACAGAGCCTCCAAAAGGTACTGACAACCTTCCCAGTGTCACGAGTCAGGGTTGAGGCTCAACCCAGAACCTGGTTCCAAGCCCTGTATCCACACACCCCCAACTCAGCCAGAGTACCCCAATTCTTATCTGTTTTTTAAAGGGGTTTTCTATAAAAGACTCCATTCAATGAGAAGTTTTTATGATACACTGATTTAATTGTTATTGTTTTGTTTATGTTTTCAAGCTACTGTAAATTTGCAAGATTGCAAACTTATTGTAGCGACAGTGAAGGTTCTCATATTGGGCTTGCTGAGAGCCTCCCTCAAAAGCCAGGAGAATACTCACCTTCTGGGCTCCAGCCGCCACCTCCAAAGCCCGTGGAAGGCCTAGGGGGCACACAGTGAAAGTGAAAGTCGCTCAGTCGTGTCCAACTCTTGACCAGTCCATACAGTCCATGGAATTCTCCAGGCCAAATGCTGGAGTATGTTGCCATTTCCTTCTCCAGGGTGTCTTCCCAACCCAGGTCTCCTGCATTGCAGGCAGACCAGCTGAGCCACAAGGGAAGCCCAAGAATACTGGCATGTGTAGCCTATCCCTTCTCCAGAGGATCTTCCCGACCCAGGAATTGAACCAGGATCTCCTGCATTGCAGGTGGATTCTCTACCAACTGAGCTATGAGGGAAGCCCTCAAACTACCCATAGATACGCACTTCCCTTGTCCACACCCCATCCCCCCCCACAGGCATTTAACGAGCACCTACTGTGAGCCGGGTGCTAAGCAGGGTGGGGACAGTCCTCCCACACGCCTCCCTACACCCAGCCCTCGCTGGGAGCATCGCCACCTCCCGGGACACCTCTGACTTCCGGTGCCACGTTCTGTAGCGGCGGGGGCCACTGACTCCTCCGGCAAGACCAGAGGGCAGCTTCTGATCACGGCAGTGGGCAGCCACTTTCACCGGCCTGTCACCTTCTGTCCACCTTCCCAGGACTCAAGGACTTGGAGTCCAGGAGAGGACCTCCCTGGTGGGGCATGGGTCCATGGAATCCTGTGCCCTGACTTATGAGCTCCGCACTTCCCCCAACCCAAGTTCAGAGGCCACCTCCCTTCCTAGGGCCACAGAGCACTGAAGTCGGCCTGTGGCCACCAAGCTCATCACATGCCTGTGCCTGCTCAGAGGCCCTGCCACGCGCTAACTCACAGCCCCCATATGCTATGGAATCCATTATACAGACGGGAACACTGAGGCACAGAGAGGCGGAGTGATCAAGATTACCCAAGCAAGGGGTGCTGGTGCCAGGATCCAATGCCAGGCAGGGCTCCCGCAGTCTCACTCTGCTTGTCAGCAGTGCTTGGTGCGCCAGTGCTCCCCTCCCCGGGAGGCGAAGAAAGCGAGAGGGAGAATCCGGAGGATGGGACAGGTCCGTCCTCCGCCGAGACGCCCCCAGCCCCCGTGGACTTCGGTCTCTAAGTTCTGCCTTTGCCTCCAGGCCCCACACCCCTGCCCTTCACGTCATGGGAAAGAGCAACTTGAGGGCGGCCATGGAAACTCTCCATCCTGATGGACCACCCTCTCCGGACCTCCTGTGGACAGTCCTCTCTGCAGGGACTCTTTTGCTGATGGTGACAGTGATGATGTTACGATTAAATGACTGCCATTTGGGTCCTGGACCCCAGGTCCGCTTGTCTACACAGGACACATCTCCTTCAACTGCCCCTCGCCACCCCGTGTTAACATCTTCGACTGGACCATTGCCAGGAGCCCACAGACTCTGCGTTAAGCTTCCTGCTGCGGCTGCTATAACAAATTGCTACATAAAATAACACACGTTTATTATCTACAGTTCCGTGGGTCGGAAGTCTGACGTGGGTCTCGCTGGGCTGAAAGCAAGGCGTCGGCGGGGCTGGTCCTCTGGAGGCTCCAGAGGGGAGTCTGTTTCCTGGCTCTTCCAGCTCCTGGAGGCACCTGAGGCCTCCAGCACCCACAGCTCCATCTTCACCCTTCTGCCAACGTGGGCTCCTC
The DNA here is from genome assembly GCF_029378745.1 of Bos indicus. Classification (NCBI taxonomy): domain Eukaryota; kingdom Metazoa; phylum Chordata; class Mammalia; order Artiodactyla; family Bovidae; genus Bos; species Bos indicus. The sequence goes on along the minus strand of NC_091788.1, from coordinate 47,028,659 downwards.
CCTCCCAGAGTCACCGTCTCGATGCTGGTGACCCTCCTCATCCTTGGCCTCTCCCCTGGGTCACACTCTCTCCCCAGCTGCTTCTCAGCTGGTGGGGCTTCTAGGGGAGGGGAGGAGAGCCCAACAACTGACCACGGACCTGAAACAGCAGAAGATCCTGCTCTCCCAGGCTGGAGGGCGGAGTCTGAGGTCGAGGTGTGGGCGGGGCTGGCTCCCTCCAAAGGCTCTGGGGACGGCTCTTCCCACCTCTTCCAGCTTCTGAGGCTCCAGGTGTCCCCAGCTTGTGGCCTTGTCACCCCAATGTCTGCCTCCATAGACACATGGAGGTCTTCTCCCTCTGACGTGTCCTCTCTCCTTTGGTACTGAAGCTGAAGCTCCAGTACTTTGGCCACCTGATGCGAAGAGCCAACTCATTGGGAAAGACCCTGATGCTGGGAAAGACTGAGGGCAGGAGAAGGAGGCAGCAGAGGACGAGATGGTTGGATGGCAACACTGACTCAATGGACATGCGTTTGAGTAAACTCCGGGAGCTGGTGAAGGACAAGGAAGCCAGGCGTGCTGCAGTCCATGGGGTCGCAGAGTCAGACACGACTGAGCGACTAAACACAACTCCTCCTCTGATACGGACACTTGTCCCGGGATTTAGAGCCCACCCAGATAATCCCAGCGTGCTCACGTTGTTCGGTTGTGTCCAACTCCGCGACCCCCTGGACTGTAGCCTGCCAGGATGCTCTATCCATGGAGTTTTCCAGGCAAGAATACCACATCTCAAATCCTTCACTTAATTACACCTGCAAAGACCCTTTTTCCCAATCAGGTCGTGTTCTCAGGTTGGGGAGCAGTTCAACGGGGCCCAGGATTTCCCCTGCAAGAGTTCTGAATCATTTACAATTGTGAGTGAGCTCTGCAGACAAAGCACAGAAGTGTTGCCATCATCCCTGACAAAGCTAATTTCAGGTCACTTGACTCACAGATCTGAGGGAAGGTGGCTTTTTCTTGTTAAACCCCAGACTGTACAGGTCCACCCGGTCAGCGAGGGTCTCACCAGGAAACCACTCTGGGCGCCCCCACACATCATGTGGCAGGTGAATAGCAGAGGGCGTGCCCTCCATGGCAGGTCCCAGAGTGGGGCTGGCTCCTGCGCACCAGGTTTCTTCTGCTAGCCCCTCCCCCTCCCCTGGGGAGGTGTAGTGAGGGGCCCGTGGTGGCCAGTACGAGACTCTTAACAGGCGTCCCTTCACCCAGACGGTTCCTCCCACAGGTGAATCACATCTATTCCAGTAATCACCACTTCTCACTTCCCTGGAGAAGGAAAGGGAAACCCACTCCAGTCTTCTTGCCTGGAGAATTACATGGACAGAGGAGCCTGGTGGGTTACAGTCCATGGGGTCGCAAAGAGACACGATTGAGTGACTAACACACACACCATCTCTTGTGGCTCCTGGGGGTCAGGGATGCAGACAGGCATGGTGGGGACACTTTATCTGTGCTCCACTGCATCTGTGGCCTCAGCTGGGCTGTGGAAGACTGGGGGTGGAGGCAGGTGTCAGCTGGGGCCTCGGGGACCATTGGTCAGAAACACATGTGGCCTCTGTGCTTCTTGGGCTTCCTCACAGGGCTTCCCAGGTGGCACTAGAGGTAAAGAATCTTCCTGCCAATGCAGGAGACACAGTGGACTCAGCTTCCACTCCTGGGTGGGGAAGATCTGCTGGAGAAGGAAATGGCAACCCACTCCAGTATTCTTACCTGGAGAATTCTGTGGACAGAGGAGCCTGGCGGGCTATAGTCTACAGGGTCACAAAGAGTTGTAAACAACTGATCACACACACCACACAACACGAAGGATGGACACCGGCTCCCCACCAGCTACTATGATCCCAGGAGAAAGATATGAGCGGAAACCAAGATGCCTTTTCCAGCCCAGACTGGGAGTTAGTTTATAAGTCCTCCCTTCTGCGTCATACCCCATAGGAGTTACACAGATCTGCCCAGGGAAGGAACAAGCCCCCTCCCCTCAGACTGTCAGAAGAGCAGGTGTGATGGGTTTTTCCCCTTCTGGGCAGTGCCACCTTCGTGGGACCCCAGCCTGAAGCCAGTCCAGGCAGAACAGTTGGGGATCTTTTCCCCTAACTCGATTCAATGGACATGAGTTCGAGCAAACTCCGTGAGATGGTGAAGGACAGGGAAGCCTGGCAGGTCGTGGTCCATGGGGTCGCAAAGAGTCAGACACGACTGAACGACTGAACAGCAACTGGCAAAAAAACACAACAGCTAGTTAAACAAACTCCTCTCGCCCCCGAATGTGTAGCTCATGGCCAGACACACTCTGAAGTGCCTTCCATGTCCTGGTCCTCCCCGTCCGTCCACACGGTCTTCAGACCCTGGGGAGAGCCCAGGGGTTCAGCCAAGCCAGCAGGGGTTGCAGGCCCTGTGGATGGGAGCCAGCGAGGCAACGGCACTTCTCTGCCCAGCCGTCGCATCCCCCAGGAGGCCCTGATAAATGGAGAGATAGGACTGTTAATTCCTGGATACCCCCACGGAAGGATGCCCTGTCGTTGAGAAAATGGGCCCAGATTCCTTATCACGCAGCCACTCTGCAAATCACCAAAGACAAGCTGACATCACCCGCTCTGAGGGGCTTCAGAGGGGCTGCTAATCCTAATGGATTTGCCCAAGTGGAGATAAAGAACCTTCCTGTTCCTCCTGTATTGAAGTAATTCATTTTACAAATAGATTCAAGGAAAGTGGTTGGGGTGGGGGGGGTGAAACTCATCAACCACACAAAGCACTCAGATTTCCCAGGAGACCACGTTCTGGAACAGCCCCCACAGCGGAGCCGATGGCGCTGTTTTGAGGAGGTCCCGGTCAGGTCTAGCTGGTTGGCACCCCTTACCTGGTCCAGACACATCATTTGCAGGGCCCTGTGCAAAATGAAAATAGTCAGCCCTCATTCAAAACTATGGAAAATTTCACACTGGTAACAGATCATTTAACCAAGTGTGGAGACTCCCCTGGTGGCACAGTGAATAAGAATCTTCCTGCCAGTGCAGGGGACACAGGATCGATCCCTGGTCCGGGAAAAAAGAGCCCACACGCCATGAGGCAAATACGCCCATGCACGACAACTTCTGAGCCCAAGCTCTAGAGTCTGTGCTCTGCAACAAGAGAAGCCACCGCTGTGAGAAGCCCACGCACAACCAGAGAAAGTCCACGTGCAGCAGTGAAGGCCCAGTGCAACCATAAAATTAATCAATGGATTAATTTAAAAAAAAAGAAGAGGCATCTTACTATTTTGATATTTTATCTACCTGCATGCATTTGGCTTATATTTTAGGTTTCCACTGGGATAGTCCTTTGTATCATGTTTATTTTTGAAATCACCAATAACTCTGAAAGATACAGTGTGAAATTTAGACAAATATGAAAGCCATTCAAGTGGACTTTTTCTTTACGTCTTTTTCTATTGTGATAAAATGCACGTAACGTAAAATCCACCATCTCAACCACCTCTAAGTGTACAGTCAGCGCAGAATGAACCCGTTCACTTCGTACGGCCATCACACCACTCGCATAATTCTGCATCTCGTAAAACTGAACCACTCTACCTGGTAGACGCTGGCCCCCCATTCTCCTCTGCCCAGCCCCTGGCACCCACTTTTCTACTTTCTGTCTCTGTGAATCTGACTCCTCCAGGAAACTCCTGTGAGTGCAACCACACGATATTTGTCCTGTTGCATCTGGTTTATTTCACTGAGCATCATGTCCTCAAGGCTCATCCCTGTCGCAGCGAGTGTCAGAATCCCCTTCCTTTTTAAGGCGGAATAATATTCCATTGTATGGATGGGCCTCATTTTGCTTATTTATTCACCCACTTTTTGGACTCTTGGTTGTTACCACATTTTAGCTATTATGGAGAATATTGCTATGAACACAGGGGTACAAATATCTCTTTGAGACTCTGCTTTCAATTTTTCTGGGGAAATAGCCGAAGGTGGAACTGCTGCATCACAGTGTAATTTTCTGTTTAATGTTTTAAGGAATCTCCACCATTTTTCATAGTAGCTGTACCTTTCTACATTCCCACCAACAGGGTGCCGTCTTTCAATTTCTTTATATCTTGCCATCACTTGTTGTTTTCTGTTTGTTTGTTTTTTCTCGTTTTACATTTTTTGGCCACACCTCAAAGCATGTTTTTGAACTGATGCTTTAGAATTGTGGTGTTGGAGAAGACTCTTGAGAGAACCTTGGTCTGCAAGGAGATCAAACCAGCCAATCCTAAAGGAAATCGACCCTGAATATTCATTGGAAGAACTCATGCTGAAATTGAAGCTCCAATACTTTGGCCACCTGATGCAAAGAACTGACTCATTTTGAAAAGACCCTGATGCTGAGAAAGATTGAGGGCAAGAGGAGAAGGGGACCACAGAAGATGAGATGGTTGGATGGCATAACTGACTCGATGGACATGAGTTTGAGCAAGCTCCAGGAGACAGTAAAGGACGGGGATGCCTGGCGTGCTGAAGGCCACTGCGCCACAAAGAGTCACAACTTAGCAGCTGGAAAACACCAACAAAGCACGCGGGATCTTGATTGCCCCACCAGGGATCGAACCCGTGCCCCCTGCAGTGGAGACACAGTCTCAACTCCTGGACCGCCAGGGAAGTCCCTTCTGTTTTCTTAATAGTAGCCATGCTAATGAGTATGAGGTGATTTCTCACTGTGATTTTGATTTGATTTTGATTTTGATTTGTGTCAAATTGGAGAAGGCAATGGCACCCCACTCCAGTACTCTTGCCTGGGAAATGCCATGGACGGAGGAGGCTGGCGGGCTGCAGTCCACGGGGCCATAAGAGAGTCAGACACGACCGGGTGATAGACAACAACGATGATTCCAATGGGTTTTTCAGCACATGGCTGCCTTGTCCTGGGCTGCATGCTTCTGTAAGCAGGCTTGTCTCATACACAGTGCATTCAGCTCTCAACAGATCTGTGTAGAAGTTCCGTCCTGGTGTCCTCAGGCCATTGTCCGGTACTGGGGCATCTTATGGTCCCCGTGGTGTGGTAGCTTGAGATTCAATTGTAGTCATTGTTCATTTGGTAAGTCGTGTCCAACTCTTTGCAACCCCATGGACTGCAGTACGCAGGGCTTCCTATCCTCCACTATCTCCCAGAGTGTGCTCAAACTCATGTCCATTGAGTCGGTGATGCCATCCAACCACCTTGTCCTCTGTTGCCCCTTTCTTCTTTTGCCCTCAATCTTTCCCAGTATCAGGGTCTTTTCCAATGTGTCAGTTCTTTGCATCAGGTGACCAGGACATTGGAGGTTCAGCATCAGCATCAGTCCTTCCAGTGAATATTCAGGGTCGATTTCCTTTAGGATTGACTGCTTTGATCTTCTTGCTGTCCAAGGGACTCTCAAGAGCCTTCTCCAGCACCACAGTTCAAGATTCAAGAAAACGCTTTTGTTCACACAGATACCTGTGTTCTGGCTGTTTGTATGCTATGCTCTGCAAACCTAGGAGTCCAGCTAAGGATTTGCCATGATTCCCACCAACCAAAGGACAAAATGGAGTGAGGCAAGGTGGTACCACCTACTTGTAAAGATATGCCTTGCATTATCAAGTCAGTTCCTTAAAGAAGAGACCTTCCGTTTGGACTAGATTTGATAAGCACTGAATCCTCCGCTCACGATGTGACACTCAGGGTGACTGGATGGGTTTTCCACAGACGCGCTTCCGGCTCCATGACCGTCAGACTTGGTTCTCCTGCCCACACACTCGCGGGGCCAGAGGACGGAAGATGGGCTGCATCACAGCCCATAAGGTGGGCTCAGCTCCACTCTTTTACAAGACACTGGGGGTGGTCATCCCAGCAGACATATACCTGAAAGCCAGCCTGTGCCTGGGGGGCCAGCCACAACTGGACTCCACACAGAAGTGACGGGAACCACGCAAACTCTCCCACCACTGCCCCTCAGTTGGGCCTGGACCATGTCAGCAGTCTCCCTGTCACCCCTCAAGCCTGTGCCCACGTCAGCGGGAGGGGTCAGCGGCTTTACCTGCTGCCGCTGCCATATCTCACTTTTGCAGATATGAAGAGCTCTGCAGGACTGTGTGAGCATCTGGTAGGGGGGTGGGGGAGGTGGCGGTCTTGCAGCAGGGGCCCTGGAGCTTGCATCTATGATGAGCCGCCCAGGTGAGAAGCACTCCAAGGTCTGGGGTGAATTCCAGCCAGCTGGGTTCCAGGGTCCCTCCTAGTGAACCAAGCGGAGCTGCTGAGTAGCCAGAGGACCCCGCAGTGACAGCAGGTCCCCATTCCAAGTCGTCCGACGACCCCAGGCCAGACCTCCAAGGAGTCAGACCCAGCAGGGAGAAGCACGTGGCAGCCCCCCACTCCCACCCAGCCTGCTGCAAAGATCCAGGTTCACCCCGGATGCCTCATCCTGGCTTCACCTGTCCCAGCCCAAAAGCACTCTTTCCCTTGGCCGTCCTGGGACACTGAACAGCTTGAGCCTAAAGGCCACCAGTGGGACCCCTCAGACTCCCGTGGTTTCACATCGCCCACACCATCTGGCCCTCGATGACCCCGGCCCTTGGCCATCACCCCTCCGCCTGTTTTTCTGAGACTCCCAGTCCAGCATCTTAAGTCTCCACCGGTCCCCAGAGGAAACCCGTTTCCTCTCCCCCAACCCCTGTATTGTCAGAAACACAGTAAAACCAGCAAAATCACTTTACATCAGCCCCGGAGTTAACAAAACTCAGGCCAAGGTTCTCTTTGTCCAGTGCTGGTGTGAAAACAGCGGAGTCTTCTTTAGGAGAGACACGGAGACAACAATAAAGCCAAGACGTTGGGTCCAACCCAGCTGGCCTTGACTCTCCAAAGATCCCGCTCAGCCCACCGCATCTCCAACCCCAAGCTTTCCCGCAGAGCCCAGCCAGGAGCAGATGGTAGAAAAATAGTTGGCTTCTTTATCATCAATAATTCACTGAGGTTTATCTGGGGTCAACACAGATTCAGAGAATGATACCATTTCGATTAGAATCCAGCTCGATTTGAAATTTAAGCAAAACTAGTGGACCATGACCACCACCGTTTCCCCTCCAAGGGCAAAGAGTTCAAGGCGGATTTTGTCCTCGAGAAGACTTTTCTTTCATTTCTGATGGTTGAAAGATGACTTTGTGAAGAAAGGACAACCCTTCCTGTCACTGCAGCTCATCATCCCGGGAACAAAAATTCAGTTATCAGGAAGGGTCGTCTGCAACCCACGGAGCTTCCCATGACCAAAGAAGCTCTGGAAACGATCAGAAAACATTAAAGAAGCAAAATGCATTTGGCGTTGCAGCAATTTGGGAGTGAGCATCCATTTTGCCATGAGCCAAGGCAGATAAAGCATCTGCTCATTCAATTAGGTTGAGGAAAATGGAAAATAGCTGAAATTCAGAGTTGAAAATATTTCATTTCTTAGCAAACACTGTTCAGTGTTAAAAGGGGGAAATGATCTGCTCTGTCTATGAATAAAGGCAATTGGGGGAGATCCCGGGTACCGGAGGGAAAGATAAAAGAAGGACAGATTGCACCATACGAGTTCACCAGCTGATTCCTGCAAAAATGCGGGGATTTGCAATGAAGTCATGAACTAACAAAGATTGAGATGTTGCAGGACATCACGAATGACATGATGCGTCCCTGGTCCCGACAGTAATAGGTAATGAACCCACCGATAATGCAATCGGAGACCAGCTGTCGGTCTGGGTGGTGAGATGCTCTAAGAAGGCGTCTGCACAGCCAGACCATAGCTCCCTCCCAGCTCACGGAGGCTGTCGAGGTGGTGGGGCCCACTTGTTGAAGGTTTTCAGAAAATCAACCTACAGAAACTAGGAGCCCCGTGGTTTGAAATTTGAGATCTCAGTTGGGTCAAGGCAACTGTCAGAGCAGTGGCCATGCTGCTAAACAGAATGAACAGTTGGGTGGCATTTTAATGACGTTTAAGAGGCTTCCTCTGTGGTTCAGCTGGTAAAGAATCTGCCTGCAATGCAAGAGACCTGGATTCAATCCCTGAGTTGGGAAGATCCTCTGGAAAAGGGAAAAGCTACCCGCTCCAGTATTCTGGCCTGGAGAATTCCATGGACTGCAGTCCATGGGGTCGCAAAGAGTCGGACATGACTGAGCGACTTTCACTTTCAAAGAAGCACAAGCCGAGGGTTTTGGCTATTCCATGTTGGCACCTGCAGCACTGGGGGTGTCTGTGTAATAGGGTCTCGTGAAGAAAGGATAAAGACCCAGTGGGACTTCCTTGCTGGTTCAGTGGTTAAGAATCCTCCTTCCAAAGCAGGAGGTGGGTTCAATCCTTGGTTGAGGCGCTAAGATCCCACACGCTGCAGGGCAGCTAAACCTGTGTGCGGCCACAAGAGAAGTCTGAGCACCACAGCTAGAGAAAGCCCATGCCCCTCAGTGAAGACCCAGCAGAGCCAGAAAATAATAACAGAAGAAAAAGACCCCGGATGATTTCAGGGTGTCGCTTCCTTGTGTGATGGGGACTTTCCCCAACACAGTGAGCAGAGCAAAGACTGAGTGTGCAGGCTGTTTGGTGGTTTATACAGAAACCCTCTGGGCTGAGCATCAGGACCCGGAGAGAGCCAGGCTCCTCTCTGATGGAGCACAGGCAGAGGTGGGATGTGGCAGAGGAAGGAGGGAGAGATAAGCAGAAACCTGAGTACTGGGAGAGGAGTCAGGCCAAGGGGACGAGGAACATGGCTCAGTCATGCCCAGGGCGCCCAGGGCCTGCCCTGCTGATGGGGTGACCCCTGAGAGGACAAAGGGGGAGGCAAAGGGCCCCAACTCTGACCCAGCCATCCGGACCCCTGGATGCTGCCTCAAGAGTGTTGTGTCTCTTCTCATAAGGACACTAACTCCATTGGATCGGGGTCCCACTCTCACGACCTCATCTTATCTGATTCACTTCCTTATTCCAGGTACAACCGCACTATGCCTGACATACAACAGGTAAATTTTCAGAGGTCAAAATTCAGTCCAAGTGTTGCTGTTGTTCAGTCGCTAAGTCATGTCCAGCTTTTTTGTGATGCCATGGACTGTAGCCATCCCTGCCCCCCATAGGCTCCTCTGTCCATGGGATTTTTCCAGGCAAGAACACTGGAGTGGGTTGCTGTTTCCTTCTCCAGGGCATCTTCCTGATCCAGGGATTGAACTCAGGTCTCCTGCATTGGCAGGTGGGTTCTTTACCAATAAGCCATGGGAAGCCAGTGTATCTTTTAACAGAGAGCACATTTTCTTACATAACCACAGTACAAATATTTTTTTAAGGACGAATAGAATTTTTAATGAGGAATACCACGGTACAATTGTTAAATTCAGAAAATTTACCACTGAAACAATCATGCATGATCTTTCCAATCTTTCCAATCATCCCCATAATGTTCTTCAAACCATTTTGTTTCCAAATAAGATCCATCCTTGTATTTAGCATCACATCTTTCTAAGTTTCCCTTATTCTGGACAATGCCTCTGTTCTTTGTCTTCATAAGGTTAGCATTTTGAAGAGGATAGGTCACGCCTCTGCTGGTGTCTGTCTGGCATTTCCTTAGATTTTGGAGGGAACATGGGGAACGGAGGCTGCGTCCTGCTTAGGACATGACCTCAGGGGGCATGTACTGTCACCTGGTCTCTATATTGGTGATGTTGACTTTACTTTCTTCCCCGTTTATCCCTTTGAATGTGATAAATCATCAGTGGGAAGATATGTTAAGACAACGTAAATAATTCGTTCCTCATTAAGCTTTCGCCACGCCATTTTCCCGTCCGTCTTTGAGTAGATACGTGACTTTGTGTGTGTGCGTGCTCAGTTGCTCAGTTTCATCCGACTCCTTGCGACGCCATGGACTGTAACCCGCCAGGCTCCTCTGTCCACGGAATTTTCCAGGCAAGAATACAAGAGTGGGTTGCCATTTCCTCTTCCAGGGGATCTTCCCAACTCAGGAATCAAACCCAGGTCTCCTGTGTCTCCTGCACTGGCAGGCAGATTCTTTACCTGTGTGCCATCTGTATTATTCACGCTGATGGTTGCAAAATTGCAATTTTTCTTAGCCTAAATCCGTCAACATTTGTTAGTTGACATTCCACTGCAAAGAGCTTTCTCTTTTCGGTTGTTTATCTATCTACTTGTCTGTTAATACATATTCATTATCAGCATGGACTCACAGACTCACAGTTTGAGGACTGGATTATAATCCATCACTGGCATCACACACACCACAATCCTCAAACTCCCCAGCCTTCCCTGATGGATGGGAGCCCTTCAAGTGACTCCTGTCCCCTGACGTGCCCCTAGACAGGGTTCATCTCTCCTGTATACATGGCCTCCAGGGAGCCTGTGAGCTGCTCAACGTTCAGTTCAGTTCAGTTCAGTCGCTCAGTCGTGTCCGACTCTTTGCGACCCCATGAATCGCAGCACACCAAGCCTCCCTGTCCATCACCAACTCCCGGAGTTCACTCAGAGTCACGTCCATCGAGTCAGTGATGCCATCCAGCCATCTCATCCTCTGTCGTCCCCTTCTCCTCCTGCCCCCAGTCTCTCCCAGCATCAGAGTCTTTTCCAATGTGTCAACTCTTCACATGAGGTGGCCAAAGTACTGGAGTTTCAGCTTTAGCATCATTCCTTCCAAAGAAATCCCAGGGCTGATCTCCTTCAGAATGGACTGGTTGGATCTCCTTGCAGTCCAAGGGACTCTCAAGAGTCTTCTCCAACACCACAGTTCAAAAGCATCAATTCTTCGGCGCTCAGCCTTCTTCACAGTCCAACTCTCACATCCACACATGACCACTGGAAAAACCATAGCCTTGACTAGATGGACCTTTGTTGGCAAAGTAATATCTTTGCTTTTGAATATGCTATCTAAGTTGGTCATAACTTTCCTTCCAAGGAGTAAGCGTCTTTTAATTTCGTGGCTGCAGTCACCATCTGCAGTGATTTTGGAGCCCAAAAAAATAAAGTCTGACACTGTTTCCCCATCTATTTCCCATAAAGTGATGGGACCAGATGCCATGAGCTTAGTTTTCTGAATGGTGAGCTTTATGCCAACTTTTTCACTCTCCACTTTCACTTTCATCAAGAGGCTTTTTAGTTCCTCTTCACTTTCTGCCATAAGGGTGGTGTCATCTGCATATCTGAGGTTATTGATATTTCTCCTGGCAATCTTGATTCCAGCTTGTATTTCTTCCAGCCCAGCGTTTCTCATGATGTACTCTGCATATAAGTTAAATAAGCAGGGTGACAATATACAGCCTTGACGAACTCCTTTTCCTATTTGGAATCAGTCTGTTGTTCCATATCCAGTTCTAACTGTTGCTTCCTGACCTGCATATAGGTTTCTCAAGAGGCATGTCAGGTGGTCTGGTATGCCCATCTCTTTCAGAATTTTCCACAGTTTATTGTGATCCACAGAGTCAAAGGCTTTGGCATAGTCAATAAAGCAGAAATAGATGTTTTTCTGGAACTCTCTTGCTTTTTCCATGATCCAGAGGATGTTGGCAATTTGATCTCTGGTTCCTCTGCCTTTTCTAAAACCAGCTTGAATATCTGGAAGTTCACGGTTCATGTATTGCTGAAGCCTGGCTTGGAGAATTTTGAGCGTTACTTTACTAGCGTGTGAGATGAGTGCAATTGTGCGGTAGTTTGAGCATTCTTTGGCATTGCCCTTCTTTGGGATTGGAATGAAAACTGACCTTTTCCAGTCCTGTGGCCACTGCTGAGTTTTCCAAATTTGTTGGCATATTGAGTGTAGCACTTTCACAGCATCATCTTTCAGGATTTGAAATAGCTCACCTGGAATTCCATCACCTCCACTAGCTTTGTTCATAGTGATGCTTTCTAAGGCCCACTTGACCTCACATTCCAGGATGTCTGGCTCTAGGTGAGTGATCACACCATCGTGATTATCTGGGTCGTGAAGATCTTTTTTGTACAGTTCTTCTGTGTATTCTTGCCACCTCTTCTTAATATCTTCTGCTTCTGTTAGGTCCATACCATTTCTGTCCTTTATCGAGCTCAGTAAAATGGCATGGGTATGCGTTTTGTGATGGATGAAGGTTCAAGAGCTTCCATCAGATTCTCCAAGGCACTGAGAAAGAAAGAAAGTGAAGTTTCTCAGTTGTATCCAACTTTTTGCAACCCGATGAACTGTAGCCTACCAGGCTCCTCCATCCAAGGAATTTTCCAGGCAAGAATACTGGAGTGGGTTGCCATTTCCTTCTCCAGAAGATCTTCCCAACCCAGGGATTGAACCCAGGTCTTCCACATTGTAGGCAGACGCTTTACTGTCTGAGCCACGAGGGAAGTCCAAGGCACTGAGGGCTCCTCCCAAAAGACACAGAGACTCTGGAGCAGAGACTTGGGTGGGCCTGTTCATTCATTCCAGCCCCCACCAGGTCACAAACAAGAACACATCTTGCATACAGCGTAAATTCTAGAGTCCCTTGTCATTGTTTAGTCACTAAGTCATGTCAGACTCTCTGCAACCCTGTGGACTGTAGCCCACCAAGCTCCTCTGTCCATGGGATTTCCCAGGCAAGAATACTGGGATGGGTTGCCATCCTTCTCCGGGAGATCTTCCCAACCCAGGAATCGAACCCATGTCTCCTGTATTGGCAGGTGGATTCTGTACCACTGAACCACCAGGGAAGCCCTCTGGAGTCCCTTAAGCCTCTCAATAACCAGGCCCTTCTTCCCCAGCTCTGTGTGAAGTCAACAAGCTGGAAGACAGAGGCTCTGTTTGGTCACAGGGGAGCTTCCAGAACTAACCAGTGACCATTGGTCCCTCTGTGTGCTGAAGTCCAGATTTTGCCATGGCACTCATGATGGCTGTCCTGTAGCTGACTGTACTGTCCAGTTTGCTCGGTTCTCACCACAAGCTTGGGTGTACACTAATATCATCTCCCATTTTACACAGGAGGAAACTGGGGCTCAGTCAAGCTTTGCCCAGGGTCCCATTGCTTGTAAGTAACCAAATGGGCCTGGAAACCAAATCCACCATTTCTAGCTCCCAAAGCCTCGACCCCACCCACACTGACCAGCACCTTTCAATCAGGGTAGAGTTCAGCTGGAAGCCCTTAGCAAGGGCCACAGCAGACAACAACATGTTATCCACTCTTCACTCTGCCCTGGACTCACACCCCTCACCAGGGGACCCAGAGAAAGGATATCCTCCCCAATAATGTGGTCCTGGCCACCTGATTCACTTTGAACAAAAGTACGTTAGCTGACAGATGAAAACAAAAGTTTGAAATTTGCTTTTGAGACTGGGTTTGTCCACTGCACTTCCAGCAGTACTGTGAAAGGCCATGCCCATGGGAGCCTGCTGGTCCCTGGAGCAGCGAAACCCCAGCCAATCCACAGCCCTGCCTCTTGGATCATAGCCACCCTACCAACCACTCAAGCAAAAGATGACATCTGATGGTTCTGTGCCACTGAGTCTGAGAGAAGTTTGTTACACAGCATCATCGGGGCAATAGCTGACGGATACAGAGATGGTATGGGGGGACCTGACCTCCCCTTTCACCCTCTTTTTAAAATCAGATGACGACAGTGGTGACGGTGATGACACTAGAAGTATATTCTTCTCCCAACCTGGTGTGCACTGCTGCCTCTGAGCATGAGGTTCTGTGGTCCTTACATGGGTCAGGGGAGAGCTGGGGAGAAACAGCTGGGTGCAAATCTCACCAGTGAAAGAAAGGATGCACTTCTCTGAGTAATGTGTGAACCTGTTCCAGAGACTGGGGCCGAGCTTTCAGAGGTGCTGGCAGAGGAAGGGAAGCGGAAGGAGTCGGGCCAGGGAGGGCGTGAGTCAGGGGTCCCCGAGATATGTCAGCCCTGAGCCGGACGTGCAGATACAGCCCCGCTAAGGGTGGCAGCTGCGGGGCCCTAGCAGGGCTGGCTGGCCATGACTATTGGTCTAATTGGAGGCCTGGCAGGGAAGCGAGAAGAGAACAGGACTGAAACCCCTGGGATCCTCCTGCCTTCCCTGCCTCCCTTGGAAGGGACTCTTTGCACAGGTTCAGATGTCAGGGGAGGAAGCCAGGACCCCAGCACAAGGCAGACCCAGCTCCACACTGCAGACGCCTGGCTCCTGGCAAAATGCTTCTCCTATGAACCAAGGGTTCTCACTCACAGAAAGGGCGGTGATGGGGTGACTGTGCCGCACCGGTGAAGGTCAGATGGGCTGGTCCACGGCACTCGCCCTCTGGGCATTGCCCTTCTCCATCTCCGGGGGCGCCAATTCCAAGTGCAGGCATGGGCTCTCCTTGGGGCGCCTTGGCCACTGGGGGCCCCAAACGCCCTTCCTTCGGAGCATGCACAGTAATCAGGAAGGACCCACAAGTGGCCCTCACCCCAAGGACGATGTGGTCTTAGACGCCGTCGTTGGCCTCCTTGGCTTCACAAGGCCACTTATCAACTCAGGCACAGGAGAAACCATTGCACTAGGGCCAGGAGTCCAGTCCATTCCCATAGGGTGACTCCTCACCACTCACCCATCAGTGCTGTGTGCCCCCCACCCCGTATCAAGCCCCCCAGTCCTCAGCTCCACAGACCCCAGTGGTCCAGGGAGAGACGGTTCAGCTGAGCCAGTGGTACCCACACGCCCAACTCAGGACCCTGGGAGAAAAATCTTCCTTTCTGAGAAATCCCAAAATGGCCATGGGTTTGGATGAGAGGGGAACCCAGGCCCACAGGGACGGCTCTGAGAGTCAGGGGAGCCGTGACCCGGGCCGATCAGAGTCTCCTGACCTGGCACCCGGTGGGAATTCCTGGCTCGGGCCAGCCCTTTGTCTGACAGAGTCTTATCGGCGAAGGCAGACGGCCCTTTTCACAGACATCTGCCAAGCCTCATCCCAGTCTGGATCTTAGGTTTCCACGGGGAGGCGAGGGCCCGTGTGGGGAGACGGGCCGCGCCAGAGGGCCAGGCTCTGTTTACACACAGCGGCGCCGGGCGCCGGCTCCCACGGGCTCGTGCGTCTGTGCACACAGGTGGCGGAGGACCACCGCCTCCTCCCTCCTCTCGTCCTCCCTTCCTTCCTTCCATCTTTTCTTCCAACAGACGTTTGTGTGCCTTTTCTGCCCCAGACCTGTGCTATGCAACAGGATTCTAAGTTAGTACTACTCCACTCCAGCCCAGGCAGCTCCCGGCTGGAGGAAAACACAGCAGGCAATGGCACAACAGGGGGTGTGACCGGGGAGCCACAGGGTCTGGGGGCATCTAACCCAGCCCTAGGGCTCTGGGAATGGTCAGCCTTGGGGCTTAAATAGCATCCTTATCACCATTCTTCTGGAAGCAGAGGTAAGGCCAGGGACTTCGGTGACCGTCCAGTGATTAAGACTCTGCGCTTCCACTACAGGGACCCAGGTTCAATCCCTGGTTGGGGAAGTAAGATCCCACATGCAATGTGATATAGCCAAAAAAAGAGAGACTGAGGAAGGTAAGACCAGAATTACTCGAGAAGCACCACGGCCTAGCGGGTTATTGGTCTTTGCACCCAAGCCTGGGGATTGAGTACAGTTACCCTTGTAAATCCCCAAACATCCCAAAGTATTTGACCCCAGAACACCTTTCATTCTCAGCCAACATTTCGTGCAACAGGCTTTTGGAAAGAAAAGTCTCCTTGGTCATGCCTGCGTGAAAGTTGCTGTCATGAGGGCCAGGCAGTGAGACCAGGAAGCAAGGTTAAAGAGGGGAGCAGGAGAGGCCCCTGAGGGCAGCTGACTGATTGGCCTCTAATCTGCTCCTTGCTCACACCTGACCAGTGCTACAGGAGAGGATTTTAAAGACATAAACCCACAAAGATGTGGGGCATGGCAAAGGCACTACAGCAACCTTATTTTAGATGGAGACAAAAAAACAAGCTGGTGAACACTGACTTAGCAGAATGACTTTAAAAAGAAGAGTTCCATGGGAGGCCCCTGGAAAAGTGAAGAGGTGTGGGAAGAGCTTATTTATAAAGCAGCATCCTCCCGAATTCCCCCCCAGAATCGGGATAAAGAGGCTGCAATGAAGAAGAAGACTAGCTGAAAGATTTCTGAGATGCAAAGGGATCTAGATCCCTTTCCAACTCCCACCACTGGGAGGACCACCCCCCATCTTGAAAGAAGAAGCTTATTTTCTGGACAAGTTAAGACATAAGAGATACCAGCCCAGTCAAGGGCCTGGGTACCTTGCCAAAACCAGGGAGACGGGTTGAATGATACTTTGCATCCTCTCTCCTTCACCAACTAGGTTCCCAGAAGACCAGCAATCAGACCCTGCCCTCCTTTTGAGGCCTGATCCCACCCAAAAGGAAAGTCTAAGAATTCTGATGTCAGGAGATGCTCAAAAACCAGCCCAGATCATTCTACAGTGAACAGTGTGGCTACAAGAGGAGTCAAGCTCCGCTCTTGAACTTCGAATGGTGAATGCTTTTGAACTGTCATGTTGGAGAAGACTTTGACCACCTGATGCAAAGAGCTGACCAATTGGAAAAAAAACCCTGATGCTGGGAAAGATTGAAGGCAAGAGGAGAAGGGGACAACAGAGGACGAGATGGTTGGATGGCATCACTGACTCAGTGGACATGAGTTTGAGCAAACTCCGGGAGATGGTGAAGGAAAGGGAAGCCTGGTGCACTGCAGCTCATGGGGTCACAGACTCTGACATGACTGAACAACTGAACATAACCTCAGCAACAACAACTCTTGAGCTTCCAATGAGCTGTGTGCCACCTCAGCTTGGTCGTGAGTTGACAGTCAAAGGCTATCAGCCATCTGCAAACAGCCTCTTACATAGCAAATAGGAACCAAAGCAACCAACAGAAAAATGCAACCCAGAGGAAACAGAGACTGCCCAAAAGATACAAAGCTTTCACAGCTGTGTCAACAGCAAGAAGCTGTCCTCCGTACCCTCAGAGAGAAAGGACACCACACCCAAGAACAAGAACAGGGTGCTATCAAAAAGGAACGTTCAAAAGACTAAAAGGAAAAATCTCCCCAAACTTAAAAATCACAGAAGTGATAGACTCAATAAAAGAATTAGAAAATAAAGTGGAGGAAATATCCGAGAAAGTAAAATAAAAAGAGGAAAGGGCAGAAGAAAAGAAGAGCGAGGATCAGAAGGATGAAGACATAGACGATCCAACATGCAGATAGTAGGCACTGCAAAGGTATCCGAGAGGAAGAACGGAAGATATAACCAATGAAATCATCCGAGATGGTTCCCAGCACTGACGAGCTTTATTTCCAGATTGAAGAGTCTCATGAAATACCCAACTTAGAAAATAAATACAGACCTGCACCAATGCACAGTGATGAGAAATTTTACTACATTTGGGACAAAGAGACGTTTCTACAAGCTTGGTATTTGTTGGGGGGAACCAGTTACCTATAAAGTATTGATTCTAAGAGTAGCTTCTAAATTCTCAACAGAATTTCTTGGATGCAAGAAAACAGTGGAGCAATGCCTTCAAAATTCTAAAGGAAAATTATTTCCTATCTAGAATCCTATGGCCAGCCAAGGTATCGCTCAAGTGTAAGGATGAAATAAAAAGCATCTCAGACAAGCAGTTTCTCAGAAAAGCAATTGCCTACGAGCCATGCTTTGTCAGGATGCTGCTGAAGCTGCTCCACCCAATGTGAGAAAGTAAGCCAAGAAGGAGACTGGAGATGGAAGCAGTTCTTCCACCACAGTGGGGGGTGAAGGAGGGCCCAGGCACACAGTGAAAGCACAGCCCAGGATGGCAGCGATGCGCTCAGAGGACTGCCACTCCAGGTGACAGCCACGCGACTCAAGAGTCCTGCTGCCACGGGACCGCTTCCACCAGAGGCAAGATGCCAGAGTGGAAATTCCACCCACTGGGCCCTCTTGACCAGATCTGATGACACGCCTGCTCTTCCTCCTGCTCGGCATCCTCCAGCAATCTATAACCTCATATTTCGTCCCCCAGAAGTGCTCAGCTCTGCCCTATTCCCAGGAGCAGGAAGTTGGCCACAACGAGCGTAGAAGCAGGTGGTACAAAGCAACCCACCCTCTCTGGTCATCCTTCTACTGTGATGCCCAGTGAGGTCCCGCCAGACATCCCAGCCGCAGTGATGTGCCCAACCCTGTTCATCTGTGTCTCTGTCCACCCTAAGGTCAGAAAGGATTTGGGCAAACTCGGGCCAGCAAGCAGGCTCTGACCCAGGGGTCCCCTTCAGCTTGGTGTCATCCTGTGTATTTTCCCGGGAGCCTCCAACTGTTGGTGACAATACCACCTTTTCCTTCCACCTTGGTTTATTTCAGAACTAAACAATCGATTAATGAGGGTTGCCACAGATACGGGGCAGACGTTCACTCCATCTGTTCCTTCTTCCTCCTGGGGCCCACCTAGGCCACATGGCCCAGCCTCCCTTGCAGGTAGGTTCACGTACACCCAGCAGAACGTGGTGGAAACGATGTACAGCATCTCCAGGCCTGGCCAGAAAAGTTTCCTGCTCCTTTCCTCTCTTCATCCTCTGCCAGCCCAACACAGGGCATCGAAAGGAGACCTCCCAGACTCTGGGGGTGCTGGTGGAATCTCGGGGAGCGAGGGGCCTGGGTGCCCAGATGACCGCATGGAGCAGGGTCCCAGCCCAGCCTTCACTGCAACGTCATAAACCAGAAATACACGCTGTTTGGGTGAAGCCACTGCAGTTGGGGCCGGTGGTTACAGCAGTTAACATAGCCCGATTAATAAGGGACATTTACACAAGTGATCAACCTGGAGAGGAAAACCTAAGAAAGGTTTATAGGTGCGCCATTTCTGACGAAACGTAAGCAGGTGCTTAGCACACTTTTGCTGAGCAAGTCAATGAGCAAACAAGCCTGGTCTCCGACGGGTGGTCCCCCATCCTGTCTGCACAGGCATGTGGCCACGGGGGAGCATGAAAAGTTTACAGCTGGTTTGTTGGGGTGGTGGGGGTGTGGGTGATATTTTTCCTGTTATTCTTCGGATAAGAGTGTTTTGCAATAAACACGTAGGGAACGTGGGCCCAGCCTCTCCCACATTATATATGGCATGCGTAAAAACATCTATGCCCCCAGCTCTCCAGATAGATGTTTCTTTGCAAGCAAGAGCTCGTTTCTCCACTAAGCAGGCAGGATCCAGCCACTGGGCACCCCCCTTCCGGCAGCTCAGCTCTCCAAACCCATCCTCGCCTCCCTCCTCCAACACACAAGGCCCAAAGCCCGGCCTCCCCTCGGAAAGCACCTCCTTCCGTCGGCTCCAGGCTTCAAGGCTGAGTCCAAGTGTCCCCAGGATTCGTCATCCATCCTGTGATCGCTCCCACTCCCAGCTTTGACTCTCTGCAGTGGCATTTGCCCGTAAGGAAGGCTGAGCGCCGAAGAATTGGCACTTTTGAACTGTGGTGTTGGAGAAGACTCTTGAGAGTCCCTTGGACTGCAAGGAGCTCAAACCAGTCCATCCTAAAGGAAATCAGTCCTGAATATTCTTTGGAAGGACTGATGCTGAAGCTGAAGCTCCAATACTTTGGCCGCTTGATGCAAAGAACCCTGATTCTGGGAAAGATTGAAGGCAGGAGGAGAAGGGGGCGACAGAGGATGAGATGGTTGGATGGCATCACTACTCAATGGACGTGAGTTTGAGCAACCTCTGGGAGATCACAAAGGACAGGGAAGCTGGTGTGCTGCAGTCCATGGAGTGAAAAGGACAACTGAATGAGCACCCCAGTTGCTCATGGGGTGAACTGAGCAACTGAATAACCACAGCAAAGTGGCATTTGGCCACCTGGAGTGCCCAGAGGACAGCTGCCAAGGGTAAGGGGCTAGGGCCCACCACAGTCAGACCACCTGTGCCTGCAGCCTGGAGACTCACATGCCACCTGGTGGGCCGGGGAGCGGGTTGGCAGGGGGTGTGGGGGAAGCTGCTTTGAGGCCCAGGACTGGTAACCTGTCCCGGGGAGGTTTGTGAAAAATACAAGAAAGGGTACACAGAATGTTGTTAGGAAGGTCACTGGTCTGCATGGGTCGTTCTTTTTGTTGTCTTTTTGAATGCTTTATTATGTTTCTGTAACAAACATGGATTACTTATGTAAAATATGTTAAAACGCACTTTATTTTCTAAGCCTGTGAAATACTGTGAAATAACCCAGGTGGCGCTAGTGGTAAAGAGCCCTCCTGCTAATGCAGGAGACATAAGAGACGCAGGTTCAATCCCAGGATCAGGAAGATCCCCTGGAGGAGGGAGTGGCAACCCACTCTAGGATTCTTGCCTGGAGAATCCCATAGACAGAAGAGTCTGGTGGGCTACAGTCCATAGGGTCGGAAAGAGCCGGACACGATTGAAGCGACTTAGCACACGCACACACACCACACACACACATAAAATATAAATGTGCAACTTAACAAAGAATTATAAAGCAAATACTCATGTAACCAAGGTCAAAAAACAGAATGGTACCCACTTCAGAAGCACTCACCCATATGGGTCATTCAACAGCAGCTGTGACTACCCCCAGCTCCCACGAGGGCCCCTTAACCCTCAAGGGTAATACCACCTTCTCCTCACCAGTAAATGGCCTGAAGACCCACAGGGGTTTGTCCAGCAACCAAGATGAAGCTGTGTCTGCTTTCAGAAGCTGAGACTAGGGCAGAAGTCCTTGACACAGACCCTGCCAGTGGTCCAGCCTCGCCCAGTCAGCTGGACTAGAAGAGTCTGTGGCACAGTGACTAGCCAGAAGCCAGGACCCAGGGGTGGGGGGCTGAAGGAATGGGGGTGTAGCCAGAGGAGAGAAGACTCAGAAGAGTCAATCAACCCAGAGATGGGGATTTAAACACCAGTTAGATGCCAGGCACCATCCTCAAGCGAGCAAGACAGTGACCAAGGCAGGCCAATCCCCTGCCCTCCTGGGCTTGCACTCTGGACAATCCATTAAATAAAAATCCTATCCAAAGAAGACCATTAACACATAATGCAGCATCAGTTCAGTTCAGTTCGGTCACTCAGTCGTGTCCGACTCAGCTGGTCAGACATCAGCGGGTACCAAGCATCAGCTGGTACTAAGCAGCATCAGCTGGTACTAAGCAGCATCAGCTGGTACCAAGTTCTATGGCGGAAAATAAAGGCAGGTAGGAAAGGGGATCGGATGCTGGGGGCGGGGGTGGGAGGGAGGGCAGGAGAAGACATTTTGATCCCCTGCAGCCCTGTCTGGGCGCCATAACAACAGGACTACATTTCCCATAGCCCTTTGCCCCCCAGGGTCTGGGTGAGCTCAGCCAGTGGAGGCCCCGGTGAAAGAGTGGATGGCCAGATGAGGGAGAGGCTAGTGGGGCTAACATATGAGTTGGCCGACTGAGTTGTGGGTTGCACACGCCCCGTGTGGTGGGCCTCGTCTGACTAGCACCAAAAGCCCAGCCTCCTCTGAGCAAGGCAGCCTTCCCCAGCAGCTGGGCTTCAGACACCATCTGCAGCATCCACTCTCCCTGGTTCTACAGCAGATCGTTTGCAGACGCTTACTGAACATCGGGCCTTCTGGTCTCCAGCTTGGAAACTTTGTATTTGCCAGCCTCTGTAATCGTGTGAGCCAATCCCTCATAATAAATCTCTTTCTGTATATATGCACACCCGGTCTGTTCTTTTCCTCTGGAAAAGTACAATATGATCATCAGATCTCCCAATGATATTTAGGTAAAAACCTTGGGGCTAGTTTTTTTTTTTTTTTTTTTTAACAAATAAGTGTTAGGGAACATTTACTGTCCCCGAGAAGTGGTGTATTTTCTTCAAGGGCCAAGCAAACGCTAAACCTTTCATTCTTCCCCTGCTCCCTTTGAAAGTATGAAAGTGTTAGTCGCTCAGTCACGTCCAGCTCTTCGTGACCCCCATGGACTGTAGCCCGCCAGGCTCCTCTGTCCATGGGATTCTCCAGGCAAGAATACTGGAGTAGGTTGCCATTCCCTTCTCCGGGGGATCTTTCTGACCCAGGGATGGAAGCTGGGTCTCCCGCATTACAGGCAGATTCTCCCTTTGGTTGCCAGGAATTTGTATCCTCGGCCACAGCAACTGCGGAAACAGCCTGTTCCTACCCCCACCTCGTCCCTGGGTTCACCTTCCTTGTTTAGGATCGTCTGTCTTCTCATGACCCTGACTTTTCATCTGTGCTGTGACTCTTTTATTGCACGTTCTTCCTGCAGAGTGCTGGGAGCTGAGGATGCACTGAAGTGTTCTCTTTCCCTCTGCACTGGCCCCCGGCCAGTCCGCTGGAAGGAGAGGGCCCACAGGCACGTGCTTGGGGTGGGTGAGACCACAGTCAGACAGCTGCGCACACGCCGTGGTGAGTGCTCACCAGATACCTTGGGGGCCCAGCATTGTGGGTGAAGACAGTCAGGCTCCCACGCACGTCATGCAGAACCTGCCATTGGCTGTGCTCGGGCCGTCTGTCTGCCTGCCCAACCCCACCATCGAAGCGCGCTTGATCCCAAGACCTCGGGGCTCTGAGAAAACGTCCCCACCTGCCCCCTGCCCACAGCTGTTCCAGGGATGGACCAGCCCACCTCGGCCGGCTTCAAGCTCCCAAAGCACAAGGCTTTACCAAACAGAGTCCCAAATGTGAAGCCACCCACCCACACACAAAAGCCAGTGATCCTAGCACGTATTTCTGCCAAGGCCATCTTTATTTGCTCTCAGTGGCGAGAAGGAGTGATTCTTCTGCTGATTTCTGTCCCGTGATAAGAACAGCTGCTGTCCAAGGGGCTGGTTCTCCTGACAGGCAGCACACGCTTCTTGGGAGGATGAAAATGGGGCATCAACATGGGTCCTGGCTTCGAAGGCTTCCAGGGAAGTGAAGAGAAGGCCAACCTTAGAGAAAAGGGCAGTATAAAGGATGTCTGTGTGTCCTGGTGCTTCCTGACTCTCTGTGCTGTAGGCCAGGCAGCCGGGGTCTATTTTGTGAATGAGAAGGTTGACTGTATTAATAATAGGTTTGCTGAAATGGTGTACGAGTTAGGATATGGACCAAGCTGTGTAACAAAGAGCCCCAGAACTGACAATAGCTTTGTCTCCCTCCTCACCCATCCCCAGTAGAGTCCCCATTCATCATCGCTTCCTGATGTTTTGAGTATGATCCCTGAGGCTGGTTATTCATTTTCTTATATGAGAACACAATTAAGATTCATTCTGTTATTTAGACTCCTTTTGGGAGTGAGTAGCAATGAGTCCGGTCAAGTCCAAAGCAGCTTCGTGTTCTCAAGTCTAGTTGAACACTCTTACACCTTGTCTTCCCCAAAATGAACCCCACTTCATGGCCCAGGTGGCAGGAGGAACCTCAGCCTGTCCCTTTTCTCTCCTTTCAGCCTCCCCGTCTCTAAGCCTCAGGGTCTGGGAGGAGGGATCAGGCAGAGGAAACATGTCTGCCTGGTGGCAGTGATTATAATCCAGCCCACGTGGCAAGAGCAAGATGCTGTTCCTTCATCTGGAACCTCTGTGGGATCTCTGGGGACCCAAATGTGCAGTGTCTGCCGGGCCTCTTGTGACCTCCCAGCCAGCCCTCCTCATCTCTTGCTCCCGAATCTCCACCCCACAGACTCTAACTCCTGGGGGGTCGTCTCCCCGGCTGACTGCCTGCAGGAGCGGCGTCCCCACAGGATGGCTCCAGCCCTCCCCCCACTGCCTTCTTCAGTTTACCTCGGTCCACAGGGGAGGAGTCATCCCTGCTGTATTAGGCAGGGGCCCGGCAGAGCTGCTGTAACAGTGAGCCCCAAAATGCAACAGCACACCCTGGATAGAAGGCCATCACTCTTCTGGCAGCCCCGGAGTTTGAGGGTGGTTGAAGTCCATGCTGTGGGGCTCCCCAGGGAGCTGGGTTCATTCCTTTGCGTTGCCCATCCACACCAAGGGATTCACTTCCTTTTCAAGGGTGTAGCTGCCATTTGCCTGCATCTCTTGTTTGCACTTCCTAATGACCACAGCCCAGTCCACCACAGGGTGTCCACCACAGCACACCCGCCCCAGGGAGAGCTGGGGACTGACCCTGCTCAGCTGGGCCTCCGGCGTCCTGGCAGTAAGGACGATGGGAGCAGTGACCTGACCCTGTGGGAAAATCTGGAGTCTCTGCAGCACTCACCATGCCTAAGGGCGTCCACGCAGGTTGCCCCACTGTCCCCCTCTTCATTCTGCCCTGGGGGATGCTGCAGCCAGTCTCCAGCCGCCTGGATTCACAGGAGGGAAGCAGGTACCATCAACTAGCTCATGCCTGACCCCCCACGGCCAGGAATCTCAGCTGAGCTCCCCAAGGCTTCTCCCTCCCCCCAGGTTCTGAGCCAGCAGCAACCTGCAGCCAGGATTCCCCTCAGCAGAAAGCTTTCTCCCCACCCCCTGTCCCCCTGCAGGCACCCCACATTCTGAGTAGTTTTATGGAGCCCTCCCAACCTTGGCCTGGCCAGGAGAGACAGAATCACCTGAATGCCAGGGCAACCACTCACTGATGACCCCCAGGCACCCCATTCAGGCTGGAGGTGGGTGGGATGGGGTTGACAGCTGGGGACATTCTGCACTTTCAGTTGGAGGGGACCAGGAGCCTTGCACCCCTCAAGAATGAGGGGCTCTTGTCATTTTATCAGCTTCAGCCAAATTCTTGTGACAACCAGAAAAGTCCCATCCGACTCGCCAAGACACAGCCCCAGGGAATCTTCTCGCCTTCCTGCAACATGACATGGGCAAGCTCTGTGCACAGGCTCAGCTCTTTGCAGAAGCCAACACCCGCCTCTGCCCCCCTTAATGATGATGAGTGTTTATTACCCACTCAGTCGCATCTGACTCTTTGCAACCCCGTGGACTGTATCCCATGAGGCTCTCTGTCCATGGGATTCTCCAGGAAAGACTACTGGAGTGGGTTGCCATTTTCTTCTCCAGGGGATCTTCCTGACCGAGGGATCGAACCTGGGTCTCCCGCATTGCAGGCAGATTCTTTACCATCTGAGCCACCGGGGAAGCTCATGATGACGCTCGTGATAACAAGCCCGTAATTCCCCGAGACTTGTCCCCGTGATGCATGCTTCCCTGGTGACCATCTCCCTGAACCCCTGGGGGTGAAGAAAGTTGCCCCAGTCCTGTCCCTGTTACGTCTCAGACTCCTGACTCCTTCTGTCATATCACTTTGATGGTCCAGACCCCCTGACCTCTGCCCAAGCTTCTGTCCCTTCCCCATCTCTCAGAAGTCTTATTTCCAGAGACACCTCCTCTAGGAAGCCTTCCCCAGAATCTGAGAGAGAATTAACTCCCCTTCCCATGTATATAGCGGTAAAGAACCCACCTGCCAGTGCAGGAGATGTAAGAGACACAGGTTTGACCCCTGGATTGGGAAGATTCCCTGGAGGAGGAAACGGCAACCCACTCCAGTATTCTCGCCTGGAAAATCCCACGGACAGAGTACAGTCCATGGGGTCGCAAAGAGATGGACACGACTGAAGTGACTTAGCACACACGCAGCCCTGTGTGTGTATTCGTGACCCTCCTCCCCATGGTTATAGTCCTTGTGGCCATCTGCCTGACGTGGGTGTTACTCTCACCTCGTCTGTTTTCCCCACTGAGGCAGGGACCACCTCTCCATCCACCCCCACTCTCGTTCTGAGGCTGTGCAGGTGCTGAAACCTGCGGGTGGGTGTGAGCAAGTGAGACAGCCCCCCAGTGGCCGGACGGGGCCAAGGGCTGCTGGGAATCCCTCAGCAGCACATCTGGCTTAAAAAGGAAAGGCGCTGTTTCATGACTTAACTCTTTTTATTTTTAGACCCAGTGACTCATCTCCACCACGGGGGCTCTGAGGACTGCTCTCAGGGGAGGCCCAGCCCAGCGGGCAAGGGGGCAGGAGCTGGGCTGCTGTGTCCCCCGACCCGGAGGCCAAGCCGGCTGAGCAGTGAGGCGGTCACTGCCCCCACCTGCTCCCCTGGAACAGCAGTCTCTGGATGCCCAGGACACACTCGCTGGGCCGAGGGAGGCACCTGGGCGAATGAGGAAGGGACGGACGAGGTGTTTTCTGAGGTCTCGCCACCCTGTCCGGTTCTCCCCCCACGCAGTGGTGACTCGGGGCCGCCCACACTCACCTAGAACTATCACAGCATTGTTAATCGGCTATGCGTGAACTGGTGCCCAGGCACTCAGTCGTGTCTGACTCTCTGCAACCCCATGGACCGTAGCCAGCCAGGCTCCTCTGTCCATGGGATTCTCCAGGCAAGAAGACTGGAGTGGGTTGCCATGCCCTCCTCCAGGGGATCTTCCCGACACAAGGATCAAACCCGTGTCTCTGGAGGCACCATCGTCTTTCATGCGTGAAGGTCCACCTGCAGCCCCAGGTGCCACGGTAGCCATGGCATCTCTAAGTCCCAGGCCACGAGCATGGGCAGCAAGGTGGCAAAGGTGCCAGCTTCCCCTGCAGGTCACTGGGCATCAAGGTAGCAGGTGAGAGAGACAGGTATGGTAGGGTTTGTCTGTCCTCAAGGGTCAGGTCTGACCTTCCTCTACCCCCGGCCACTTCCTTCCAAACAGTCAGCCTCGGGCATCATGCCCCCAGTGAATCTCACTGATGAATCCTACCCACGGTGACTGTAAAACTGACAAAAGGAAATAACTCGGCCACCCACGGCAGCTAACGTGTCATCATGAAGCTGGCCCCTAAGTAGGTTTTCTCTATGTGGCTCTTATAAATGGGGTCTTTCATGCCATCACAGCTCCTGATAAACTGCTGCGTAGGCACTTCCCACATACTGGTTCAGACCCAATATGGACCCAGTATCCCCTTACTGGATTCTGCTGTCGATCGTTTTCATGGATTTCCCTTCGTTTTTTCCAGGAAAGTCCTCCATCTCACTGTAAATAACGATGCATTGTCTCCTCCCCAGTGTTCACACCTCTCATTTCTTCATCCTTCTGATTGTGCTGGTTGTGCCTCCAGAACAAATTCGAACAATTATGAACATCTTGATTGATGACTCCACCTCTCTGTGCCTCAGTGTTCCCATCTGTATAATGGATACCGTAGTATGTACCTTATGCGGCTGTGGTATTTCCCTGTTAATCATCAGTTCAGTTCAGTCGCTTAGTCGTGTCTGACTCTTTGTGACCCCATGGACTGCGTCACCCCAGGCCTCCCTGTCCATCACCAACTCCCGGAATTTACCCAAAATCATGTCCATCGAGTCGGTGATGCCATCTAACCATCTCATCCTCTGTTAATCATAATATTGTATTTTTCCTATTCAGAAACAACTATTTTTTCAAGTTAAAAACATATTGGTCTATTATCTATAACCCACGCCCCTAAGCCCGAGGCCAAGGGCGGCGGCCAGGAGGAGCAACCCCACGTCCAAGGAGCCGTGGCTGCGAGGGCACAGGAGGGCCTAGAGGAGCTATCCCACGTTGAAGGTCAGAAAGGGTGGCGGTGAGGAGATACCCCTCATCCAAGGTAAGGAGCAATGGCTGCGCTTTGCTGGAGCAGCCCTGAAGAGATACCCCACGCCCAAGGTAAGAGAAACCCAAGTAAGACGGTAGGTGTTGCAAGAGGGCATCAGAGGGCAAACACACTGAAACCATACTCACAGAAAACTAGTCAATCTAATCACACTAGGACCACAGTCTTGTCTAACTCAGTGAAACTAAGCCATGCCTGTGGGGCAACCCAAGATGGGCGGGTCATGGTGGAGAGATCTGACAGAATGTGGTCCACTGGAGAAGGGAATGGCAAACCACTTCAGTATTCTTGCCTTGAGAACCCCATGAACAGTATGAAAAGGCAAAATGATAGGATACTGAAAGAGAAACTCCCCAGGTCAGTAGGTGCCCAATATGCTACTGGAGATCAGTGGAGAAATAACTCCAAAAAGAATGAAGGGATGGAGCCAAAGCAAAAACAATACCCAGCTGTGGATGTGACTGGTGATAGAAGCAAGGTCCGATGCTGTAAAGAGCAATATTGCATAGGAACCTGGAATGTCAGGTCCATGAATCAAGGCAAATTGGAAGTGGTCAAACAAGAGATGGTAAGAGTGAATGTCGACATTCTAGGAATCAGCGAACTGAAATGGACTGGAATGGGTGAATTTAACTCAGAAGACCATTATATCTACTACTGCAGGCAGGAATCCCTCAGAAGAAATGGGGTAGCTGTCATGGTCAACAAAAGAGTCCAAAATGCAGTACTTGGATGCAATCTCAAAAACAACAGAATGATCTCTGTTCGTTTCCAAGGCAAACCATTCAATATCACAGTAATCCAAGTCTATGCCCCAACCAGTAATGCTGAAGAAGCTGAAGTTGAATGGTTCTATGAAGACCTACAAGACCTTTTAGAACTAACACCCAAAAAAGATGTCCTTTTCATTATAGGGGACTGGAATGCAAAAGTAGGAAGTCAAGAAACACCTGGAGTAACAGGCAAATTTGGCCTTGGAATACGGAATGAAGCAAGGCAAAGGCTAATAGAGTTTTGCCAAGAAAATGCACTGGTCATAGCAAACACCCTCTTCCAACAACACAAGAGAAGACTCTACACATGGACATCACCAGATGGTCAACACCGAAATCAGATTGATTATATTCTTTGCAGCCAAAGATGGAGAAGCTCTATACAGTCAGCAAAAACAAGACCAGGAGCTGACTGTGGCTCAGATCATGAACTCCTTATTGCCAAATTCAGACTTAAATTGAAGAAAGTAGGGAAAACCACTAGACCATTCAGGTATGACCTAAATCAAATCCCTTATGATTATACAGTGGAAGTGAGAAATAGATTTAAGGGCCTAGATCTGATAGATAGAGTGCCTGAT
This sequence comes from Bos indicus, assembly GCF_029378745.1. NCBI lineage: Eukaryota > Metazoa > Chordata > Mammalia > Artiodactyla > Bovidae > Bos > Bos indicus. The sequence goes on along the minus strand of NC_091788.1, from coordinate 46,999,839 downwards.
GAACTATGGACGGAGGTTCGTGACATTGTACAGGAGACAGGGATCAAGACCATCCCCATGGAAAAGAAATGCAAAAAAGCAAAATGGCTGTCTGGGGAGGCCTTACAAATAGCTGTGAAAAGAAGAGAAGCGAAAAGCAAAGGAGAAAAGGAAAGATATAAACATCTGAATGCAGAGTTCCAAAGAATAGCAAGAAGAGATAAGAAAGCCTTCTTCAGCGATCAATGCAAAGAAATAGAGGAAAACAACAGAATGGGAAAGACTAGGGATCTCTTTAAGAAAATCAGAGATACCAAAGGAACATTTCATGCAAAGATGGGCTCGATAAAAGACAGAAATGGTATGGACCTAACAGAAGCAGAAGATATTAAGAAGAGATGGCAAGAATACACGGAAGAACTGTACAAAAAAGATCTTCACGACCCAGATAATCTAAAGCCAGACATCCTGGAGTGTGAAGTCAAGTGGGCCTTAGAAAGCATCACTACGAACAAAGCTAGTGGAGGTGATGGAATTCCAGTTGAGCTATTCCAAATCCTGAAAGATGATGCTGTGAAAGTGCTGCACTCAATATGCCAGCAAATTTGGAAAACTCAGCAGTGGCCACAGGACTGGAAAAGGTCAGTTTTCATTCCAATCTCAAAGAAAGACAATGCCAAAGAATGCTCAATCTACCGCACAATTGCACTCATCTCACACGCTAGTAAAGTAATGCTCAAAATTCTCCAAGCCAGGCTTCAGCAATGCGTGAACCATGAACTTTCAGATGTTCAAGCTGGTTTTAGAAAAGGCAGAGGAACCAGAGATCAAATTGCCAACATCCGCTGGATCATGGGAAAAGCAAGAGAGTTCCAGAAAAACATCTATTTCTGCTTTATTGACTATGCCAAAGCCTTTGACTGTGTGGATCACAATAAACTGTGGAAAATTCTGAAAGAGATGGGAATACCAGACTACCTGATCTGCCTCTTGAGAAATTTGTATGCAGGTCAGGAAGCAACAGTTAGAACTGGACATGGAACAACAGACTGGTTCCAAATAGGAAAAGGAGTACGTCAAGGCTGTATATTGTCACGCTGCTTATTTAACTTATATGCAGAGTACATCATGAGAAACACTGGGCTGGAAGAAGCACAAGCTGGAATCAAGATTGCCGGGAGAAATATCAATAACCTTAGATATGCAGATGACACCACCCTTATGGCAGAAAGTGAAGAGGAACTAAAAAGCCTCTTGATGAAAGTGAAAGTGGAGAGTGAAAAAGTTGGCTTAAAGCTCAACATTCAGAAAACGGAGATCATGCCATCCGGTCCCATCACTTCATGGGAAATAGATGGGGAAACAGTGGAAACAGTGTCAGACTTTATTTTTCTGGGCTCCAAAATCACTACAGATGGTGACTGCAGCCATGAAATTCAAAGACGCTTACTCCTTGGAAGGAAAGTTATGACCAACCTAGATAGCATATTCAAAAGCAGAGACATTACTTTGCCAACAAAGGTTCGTCTAGTCAAGGCTATGGTTTTTCCAGTGGTCATGTGTGGATGTGAGAGTTGGACTGTGAAGAAGGCTGAGCGCTGAAGAATTGATGCTTTTGAACTGTGGTGTTGGAGAAGACTCTTGAGAGTCCCTTGGACTGCAAGGAGATCCAACCAGTCCATTCTGAAGGAGATCAGCCCTGGGATTTCTTTGAAAGGAATGATGCTAAAGCTGAAACTCCAGTACTTTGGCCAGTTCATGCGAAGAGTTGACACATTGGAAAAGACTCTAATGCTGGGAGAGACTGGGGAGCAAGAGGAGAAGGGGACGACAGAGGATGAGATGGCTGGATGGCATCACTGACTCGATGGACGTGACTCTGCGTGAACTCCTAGAGTTGGTGATGGACAGGGAGGCTTGGCGTGCTGCGATTCATGGGGTTGCAAAGAGTTGGACACGACTGAGCGACTGATCTGATCTGATCTACTTCTGTCTGATTCAGAGTTTGAGATTGGAGGTGAATGTTATCCAAATATCTTTGGCAATATACCAAAGGAAGTTATCAAAGGTTTTTCTCTTTGGAGTTGTTTATATCACAAATTATGTTAACTGATTTCCTGATGTTCAGCCATCCTTGCATCTCTGGAACCCACTCCACTTGGTCCCCATGTCCTACCCCTCTAATGTAATGTTTAATTTCATGGTTTGTTTTTTTTAATCAGTATTCCTAAGCGACACTGGTCTGCGCTTTCTCTTTCTGTACTACTTCTGGTGGATTTTGGTATCAATAAATTGTGGTTCAGTCGCTCAGTCATGTCCAACTCTCCGTGATCCCATGGATCGCAGCACACCAGGCTTCCCTGTCCTTCACTACCTGCCGGAGTTTGCTCAATAAATGTTTACTACATAAAACCACGCAGAGTCGGACATGACTTAGCAAGCGAACAGCAGAGACATAAGAAAGAATTGGGAGCTGCCCCTCTCTCAGGCACTGGGGCCGTTTAAGTGGTGTTGTACTATCTGTTCTTTTGGGGTATTGTAAGAGGTCTTCCTCTGAAACATTCTGGGCCTTTACACTATTTTTTAAGGAGGGTAGACTTGGATGGGAGAAGGCAATGGCACCCCACTCCAGTACTCTTGCCTGGAAAATGCCATGGATGGAGGAGCCTGGTAGGCTGCAGTCCATGCGGTCGCTAGGAGTCGGACACGACTGAGCGACTTCACTTTCACTTTTCCCTTTCATACATTGGAGAAGGAAATGGCAACCCACTCCAGTGTTCTTGCCTGGAGAATCCCAGGGACGGGGGAGCCTAGTGGGCTGCCGTCTCCGGGGTCGCACAGAGTCGGACACGACTGAAGCGACTTAGCAGCAGCAGCAGTAGCAGTAGACTTGGATGACTTATTTCTCCAAGGGTAATCCATTTGTACAGATTTTTACATCTCTTTGGGGGTCATTTTTTTCTATATAAAATGTGTTCCTTATGTTTTCAAATTCCCAAAATCCTTCACATACACCAGAACCTGTTTGCTGGGAACTGAGTTTTCCACGTCTCTGTAGTTGTTTCCCCACAGACTTTTTAATTTTGTGTGTTTTCTTCTTCTTTTTTCTGGATTGGGTTGGTTAATCGTGTCCCTTTTACTGTTGAGTTTCTTCCCCTCAAAAACACAAGTGAAATGAACACTTAAAAATGGGTAAGATGGTAAATTTGATGGTATGTGTGTTTTAACACAATAAACAACAAGAAGGGCTTCCCTGAGGGTCCAGTGGTTAAGAATCTGCCTTGAGATGCGAGGGACACTGGTACAGTCCCTGGTCTGGGAGGATCCCTTATGCCAACGAGCATCTAAGCCCCTGGCCCACGACTACTGAGCCCAGGTGCTGCAACTGTGAAGCCGGGTGCCCCGAGCCCACGCTCCGCAACGAGAGAGACCACCACAGTGAGAAGCCCACGCCCCGCGGCAAAGAGCAGCCCCCGCTCACAGCGGCTAGAGAAAGCCCGCGCGCAGCACCAAGACACCCACAGCCAGAAAAGACACAGGGAAGAGACAGCATGTAGAAGAAATGGTTTTCTTAAAAAAAAAAAAAAGGAAATGCAGGACTCGGATACATTTGTTTGTTCTATCAGTGGTAATACATCAGTTTCCTCTCTTCATTTCTGCCTTCTGTTTTTCTTAGCTTTTTCTCCTGTTCTCTTAAATGTATTGAGTCATATGCTTAATTCATCAATTTTTATTCTTTCATGCTTTCCTGATGGCTCAGCTGGTAAAGAATCCACCTGCAATGCAGGAGACCCCAGTTTGATTCCTGGGTCGGGAAGATCCACTGGAGAAGAGATAGGCTACCCACTCCAGTATTTTGGGGCTTCCCTTGTGAGTGAGCTGGTAAAGAATCTGCCTGCAATGCGGGAGACCTGGGTTCGATCCCTGGGTTGGGAAGATCCCCTGCAGAAGGGAAAGGCTACCCAAGCCAGTATTCTGACCTAGAAACAGTCCATGGACTGTACAGTCCATGGGGTCACAAAGAGTTGGACACGACTGAGCAACTTTCACTTCACTCCACGCTTATTAATAAAGGCATTTGTGGCTACAGCTTTTCCTCCAAGGATTGCTTTAGCTGCGTCTCACAGGTTCTAGTTTGACGTATTTACATTATCACTTAAGACCCCTCCTCCAGGAAGTGTCCTTCTGTGTTCCCATGACACTCAATCCACTCACCCACCATAACCCCCTCACTGCATTATAAAGATCTGCAGCAGACCATGCGATATAAGAAAACAATGCAAGTTACATATATAACTTTAAACTTTCCAGTAGCCACACTAAGGTGCATTCAGAGAAACAGGTGAGATTAATCTTAATGTTTTATTTAACCCAAGGTGTCCAAAATATTATCATTTCAATACATGATCAATAGAAAACCACTGTTAATTAGATTTTACGTTCGTTTCTGCACCCAGCCTTCAGAATCTGGTGTGTTTCACGTTACAGGACATTTCAGTTTACACCGGCCACAGTCTTGGTGGCTAAGAGCCTGGTGCGCCTTGTGTGGGTCTAAGTCCTGTTTCTAGTCTAGCTGCCCATTTCTTGGCTCCCAGACTGCAAGCTACCCAAAGGGCAAGTTCTACTTTACCTTTGACATGGTATTCGTGATGCTTCCCACATTGTCAGATCATGAGCCCCAGTGGTACTTTCCGAGTTAAGGACTGGCGCTACCCCTCCGTTTATCCACCCGCTGCCCTTCACTGTCATTCACCCAGCCATCAGCTAGTCACTGCCCACCTTCCACCTGCTGCAGTCTGCCTGGTGCTACCAGGTGTGACCAAAGAAGCGTCTCCAAGCATCTCTAAGAAGGAATAAATTTCTTTCATCCTTGGACTTCTTACTGGACCAAATTCTTAAGAGCCCCCAAGGAACCATGAGAAGCTCCACCCTCTGACTCCAGGGCGGAGCGGCCAAGGACAGCTGAGCATGGCTGGTATTTCTCAAAGGCAGACAAGGGCAACATGAGCACATAAAGACACACAGTGGCATAAAGATGCCACTAAAGACACACAAAGACCCCCAAATAGTGTTCTGGGTATAGGCTGCAATTGCAAAGAATGGCCAAGAGGCAATTCTTCAGCATCTAGAGATGCCATGGGACATGATTCTAGTTTATGGCGTGAAACTAAGGGTTTTTAGGAAGCTTTGCCTCTCTGATATAGACACCTTTTCCTCTCTATCACCCCTTTCTTTCTCTTCCTGACTGGAACTCACTCAAGATGCCTGGAGTAGCTGCAGCCTTCTTGTAACCATGAAGACCAAGCTACCTCCTAAGGATGGCAGAGTAGAAATACAGAAGGGTGTGGGTTCTTGATGGCATCATGGAGCTGCCATACTTCAACCTGCTGCTGCTGCCGCTAAGTCGCTTCAGTCGTGTCCGATTCTGTGGGACCCCAGGGACGGCAGCCCACCAGGCTTCTCCGTCCCCGGATTCCCCAGGCAAGAACACTGGAGTGGGTTGCCATTTCCTTCTCCAACGCATGAAAGTGGAAAGCGAAAGTGAGTCGCTCAGTCGTGTCTGACTCTTATCGACCCCATGGACTGCAGCCCACCAGGCTCCTCCATCCATGGGATTTTCCAGGCAACAGTACTGGAGTGGGATGCCATTGCCTGCCAAATGCCAGACGTTTTGCTCCATGTAAAAGAAAATGGAAAGGAAAAAAAAAAAAAGCTTCTCTTGTTATGTCTGTTCCTCGCCCTGAATGCAACCGCTGCCCGCGTATGACCAGGGCATGGCCCCTATTCACCCAGCCAGTGTTTCAGGTGCCCACCCTGAGTCAGGCCCATGTCAGGAGGTTGTAAATTGTCAATGTGTGGATACACAAGACTTGTACCCTGATGAGTAATTTTGACAAAATTCTGACGACTAATTTTGTCAGTTGCAAGTAACAGAAACCAATGTAAACTGGCTTAAGGAAAAGAGATGAGAAATCTATGGGTCAATGAAACTGGAAAGGGGCTCAGACAATGTTGGCAGAATCCTGTCTTCTCCCATGGTTCCATTCCTCCACTGGACAAGCCAACAGAAGAGTGAGTCCCTCCCCAACTCTAGCAAGAACCCTGGGATATTAGCTCACGGACCAAAACTGTTGTTATTATTGTTGTTTACTCACTAAGTTATATCTGATTCGTGACCCTGTGGACTTTAGCCCAACAGGCTCCTCTGTCCATGGAATTCTCCAGGCAGGAATACTGGAGTGGGTTGCCATTTCCTCCTCCAGGGGATCTTCCTGACCCAGGGATCAAACCCACATCTCAAATCTCCTGAATTGGCAGGCGGGTTCTTTACCACTGAGCCACCAGGGAAGCCCCATGGACCAAACAGTGGACCTCAAATCTACACGCTCATGTGGACACGCAGGTCGCATGCAGGCCACACACAGGCCACACACACTCAACGGTGGGGCAGACTTGAGTGTGTCATGTGAATATCTGACTTCTCCCTCCATCCAAGGGACTGCTTTGCCCAGGACGGAGCGGTTTCTCAGGCTGTGGGTCTTTCTGTTTTAAACCCTGGCAATACCACGCAAACTTCCCTGCACTAGTATACGCTCACGACAACGAATGTGATTCCCCTTCCTTAGAAAGATCAGCAAAATCACACGTGATCATTTTAAAGAAAATTAGATAAGTTTCCCTAAAGAGAACAAGAACAGCCCTCCCCTAACCCAGTGATCAGAGCCCTCAGACACCCCGTGACCAATCATCCTTACAAAGAAGCACGGGTTCTGCTCGGCCACTGGCTATATGACTGCCCAGAGGACAGCCAAGTACACAGGCCTGGACAGATCACGCCATGGTCCCTTCTGCCAGGATGCCACAAGGCGGATGGCTCCCAGCTACCAGGGCCCAAGCGTCTGCTCACCCAGCTCAGTGACTCCAGACCTCTAATAGTCACCGAAGATCCCAGCTGAGCCAAGCCCTTTTGGAATTCACGGTGCCACCAGGCTCCAGCCTGCCCGGAACATCTTGAATCAGCCGATGCCTCTCAGTCTGGGAGACTCAGCCACTGGCATTGCCAAAACCTCTGGGGTGATTCGACTCTGCCGCCAGATCGAGAGGAGAACCACCTCGTGCTGCCCCTTCAGTTCAGGGTGTGATGGGATGAGGGCACAGAGGGCACTGGCTTCTTGAGCTCCAGTCAAGTTTCCCTGCCTGTCCGTCTTCTCAGGGATGTCTCAGCCTCATCCTTGAAAGCACAAAGGAGCAGAGGGCTTTGGGTCCCGTGGCTTCACTAAACCATCCTCCGTGTGTCCTACAGGTTACAGATGCAGGGGGAGGGGGGCGGTAGCAGGGGGAGGGGGACGGTGGCAGGGAGAGGGGGGTGGTGGCAGGGGGAGGGGGGTGGCTCAGCCCACCCCTCACCTGACCCTTCTGGTAATAACCTTCTGTGGGGGGGGGGGGGGGTGGCGGCGGGGACAGGGACTAGTGTGTCCATTTAAGAGATGGGGAAAGTGAGTTTGTCCATGGTCAGCTGGAGCTGGACTTGGACTCATAGTCACAAGTCTGTCTTGAGACCCCCCTAGGGGTCTGCTCTGGGGAAACCAAGGCACAGTCTGTGGTTACTGTCCTCCCTGCCGGAGGTGGAGTCCAGGGTGGCTTTAAGAGGTAGGGCCGGCCTGTGATGTGGTCACATCTGTCTTTTTGCCACCGTCCTCCCCCCAGACCAGCCCCTCTGGCTTACCCCGCGCCTCCTCCTGCAAACAGATTTATAAAGAATTGGAAGTAGAGAAAGTCTAAAAGCGAGACCCACCGCCAGGATCACTCACTCCCACAACCTGGTGGATAGACAGGCAGGGGGGCCCCTCCATCCTCTGACGTGGGATGCAGGTGGCCAGGACAGTCCTGGTGGGGCTGGGCCATCTCTGCCCGGCAGGTGGGCTGCAGGGGTGGTCTCCCCGCTCTGCACCCCGCCCCAACCCCACCCCCGGCCCCAGGACAGATCCTCTCTGGGACACACCCTCCAGCAGGGAGGGCTCCTGTGTGCCTGGAGCTCCGGCCACGGGCCGGCGGAGGCCCTAGTCCTCCTTGGGTTTGCGCTGCTGCCGCCGGCCCAGTCTGTAATCGATGTAGGTGCCCAGGCAGGACCACAGAAGGAAGCGTGCCAACAAGATGATGACCAGCAGGACCAGGAGCGGGTCGGGGCCCGTGCTGCCCCCAAGCCAGGAGGCCATGGCGAGGGCAGCCGCCACCCCCCACCCCAACCAGAGGAGCAGCCCCCACGCTCCCCGCGCGCCGCCCAGCCCGGGGGTCTCCTCCCTAAGGCCCCGAGCCCGCTCCCTCCGCGCCCCAGCGCAGGGGCCTCCCCGGCGGGAGAGGACAGCTCGGGGACGGCGAGCGGCCTCCTTGGAGAAGAGGCCCCGCGCCATTCAGCGCGCGCGGGCGGCGCTCGGGGCCGACAAGGGCCGCATTGTCCGGCCGGGCGGGAGGCTCGCGGCCCGGCGCTGACGTAATCTCCAAACGTCTCCGGCGGCAGCTGCTGGGCGAAGCCGGCCACCTTCTCCGGGCGCTTTCAGCCGCCCACGCCCGCTCTTCCGGCCCCGCCAGACAATCGGGCCCTTTCTCTGCCCAATTAGCTATCACTTCTGGAGGCCGGCGCTGTCCAGCGGCTGCGGGCCCGCGGCGGCGGCAGCAGGCCGGGCGGGAGGGGCGGGCGGCCCGGCGGGAGGGCCGGCGGGAGCTGTGCGGATGAAAGGGGAGCAGAGGGGCGCGAAGGTGAGACCCGGCGCCCCGCGCCCACAGGCGACCCCGGCGCAGCTCAATTAGCGCACGGGCCGCCAGCGCCTCAAAGGCCGCCCGCCCGCCGCCGCCCGCGGGGGTGGGCAGCGCGGGCTGGCGGGGGCGGGGACGGCGCGGGCGGCCCGGGAGGGGAACCCGCTTAATCACCCAGGAAGGCCCGCGGCCGGTCCCCAGATCACCCCCCAGCGGCCCACCAAGGGCCTTGGACGCCGCCCACAGCCCAGGCTGGATGGTCGGCCTGCGGCCCTCCCCTCACACCCAGCAGAGCCCCGTCCAGGGCCCACCGCAGACATGGAGTGACCAAGCACGATGCTCGTCCTCCGGGGGCAAACCGGATGGGAAAGGGGGGCGAGTGACAGTTCTGCCTTGAAGGGCCGTGGGGAGGCCCAAGGGACGGTGTCCACACGGGGCCAGCAAGGCGCCTGGGCGTGGAATCACTGGCTGCGCTCTTGTCCCTGAAGAGGACCCGGGCAGAAATGTCTCCACCACGCCACTGGAGACCCACCTTTCTCTGCCTGCTGCACGCGCACACACACACACACACACACACACACACACACACATATGAGAATACAGGTATACACATACATGCTAAGTCGCTTCAGTCGTGTCCGACTCTGTGCGACCCCATAGACAGCAGCTCACCAGGCTCCCCCATCCCTGGGATTCTCCAGGCAAGAACACTGGAGTGGGTTGCCATTTCCTTCTCCAGTGCATGAAAGTGAAAAGTGAAGGTGAAGCTGCTCAGTCCTGTCCGACTCTTAGCGACCCCATGGACTTCAGCCCACCAGGCTCCTCCGTCCATGGGATTTGCCAGGCAAGAGTACTGGAGTGGGGCGCCATTGCCTTCTCAAATACACATACATGCCTGCACCTATAACACACACACACACCTGCACCCTTAACACACAATATAGGCACACACGCACTCCTGTACCCGTGACACACATACCTGAGAATATAGGTACACACACACACACACCCCTGCACCGATAACACACACGAGAATACAAGCACACACATACACACCTGCAGCCGTAACACACATGCACACACACACCAGGGCACGCACACCTCCGCAGACTCTCCCATCCCAAAGTCCGTGGCTGACCTTCCACAGCCAGTTTTCTCATGGACGAAGAGACAGCCTGGCCTCTTCCAACCCCGATCCCCTGGTCCCATAACACAAAGGGGTGCAAGCTGGAGGTCAGGAGGTGCCCTGGCCCCCAAATGCCAGATCAGGGAGTCCAGCTGCGCTCTCGCCAGGAAACGGCCCACCCCCAGGGACACAAGGCAGGGAGAAAGCTGAGGAGCCTCCATTCTTGAATTTGTTCTCCATCTACAAAGTGAGAATGTGAGTCCGCCCAGGCTTTCTGGAAGGTTCTAGCTAAGGAGTAAATGCAGAGACTTTGACAGGGAGCCAGGGTAAGACGGGCAGTGGAAGAGCTGATTGTGGTCACTCCTGGGTGATCCAGCTGTGGGCCAGACCCATGGTGAGCTCCCCACTTGCACCCTCACCCACCCCACCCCAGAGCCCAGGCCTCACTGTGACCTACAAATGCGCTCTTGAAAGTGCTCCAAGCCCTGTGCCCTGGGTGGGAAGCACCCGTTTCCACCTCCATCCACAGAGAGAGCCGCCAGCCAGTGGCCTGGCCAGGTGTCCAGCGTGTCTGCAGAGTAGACTCTCAGGTAATGTTCAGCCCTGGGCTCGTCTGCCCTGAACAGAGCTTTGTTCAACTACCTCTTCAAACCTACGTGGGAATTTAGATCGTAGGAGCCTGACGTGGAGTCATTAATCAAACAGAGCACCCCCCACCCCAGGGTGTGGAGCCTGGATAAGGGCTTCCAGGACATTGCAGAACGTCCCCAGAGGCCTTCACAAGCACCTCCTGCCCCGCGACTGCAAGAACCCACCTGCACGTGCAGCGAGGCTCCCGGGGGAAGTGGCTGAGCGCGGGGAGGGAGGAGAAGCTAATTTCTGAGCTTTTCACTTATCTGGGAGGTCGGCGTCTCCTGGTGGGCGTCCTGGGTGGCCAGAGACAGGGCCACACACTGGACGAGGGTGGCCCGTCCTCGGCCTCCCACCCCGCAGGCCCTGACCCGGCAGCGTGGATGAGGTGGCCTTAGCCTCGGATAAACGTCTCTGTGTGCGAGCACACAGTCTGCGCACAAAGTCAACATCGCCTGGGTCACGTGACCTCCACGCCTGGAGACTCTCCAGGGTCATGGAGCCCTTCCCTTCCTGTTCAGACGTACCTGGGCCTCTGGAGTTGGGGAGACCAAGGTCAGCAAGCCCTTCAGGAGAGAAGGTGAACAGTCTCCTTCCCTGGACGGGGTCCAGCGGGCCCAAAACGGTCTTGTCCCGGGGGAGCTCTACCCGACGCGGGTGCCAGGAACCTACGACAGACAAGGTGACCCTCACCCACAGGGGGAGGCAAGAAGGCGATAGCAAGTGGCCCGCACCCACAGTGTCCCGTGGGGTGGGCGCAGGGACCCCAACACCCCAAGTGACCCCCCACTAGCAGTGAGGGTGGGCTCCTCCCCGGCCCCCGGGACCCTCCTACATCCCTCTGTTCCTGACCCTTCTCCTGGGACATCCCAGACTACAGGAGCCACCCCAGTGCCCAGGGATTCACACCCTCCCAGGCCACCCTTCACCAGGAACTGACCCCAGGAGGGATGAAAGGCGAGCTCCTCTGCTGGGGGTCAGGACAATTTCAAAGGTCATACAGCCCTCACATCGCCCTCTGAGATCCCAGTGAGTTCAGGACTGTGCCTTAAGTTGAAGCTCCCCTTGGCTTTTCCCTCCTGCCTCCTGCCTCCCGCTCACCCCCTCCTCCCTCCTGGGTCCCCAGGGTGCCTGAACCGCCTCCCAAACATGTCCCAGGCCTCAGTGAGCATCCTGGCCGTGGGAGCTAGAGTTTGCCCCAACTCCAGGGCCCAGCCAGTGGAGGGTCCCCCTGGGTCGCTGAGGACAGAGTGGGGGACTCAGGTTACTTTCAGGACAGCAAAGGGCCAGGGACTCTTCCTGCACGCTGTGTCCAAGCTCTGAAGCAGCACCCAGCAAGTCCTCTCTCATCAGCCCCTTAACAATACCCAGCAGATGACCCTGGTCCACAGGCGAGGTCCCAGCAAGAAGCAAATAGTCCCCCTCCCCTGGGCGGGGTGCAGCCAGTCCAGGACTGCCTTCTCCTGGGAAAGGTCTACCCAATGCAGGCGCCGGGGGCTTTAGATGGACAAAGTAGACGCACAGCTGTGTACCCAGCCAGGATCTGCTGTCCTTGGAGGTCACAACCCTGGAACGAGCCCCAAGCATCCCGCTCGCCCTAAACAAGCTGTGTCTCCATCAGGGTGTCTCAACATTGCTCTGGCCTCAGCTTCCTCCTCCATCAAAGGGGACAATAGCCCCTCCCTCGTGGTCTGCAAGTCAGACCAGGGGTCAGCACCCTCTACAGGAGATGAAAGCACTGCTCAAATGTCATAAAGACCCAGCAGACTCCCCTGACTCAAAGGCAGGGCCCGGTGAGCAAAGCTGAGTCCGGCATCTCACCCTGGTGCTTGGTTGGTTGGTTCTGTGTGTTATCAGCACACACCTACCATCCTTTGAAATCCTATAGGTATTCCCAGAATGTGAGCTCCCACCAGAGCCCCCAGGGCTAAGCACAGTTTCTGCACCTAGAAGGCCCTCCTGAAGGACATCTTCATGGGCCGACATCAAGAAGCCCAATTAAAGTAGGCCCAAGTTTTATTAGACCAGATTCTGCCCACATGGTCAAACCACCAGCTACAACAGGGCTGAGAGGGAGATCCTCCAAGGTATTGGAGTCTTATTGAAAATCATGATTCATTTTTGCTTCTAGCAAAAGCAAGACACACTTATTATTACCAAAAAATAAAAAGCAAACATTGCATGCATGTGTGAGTTAACAGAGAGGATGTCAACTCCTGTTTCTGCCCAGATGGAGGGGAAATGCCAGAGGCCCCTAAGCTCGAAGGAGACCCTGGAACTAGCTCCCCAAGAAGGTTTGTGGTTGATCCACTTCTTCCCCTGAGAATACTGCATCCGAAGACCCAGCGGGTGCAGCTGCTGAAATCAACACAACTTGCATTTCAAACCAGGTCTCCACTGCCACTCTCGCTCCTCGCAGACGGGGAGAAAATTAATTTTCTTTCTGCCTGCTCCACAAAGGCAGATTAGAATCCCAAACAGGGGGACGAGTGGGGAAGAGTGGAAAGCTTCCTCATTGAGGGGGAGCCCTGCGCCAGCCCGGGTTTCTCTCTAACAAGGGACGGCCCCCGCCATTGGAAATGTCCTCCTGCAAACATAAAGCAGAGCCCAGGAGAACGCACTTGAGAAAAATCACACCGGGGCCCCGCCAGCAGTTGAAAGCTGGTATGTAACTTTGCTCGGGGGTGATCAAACAGCTAGTCAAGGACGCTGTCAGGAACAGAATGAAATTCCAAATAAATTAGCCATGTCCGAGAAGCCAATACAACACCGGATTAAGGCTCACAAAGAAAACACAATTTATTCAGCCTACCTTGTCAGAATTCTTAATAACCTTGGTCACTTTTCTCACCTCGGGCCCAGAGTCCCCCGGCCGGAATGAGACAAAGTGAACCCCTCTTGGATCGTGGGGGCTGCAGAGACCTGCCTGCAAAAGAAGCGATTGCGTCTCGGTGAGCCCGGGGTGTTCATAACATGGTGCTTTTACAAACATTTCGGCAGGGACCATCCTGTCACCCAGAGGAGGCAAGCTGTCGCCAAGCCCCAGACGCACATGCAGCTTGCTCATGTCTGAATGAGAGTTCATACATTAGAATAAGGGACCAGGGGCCAAAGAGAGGAGTTTTAACCATTGCACGTTAACTCTTTAGGGTTTGGGGAGAAGTAACCTCCAAGCTGCCCACCTCTTCCATGAAGCGTGTTCTGGCAAGGGTGCAGGGGCGGCAGGGGGGGTCTCCAACCCACTCCTTTCATCTTTTACAGCAACAAGTAGGTGAAAGGGACCTACAGCCCTTTGTAAATGCAGACTGTCCCCGATGCAACCTGTTAATACAAAACAGTCCTAAAAAACAATACCTTTTTTATCAATGAACCCAGACAGCTTTCACATGCTGACAAATGCACTTTGAAAGAGTTAATAGGCAGAGGTTGGTGGGCCCAGAGGAGGCACCTTTGAAGGCGCTGGGGGAGGCATCTGGGCTGCCCGAGGACCTCACTGAGAGCCGGGGGCCCTTTCTTTTTCACAGAGAGGCGGGCAGAGAGACAGACTGAGGGGGGATTTGCTTTGCAACACTAAGGCATTTGCAGGAGATAAAACCAGCAGGAATTTTGAGAGGGACTGGGAGGAAGTGATCCGGCTGCTAGTCTCAGACGGAATGTCAAGATGCTTGAGAAATACACAAAATGAAGATTTTTCCCAGAAATAAAAAGAGGGAGGGGGAGGCAGATGACCTAATGGTATTAATTTTTTTTAAGATAAAAGAAATGTACTGAGCAGAAGAGAAAAAAAAAATTTCAGCATTTTCCCAAGCATGACCCAGCCTAGATTTTCTCTCTCAATTTCTAAATTTAAAGGGGAAAAAAAAAAAGGAAATGGTGGAGGACAAGGATTGGGGAAGGCTGCTGTGCAAAACAATTTTTTTGACATGAGTGTGTGACTCTCAGAAACAGGCTTCGTGCTGGGGGGTGGCAGGCTGGGGACTTGGGGACACTCATGGGCTCTCGAGACTGAACTGAGCCACAAGAAAGAGCCCCACTGCCTCCAAGGTGTGGCCTCGGGGAGAATCTCCTGTCCTCTCAGAAACACCACACTCTCACAACCACCCGAGGGCTCCTGTCCACGCACCTCCTGAGTCTCCACTGTCACCAGTGGGTGACGTGCCAGTCATCAGGGACAGAAGCCAGCTCAGGCTGGCTCAGTTATGTCCCCTGGCTGTGGGCCCAGGCGTATCATTAGGCCATGGGCTAGCCGCGGTGTTTTGTCAGGCCATAGACTCGCTCAAGTGTATCCCCTGGCTGTGGACTGGCCTAGGTGTATCCCTAGCCATGGGCTAGCCCAGGTGTTTCAACAGGCCATGGGCTGGCTCGGGTATGTCCCCGGGGTCACGTCTCTATGTTGTTGGAGTAAAATGACCACTTAAAGTTACGTATTCACCCAAAAGCGTTTAAATAACGACATTGCTAGAGCTTCCTTTGGGGAATGTATGTGCGAACACACGTGGTTGGCTAAAGGGAACACGTATCTTTAACTTCATGATAAAAATGCCGACTTGTTTTCCAAAGTGGCGGCACCAAGTTCCACCTCCAGCAGCCACTTTCTAATGTTTGCCCATCTGATGGATAAGAAATGGTATCTTACTGTAGGGGACTTTTTTTTTTTTTTTTTTTGGTGCCATATTGTGGTTTTAATCTGCACCTTTGTTTTTAGTTCTCGTACTAGATTACGAGAGAGTTACAGTTGAGTCTTTTGCTTACAGGGCTGTTTGTCTCTCTTGATGATTTTTTAGGTGCTCTTCGTTGTATTAACCAGGCTTCCCTAGTGGCTCAGCAGTAAAAAATCCGCCTGCAAGGCAGGAGACGAAGGAGACATGGGTTCTATCTCTGGGTCGGGAAGATCCTCTGGAAGAGGGAATGGCAACCCGCTCCAGTATTCTTGCCTGGAGAATCCCATGCACAGAGAAACCTGGTGGGTTACAGTCTACAAGGTCGCAAAGAGTCGGACACGATTGAGCCAGAGCGTGATTATATTAACCGCTCCTTTTGTTTTCTGTGTGCTGATGCTTCGGGATCTGGGAATTCCTGACCCTAGGTGGACTGCCACTCCCAGAGTCAGCCAGTGCCTACAGGGGGCAAATGAATCACCCGTGAGCATGCTTCTCAAATACAAGCCAACCATCCAGAGCCTAAAACCTGACCACCTTCTTCACTGGGCTCCCAGACTCGGGGCTACCATCCCCTGCACTGATCACCCCAGGACCAGCAACTAAGGACAGCCCCTGTGCCCCCAGAGCCACCTGAAGTCATCCCACCTGCCCACCCTCAGCCTGCTTCCTCGTCTCACCTACTCCTTCCAGGGGAACCCACAATAAAGATTCTTGACTGTGTCCTCCCCTCCTGACCAGCAGTGGTCCTTCCCTGGGTGGTAGCTACCTTCTCTTGAGACCTGTGAGTGACAAACCATCCTTCCAATGGCATCCTTCCAAGACTTCCAACGGCAGTCATCTCCTGATCGGTTGACCTTGCCATACCTAAATCATAATAAACCCTGTCTTAAACCCTATCTTAAAACTTACCTTTTGGAGCTCCCCTGGTGGCTCAGTGGTAAAGGATCGCCTGCCAATTCGAGGAATGTGGGTTCGATCCCTGCTCCACGAAGATCCACATGGCACGGGGCACCTAAGCCTGTGCACCTCAACCATTGAGCCTGTGCTCGAGAGCTCACGTGCTGCAACTACTGGAGGCCACACGCTTGGAGCCTGAGAGTGAGTGAAAGTCGCCCAGTCATGTCTGATTCTTTGCGATGCCATGGACTGTACAGTCCGTGGAATTCCCCAGGCCAGAATGCTGGAGTGGGTAGCCTTTCCCTTCTCCAGGGGATCTTCCCAACCCAGGGATCGAACCCGGGTCTCCCACATTGCAGGCGGATTCTTTACCAACTGAGCCACAGGGGAAGCCCAGAATACTGGAGTGGGTGGCCTTTCCCTTCTCCAGGGAATCTTCCCAACCCAGGGACTGAACCTGGGTCTCCCACATTGCAGGCGGATTCTTTACCAGCTGAGAGCCTGTGCTCCACCAGGGGCACCAGGGAAGAAGCCACCAGGGAAGACCCTCCTGCACTCCAACCAAAGAGTGGGCCCCACTTGCCTCAACTAGAGACGAGCCTATGCATCAACTAAGACCCAGCACAGCCAAAAATAACTAAACAAAATAATGTTTTAAAACCTGACCTTTTCTTCATACTAATTTGTTGCCATTTCTATGCATTGCAGTCTCTCCTCTAAGTTTGCGATTTGTCTTTTTGTGCCTCTTACAGTGTTTTGAGGAGCGTTAAGTTCTAAAAGTATTGCAGTCAAATTGATCAGTTGTACTAAAGGCCCTAAGGGAGAGTGAAGCAAGAAAAAATAAGTTAAATGTATACAGATTGGAAAAAAAGTATTCCCCAATTAGGGAGGCAGACAGAGGATCACAAGACATGTCAGATTTGGCTCCTAGAGCTTCTCCCAGGAAGTGGCACATGATGGGAGAGATGCCCCCTTCCACACATGTCTGTGTTTGTGGCCAACACAGACGTGATGAGATGGTCACTCCCACAAAGGGGCAGGTTATGCCGTACAAGGCTATGGCAGCAGAGACGAGTGAGATGCTCCTGCCAGCTTTGAAAAGAGGAGCTGCCACACTGTGGGGAGTAAGAGAGGGGAGGCATGACTAGGACCTGAGGGCCACCTCTAGGAACCAAGACAGACAGGGACTCCTGGCTGATGGCCAGTGAGGAAAGGTGGGGGACGCAATCCTGTAACTGCAAAGAGCTGAATTCTGTCAACAACCACATGAGCTTGGAAGTGGATTCCTCCCCAGAGCTCTGATCTCTTATGAGAACCTGAGCAGAGAACACATCGAAATCCACCTGGACTTCTGCCTAAAAGAACTGTGAGTTTATAAGCAGGTATGGCTTTAAGCCATGTTGGTGGTGATTTATTACATAGCATAGATACTTGATACACATCTCCATGGGGACTTGCACCCCCACCATGGACCTGAAATATTTAGAGCACTAAATGTTGGAAGAAAAGCTATGACAAACCTAGAACATGTTTAAAAAGCAGAGACGTCACTTTGCCAGTGAAGGTCTGTATAGTCAAAGAGATGGCTTTTTCCAGTGGTCATGTACAGATGCGCAAGCTGTACCATAAAGAAGGTTGAGGACGGAAGAATTGATGCTTTTGAACTGTGGTGCTGGAGAAGACACTTGAAAGGAGTCAGCAAGGAGATCAAACCAGTCAATCCTAAAAGAAATAAACCCTGAATATTCACTGGAAGGACTGATGCTAAAGCTGAAGCTCTGATACTTTGGTCACCTGATAAGAAGAGCCAACTTATTGGAAAAGACTCATGCTGGGAAAGACTGAGGGCAGGAGGAGAAGGGGGCAGCAGAAGATGAGATGGTTGGATGGCATCACCGACTCGATGGACATGAGTTTGAGCAAGCTCCGGAAGATAGTGAAGGACAGGGAAGCCCGGCCTTCTGCTGTTCGTGGGATCAAAAAGAGTCAGACACGACTTCAGCGACTGAGCATCAGTGACAAATGCTAGGCTGGAGAACGCCAATGGTTGGCGCAGACCCCTACCTCGCACCTCACACAAAAAGCAGCTCCACGTGGATTTGCTATTCAATGTGAGAAGCAAATCTATAAAAAGTTCAGAGAACCTTGTAGAGTAACATTTTCATAGCCTTGGGGCAGGGCTATCTTCACACAAAAAGTGCAAACCACGCAAGAAGAAGTTGATCAACTTATTTTTAGACAAGTGAAAAATGTAGATGCTTGCCACAAATACACTGCCAGTAAAAGCGATCCCAGAAGACATATTTCAGGCCAAAGGGGAGTAACTGCTGAAAGAAGATTCAAAATGAAAAAAAAAAAAAAAATCATGAGCAAAGTGTATGGGGAATATCTGGGTAAATCTGAACAAACTTTGACTGCATAAAACAAGAAAAGTCAGGTCTAACTTGGGGAAGTTAAAATTGGAAATAGAATACATGACACAATCCCATGTAAGTCAGAAGGGGAGTGACGTACTCTGAAATCTTATGTCATGTGGAATGAGTATAAGAGGTTGATTAGACACTTCAAAGTTCAATACACCTGGCAAAAGTCTCCAGGGTCGCTGTTAAATGAATAGAAATTGAATCTGTAAGTTTCAAAGTAGTCAAGGAAGAGAGAATAAAATGACAAGAAAAATAAACAACCTAAAAGAAGTACAAAGACAAAAGACCTGCCACGTGGCGGCTCGAAAGAAAGACAGAGGCAAAGCCCTCTGCCCCAAGGTTATGCTAAATGAAGCCCTGTCTACTCTGAACTTGACCTTGAGAAAAGACACTGTTGAACCCCGCACCTCTTTCACAGGCTGACTCCTCCCCACCTTCAGATTCTGGCTATAATTCCTCTTTCTCAAGGAGTCTCCGCTGACCTCTCTATCCAAGGTCAGTCTCCAAGCAGCTCCTTCTTTTTCCTCTTTGCTGCTGAGGTCCCGTTCGATAAGTACGGCTCATCCTCGTTATCCACAGATTCCATGTTTGCAAATTCACCTACGTGCTGAAATGTCCCTGTATCCCCAGAGTCAGTGTGCAACAAGACCAATAATATCAATAACATCCAGAAATGCAGATGATACCACCGTTATGGCAGAAAGCAAAGAGGAACTAAAAAGCCTCTTGATGAGAGTGAAAGAGGAGATAGAAAAAGTTGGCTTAAAATTCAACATTCAGAAAACAAAGATCATGGCATCCGGTCCCATCACTTCATGACAAATAGATGGGGAAACAGTGGAAACAGTGGCTGACTTTATCTTTTTGGGCTCCAAAATCACTGCAGTTGGTGACTGCAGCCATGAAATTAAAAGAAGCTTGCTCCTTGGAAGTAAAGTTATGACTAACCTAGACAGCGTATTAAAAAGCAGAGACATTACTTTGACAACAAAGGTCAGTCTAGTCAAAGCTATGGTTTCCCCAGTAGTCATGTATGGATGTGAGAGTTGGACTATAAAGAAAGTTGAACACCAAAGAATTGATGCTTTTGAACTGTGGTGTTGGAGAAGACTCTTGAAAGTCCCCTGGACTGCAAGGAGATCCAACCAGTCCATCCTAAAGGAAA
This sequence comes from Bos indicus, assembly GCF_029378745.1. Classification (NCBI taxonomy): domain Eukaryota; kingdom Metazoa; phylum Chordata; class Mammalia; order Artiodactyla; family Bovidae; genus Bos; species Bos indicus. The sequence goes on along the minus strand of NC_091788.1, from coordinate 46,980,204 downwards.
TCAGTCCTGAATATTCATTGGAAGGACTAATGTTGAAGCTGAAACTCCAATACTCTGGCCACTTGATGCGAAGAACTGACTCATTTAAAAAGACCCTGATGCTGGGAAACATTGAAGGTGGGAGGAGAAGGGGACGACAGAGCATGAGACGGTTGGATGGCATCACTGACTCAATGGACATGAGTTTGAGTAAACTCTGGGAGTTGGCGATGGACAGGGAGACCTGGCGTGCTGCAGTCCGTGGGGTCACAAAGAGTCGGACACGACTGAGTGACTGAATTGAACTATATACACCAGAGAGAGATGTATGCAGCAGCTGGAAGGAGTTTGAGACTCCCAACAGAGGCTTAACCCGTGGAGTTTAGTTTTATCCCCCAACAAGGGTTTGGACAGTATGACATCAATGTCCAAAGGCCTCTGACTCCAGCCTCCTGAGGTTGAAGTCTCATCTTCATGGACAAAAATGGCTGCTGCACCTCCAGCCTTTAACCCATAGTCCAAGAAGAAGAAAAGCGTTCGGGGTCGGGGTGGGGGGTGGGAGGCGGGCAATGATGCCTATACTAGAAAAGCAAAAGCTGACCGGGAAATCTCTAGCTGACTTCTGCTTACATCCCTTTGGCAAGAATGGTGTCACGTGCCCTGGATTCTGAAGCAGCCAGGAGGTCAGGAATTCTGGCTGGGCACACTTCCTTCAGATCTACCTCTGCAGTTTCCTCAGAAAGGGAGAAGGGAGACCAGAGATGGGATCAACAGCCAGCCATAATTGGTGCTTTGCAAATGACGCTGTGACTCCCGTGGGGCAGATATTTTTAACAAACTACAGAACTTAGGCTTCCTTGACGACTCAGCGGGTAAAGAATTCTCCTGCAATGAAGGAGATGCTGGAGACAGAAGTTCGATCCCTGAATAGGGAATTTCCCCTGGAGGAAGAACTAGCAACCCACTCCATCATTCCTGCCTGGGAAATACCATGGACAGAGAAGCCTGGCGGGCTACACCCCATGGGGTGGCAAAGAGACAAGACTGAGCATGTGCGCACAGCGCTTAGGAGCCTGGCTGGCCCCACCCAAGAAGTCTCTGCATTCTTTCTCCAAACCCCTCTCTGCCCACTTCTTCAAAGGAGAAGTTGATGTTGCTTTTAAGTTTCCTCTTAAATCATCCTGCAAAACGGCCATCCTGTCCCATCTGACCTTGGCAGAGCTCAGAGCAGCTGCTTCCACAGAGTTCAATCACTGCCCAGAAGCCCCCTCCTGGTGCCGCCGAGGGGCTCGGACACCACAAGCACCGTCCTGTGGGACCCCATGGGCCAGTCACACACCGTCACATGTTGTCCCTTTTCCCAGAACGTAGTCGGGCTGCGGGCAATGCCACAGGAGGGCCGTCACACAGATACAGTGGCAGATATGAACAGAGGCTTCACAAGACAAGTCACGGTCGTACTGGGTTGGCCAAAAGTTTGTTCGGCGTTTTCTGCAAGATGTGACAGAAAAAATCCAAACGAACTTTTTGGCCAACCCCATAGTTTGGGAATCTAGCCACTGCTGTTGAGATGCCAGCCAAGTGGGGTTTCACTGCCCCACCACCACCACCCACAAACCCCCAGTTACTTCCGACATTTCTCACCACATAATCTGAACTCAGATGTCGTCAGTGGGGCTAAGCCTGGATGAGGCGTCTCGTGTTTCCAGGTAAATCGGCGCATTAAGATGCTGGTCCGTGGCTGGGGGCGCTGGACAACGCAGACTCCCCAGCCAAGCCACTGTTGCATAAGGGCCAAAGGATGGTTTTCCTCTATCAGGAAATGAGCCCCTTTGGTCACAACACAAAGTCTATGAAGCCCAGGGCGCTTCCAGGTGTGAAAACCCCTTTGTATGAGTGTGTGTGTGTGTTTGGGCGGGGGCGGTGATCTCTAAGACTTGTTTCAGAAGCAGGAGGAGAGCCAGGAGGAGAAGCAAAGGAAACCGGGGATTAAGATAACCCTCTGCAGGGCGGCCCATCTCTCCTGTGGTACTTCCTGCCGAGCACACACCTGGGTTCCGACCTGGCTCTGGGCGTCTCTTCCCACGACAGCATCAGCCCCAAATCTACCAGCGCTCACGGCCCACCTGGACACTGGGCTTGAGGAAGCATGGACAGGAGGCCGCAGGGGCCAGAAGAGTCTGGACCACCCCGCACCCCCAAAGCTGGAGGCACCAACATCAGGTACAGAGCAGTGACCCCAGGTCACCCTTGAGGCAGCCATTGGCTGCTCTCGAGCCTCAGTTTCCTTCTCTGTAAAGTGCGGCCAGTTTGAAGCAGTGGGTCTCCCCAGAAGTGATTGCCCACCAAGGGACATTCGGTGCTATCGAGACACATTTTGGGGTGTCACATGGTGTTGTTGTTGCTGTTCAGTCGCTAAGTCGTGTCCGACTCTGCAACCTCATGGACTGCAGCACATCAGGCTTCCCTGTCCTCCACTATCTCCCGGAGCTCGCTCAAACTCATGTCCATTGAGTCGGTGATGCCATCCAACCATCTCATCCTCTGTCGCACCCTTCTTCTCCTGCCGTCAATCTTTCCCAGCATCAGGGTCTTTTCCAATGAGTCGGCTCTTCCCATCAGGTGGCCAAGTATTGGAGCTTCAGCTTCAGCATCAGTCCTTCCAATGAATATTCAGGGTTGATTTCCTTTAGGATGGACTGCTTTGATCTCCTTGCTGTCCAAGCAAGCACCCTGAGCATTGCCTTAGCTCTGCTGGCCCCGGGTTCACGGGCATCTCCTCGGCCAAGTCACACCGAGGCTGCACCCAGCCGACATTTACTGGGCTGTCCTCCCTGTCACTGCCGCCCACCCCTCCCTGGCCCTCCCAGCTGACAGCAGGGTCTGCGATGAGGAGCTGGGTGGCCCGAGACCAATGTCCCCCCTTCCAGGACCAAGCTCCCCTTATTCCAGGAGTTATAACAACTCCAGCTTTGACACGGGTCGCTGACCGTGTTGGGGGTGGGGAGGGAACAACAGGGACACACAGGTGAACAGCCCCCCAGTTTAAATTCAGGAACACCAACCTGGTACTTCATGCGATCCCAACCGAGGAAAAAGCAAAACGGGAGATCCACGTGCTTTGCCTGCAGAGAGATCACCGTGAGTGTCAGACACAGGGGTCCCAGCAGAACTCCTGCCCAGGGACCGGAGGCCAAGAGCCTGCTCCCAGCTCTCATCTCCTGTTACTGACAGGCTTCTTGGCCTCCTTCACCAATAGACATTGATCAGAGGCCAGACAAGAAATTCGGGCAAGGTTTTAGCGGGGACCCTGCTGCTGCAGGGGGGAGCGAGAACGAGTAACAGGCTCCCGGGCTCCCTCCCCTGGGGCTGGGAGGGACTAACTGTTTCCTTACATGGGGTGAGGGTCAGGGTGTGTCCAGGGGTCCGGCCAGGTGGGGCACAGTGGCTTAGGTTGTTTGCCCAGCCTTTGGTGGTACTGTGTGCAGGGCATGCTCAGGACCCTGTTTTTGCTCCCAAACCCCTGCTTTTGCTCTTGGCTCTTTGCAAGTGGCACCTGGGTTTTCGTCTTTATTTATTTTTGGCTGTGCTGGGTCTTCGTTGCTGCCCAGGGGCTTCTCTCGGTTGCAGCAAGCGGGGGCTACTCTTCCTTGCAGTGTGTGGGCTTCCCTTGCTGTGGAGCAGGGGCTCTGGGGCGCACGGGCTTCAGCAGTTGCAGCTCCCAGGCTCCAGAGTGCGCAGGCGCAACAGTTGTGACGCACGGGCTTAGTCGCTCCGCAGCATGTGGGATCTTCCTGGATCAGGGATCGAACACTCGTCTCCTGCATTGGCAGGCGGATTCTTTACCACTGAGCCTCCAGGGAAGCCCCATTTTTTGGTCGTTTTGTGTCTTGTTGTCCATGCACAGGCGTGCACACCATTATTTTTAGTCTCCTATAGTTAGCTTGAGTTTTGCTGCTCAAGGAGATGTTTGTCCAGGAGCAGGCACCACAGACCATGGTCCCAGGTCCTAGCCTGTCTGAGCCCCCTCCCCAAGATGGAGGCCTGCCCCAGGCCGGCTCCTACTGGAGGCCGCTTATCACCACTAAGAGCCTGCAATGGACAGAAGTCTTGAGCTCCCCCAGGCCCCATCCCAGAGCGATCGCATCTTTATCAGCAAAAAATCTCCCAACTGCAGAAAGCCTTGGCCAGCGTGCTGAGCCAGCCAGCTCCATCATCCTGGGGCCATTTCCGAGGAGGGGACAGGTTGGCCGAGCCACCCTGGGTTCCAAAATGTTTCTGTGGGCTACGGGTTCCCAGGTTCTGGGCCCAGCCTCAACGGGTCTTGCCATGTCCCTTCTAGATCCCAGCCCATGAACCCGGACAGCCCAGAAAACACACCACTCAAGTCTTGGCTGGTCTTAGATACTGAGCCTTGACTGTGATGGTCATGATCCACTGGGTTTTGTTATAATTGACGATATGCACTGGGTAGATGGCTCTAAGTTCATTCCTTCATGCTACAAACATTTACTGAGCACCTGCTGTATACCAGACACTGAACAAGGATGGTGTGATAGCCAAATCCATCAGCCGCCTGGCCAGGCTACCAACCGCCATGAGGACCTTTGTGGGGAGGTGATGCCATATTTAAAAGTCTGACTCACACATAGGTGTCTCTGTGTGAACTTCTCCTGGATATACGAGGCCACGTTTTGTGGGAAGAGACACAAAATATAAGAAATCCTTGGGCAGGAGGAGCTTACCCCACTGGGGAGACAGCACACTCACCCTGAAAAAAAAAGTGTGCCAGCCCTCCTTGGATAAATCATTCCCAGGTGCCTGCGTGCAGAAGTTCACAACTGCCCTCACAGAGAGGATGGACCTGGAGAAGCAACGTGGTTCAGGTTCAGCTCCCAGCTCTGCTGCTCTCCAGCCCAGACACATAATGCAGTCCCCTTAAACTCAGTTTCTCCATCTGAGAAATGGGGCCAGTAACCCCTTGATGGTGAAGGGAGTTGGTGGAGTATGACAAGGAAGTGGCTGAGCTCGGCACACTGATGAGAAAGGTGCCCCAGGTATCACGGGGAGGAGGGTGGAGCTATTCTAGGGTCCGACTGCCCCAGGCTGCAAAGGAAGGATGAGTCCCAGCCATTACGTCTTCTGAGCAGTGGGCAGGATTCCGGCCTTGGGTCCCCTGGAAGAGGCCATCCCCCAGTCCAGAAGATAAACAGGCTCGGCAGAGGTTGGCACCAGCACTGCCAGCCCCAGGGTAGCCCAAGGGCTTTTGATCCAGTGGTCAAGGTAGCAGAGCAGCCTCAGCCAACACCTGCCCGTGTGGAAAAAGGAAGCAGGACAGGAGAGACCAGCAGCTATGGGGCTATGTGAGGGAGGCATTGGGAGGCACCAAAGACAAAGGTCAGCTTAGGCAAAGTCAAAACAGGTCATAGTCCTAAACGTAGAACCTACAGCTATAAAACATCTAGAAGAAAACAGAAACTGTTTGTGACTTTAGGTTAGGCCAAAAATTATTAAGATACAAAAAAGAGAAGAAAAGCTCATTTAAAAATTATACACTGGACTTCATGGAAATAAAATTTTCTGATATTTCAAAGACACTGTTAATAAAATGTAAAAAGCCACAGTCTGGGAGGAAATATTTGAAAAATACATGTCTGATAAAGGTCTATGTCCAGAATGCAGAAAGAATATTACAGCTCAATGATAAGACAAAACAGCCTAAATTTTTTACTGAGCAAAATTTGAACAGACTCTTCACCAGAAAAGTAGGACAGCAAGGAATCAAACCAGTCAATCCTAAAGGAAATCAACCCTGAATATTCATTGGAAGAACTGATGCTGAAGCCGAAGCTCCAATACTTTGGCCGCCTGATTCCAAGAGCCAACTCATTGCAAAAGACCCTGATGCTGGGAAAGATTCAAGGCAAAAGAAAGGGGTGGTACAAGATGAGACGGTTAGATAGCATCTCCACCTCAGTAAACAGGAGTGTGAGCAAACTCTGGGAGATGGTGGAGGACAGAGAGACTAGCATGCTATAGTCCATGGAGTTGCAAGAGTCAGACCCAACTCAGCGACTGAACAACAACAGCACCTAACGTATAATCCAGCCATCCCGCTCCAGTGCGCCTCCAAGAGAAACGAACGCATGTGCACACAAAACCTGGATGCGAATCTTTGTGGCAGCTTCACACACGTCAGCCACAAGTGGAAGCGACTCAAAAGTCCGTTAGCCGGTGGATGGTAAGCAAATTGTAGTCTGTTCATACAACTCAGTGTTCACGCGCTAATCACGTAATACTCAGCAGTAAGAAGGAACCAGCTGCAAACACACATGTCGTCCTGGGTGAGTCCCAGATGTGTTAGGCCAAGTGATAAAGCCAGACACGAGAGGCTGCGTGCCGCACGATTCCACTTAAGCACCTTGGAAAAGGCAAAACCATAGGGACAACACCAGATCTGTGCTTTCCAGAGGCTGGGGTGGGGAAGGTGTTGCCTGCAAAGGACCAGCAAGAAGGACCTTTGGGGGTGATGGGACAGCTGTATGCCTTGATTGCAGTGGTGGTTGAGTACCCTGAATACTTTTATTAAAAGGCATCGAACTGTCAACTTCCTGCATGGTAATTCTAGCCCAATGACATCCCCCCCTTCAGTCATCACCCTCTCACTGAAATTAATAAAGTGGGAAGAAGGGGATGAGCGTGTCCTGTGTAACAGATGCTACGACTGAACTGCAGTGTCCCCTCTGCCCAGGTTTCCAATGGGTCCTGTGTGCTCTCCATTTTACAGATGAGCAAACTGAGGCCTGGAGAAGTGAAGTCACCTGGCATCCCCCAGCACAGATGCCATGGAGTTGAGATTCAGCCCCCACACCCCAGACCTCCAAGGCCATCGTCAGGCCGACCTCAGGAGCAGCTGAACGTGCTGCCAGCTTCAGCTGCTTTCCAGAAGGAGGCTGCCAGGAACTGACCTGCCCAGGCTCACAAGGAGAGGAGACGAGTCAGAAGGGAACCCAGTCTCACTGATCCAGGAACACTCACTCCTCCTACGACAACCATGAGAACGGAAAAGGCCCCAAGATGTGAGCACAAAGGAGGGCTGGGGGATATGAGACACCACACCTAGCAGGGCCCTGCCCTCAGGAAGCTCACGGCTTCACCTGACCCCAGGACCCTGTCCTAGACCAGGGCCCATGGCTGCCCATCTCCTCCTGAGAACTATCTGTCCAGCCCCAGAGTGATGGAGGTCAGCACTGCCCCTGTCCCAAGGGGGCTAAGGTTTAGAGGAGGGAGGGAGGGGACTCAGGACAGCATCCAAGTCCATCCAGGAGGGATTAGGGAAAGTTGTAGAGGAGGGGAGAAGGCACTGTGTTTCCAACCTGGAGCATCGGAGAGTCCACACCGCAGTTCACAGCATGCAAGAGGCGTCTGTAGGAAGGAGTTAAAACCTTGCACCCAATCCAACCTGATCCGCGCTCCTCCCTGGCCCTGAGCAGCCGGCCCATGAACACTCAGCTCCGGATTCCTAGCCATGGGGATAGCACGTGCAGAACACCCCACCTAGAGGCAGGAATGCAGCCCTGAGCCCCGGGGCCACTGCAGGCTCTGCCGTCCAGCAGATCCAGACATCCGTCCCCGCTCCCTCTGAGTGGCCTCTGCCTGGCCTTCCCACCCTGGCCGCGCCACCTGCTGCAGCCACCCATCCGGGCCTCCCTCCCTGTGAGGTGAGAATTGAAATCCTGTCCACACCCGAGTGTCTCCGAGCGGCTTCATGGCGATGATGCGTGCGAAGCACAGGGACGTGGGATGGGGGCAGACAGCGCCCCTGTCCCTGGGGCTCGCTGCCCGGACGCCAGTGGCTCTGGGACTGGCCGGTGTCTCTCCCTGATGGCCAGGCAGCCTGCATCCCAAGACGCCAAGCGGTCCCGGTGTGGGGACCTTTCCAAACCACTCTGGCGGCTGGGACAGTCCTGGGGCCTCGTCCAGCTCATGCTGGGGTCCAACTGGCATCTGTCTGCTCGGGTCCCCGCGGCTGGCAGGTTGAGGGATGTCAGATGTGGACACACAGCACCCTGGAGGAAGGGCCGTCTGGGTGGGAGAAGCAAGGGCTGGCCTCCCGGGCCTCCGGCGAGGACCCGCGTGACACGGAGCTGACCACGAGGAGGAGAACCTGCAAAGAAAGGGACCCCGAGCTCAGCGGCAGGACACGCGGGGAGGGAGAGCGGCTCTTTCTCAGCCTGGATGGAACACCCTCCCAGCTCCTCTCCCAGGACCAGGCGGTGGACAAGGCCACAGGCCCCGCCACCCCAGACCCTGAAGCCTGTGCTTCTGCAGAAGGAAGACCCCGGGCCGTGGTGACTCTGAAGTAGGTGCTGATGTGCGCAGGAAGGCCACGCCCCGCCTAGAGGCCACACAGACAGGAGACAGCCAAGCCGGGGTGGAAACCAAGATTCTCCCTCTGGGGTCCCACCCACGCCCTGCAAACTCACTCCCGCTCCGTGCCCGCCCCCTCGATCCAGGCGCCCCATTGCCACCGAGTTCCCAATTCACAGTTCACAGCCCTCAGTTCCCAGAAGAAGGGCAAGTCTTGCGACCTTGAATTAAGACTTTCAAGGGCCTCAGGGGACAATTTTGCTTTCAAGGGTTCCTTCTTTCCTTAAAAAATAATAATAATTCATTTTGATATTTGGCAAAACTAATACAATTATGTAAAGTTTAAAAAGAAAAAAAAAGAATAATAGCAGTTTCTGTTTACAACTTTGTTGGACTAACAGCAAATTAATATTATACACTCTGTTACTTTCCCAGTGTTCAGGGCTCGGTCGTGTCTGACTCTTTTCGATCCCATGGACTGTAGCCGCCAGGTTCCTCTGTCCACGGGATTTCCCAGGCAAGAATGCCGGAGTGGGTTGCCGTTTCCTCCTCCAGGGGATCTTCCAGACTCAAGAATCAAACCCGTGTCTCCTGTGTCTCTTGCGTCTCGTGCACCGGCAGGTGGATTCTTTACCACTGGCACTGCCCGGGTTACTTCTCCAAGGCTGCTGCGATGAATCACTGCAAACCAGAGATTTATTCCCCCACCGTGTGGAAGCCGGAAGTCCGAAATCAAGGTGTCCACAGGGCCTCACTGCCTCTGAAGTCTCTGGGGCGGGGAATGGGAGGACCCTTCCTGTCTCTCCCAGTTTCTGGGGGGTCCAGGCAGCCCCTTCTGTGACTGCACGCCTCCAGTCCGCCTCACTGTGTGTCCGTGTTTTCTCCTCTTATAAGGACACCAGTCATTGGATCCAGGCCCCCCTACTCCAGCAGAAGCTGGTCTTCACTCATCACCGCTACAGAGACCCCCGTTTCCACATAACATCTCATTCTGAAGTTCCAGGCAGACACGAATTTTGCAAAAACGCTGTACAACCCAGTACATGCATTTAAACATTTTCTTCAACCTAACTGCTCGTTTTTTTTTTTTTAAACTCTGATTTTAAAAGAAGTTGGAATGGTTTCCTGCGTCCGGGCCCCGGGCCCCCTGGAGACGTCAGCCTTGTACCTGCTGCCTCCCCCAGCAGCCGGCACACAGTAGGCCCCGGGCAAGCACTGGCCAGCGCCTGGTGTCAGCAGCTGCGCGGGGTCAGCCCGGCCCCAGCACTTTGCTCTGTTCCCCTCCGCCCAGGCGCTGGCCGGATAATATTCTCCGGATAATCTGCTCCGTCCCCGGGCTCCTTCCCACTGGCCGCCCTGCGCAAACAGGCCGCCACCCGGCCGGCTCCAGCCTCCCGATAGGAGCACGGAGGTGAGATTTTCTTGACACCACTTCAATTTTTCAAATAGCAATCCAGTTACCAAGCACGTTGGCACCTGGGCCCGGCTCCACCGCCACTTGGCAGGACCCACGAGAGCCGCTGGCAGTGATGGGGCCCCTCGGCACACACACATACACCCCCCACCCCGCCCGGCCACCCGCGCCAGCCTGGTGACTGCATACGGCCAGCCCCGACAGCTGCGCGGCCACGGTGCCAAGAGGCAGGGCAGGCTCCTCCTGGCCACAGGATCCAGCCGGGCGAGCCTCTTGGCCTGGCCCTCAGCAGGCCGTGAGCAGGGCCTCGCCCCCCACAGGGGCTGGGCTGCGGGATATGGTTTCCTGGCCACCTGGTCTGGCCTGCCCTCAGGTCCATCACCAAAGCCGAATCAACTCACAAAACGTAAAGTAAGAAACGAGGCAGAGACCCCGAAGGCGGGAAGAAACTTGATTGTCAGAACGTCCGACCCACCCGCAGTATGGTGGGGGAATCCGAGGCCAGAACCAGGAGGCTGCAGAGCCAGGACTGGAACCAGGACCCCAGCTGTCAGAGGAGACGCCGGCTCAGCGAGCAGTTCCCGGAGGGTGGGAGCTGGCTCTGCTGGGGTCAAGTCCCGTCTGCTCCTTGCGAGCTCTGCGACTCTGGGCAGGTGGCTTCACCTCTCTGTGCCCTGGTCTGCTCACCCCCAAAGTAGTGTCACATGGCCCCTGCCTCCCAGGGGAGCCGTCAGGATGACGGGAGTGGATCTGGGCATGGGGAGAGGCCGGCCTCGGGGTCCGGTCAGCATCACCCATGAGCAGGATGCAGGGGTTCCTGAGGAAGGCCAGTGGGCACCTGTGGTGGGAGAAAGAAAAGGCAGTGGCGGGCAGCTCAGGTGGCAAGACCAGCACCTGCCTTGTTCAGGTACTAAGCCACTATTAAGCGCCACCTGTATGCGGGCCTCCGAGGATGGCTGCGTCCCTGACTTGTAGGTGTCAGTGATGGAGAAGCAGGGCTTGAGGGGGGCCCCAGAGAGGGGAGGCGATGTGCTCAAGGACCCAGACCCCCAGCCACAGCGAGCGTGGGGTGGGGGCAGGGAGATCAGGCTCCAACGGGTGAAGTTCCCGCCCCGCCTGCCTCCCAAGATCCCAATCTATCACCCCTCGAATGTCCCCAGGACCCAGTCCTCCAACAGACGAACGCCTCGGGCGAGCCAGGGGCCACCCAGGTCACAGGGAAGGGGACCCGGATAAGTGAGGGGAGGACCAGGTGATGTCCAGACTGGGGCCGCCCATACGGCAGCCTCAGGCTATACGTGGCCCTGGACTCGGCATGGGGCTAGTGGGACTTCAAAATGTTGTTTAAATTTTATTTCACTTCAATAAATTTAAATTTTAAAACCCAAACAATGTCATGGATTTCTTTAGACTCAACTACTTTGGCAGGATGTTGAACATGGAACATCCGAACCGAGAAGTGCTATCTGTAAAAACAACAGAGGGTTTTGGAGAATTAAGGGTGTGCAAAAGAATGCAAGACATTTTGCTAATGATTTTGATATTGATGATGCACTAAAATAGTATTTTGGATGTGTGCATGTTAAGTCGCTTCAGTCAAGTCTGACTCTGCAACCCCATGGACTGTAGTCCGCCAGACTCCTCTGTCTATGGGGATTCTCCAGGCAAGAATATTGGAGTGGGTTGGCAATTCATTCTCCAGGGAATCTTCTTGACCCAAGGATTGAACCCTGTCCTGGGGGTTTCCCAGGTGGCGATAGTGATAAATAACCTGCCTGCAAATGAAGGAGATGTAAGAGATGCAGGTTTGATCCCTGCATCGGGAAGATCCCCTGGAGAAGGGCATGGCAACTCCCTCAAGTATTCTTGCCTGGAGAATCCCATAGACAGAAGAGCCTGGCAGGTACAGTCCAGGGGGTCGCAAAGGATCTTCAGTTGCCACATGCAAACTCTGAGCTGCAGCATGTGGGATCTAGTGCCCTGACCAGGGATCGAACCCGGGCCCCTTGCATTGGGAGCGTGGAGTCGTAGGTGCTGGGCCACCAGGGAATTCTCCATCAGTAGCATTTTTGGGGTCACAGACACAGGAGCACACTGTTGTCATGGAAAGACACAGGAAGAGAGATGAATGCTTCTCAGGGGACCAAACGCCTCCCACTTGGGGTAGAGAGCACTGCCCTGTCATCTGCCAGCTCAGAGAGCCCTGCTGCAGGGTGAGGGTTCCAGAATGTTTGCTGGACACATAGCAGAGCCATGAGTCAGCTGGAGCCGAGGGGAGGCGGGCTCAGCAGGCCGGTGGGTGGGGAGCAGGCCTGAGGTCAAACCCTCCATGCAGAACCAGGGTAAACAGCAGCCCGGAACCAGCCCTCGGGCGTCATCGCCCAGGCCCAGCCAGATACGGGCTGAGCTGCCACGAAGGAGGACAGACGCTCACCAGGAGGGGTAGGCGCTCCACAGGGTCACGCGGGGCTCCCAGCACAGCACTCTGTCTCCCAGCCAAGTGCTCTGCTGGCTTGGCCGCTCTCGTGCGCAAACTGAACCCTGCTCATTGCTCAGCACTGCAACTTCCAAGGCGGCCTGGGCTACTGAGAGGCCATGAGACAAGCCCCAGCAGACGTGGGGTCAGAGAAACCTGCTTCACGACCTGACTCTGTGACCAAGGGCAGCCACTCACCTGTCTGAGCCTCAACATCTCCATCTGGAAAATGGGACAATAATCCCTACCTCCCTGAACCCATGATCAAGTGAGACAAGATCTCTGGGCACCTGGCACCAGGTAGGGGTTTTGCTGGAGCCACCAGATTTCAGATCTAGGTTATGGATGTGGAAACTGGCCAGCTTGCCCAAGGCCCATGGCAGGAGGAGGCAAAACAGCCGGAACTTGCAGGAGGGGCCCAGCAGGTGTGCGGACCCATCTGACCACCAAGCCCCACAGGACCAGTGGAGGATGTGGGAGCGTGAATCTGCAAAGAGGGGCGAGTCTCCTTTTTGAGGGGACGGGGGGAGCTGAACGAGAGACCCACCTTCCAGAGGGGAGGAGGCACCGAGCTGGAGTGTCTGCAGCCTCTGGAGTCAGGGCGTGAATCCCAGGCAGGGCCCTTCACCTCCGCAAGCCTCGCCGTTCCCATCTGTAAAGTGGGGATGGCGTCTGCCCTGCAGGGTTGTGAAGCAGAGCCGACCTGCACCTGCCACCCACGAGTCTCTGAAAGTGACCACTGTGGCAACAAAAATCGTGACACGCACCAAGGGTTGTGATTTACAGAACATGCAACCAGCAGCACACACACCCACATGCACCCACGTGAAGAGACACACACGTGGATCTTCCCCAGTGGTCCAGGGGTCAAGAATCCACCCGCAATGCGGGGGACGGGAGTTCAATCCCTGGTCAGGGAACTAGGATCCCAGGTGCCCTGAGACAGCTGAGCCTGCACACTGCAACCACGGAGCCCAAGCTCCGCTAGAGAGGCTGCACGCAGCAACGGAAGACCGTACAGGATGCGACTAAGACCCGATGCGGCCAAACACATAGTTTTTAAAAAAGAGATACATGTGTGCTTACACATGCACCACAAGGCTATACAAACTTGCACACACACACATGTGCATACCCACAAGCACACGCATGACCGTGCAGGCACACGTATGTGCCACACATCTTGTCGTTCATGCTCACGCGCACACTTGCACACTGACACGCCACCTGAGTGCCTGTGGTCTGAACCTTGAGTTTCACTTTTCACTTGTGCTCGCAGGGAGGCCACCTGGAGAACCCCAGGAGGAGGAGGGGGAAGTGAAGGCTGCGAGCAGGCCGGTGAGCTGAAGGTGCCCAAGTCCACACGGGACCGCGTGTCTGAACACTGCTCCAGGACAGCCACGGACAGTCCCTCTTCCCCTGCCCAGCCGCTGAGGGCAGGGCACATCCTGAGACTCGAGGCATCACCGTATCTGACCCTCCACTGTGACTCATTGGACAGATGAGGAAACCAAGGCAAAGGAACATTCTTGCAGAGCCAGGGAGCGGCCACGCGGGACTGAACGTGGAGTCCTGGCTCCCAGGCCCCATCCACCGCCGAGCTGCCCGCAGCCTGCATCTGGCGCCGCCCCTCCAGTGTCTGACCCTGCAGGGCTGCGGAGGGCGTCCCCAGCAGGTGGCAGGGACTTCGCTGAGTCCACAAGAGGGTACCACTCAAGAAATCCTCTGCTATTAACTTTGTTCCCTCTACATCCCCAAACGGAACCCACAACCCGAGACGGGCTCAGGCTTATGCCAGCACACGTGATCCTGGGCGGGTCTGCAGGGGCCACACGCACCTCACCACCCCCCAAACCCCGCACCCTGCAAGCGTCTGGGGGAGGCCTTCCAGACCACATCTCCAGGGCAAGCGTCTCCCTTTCTGCATCCTGACGACTTCCTTCCAAAAGGCAGGTTCTGAGCTGAGTCGCGTCCCTTCCCACATGCGTGTGTTAGGATCCCAACCCCCAGGATCTCAGAAAGTGACTGCATTTGGAGATGGGGCTTTTAAAGAGGTAATGAAGGTCAAACAGGGTCACTAGGGTGGGCCCTGATCCCACAGGACCCGGGTCCTGATAAGGAGGTCAGGACACAGACACTCAGAGGGCCGACCCTGAGACGACACGGGGAGGAGACGGCCGTCTGCTCGCCCAGGAGGGGGCCTCAGGAGGACCAGCCCCGCCCACACCAGGGTCTCAGCTTCCAGCCTCCAGGACTGGGAGAAACTACTGCCTGTAGGAAGTTGGTGAGAGCAGCTGAGGAGCTAACACAGCACGCGAGGCAAACCCCCGTCCGTGGTGCCAGCACGGCCAGAAGGGGACTCGTGCCAGCTGCCCACCTCCCTGCGCCAGCCAGGTACCCAGACTTTGGCCTTCAGAAGACCCCAGGATGGCCTGGTAGCCCCACCAGCAGGGGACTCCCACTCAGGCTCTTGCCCCTAGTGGGCAGGAGGGTGAGGCCACTCAACCGAGGGCCCTGTGGCAGAGGGGACTTGAGGGTCCCTGCTGGTCCCTGAACCCCCCTTGTGGCCGGTCTTGGGGTCCTTACCGGTGTACCCAGCCTGTTTCCACCCAGCCGTGGCCTTTCTCACCCCTGCCCACTGGCCAGGCTTTGGTAGGACCTGCGAGAGTGACAGGGACACGGCCAGGCCACTTCCTGGTCTCCCTCAGCTGGAAGCCAATTAGTGTCACCTGGCACCCCACTCCAGTACTCTTGCCTGGAAAATCCCATGGGCAGAGGAGCCTGGTAGGCTGCAGTCCATGGGGTCGCTAAGAGTCAGACACGACTGAGTGACTTCACTTTGACTTTTCACTTTCATGCACTGCAGAAGGAAATGGCAACCCACTCCAGTGTTCTTGCCTGGAGAATCCCAGGGACGGGGAAGCCTGGTGGGCTGCCATCTATGGGATCACACAGAGTCGGACACGACTGAAGCGACTTAGCAGCAGCAACAGCAGCAAGGAGAAAGTGGCTCAGCGGTAGAGAACCTGCCTGCAGTGCAGGAGACGTGGGTTCGATCCCTGAGTCGGGAAGATTCCCCTGGAGAAGGGCATGGCAACCCACTCTAGTAATCTTGCCTGGAGAATCCCATGGACAGGGGAGCCTGGCGGGCTATAATCCATGAGGTTGAAAGAGTCGGACGCGAATTAGCAGCTGAACACCAATGACAAGGAGAAAGTCAGGCAAAGGCCGGGGACCCCATGAGGGCCAATCCATCCTCACACTGGCCCTGAGCCAGGAGCCAGTGTCCCCTCTGTACAGACGAAGAAACTGAGACCTGTAGAGCCCTGCACCTCTGCTCAAGGTCACAGGGCTAACAAGTGGCTGCTGGAATGCAAAGCCAGTCCACAGGGGGACATGTTGCCCCTGGGGGACCCCCAGACCCTCCAGATAGGCTGCTGTCCTCCCATCCTGCTTCTGCACTGAGTGTCCTTTGGAGGGCTTCACTAATGGACGGGTCCCCAGTCCTATGAGAAGGTAGCCACAAGGACAGAACTCGGTCTGTCCTGTCCACGCCATCCCCTGCTCAAGAAGCAGTGCCTGGCCGGTGGGAGGTGTTTGAATGAGTGAAGGAATGAACGTGTCTGTGGCTGACCGATTGAATGAATGAACGAGCTGGTTCAGTGGCTCCAGACTGGCCTCCTCACCCTCCTATGACCTGGAACCAAGTCCCAAAGGCTTAAAGCCAGTTCCTATGAGGTCTTGCTCTGTGCTTTTGAATCTTAGTTCCACGGCTGGGTGGCCTGACCTTCTATGAGTTTCCTAAGGCCTCAGCCTCTCCAGCCGTAAAATTGGAATAACAGCTACTGCAGAGGACTGCTGGGATGGGAAATGGGCAAGACTCCTGTGGGCCCAGCAGAGTTAAGGGTCTTGAGATGAGACCGTCCTGGCAGGGGTCCATGCGAGAGACAGAGGCAAAGACATGGGAAGGAGGAAGGCCATGTGACAATGGTGGGAGGGATCTGAGGGATGCAGCTGAAAGCCCTGGAACATCTGCAGCCAACAGGAGCTGAAGAGGCAGGAAGGAGCCTCCTCCAGGGCCTCCGAAATGAGTGCAACCCTAGAACACCTTGATTTCTGACTTTGGGCGGAGAAGCAATTTCTGTTATTTTAAGCCTCCAGTCTGTGGTCACTTGGTATGTATGGCTGCCCCGGGACAGTCACGCATCTCCCATCTTTGGTATATTCACATATAGGAAGGCTCACTGCTCTTCTCTTACTGTTTCTAGAAGACCAAAGCACACAGCAGCCCCAGGGCCTGGAAGCTGGGCCATCGAGGCCAGGACTCTAGAAGGCAGCCCCAGGGTGGAGCCCTGAGCTACCCCAAGAGGTGACTCCATCCCAGACAGAAACAGTGAGCGTGCCTCCCCTGAGGGGCAGCTACGGGGCCGCTGGAAACGGCCCAGCATGGGGAACTGTGAAGGGCCTTTCCCCGTGGAGCGCTGGGAGCCGTGACAGGGCCCGTGAGCCTATCTCCTGAACTTGACACGGCACTTGAACTCCTCTCTGACGCTGCCTCCGCAGCCTTCTCAGCCAGAGACGGCCAGTGTGCAGGCACCGTGCCTCGGCCGCGCCGGCCTGCCCCGAAGCAGGGGCCGTCACGTGGCCGAGGTGCCAAGCTGGTGAAAGGCCACCCTCGCGCCCCTGGCACCGCCGCCCACTGCAAACACCCGGGCTGAGTTGGTGCCAGTGGCTCTCGGTGCCGTCACGTGCCCGGGCTGCTGGCGGCCAGCCGGTCAAGGGGCCCTGCCCGCCCTCCCCACTTGGCACACCTCTGATTCGCAGGAATGTGTGTGTGTGTGCTTTTTATTCCTTCAAGGGGAAAAAGCTCGCTCTCTGCAGAATTCTTCCTGGGACCCCAGCTGCTGGCTTCTGGAGGGGCTCCCGGGCAGGTGGGGCTTCGGTGGGGGACCCCGCCCTGGGGTCTTCCCACAGCAGGCCCCTCGGAGGCCCCCCTCGTTGTGGGAAGGACTTGCTGGCCAAGGTTACAGCGAAGGCTGGAGGGTCGGCCCTACCCAGCTTCAGAGCCCATCTCTGAGACTTTTTTTAAAATTTATTTATTTTTAATTGAACGATAATTGCTTTACAAGATTAGTTTGACTTCTGCCATACATCAACGTGAATCAGCCATAGGTGTACATATGCCCCCTCCCTCCTGAACCTCTCTCCCATCTCCCACCCCATCCCACCCCTCTAAGTTGTCACAGAGCTCCAGGTTGAGTTCCCTGAGTCCTACAGCAAACCTCTGTTGGCTATTTATTTTACATATGGTAGTGAATACGCTTCCAATGAGGTGGATGAGCTATTTGTTTTACATATGGTAGTGAATACGCTTCTAATGAGGTGGATGAGCTATTTATTTTACATATGGTAGTGAATACGCTTCTAATGCTTCACTTCTACAGAGTGAAGCAAGTCAGAAAGAGAAAAACAAATACTGTATATTAACGCGTATATATGGAATCTAGAAAGATGATACTGATGAACTGATATTTTCAGGGCAGCAATGGAGATGCAGCCATAAAGAAAAGGCTTGAATGAACACTTCTGAGACTTGAAATCCCGGAAGTCAACTGATGACCTTGGGCAAATTCCTCCACCAGCTGACCCTTGGAGTGCTCCTTCACGAGATGGGACCCCGGACACACGAAGTCACGTGGTCTTTATCATCCAAACTGGGAGCCTTTGGAGTTTTCACTCGGGGGACCATTCATTGATGACGCCAGGCGACCGGCGTCAACTGGGACTGCGGGACAGACTGGGGTGTTTGGCAGCCTCTAAATTACATCAGATAACGCCCTGGGCTCAGCCTCCTGGTAAAAGCACTTGATAAAGACAGGTGACGGGCACTCCTATTTTCTCCACGCTGCGGCTGCCTGTCCAGCTGCCCACCCCACCCCGGTCCTGTCTGTCCCGGTTTTCTCCAGCGACACTTGGAGGAGAACTTCCTATGGCCAGGCCAGGCACAGAGTACTCGGTTTTGTTTGGTTTTGCTTTTTTTTGGCCACACTCTTGCAGGGTCTCATGGCTGGGGATCCGCCAAGTGTATCACCCCCCGAGAGAGCAGAGTATGTGAATATTGGCAAAATTGTTCTTTAGCACATGTTCTCAGTCACTAAAGTACTCCACTTGTGAGCGCAGACGTGAAAAAAAGAAATTGTCAAGGTATGAATTTCCGTGTGTGTAATTAACATGTGTTTCTAACTCAAAGCAATGTTTTGAGGCTGGAAACCAGGAAGGCAGCCCCATGGATCCGTCGTGGGGCAATCCTGTTTGAGGGCCCTTCTGATGAAAGCCTTTCTGTTTAGGGTCTTCTGTCTCTTAAACAAAGTTTGGTGCCAACAAAAGGAAATGCTTTGGGTCTGTCTCGACACTGGTTGTTCTCGGCAGAGACCAGGTTTCCAGGTGGGGAGTGTTCTGTAAATCGGGGCCATCGGTTCCAGAGAAACTGGAAGCTGTGAGTGACGGCCACACGCTGTGGTCGCAAAGTGGCCCCAGGGACCGCCCAGCCCCAGGCCCTAGAAGATGCCTTAGAAATCCTGCTGTATCACCAAGGGCAGCTCCCAGGCAGCTCCCCAGTAGTTCAGAGGCAGTGCCCGCTCTACAGGAAAAGTGAGGATAGAGACCCAGAGGGGCCAGGATACGGCCCCAGGTCACCCAGCAAGCAGTGAGGAGAGCCCAAAGGGAACCCCACGGCTGACACAATCGCCCCCCTAGTGCTGTGTGAGGGCCAAGCAGGAAGAAAACAGCATTGTCCCATAACATGGCTGTGACGGAGTTCCATACAGTCAAAGCCATGGTTTTCCAGTGGTCATGTATGGCTATAAGAGCTGGACCATAAAGAAGGCTGAGCTCCAAAGAATTGATGCTTGCAAACTGTGGTGTGGAGAAGACTCAAGAGTCCTTTGGACAGCAAGGAGATCAATCCAGTCAATCCTAAAGGAAATCAACTCTGAATATTCTTTGGAAGGATTGATGCTAACGCTGAAGCTCCAATACTTTGGCCACCTGATGCAAAGAGCTGACTCATTGGAAAAGACACTGATGCTGGGAAAGACTGAAGGCAGGAGACGAAGGGGATGACAGACGATGAGGTGGTTGGGTGGCATCACCAACTTGGTGGACATGAGTTCGAACAAGCTCCAAGAGATAACGGAGGATAGAGGCGCCTGCCGTGCTGCGTTGGTAGGATCGCAAAGAGTCAGACATGACTTAGCGACGGAACAACAATATAACACCCCTGCCGGGGGTCAGGTTAGTCTTTTCACTCTGGATCTGAGCCTTCACCTCCACCACCCAGGCCTCCTCATTGACTCAGCATTAACTAAGTGGGGCAGGGACTTGCCAGTCCCTCCAGGGATGCTATTATCTCCCGCTTCCACGAGGAGAAAGCTGGGCACAGAGAGGTTAGCTAACTTGCTCACAGTCACACAGCCTACACCCGGCTGCCCCCTTGACTTTGCCCTCGGCCGCCGCAGTCTACCTCTGCCTGTGTGCCCTCACTGCTGGCACCACTGCCTTTGAACCAGTCTTCCCATGGGAGGTGGTGTGTGTGCCATCCGCACCGTCTCCGCTGTGAGCCTGAGTCCCTCGGATGGCAAGGAGATCGAGGGACTGAGGACGGGGTTGGGAGCGGCCCTGCATGCTCCCTCTCACGCATGCACTCGCCCCTTCTCCACAGCCATGCTCAGAGCTGACTCTGGGCCTGAAACTCACAGAAACGGGAGGGCACCAGGGACCCCCATACGACAGGAAGATCCTCGGAAGGAGCCTAAAGCGTGGTGAGCACAGTCCTGTAGGGAGGTCCGCCAGTGAAGGGCCAAGAGGTCAGTGAAGGGCCACGACAGCAGAGCAACTGCCCCAGGACGGGGCGTCTGGCTCGGCCAAGGGGGAACAGAGCAGGGAGGGAGGTGCCACACCCAAGGATGTCTTCACAGCCACCCGGGGTCAGACCAGTAAAAGGAGGGGCCGTTTAGGATCAAGCCAGGAGTTGAGACCTCTCTTAGACTTTCATTCAGTGGAAACGTAGAAAGTTCTAAGCACAGGGTAAGGGAGGCCATCTACCATTCAGAAGTGTCCCTGGAGCCCACAGTGCCCAGAAGAGGAAGTGGGGGTGGGTCCCAAGGCCAGGAGGGCACGCAGGGTGGAGCTGAGTGGGGGCGCTCGTTGTGGGAGGCAGGGCTGGCAGACAAGCTGGCGTGGTCCAGGACCTCGCTCACTGTGGTGCTTGTTTTAACATCTTACCATGCCTTTGGACTCTGCAAGAAAAGGATGTTTCCAGATGGTTGTTAGAAAGTTCAGTGGCTGTAAGAAATGAGCATCTGATTACGAGCGTGACCCCGTAACTCCCACCCGCCCCCCGGCAAGCTGCCCAGCTCTTGATATTCGAGAAACTGATTTGGGAGACTTTCAACACAAGCAAAGCTTGCCCTTTGGCAGGAATTTCTTGTAGGGAAAGAACATCTAAGACGGAATTCAAGGAAGACAGAGCAGTGTCCCAGACCAGGCCCTGAGGCTGAGCTCTTGCAAAGAAAACGCCAGCCCTATCCTGGTGCGGGACATGATGAGCAGAAGTGGGTACCACCAGACCAGAGCCTGTGTGCCTCCTCCGGGCTGGACGCTCACACACTTGGGCAGATGAGGGGGTGGGAGGACTGCCAGAAAATAAAATTACACTTTTATGCCAGTGCCCGAGGGAGCCGGGGAGGGCACAGCCAGGGCCCCAGCCCCTGGCATCAGGAGAATTTGCTCCACCCGCTGCAAGAAGGCAGGCCTGCCCGGCCATGGCCCAATGGGTAGGCAGAATCAGCATGCTGGCCTGAGCTATCTTGGGCCAGAATGTGGATGCCACACGTAGCAAAGAGTTAATGATCAACCAGTCACCCCTCTCCAAAAGACTAAGGACTAATAGGGCCATAAAACGTGTAAAATGTCTGGCCTGGACCAGACTAGACATGACAGCTTGGGAGTGCACGTTGCTCGGTCTCTCCTTTCGACAACCTTGTGCTAGAAGCCTGCCGGTGGAGGTGTGAGTCCAGGGCCTGGGGGCAGACCATTTATCTGGAGAAGATTCCCAGGCTCACACCTCCCCTCTCCAGCCGAGACACCCTCCCCTGCAGCCACCGGTCGGGGAACACGTATCCTTTCCCAGGCTGTCCGGGGAGACGGCCTGGAGTCATTTAAACAGAACGCGCGTCGCCCTTCGAAGGGAAGCAGCAGGATGGGGTCCCTGGACAGGACTGCGGGGCATCCTCCAGCCTCTGGTTCTGCAGCAGTGGACACCTGGGGAAAGGGCTTCCCACAGAGCTGCTGACTTGGGCCAATTTAAATGCTAATTCCAGAAATGACTCTTCCTACCTTCAATAAAAGCTGAGGAATGTTCCAAAGGTCCGAACAGATTGTACCATTAACAGACAGGGGAGCTGTGAGCGTGTGAACCTGGCTCAGCCTAAATTTAGGCCCACGTGCTCCTTCAGCTGACTTGGCCCAAACGAAACTGCTTCAGCATCTGAAGCCTCCAAGTGTCCATCTTGACCTTAAGGTCCCCTTTCAGAGTAACCTGCTAAGAGAGCAAAGATTGTGAAACAGACCTGGAGGTGCTGGCACCCCCAGAGTGACTGGTGGACCCTGGAGGAAGTGAGCATGGGCAGAAGATGCAGGAGACAGCTCCCCATCCAAGGCCGGGCCAGTACCCCGGCTCCCCACCCCCTCCCACCGCCCCAAGGCCTCCAAAGGCTTTGCACACTGTCTTGCCCACTCCACTCTCTGGACCAGGTTCCCCTGACTCATCCCACTTACAGTCCCCTTCCTCAGAGAAGACCACCCTGACCACTGGAGGGGGTGAGGCCACAGTTATTCACTCAGTGGGAGCTCCATCTCCCACCTGGTGAGCCTTCGAATTCTAGCGCAGTTAACGATTTGTGTGATGAAGTGTTCCGTGTCTTTAGTACCCTTCAGTGGTGAGGGCAGGGACCAGGTCTGTCCTGTATCCTCAATGTCTAGAAGATTGTCTGCTGTAGAATGCAGGGGGAGGGATGGATAGATAGACGGGTGAATGATTGAGTGAACGGTGGGATGGATAGATGAATGGATGGATGGATGACAGATGAACAGGTGGAGGTCCTCTCTGAGCCTCTGTTTCCCCATCTATAAGAAGGGCATCCCACGGGGAAGTGGTGAGGATTAAGTCTAGTAACATGTGCCAATGCCATGCCTGGTACACAGGAGATGTTCAACACACAGGGATCACATGTGTCAATTGATTGATTGTCTGAGACTCTGAAGGGAGAGCTGCTCTTCAGGGAGGCTGGGTCAGAGACGCCCTTAAACATGGTAGAGCCCTCAACTGCCGTGATCCCATTGTTACATCTCAGCCCTTGGTTGGTGCCGAGCCTGATCCCGCCTTGAAGAAAACAAGGAAATGGACGGGGCTCCCGGCTTTGCTTTCAACTATTCACGGTGCCTGATTAAAGGGGTTGCTCTGACACCTCAGAAAAATCCTGGAGCCCAGGGTCATGAGCAGCCCCATGGACACTCACCTCCGACTACCCAGCTAATGGATTGCCAACTGTCAGTGTGAGCATTAAAAATGTGCATCGGTCCATATCCCCCCTTCACTCAAACCCTGCATGGGCTCCCTGCCTCCCTTGCCCACAAAGCCCCTATGCCAGCCTGCAATCCCGCCCTCCCCTGAGCACCTCTGCCCCCCACGCAGCACCCTGGGCAAGCCTGGACACACCTGGTAAGCCCGCCTCAGGGCCTTTGCACAGGCTGCTTGCTCTGGTTCATCCCACAGGTCTCCACCTTGCTCTCGCCCATGCTTCCTTCAAGCCTTTGCTGAGATGGCCCTTCATCAGAGAGGACTTTGCTGACTCACTGAAAACAGCAGCGCCCCTGGCCTGAATCCCCACCAGTGCTAGACACACTGAACGCTTCCTCTACTCCTCTCCACCCTCCTACCCCCGCCAGAACACTGGGAGAGGTGGGCACGCCTGTCTGTCCTCTGCTCAGCTGTATCCGCAGCCCTGGCACCCACTGGAAGCGTCAGTAAATGGTGGTCAAGTGGATGGATGGATGGGTGATGGGTGGGTAGATGGATCAGTGGATAAATGGATGAATGGATGGGTGGATGGATGGATAGATGGATAATGGCTGGGTGGATAAATAGATGATGGATGGATAGATAAATGGATGGAGGAGGTAGTTATTCATTCACTCATTAATTTAATAATAATCAAACCATTCAACATCACAGTAATCTAAGTCTCTGCCCTAAACACTAATGCTGAAGAAGCTGAAGGTGAATGGTTCCATGAAGACCTACAAGACCTTCAAGAAATAACACCCCAAAATAGATGTCTTTTTCATCATAGAGGATTGGAATGCAAAAGTAGGAAGTCAACAGATACCTGGAGTAATGGGCAAGTTTGGCCTTAGAGTACAAAATGAAGCAGAGCAAAGGCTAACAGAGTTTTGCCAAGAGAACGCACTGGTCATAGCAGACGCCCTCTTCCAACAACACAAGAGACGACTCTACACATGGACATCACCAGATGGTCAACAGCGAAATCAGATTGATTATACTCTTTGCAGCCGAAGATGGAGAAGCTCTATACAGCCAGCAAAAACAAGACCAGGGGTTGACTGTGGCTCAAATCATTAGCTCCTCGTTGCAAAACTCAGGCTTTAATTGAAGAAAGCAGGGCAAAACCACTAGATTATTCAGGTATGACCTAAATCAAATCCCTTATTATTATAGAGTGGAGATGATAAGTAGATTCAAGAGATTAGATCTGATGGAGTGCCTGAAGAACTATGGACAGAGGCTTGTGACGTTGTACAGGAGGCTGTGACCAAAATCATCCCCAAGCAAAAGAAATGCCAAAAGGCAAAATGGGTGTCTGAGGAGGCCTTGCAAGTGGCTGAGGAAAGAAGAGAAGTGAAAGGCAAAGGAGAAAAGGAAAGATATACCCATTGAATGCAGAGTTACAGAGTTGCAAGGAGAGATAAGAAAGTTTTCTTAAGTGAACAATGCAAAGAAATAGAAGAAAGCAACAGAATGGGAAAGACTAGAGACCTCGTCAAGAAAACTAAAGATAACAAGGGATCATTTAATGCAAAGATGGGCACAATAAAGGACAGAGAAGTATGACCCAACAGAAGCAGAAGAGATTAAGACGAGGTGGTAAAGGACAGAGAAGTATGGCCCAACAGAAGCAGAAGAGATTAAGAAGAGGTGGTAAAGGACAGAGAAGTATGACCCAACAGAAGCAGAAGAGATTAACAAGAGGTGGCAACTATACACAGAAAACTATACAAAAAAGGTCTTCACGACCCAGGTAACCACGATGGTGTGGTCACTCACCTAGAGCCAGACATCCTGGAGTGTGAAGTCAGGTGGGCCTTAGGAAGCATCACTATGAACAAAGCTAGTGGAGGTGATGGAATTCCAGCTGAGCTATTTCAAATCCTGAAAGATGATGCTGTGAAAGGGCTACACTCAATATGCCAGCAAATTTGGAAAACTCAGCAGTGGCCCCAGGACTGGAAACGGTCAGTTTTCATTCCAATCCCAAAGAAAGCTCATTTCACACGCTAGCAAGGTAATGCTCAAAATCCTTCAAGCTAAGCTTCAGCAATATGTGAACTGAGAACTTCCAGATGTTCAAGCTGGATGTAGAAAAGGCAGAGGAATCAGAAATCAAATTGCCAACATCCATTGGATCACAGAGATAGCAAGGGAATTCCAGAAAAACATCTACTTCTGCTTCATGAACTACATATGCTAAAGCCTTTGACAGCGTGGATCACAACAAACTATAGAAACTTCTTAAAGAGATAGGAATAAGAGACCCCCTTACCTGCTTCCTGAGAAACCTGTATGCAGGACAAGAAGCAACCGTTTTAGAACCACAGGCTGGCCCAAAATTGGGAAAAGAGTACATCAGAGCTGTATATTGTCACCCTGCTTATTTAACTTGTATGCAGAGTACATCATGCAAAATGCTGGACTGGATGAAGCACAAGCTGGAATCAAGATTGCCAAGAGAAACAGCAATAACTGCAGATATGCAGATGACACCAACCTTAATGGCAGAAATCGAAGAGGAACTAAAGAGCCTTTTGATGCGGGTGAAAGCAGAAAATGAAAAAGCTGGCTTAAAACTCAACATTCAGAAAACTAAGATCATGGTATCCGGTCCCATCACTTCATGGCAAATAGATGGAAAAACAATGGAAACAGTGGCAGATTTTTATTTTCTTGGGCTCCAAAATCACTACAGGTGGTGACTGCAGCCATGAAATTAAAAGACACTTGCTCCTTGGAAGAAAAGCTATGACCAACCTAGACAGAATATTAAAAAGCAGAGCCATTACTTTACCAATAAAGGTCCATCTAGTCAAAGCTGTGGCTTTTCCAATAGTCATGTATGGATATGAGAGTTGGACCACAAAGAAGGCTGAGTGCCAAAGGATTTATGCTTTCGAATTGTGGTGTTGGAGGAGACTGTTGAGAGTCCCTTGGACAGCATGGAGATCAAGCCAGTCAATCCTAAAGGAAATCAACCCTTAATATTCGTTGGAAGGACTGATGCTGAAGTTCCAATATTTCGGCCATGTGATGCAAAGAGCCGACTCATTGGAAAAGACCCTGATGCTGGGAAAGAGTGAAGACAGGAGGAGAAGGGGACAACAGAGGATGAGATGGTTGGATGGCATCACCGACTCGATGGACATGAAGTTGAGCAAACTCCAGGAGTTGGTGATGGACAGGGAAGCCTGACATCCTGCGGTTCCATGGGGTTGAAAGGAGCTGGACACGACTTAGCGGCTGAACAACAAGAGCAAATAGTGATCAGTATATGAGTTCCCGTGGCTCCATGGGTGATCAGGCTGCTGCTCGGGGGTGGGGACGGAACTCCTAGGTAGGTGCAGAGCCGGGAGGGCAGCAGGGCGGCCCTCTCTCAGAAGTGGGATGAAGCTGCAGCCTGAAAAGCAGGCTAGAGGAAGCGTGTCAGGCACATCCTGGTGTGGCAGTGACAAGGAACACCATCCGGGGCTCAAAACAGCAGAAAAGCAATGTTCTCCCAGCCTGGAGGCAGAGACTGAGATCAAGGGGTAGACGGGGCTGGCTCCCTCCAAAGGCTCTGGAGGGGCATCCTTCCTGCCTCTCCCAGATTCTGGGGGCTCCGGGCCCCCCTGGGCCGTGGCCTCGTCTGTCCAATTTCGGCCACATCCTCGCAGGACCTCCTCCCTCTCTGCTAGCTCCTCTTCTGTTTCCTATAAGGACGCTTGTGATCCCCTGACTTGGTTACCTCTGCAGAGACCCATTATAGACCCAAAGAGTGTCACATTCACAGGTACAAGGGGCGGGGCGGGGGAAACATGACCAGGTGTGACTGTCCCACAGCGCTGAGGAGTGGGGGCCGCAGGAAGCCCACCCCACAGATGCGACCTGAGGTAGAGGAGACCAAGCTGCCCAGAGGAGCATCCAGGCAGAGGCCACGCCGGATGTGTTCACTGCAGATCCCAGGCGGGCGTAGTACTGACGTGTCATCGCTCAGTCCCGTCCAACTCTTTGTGACCCCTGGGCTGCCGCACGCCAGGCTTCCCGGTCCTCCACTGTCTTCCAGGATTTGCTCAAATTCATGCCCACTGAGTCAGTGATGCTAGTGAACCATCTCATCTTCTGTCGCCCTCTTCTCCTCCCGCCTTCAATCTTTCCCAGCATCAGGGTCTTTTCAAATGAGTCAGCTCTTCGCATCAGGTAGCCAGAGTATTGGAGCTTCAGCTTCAGCATCACTCCTTCCAAAGAATATTCAGGACTGATTTCCTTTAGGATTGACTGGTTGGATCTCCTTGCTATCCAAGGGACTCTCAAGAGTCTTCTCCAACACCACAGTTCAAAAGTATCAATTCTTCAATGCTCAGCCTTGTTTATAGTCCAACTCTCACATCAGTACATGACTCCTGGAAAAACCATGTCTTTGACCAGACGGACCTTTGTCGTCGGCAAAGTAATGTCTGTGTGGTGCTGACCTGGGGCTGAGCACACCCCAGGCCCAGGGCACGTTCCCAGTGTCGACGGCAGAGCCTTCCTTGAAGTCCCAGCACAAACACAGTGTCCCAGGCCCTGGGGCACATGCCGTGGGGGGGCCTGAGGACCCTCCCCAAATGAGCTCTGGGCATAGGAGGCAGGGTCTTCCCAAGCAGCGTGGCCTGGGATGCTCCCTCCCTCACTGGGTCTCAGCTTCCCCAACTGCAGAGGTCCGAGACAGAGGCCCCCGAAGCCCATTCCTGCTTCAAGTCCTGCACTTCCAAGGATGTGTGGGCTTGCCTTGCCTAGACACCCACTCGCTAGAGACGTTGCCCACCGGCTCACGGAACAGAAAGCTCATGCTCTGGGCGTGAGCCTCCAGGCGTCCCCGGGGCCCTGCCGCCCTCCTCCCCCTGAACCCACCGTTTCAACCGTCCATAGTGTCCTGGTCCTGCTGCTGCCTGCGGGCTGTGATCCTTGAAAGCCCCGTCACCACGGGCCCTTGTCCCCCCTGCCTTTCTGAGGCCGGGCTCCCCGTGGCCAGACGCTGTCTCTGTCGCCTTTTGGATCGTCCATGGGCCAGGGCTGGCCGGGGAGCTGGCCTCTGAGCAGCCCAAGGCTGGACAGCGGTGAGAAGGAGGCCTGAGTCCCCGGGCGGAGGTGGGGCGGGAGGCCAGAGCATGCTCCGAGAATCGCCTGGAGGCGGCTTCCCACAGAAGCCTCCCCGAGCGGCTGGGCCAGCGGGCCCCGGGGGATCAGCCAGTTCGGTTTGGCTTCGTGGATCCGGATGGACTGGAAATGCGCAGCTCCGCACAGGGCGTTCCAAGCCAGGCCTGGAAACGCTTCAAAGGCCCGGGAGCAGGGTCGGGCAGCCGGGTCACACGGGAGCGGTCACTCCCGCCGCCCGCCAGCCGACGGCCCCCAGGCCCTGCCCTCAGAGTGGGGGCCTCTGAATGCCAGCCAGGCACAGGCCCCTCTCCACGTCAGATATTAATCAAACGCATCCTGATCGTGATCAATGGAGGCGGCTTGGCAGCACGGGCCTGGCCGGGCTCCAGGCCCACCTCCAGCCACAGGAAAGCTGAGCATGGCAGAAGTGATCTTTGGCAAGGCCACCACATTGTCCTGGGCTGTGGGAAAGCGCTCCCTGCTCAAATGCTTCCTTAAAGCCAGCCACAAGGAAATGTTCGTGATGGCCTTGGCGACGACTGTTCTCTGGGCCGAATGGGACGCAAGTAAATTAAGGCCCTGTCCACAGCTCGGATGCCCAGAGCTCACGAGTCACCAGGTGGAGCCTCGTGGCCCCCAGAGCAGGTGACCAGGCCTTCTTCGGTCTTTTTTACTCGAGCATGTTTCCAAATTGCCACCTCTGGAGGAAGCCCGGCCCCCTCCCACCCCAAGGGCTCTGAAGCCCCTGAGGGCTCCCCGGCTGGCAGGGCTGGGCAGGGGCTGCGGGCGGTGGCGGGGTTGTAGGGGCGGGGGGGTCTTGGGGTCGCCACACAGGAATGTGGAGCCTGACACATGTCTGAACTCGCCAGATGGTCCTTCGTCCAGGGACCCAAGGCGGGGAGCCAAGGAGGAGCCCTGGGGCGGGGCCCGCCCTCCCAGCCCCCTGCACAAAGCCATTTGTCAAAGGTGTTTCCCAAATGTTTCTGGAAGGGGCTGCCCTCCGAGAGGCTGGCTTGGGCCTGAGCCAGGCGGGGCCATCGGGGGCTCTTGGCAAGAGCGCCAGCCTTCTTGAGATCAAAAGCCCCCCTCTTGCTCGTTCCATTTCTCTAGGCCAGGTGAGCACGCCGCAAGGCACCAGGGGCCGGGTGAGGCCAGGGATGTCTGACCCAGATGACCACAAAGGGGTCCCATGAAACCCCCCGTCACGCAAGACCCACGGAGGGGGTCCCTACAAACAAGAGCTCCCCTAGATCTGCTCCACTGGGATCATTAGCTGTTTGACAGAGAGCCCCAGAGTGAGGCGCTGGGACGTCAGAAGAAGGGAGGCTCTGCCAGCTGACAAGGCGTCGACGCCAGAAGGAAAGAGTCGTGTGAATGCGAAGGGGTCCCGGGAACCCGACACAATGTGAGGTCCACCCCATGGAGCCCCGTTTCTGAACGAGGAGGCTGGGTGCAGCCAGATGCCTGCGTCTCGTCGTGCAGTGGGGGCAGCCTGGCAGTGCCAGGGCCCACGTTCGCCTTCCGCTGGTTACTCCGAGGGTGTGGGCACCACACAGCCCAGCGTTCCTGCAGCCCAGCGTCCAAGGAAAGACTCTGCGATGTCAGTGATGCCAGAAACCCTGCCTTTCCCCCTCCCCTCATCTCCCGAGCCACCCGTCCAGGACAGCCCGTCTCCAGAGGTGCTGAGCTTTACCACAGTCGCCCAGGTTTGAGCTGTTGGCACTCACCACTCGTAATGCCGACAAAACCCATGTTGCACCAAGACGTTCAGGAGTCCAGGGGGACAAGTGCCAGGCACCGGCAACGGGGCTCCTCCTGCTGGTCTCTGCTCTGTCGTCCCTGCAGGCTGACCAAGAGGGTACAGCTGTTATCCCATCTCGCAGGTAAGACGGGCTTTGCGCGGCCACCAACAGCAGGACTGGGTCCCTCAGCCATTCCCGAGGACGCCATTCCTGGTCTGACATGATTTCTTCTCTGCCTTCTCTGTTTCCTTCAGAGGGTCAAGCCCGACCTCGATGGAGGAGGGACCAGCAGACCCGTTATACAGACAAAGACACTAGGGCCAAGGGAGCTCAGTAACGCACCGACCTAACGGCGGGGCCGGCGCTGGAACCCACATCAGGCACCGAACTCCAGCCCTGATTCCAGCAGCCCCCCTAGGCTGTGACATCTCGTGACCAACACACGGCCACCAGAAGCTCTGCAAGGTCCATCCGCGTCCCTCCGACTCTCAGAATATGACCGTATCTGAAAACAAGGATAAGATGGCGTCCCTGGGTCGGGTGAGTCCTGAAGCCGACGACTAGCATCCTTACAAGAAAAGAGGACACAGACAGACGGACAGCCACGTGAAGATGAGGCAGAGTTTAGCGGGATGCAGCTATGAGCCAAGGATTGTGGGGGGAGTTCGGGGCAGAAGCTGGAAGAGGCAGGAAGGACCCTCCCCTTGAACATCCAGAGGGAGTGTGGCCTTGATCTAGGACTTCGGGCTCCAGGCTGCGGGGGATAAACCTCTGTCGTTCACAGCCACCCTCTTGTGGCTCTGTTACAGCTTCCCCCACCTCAGGAAGTTAGTGCAGCACCCCAGCGTCCCACGTTCCAGGCAGAGGGGCCAGGCAGGTCAGATCCCACCCTACACATGACCCCTGATGGGGGATGTGGGTAGGGTTTGTTCTGGAAAAAAAGGAGCAGGTGTCAGAACTCTGCACTGAGGAGCATGGATCCCAGGTCCCCCCTGTTGGGTACGGGGTGTGACCACCCAGCCCAGGCAGGATCGGGGTCAGGTGGGGTCAGCAGGGGGAAGGGCCCTTGTCATCGGCCAGGGCTGTATGTCTGGTGCTCAGGTCTGGGGTCTCCTCATCCTCTTAAATGAGAGGCTTGCTGTCCCCTGGGCCGTCTCACCTGGTTGGTGGAGGGACTCAAGTCTGCCTATTCTGAGCCCAGAGGTGCCAGGCTACACAGGCGGTCCAGAGACCCTCGGGGAGGGGGCTGACCGTCTCTGGCTCAACTCTTGTTCCTGCCCCTGGAGCAAGAGAGGGGGCTCTGCAGGATGGAGGCCTGGCACAGCGGTGCCCAGAAGGCACCCAGGATGCAGCCAGGGACCCCTGCTCCTCCCACCAGAGGCCCGAAGGGGCCCTTCACCAGCCTGCGCCAGCCTCCTGCCCTCCTCGGGGTCTAGCCTGGAGCACCCCCATCCCCGGCTGCAGTCCCCTGACGGGCCGGGGCAGAGCTCCAGTCCTGTGTAGCTTCACGGCCCATGGTCCCGAGGTCTCTGCCCTTCAGTCATGTGGCAGAACTATGTGCCTGGTGGAAAGAAAGACCATCCAGGCCCAAGCACCCCCAAACACATTCCTCACATCTCAAAACACTGCCGAAGGCCTCTGATGAGTGAGCCTGCCCCCAGAGCGGGACACCCTGCCCTCTGAAACCTTCCTCGAGGCCCCAGTGTTGGCCAGTCCCCTACCCGCTGCCAGCCCCTCAGGCCTGGAAGGGAACAGGCCCGTTTTCCCCAAGCCCATTGCCCCACGACACCCTCACACGCTTCTGATAGTGACAGTGTCCGCCTCACCCTGAGCCAAAATCAGCCTCACTAGGGTGACCTTTAACCCTGGACAATCCCCGAAGTAAGTGGCCAACACTTTGCTTTCTGGAAGCAGCCGGCCAGGCATGCACAGGAGGTGGGGGTGTTAAGGCTGGGGGTGGGGAGGGGTAGGTCTGGAATGTTCTCAGCCCCTTGTCTTCCTCTGTAAGACAGAAATGAGAACACATAAGCACACGGGGGCAAAAAGGCGCCCCAGCAAGCGCCGGTCAGCACTGCTGCCGGCCCAACCTCCAGAGCTTTATTTCACAGTTTCTCCACAGACATGAGCTAGGACCCTGTAACTGGCCCCCTTGTGCGTGTCCCTGGAGCCAGAACCTTGCCCGGACTTGGGGGGCTGGCCCTGCACGGAGAAGAGGCGGGATGGTCCCCTCGCTTGCTTGTGGCCAGTTGTCCTGGCTGCATCCTGGGTGCCTTCTGGGCACCTCTGAGCCAGGCCCCCGCCCCGCAGAGCCCCCTCCCCCGCTCCAGAGGCAGGAACAAGAGTTGAGCCAGAGATGCTCAGCTCTCCCCGACTGAGGTTTCTGGCTCGCCTGTGGCCCGGCACCTCCGGGCCCAGAGTAGTCAGACTGGAATCCCTCTGCCAACCGGGTGTGACCGGACCCAGGGAACAGCCAGCCTCTCCAGTAAGAAGATGAGCAGACCCCAGGCCCAAGCACCGGGCACGCACCTCTGGTACACAGCCAGGGACCCTTCCCCTCCCTGCGCCCCCCGACCCTGCCTGGGCTGAGTGGCCGCCCCACCCACCCAACAGAGGGGCACCAGGACGAACAGCCAGTGCAAAGAGGGAGCTTCATCCTCTCATCTCACCTCACTGCCCACCCCCCACCCCAGCTCAGGAGCTGGACTGGGCAGCCCCGGGCGCAGGGCACAGGGTCAGGCGTCCATCCATCCATTCTCTGTCCGTTCCGTCGACAAAGGCTTACTTACGGAGTACCCACTCTGCGCCGAGCAGTGTTCCGGGGACTCGGCTGTGGATACGATAACGTCCTTGCCCTCACAAAGTTTACATTCCAGTAAGGGAGACAAGCAACAGACACCCCCAAAGATATGCCAGAGGGCGAGAAATGCCACAGAGAGAGTCAGAGTCGGGGAGGGATGGGGAGCGATGGTGTGTGCAAAGGCCCCAAGACACACTCAAGGCTCCGTGGGGAGGGGTCACACCCAAGGCCAGGGGTCACGGGGAAGGCCCAGGTTCCTGGGGAAATAGGGCCATGTGAATCGAGCATCCTTAGAAGCGCGAGGTCTTCCCAGCCATGACGGAGGGACCCACGCTGTCCCTGCCCCCAGCACCCAGACTCTCGCTGCAGGCGACGGAGGTGCCCCCACTAGAGAAACGGGGTTCCAGGTGCCTCCAGAGGGGCTGGCAGGTGGGGCTGGCACCAGGGTCACTCCAGACCTACCCAGAGGAGTCCTTGCAGCCAGAGCGGCCTGGGCCATGTCCCAGCCCTCCGAGGATGGTCACACGTCTCCCCACTTTAGGCCAATTTCCCCTGCTGTGCACCCAGCGCTGGCCCCGACACATCCCTGCCACCTTGCTGGTCCTCAGACGAGTTAAAATAATGACATGTGAGCCCTAATGGAGGCAGTGTCCGCCCCAGCAAGTTCCCAGCACAGCCCTTGGGGCCAGGAAGGCTGCGAGAGGAGACCCTTTGTAGGGAAGGGAGGGGGGAGGTCCAGAGCGGGGAACCTGCTTTGGGCTGAGCCGGGCCTGAGGCTGGAGTTGGGCTGGGGTGGGCCGGGGTGGTCCAGGCCTGGCCTCCAGGGACCCCTGTTGCTGGGGCTCTGCTTCCCTCTGCTGGCCAGCTCTGGTACTGCATATGTACGGGTACAGCTGCCTCTCCAGGTGTATCTTACCTGGCCCTCTACCTGGCCCTGCCCCAAACACCCAGGGCCTCACCTGTATGCAAATCACCCATGGAGCCCCCAGCTCCCTGCCAGCGGGGGCAGCAGGAGGAATCTGCCTTTCCTGGCACCTGAACTAGCTCAGCCTTCTGGTGGACGGACAAGGTGCCCACTCCTGGCCCACCTCACACACCAGGCAGCTGAGACCAGAGGAGGGAAGGGGCCTGGGCACAGAGCGGGCTCCTGCAGGGCTGGAGTCAAGCTCCAGCCTGTGTGACCTCCAGTCCAGACTGTCTCCTGGGCTTTACTGTGGATCGGCAGACCTCCCCCTCAATCAGTGGGCCCCCTGGGAGGCGCCCCAGCCCCCCGCGGCTTCAGGGACCACACCAGGATGGCTGGTCACCCACGGGGGGCTGGAACGCTCACCCACGCCGTGCAACAGCGTGCCTGACCCGTGGACCCGTGCCTTGGGCCCAGGGCAGGCTGCTCAGGCTGCTCCCAGTACCTGGAAGCCCCGAAAGTCATCCACCCTGTGCGTCCTCTCCCCGCTGGCGTCTGCATCCAGGCTCCCCCCAGGCCACCACTTAGAGCAGGGGTCCCAACCCCTGGATCTAATACCTGATGATCTGAGGGCTGTGTGTGTGTGTGTGTGTGTTCCTTGTTCAGTTGTGGCCGAGTCTTTGTGACCCCATGGACTGTAGCCCACCAGGCTCCTCTGTCCATGGAATTCCCCAGGCAAGAATAATGGAGTGGGGTGCCATTTGGAGCTAAGGTACTCATAATAGAAATAAAATGGACCAAAATGCAATGTGCTTGAATCATCCCCAAACCATCCCCATGCCCTAAGTCTGCGGAAAATCTGTCTTCCACAAAACTGGTCCCTGGTGCCAAAAAGGTTGGGATGGCTAACTTAGGAGTGTCTCAGACCCAGGCTGCTTGGGCCTAGAGGCGTCCCAGGGGTGGCTTTGGGTCACCTCACTATGGGCAGCGGGGAATAGGGCAGAACATCATCTGGTGCTTTTTGTCCCTTGAGCCCTGGTACCTCTGGACAGGTCTGGGCTGCCTGGAGCTTGTGATCAGAGGTCTCCACGAGCTTCGCGAAAACCAGAACCTGCAGCCACTGTGCTGGGGCTGCGTGAGCGTCCACAGGCAGCTGTGACAAGGCGCCACGGACGGACTGTTGGCTCGAAACAACAGACTGATTCCCTTCCCGTCTGGAGAGCAGAGTCCAGAATCAAGGTGCGGGCAGGGCCGCGCTCCCCCCGAAGGCTCTAGGGGAGGGTCCTTCCCTCCCTCTCCAGCTTCAGGGGGCTCTGGGCATCCCTGGGCTCAGCAGCAGCGCCCCTCAGCCTCCTCTGGGTGTCTCTCATTCTCTCCTGTTGTCAGACACCCCACGCTGTTCAGGGTGCACCTTGAATCCAGGGTGACCTCACCTAAAGATCCTTAGCATACTCCCTCCTGCCAAGACCCCATCTCCACACAAGCTCACCTTCATGGGCCCCAGGGGTCAGGAGTCAGACTCAGATTTTAGGGGGTCATCACTGACTCCCCTACAGTGGTGCCAGGGAAGGGAGCACCCCCAGCGGTTCTCAGAGCCAGCAGCAAGAGAAGCTCCCAGAAACTGATGAGAAACGCAAGTTCCCAGACTGGTCTCCCCGGGACTGATGAATCAGAAACTCAGGCGGGGCCCAGCGAGCCATGCTCCATAAGCCCTCCAGCATCCTAAGATGTGCTCAAGCTGGGGACCACCTGAAAGACCCCAGAAAGTTCCCATTCTGCCGCACAGACCCATACACACAAGAGTCTCGCCGGGGGGTCCAAGGGCTAAGACTCCAAGCTCCCAACGCAGGGGGCCCGCTTTTGATCCCAGGTCAGGGAACCCGGTGCTACACTTCGCAACTAAAAGTCCACAAGCCACAATTAAAGATCCTGGTGCAGAAACAAAGGTGGAAGATCCCACACGACGCAACCAAGACCCGGCTCAGTCAAATAAAATAAATAAATCTTTTTTTAAAAAAGTCTCGCTGGGAGTTGCACTGGATACCACCCAGGACCACACCCTGAGACGTGTTGAAGACTGTGCGTGCAGCACACAGGATCATAATTCACCAACCAGGGATCTGGTTAGCGCTCCTCATATTGGAGTGTGGAGTCTTACCCACCGGGCCACCAGGGAAGTCCCCGTGGTGTTTAGGTTATGGGTTCAGCAGGTCCCCAAGGGTCCTGGCACCACAAGAGCTACAGACTGGAACCCTCTATCAAACCTAGAGCTTTCTGGTTCATTTTCAAGCAGTTTGCACCTCCATTTCCAAAACCGGGGCAGAATTAGCGGGGAAGGGTAGGCGTTCAGCCCTTTCTGTGAACAGCCCAAGGGGCAGCCTCACCAGCCCAAGAATTTCCAGGGTTGCATCTCTGCAGACACAGCCGCAGGGGACGCCTGCACCTGAGAGCTGGGGCATCCCACGGTCTCAGCCCTTTGGACACAGAAAGGATTGACAAAGGAGTCAGATAAACCAGCTCCCCGGTTCTTACGCTCCCTTGTCCAACTGAGACTAGATAGTGCCCAGAGCGGGAACAGTAGGGTTCACACCCCTCCCCCATCTGCCAATACCACTTCCTGTCCCGGGGCTCGGGGTCACTGGAGGGCTGTACCCCACGACCGAAGACCGTGCACTGAGGCCAAGGCAGCCTGGAGGCACCCCAGCCTCCAGTCGGGGGTGGATGGGGCAGGAACACCTGAGGGTTTCCGGGGCCAGGTGTGGGTGATGGGGGAAGGCACGGGGACCCTGGGGTGAAACTGCCTGAAGATCTGTCCAAAGGGACCCCTGGGAGGACAAGCGTCTCTGGGAGCGAGCGTCATATGAGAGGACAAGCAGGGCGCCTATCACAGGAGGCAGGACCCTCTCAGTGATGCCATGGGGCAGGAGAAAGGAGGCCACACCATCCCGTGCCACCCTGCCCTCGCTCACAGGTCCTCCGTGCCACCCTGCCCTCGCTCACAAGGTCCTCCGTGCCCCCCGCCTTGAATGGTGGGACACCCAGGAGGACTTTGGAACCTGACCCTCAGAGCCAGAGTCTTACCTTCCATCCCTTCTAAACGGGGGGCCCGTGACATCTTAGAGAGGCTCAATTGTCCGTGGGCCTGGGTGGGCCCCTCAACCCCATCCGTGTCCAGGACTGGACCCTGTCTTTCTCCTAGGTGAGAAAAAGAGCTCG
Organism: Bos indicus; assembly: GCF_029378745.1. Classification (NCBI taxonomy): domain Eukaryota; kingdom Metazoa; phylum Chordata; class Mammalia; order Artiodactyla; family Bovidae; genus Bos; species Bos indicus. The sequence goes on along the minus strand of NC_091788.1, from coordinate 46,943,561 downwards.
TGAAAGCTCACGAGGGTTGGGGGAGGTGGGGCGGATGAAACCTCCAAAGAGGGGAGCCCCTGGCCTCGGTGACCCAGCCCAGGAGCCTGGGGGTGGAGGGGAGGCTCCAAAGCATCCAAGTACAAGTGACGCCCCAGGTAAGACCAGGTGCCCAGCACTGGGGCAGGGGGCTCCAGAGGAAAGGTTCACCCTTCCGGGTGGGGCACGCCCGAGCCCCTCCCTGCCTCAGCCGCCCCCGAGCTCAGGGTGACAGGGTGCTCACCAAGTGGCCCATCGACAGCTGAGGACACAAGAGAAGTCAGGGATCCACCGAGACCCACAGTCTCTACGCTTGGGCCAAGGGCTGGAAACCCGGAGCCAACAACCCAGGAACCTGTGGCTGCAGCCGTGAGGACAGAGGACTGAGGGGACCTGGACTCCGGGCCAGCCCTGGGCCCACCCTCTGCCTTGCCACTGCTGGGTGGGCATGGGTTGCACCTCAGTTTCCCTACCTGCAAGGGACAGTGAGCCTGCCTCCAAGGAGCTCAGAGATGGAGCCGTGCCTGCAGAGTAAGTCCTGCACCACAGTTGGCACAAGGGCTTTCTCCAGCCACCCGCCCACCTCTTCCCAGCGAAGGAACCAGGGCCCCAGGAAGCCCAGCCCAGCATCAAGGTCACGGCAGGCGGCCGGCAGGGGTGCACACCCAGGCCGAGACTCCGGCTGCCCCGGGCTCCTCTGAATGGCGGCCAAGACAGGAGAAAGTCACAAGCAACCCAGCCTGTGCCCCGGACCTCCCCTTGTCACCTGCGTGCCGCCTCCCGCCTCCTTGGTGACACGCGGAGCCCGCCGCGGCCGTGCCGACCCTCCCAGTCCCGCAGATGGCATCTGACGCTGCAGCATCGGCTCTCTAAATCCCCCCTGTGAAGTGTGGGCTTCCCAGGCTCGGACGGTAAAGACCCCACCTGCCAATGCAGGTAGACACAAGAGACACACATTCCATCCCTGGGTCGGGAAGATCCCCTGGAGGAGGGCCTGGCAACCCATTCCAGTATTCTTGCTGGGAAAACCCCACGGACAGAGGAGCTGGGGGTGCTGCAGTTCACAGGGTTGAACAGAGTCGGACACGACTGAAGCGACTTAGCAGGCACGCTGATGGATGGGGGGATGGAGACGGAGACAAGCCCAGGAGAAGAGGCGACACCTTCACCCCGTGTGACCAGGAGCAAGTGGCTCAGCCTCTCTGGGCCTCGGGCCCCACTCCCGCCAGGGGTGCCACAGCCAAGGCCACCTGAGGATTAAACAAGCCAGCGGTCAAGCGCTCAGAAGAGCGCCTGCAGTGAGCAAGCCCCCAGACGGTGGCTCTCCTTGTTCCTAATGATCACTGCTACTGATTCTCGGGAGGGTCCCTTGAGGGACATGCAAGGCTGACACCTGCTGTGTGCGCTGCTTCCCAGACCTGATGGGAGGCGACGGCACATTGTCACCCCTTGGGCCCCCACCCCGAGCCCTGAAACTCATGGATGACCAGACCAAGGCTGGGGAGGCTGCTGCAGGTAGGGACTCACTTCCCAGATGGGTCTGGTCTGAGGCTGGGAGTCAGTGGGTACCCGGCAGCTCCCCAACCCAGCCCAGCCCCACCCAGCATGCCACTCCCCCACCCCAAGGCTGGTGAGGGACCCGGCTCAGCGGCAAGAAGCCCACTGCGTCCTCTGGCAGAAACCTTTTCCCTTTTCCCACAGGCTGCCAGGAGGCTCAGAGCTGGCCTGAGCATCAGCTACACACCAAGACCACAGGCCCTGAGGGCAGGGGAGAGAGTGGAAGCACCCCACTGTGGGCAGAGGGAGCCCTGGGGGGCAGCGAAGGGATCCCAGGACTGTGGAGCTGGGGTGTGAGGCTGGAGCCCAGCTCTCTCCGCATTTCGCCCAGGGGCCTTTGGTGGGGGTGCTGCCCACCCACCCCCACCCCACCCCACAAGACTGGGCGGGGCCCTCAGAGTCCAGCCAGCTGCCCATGGCCAGTCGTGCGGTCTGCACACGGGCCTGAGCCAAGAACGGGCAGCCTGGACCCTCCCAACCAGGACACGCGTCCGGTTGAGCTGGAATCTCCCTGAACCCTCTGCCCAGAGAGGACAGATTGGGCAATTCTGACCACCCAGGAAGAGGTTCTCTCTGTAACGGCCCCCTCCCAAAAGGTTGCTTTTTAAAAATTCACGAGACCTCCCTGAGATGCTGGGAAAGATTGAGGGCAGGAGGGGAAGGGAGCGAGAGGATGAGATGGTCGGGTGGCATCACCGACTCAATGGACATGGGTTTGAGCAGACTCCAGGAAATACCGAAGGACCGGGAAGCCTGGCATGCTGCAGTCCACGGGGTGGCCGAGAGTCAGACACGACTTAGCAACTGAACAGCAACCAGTAGTTAAGAATCTGCCTTGCAATGCAGGGGACGTGGGTTCGATCCCTGGTCAGGGAATGAAGGTCCCACATGTCTCAGAGCGGCTAAGACCACACGCTACAACTAGCGAGTCCATGCTTTCCAGCAAAAGATCCCGCGAGACGCAACAAAGATCCTGCGTGCCTCAACTAAGACCAGACGCAGCCAAATAAATAAATAACTTTTAATTTAAAAAGTAGAAATTGATCAACAGCAGCTCTGGGTGCTTGTTGCTAAAAGAAAGAGAACTGGAGATGGGGAGGAACGTTCTCCGTGTGTGGTCTCCGAACCAGCAGCCAGCAACTGTCAGCGTGCAGGTTCCCAGGCCCGCAGACGGCATGTGGGCGGGGCCCAGGACTGGTGCTAACCAGGCCCCCTCCAGGGGATGCTGAGGCCCCAGGAGGTCAGAGCCGGTGGCCGAGACCCCTGCCCGTCGCCCAGCCCTCAGCAGTCACCAGGCTTCAGAAGCGGGTGCCGCTGGGCGTGGCTGCAGGTATCCGAGGCTCCTGTCTCCCCATGTGTCTCCGTGCCCGCTAACCGCGATGGAAAAGCGAAGCTGGAGGGCGGGTCTGGCAAGCCTGGCTCACCTGGTGACAGGTGTTGCGGGGCCCAGGCGCGCATTAGGCAACCGCTGTGGGATCCAAGGCAGCAGCCGGGGCTGCAGGTGTGGGCCGGCTGCCAGGGTGGCTCCGATTCTCTTTCCCAGGAGAATGACTCAGCCACATGCTGGGGGGCAGCGGGGAGGAGCTGGGTGATGTGGCCTCTACCAGCCACTTTGATGTGGGGGGTGTCGCGTGCCCCACGCCCCCTTCTTTGGTTTTTAAGAGCAGCGAAGGTGCCTGCCTTCCCATTTTTTTTGTTTTAAGCGAGGAATCGGTCTAACGTTTTGATAAGAACCACCAATTATCAGAGAGGCAGGAAACCAAACCCTGGCCATTTTGGTGAAAGACAAGATCCAGAGCAGACCACATGAAAGGCCCAAACCCACCTGCCGGGGCTCGGCTCTGAGGTTCCAACGACAGGTCAGGCCTGCACTCAGACCCCATCCAGCTGCCAGGGCTGGGGGGCGGCCTGTGGGCGGGGCCCGGGAGAGGAACTCGGTGGCCGCTGTTGCTCCCATGAGGACCCTGGGCCTGTGGGGCTGGAGGACACTCACTGATGCTGCCCAGGACCCCGGGGGCACACAGATGGCCCAGCTGGCCCCCACGCCCTCGCCGCCTCCCTCTGCCCTCATCCGGGGGGCACGCCTGTCCCTCACTCACAGCCAAGGTGGCTGCTGCTCCCGCCCTCACTCCTGTGGCGCTGGGTGTTCCCCGGCTGGCCACACAATTTCCCCACATAAGTAACTGACCTTCTCCTGATCCCACTTCAGTGCAGGTCAGTCACTCAGTCGTAATCGACTCTTTGCGACCCCCTGGACTGCAGCACACCAGGCCTCCCTGTTCATCACCAACTCCCGGAGCTTGCTCAAACTCCTGTCCATCGAGTCGGTGATGCCATCCAAACATCTCATCCTCTGTCGTCCCTCAATCCCTCCCAGCATCAGGGTCTTTTCCAATGAGTCAACTCTTCGCATGAGGTGGCCAAAGTATTGGAGTTTCAGCTTTAGCATCAGTCCTTCCAATGAAGACCCAGGACTGATCTCCTTTAGGATAGCTGGTTGGATCTCCTTGCAGTCCAACGGACTCTCAAGAGTCTTCTCCAACACCACAGTTCAAAAGCATCAGTTCTTTGGCGCTCAGCTTTCTTTATAGAAGAAAAGAAAGCTGACCACACTGCCCTCCAATGTCTCCCCCTTCTCTGCTCCCCTGGGCAGCCAAGCTCCTGGGGGTAGCCTCCCACACCCTACATCTTTCATGCCCCTCTTCTTTCCATCTTTCTTCATTATATTTTAATATGACATGTGGCACATATATAAAAGAATTCTTGGGGCTTCCCTGGTTGGCCAGGGGTTAAGAATTAGCCTTGCCATGCAGGGGATGTGGTTGGATCCCTGGTCAATGAACTATTAATCAGATCCCACATGCCGCAGAACAACTAAGACCACGAGCTACGATAACAAGATCCTGCATGCAGCAATTAAGACACAACACGGCCAAATAGATTAAAAAATTATTAAAGAATATTTGTAAATGTGTGTCCATTATAAAGGGCTTCTCAGGTGTCTCAATGGTAAGAATCCACCTGCCAATGTAGAAGATGCAAGAGATGTGGATTTGATCTGTGGTCTGGGAAGATCCCCTGGAGAAGGGAATGGCCATCCACTCCAGTGTTCTTGCCTGGAGAATTCCACGGACAGAGGAGCCTGGCGGGCTGCACTTAAGTTCAATTACATGCCCATGTCATCCAGATGGGCCTTCTCACCTTGCCCCTGTCTCCCCGGAGCCAACCTCCCGGGGCCTCATGTTTCACTTTTAAGTCATCCTAATGCCCACGTGTACATGCCCACACTATAGCGTTTAACTGTGGTTTTGAATTTTATAAATAATACGATGCCACGTGGAGTCTTCTCAACACTGTGCTTCTAAGACTTGGTCATGAGGTTGTTTGTGGCTGGAGTTCACTGGGTTCGGTGCTGTGTAAGATTCCATGGCAGGCGCACATTCTGCTGGGGGCATCTATGCTGTGTACAGCCCTCTGCTGGACTCCCTTTGCCCTTCTGGACATTTTACCGCCTGTCTCTTGTGGACAGGCTATTTGAGTGTGTTCCTAGCAAGAGAATGTTGTTGTTGCTGTTTTTGTGTTAAGTCATTCAATCATGTCCAACTCTTTGCGACCCCATGGACTGTAGCCCACCAAGCTCCTCTGTCCATGGGATTCTCCAGGCAAGAATACTAGAGTGGGTGGCCATGGCCTTCTCCAGGCGATCTTCCTGACTCAGGGATCAAACCCAGGTCTCCAGCATTGTAGGCAGATTCTATACTGTCTGAGCCACCAGGGAAGCAGGAGAATAACGTCCATCATATTCCACTAAAACAAATAAAGTGAAATGGTTTTCGAAAGAGGTGGCATCCATTTAAATTTCCTCTGAGTATATGTAAAAGTTCTAATCAATCAATCATTTTGGAGAAGGCAATGGCACCCCACTCCAGTACTCTTGCCTGGAAAACCCCATGGACAGAGGAGCCTGGTGGGCTGCAGTCCATGGGATTGCTAAGAGTCGGACACAACTGAGAAACTTCACTTTCACTTTTCACTTTCATGCACTGGAGAAGGAAATGGCAACCCACTCCGGTGTTCTTGCCTGGATAATCCCAGGGATGGGGGAGCCTGGTGGGCTGCCATCTATGGGGTCGCACAGAGTCGGACACGACTGAAGTGACTTAGTAATCATTCAACTGGCTAGACTTGTTAGATTTTGACCTTGTAGTGACCGTGAAATGATGGTGCTGTGGTCTCGCTCTGCGCCTCACTAATTGTTCGTGACATCACATTCCTGCCACGCTTGGGAGTTTGTTTTCCTGTGAAAAGTCAGTTCAAGTCCTTTTTTTTAAATTAACTTGTTTGTATTTTCCTTGCTAACTTGTAGGGGCTCTTTACATGGTCTAGATACAAGTCCTTGGTCAGTTATATCTGTTACAAATACCTTCTTCTGGTTGTGCCCTGCCTACTTTATGGTATCTTTTAAAGAAAGATGCTCTTGATATGAATGTATTCATTTAATCAATATTTCCTTTTCTGTATTGTCTTCTAAATGTTTAAAAGTTTACCCTTTATACCTAATGCCTTAATCCAGGTGGGATGTACTTTTAAGTGTGAGACCAGGACATAATCTCACTCTTTTTCCACATGGACTGGCATTTCCAGCGTTTTCTGGGTAACCTATCCTGTCCCCGTGATTTTCTGCTGTGCACTGAATTTCTCTGAGTGTGCAAGGCTGTTTGTGGGTTCTGCACTCCATTCCATCTGTCAATCTGTCCATCTGTCCTGCACCAGCATCACGCTGCCCTGGCTACCATATCTGTATATACTGAAGTGCATGCATGCTAAGTAGCTTCCGTCATGTACAGCTCTTTGCGACCCCATGGACTGCAGCCCACCAGGCTCCTCTGTCCATGGGATTCTCCAGGCAAGAATACTGGAGTGGGATGCCATTTCCTCCTCCAGGGGATCTTCTCAACCCAGGGATCAAACCCAGGTCTCCTATGTTTCCTGCATGGGCAGGCGAGTTCTTTACCACTAGCGCCACCTGGGAAGCCCCAGGAGTAACATACAGAAGTGACTTAGGTGTTTTTGCATGTAAGTTTCACGTCATTTTTCAATCAGTTATTCCCTCAATTAGATTCACAGCAAAAGAAAACCAGCACATTCTCTGTTCAAGCCTACAATCGCGGATTTTAAAGAAATGGCACAGTTTTCCTATACAGGCCTTGAACATCTCTTGTTCAATGTAAGGACCTTGAAGATTTGACTCTGATTCAAGTAGTATTTTTTATGGTGTCTTTTAAAATAAACTTAGGACAGTGTGTTGCTAGTGTTTAGGAAAGCAGCGGACTTCAGTGTATTAATCTTATGACAAGCCATCGTGCTGAATTCTTACGACGTTTGATAATTTTAGATTTTCTAGGTACACAATCACCTTATTTGTGAATAAAGTTGCATTTCTTGTAGTTCTATTTATTTACTTCTTTAACCATCTGGAAAGCTCTTTCCTGCAGTTTTCTGATCCGGGTGTCCACAGAGCACTAGGGGGGGTAAGGAGGACATCTCTGTGGGGGCAGGGTGGTGGTGGTGAAGGAGACTGGTTATTTACGGGGAAATTGATCGAGTGAGTGCACAGATTAAGGGAAATGGGAATCATTCCGAGAAAAATGCTTAATAGCTGTGGAAGGGGAGAAATTGTGAGATACTGGTTGAAATCAGAGGCATTGGTGGTTTAGTTGTCAGTACAACAGAGAGATGGATAGATAGAAATAGATTAGAGAGACAGACAGACAGATAGAGAGACAGACAGGCAGACAGACAGGTGAGTGCATCGATTCCCTAGCTCTGTCCCCTGAGGGAGTCTGGGTGCAGCAACACCTCAACAGCAGTGAGCACACCTCAGAACCACACCTTGGTTCCTAAAGCTTTTCTCACTTAAAGGAACAGGGGATCTTTAGAGAAATGGCTCGCACCAAGGCTGGGAGACAGAAGGTATAAGATAGGCCTGAAATACCTTTTCATGTCAGAAAGCAAAGAAATGTTCAAAGGATAGTAGGTACATAGCTAATGGACACAAAAGATAGGGTGAAGGCCTCTCCCCCGGCCAAAATGATGATTTGAGCTTGAAATAAAATCCAGTGACAGACTATAACCCACTGAATAAAAGAAACCACGATCCACACAGATGGAAGCAGGGCGGGAGAAGAAAGCTGAGTGAGAAACAGGATATTCACATGGGGTCAAAGCTCCTCCCCACTCATTCATCACAAACGGAGAACGAGTTACTTTATACTAAGCAGCCTAGCATCCACCACCCCAACCAAGTAGGAAGACTGGCCATCAGCTGTGGAAAACAAAAACTGCACACGACCTGCCAGAAAGCACTCCTGCGATGTTCCTGCAAAGACCGCAGAACCTGCAGCACGTAAGGAAACCTCACAAAAACCCAGTTTGGGAGCCGTGCTATTATTACCAGCTGCTGTTCAAAACTTTTGAGGTTGGGACTTCCCCGGTGGTCCAGTGAATAAGACCCTGCGCTCCCAATGTAGGGGGCCCGGGTTTGATCCCTGGTCGGGGACCCAAGATGCCACATGCCGCAACTAAGACCGGCACAGCCAAATAAATATTTTAAAGCATTGACGCCGTCTGTCCTGGGAGATCGTAGACATGGCCTCAGCACCTCCAGCCGGAAGCTGGGGTCACCGGAAGTTCTTCAGCGAGATGCCCAGGTGTGAACCTGCTCCTGCCAACCCCAGCCCTCCCCTGCAGATCAGGAAACCAGCTCACAGCTGAGGCTCCAGGCAGCTGGTGGTTCCAAGCTGGGTGGGGCGAGAAGTGAGACACCCCACCTCCGGCACATGGGGGCTGCACGTGCCAGCTGGACAAGACTCCGGCCCCAGATCAGCCTTCACTTCAGCCCTAGCTCTTTTAGACGAAGGTTCTGAGGCTGACATCACTTGACGTAGGGAAACGATATTGCACAGGCGCCCCAGCCAGTGCTCACCAGGCACCAGCACAGTGGGACCGGCGCCAGCTTTAATCACTCCCTCCCTGGGCAGAGCCAGCCTCTCTGAAGGGCTGTCCCCGAGCCCAGCGTGGGTTGTCTGGAGTTATCTGCTGAGTGACAGCCTAAATACAGGGGGCTTCTTTGCACACAGGCCATGGAATGGGGAGGTGGTGGACCCTCAGGGCTGGGACCAGCCTCAGGACAGGGCAGCGGGCACACTGCCCACTAGAACCAGGCCTGGGTGGACAGGCTTACAACCCGGTGAGGCTGGGCTCCCAGCCTTGTGCCATGAGAGGGCCAAAGAGGAAGCAGGTCTCCAGGGGTCTGGGGAAAACAATGAGCTATCCCCTGGGGATCACGTGTGTGTGCATGTTAAGTGAGTTTAGTCATGTCTGACTCTAGCTTGACTCTAGCCTGCCAGACCTCTGTCCGTAGGATTCTCCAGGCAAGAATACTGGAGTGGGGTGCCATTCCCTCCTCCAGGGGATCTTCGCAGCCCAGGAATCCAACCTGGCATTGGCAGGTGGATTCTTTACCGCTGTGCTACCTGGTTAAGCCAGGGATCACAGCTTCAAGCTGACAGGCAACTGAACCTGAATCCACCACTAGATGGCGCTCAGACCTTGAGGTGGGGTGGAAACACACCAGCAAACAGGGCAGCCAACCAAGCTGGGTATGACTTCTAAACCAGTTCGGCAAAGGTCTCCCCAACCCAAAACCAGCCTTCCAGGAAGGCAGACTGCACGAGGAGCAAGCCTGGGAGAGACCTCACTACCTCCAAAGGTCCCGCAAACCTGAGGAGCGTCACGTGAATACCCAAAATTTCAGATAAACTCTGGGGCCAGGAACCACAATGCAGTTGAATACACAAGACACTACCAGGAGTTAGAACACCTCAAGCACTGGGGTTTGCAGACATTCTAGAAGTTCCTTTTTTTTAGCTGAACTTTCCTCTCATCCCATTTCCCAAACAAGCTGGGGAAGACTGGGATCACTTCCTGCAGTGGAGTCAGCATCCATGCCCTGGTTTCCCTTCTGGGGCTTATGGCAGACATCACTAATAAATCCTAGCACTCCTTCCCACAAAGATTCCAATCCTTCTCAACAGACCTTCTGGGGGCTACCACCCACCAACCACTCAAGGTGGCCCTTGAAATAAAAATCCCATTTATCAATCTGGATCTACGATGGACCAAGTGGCAACGTGGCCTGCCACACACTGCTCACTTTCCCCTCCTCCCCACCCCAGTCCCCTGTCACACACAAAGTAGGGCCATCCCTGACTTATATGTGTCTTTACGCAAATTAGAGAGAGGGTCCCTCTTATGGGGCAGACAGCCAATGCCAGGACACACCTTTGTAGCTGGGCACTCTTGTGCAGTGCACAACCTGCACAGCCATACCTGGAGTAGCAAAGGCCCTGCCAATAGTTTTCTTAAGCTTGGACTGCAGAGGCATCCACTTCAGAGTATCTCAAACACACTGCCCACCTTTCTGCTCTGAGACTTGTTTTAGAAATCTTTGATTTTGATAACTGACCATTTGGGCCACTTTTTTTCTTCCGTCACTTTAAGTTCCTGCTCTTATGTTTTAAATCCACCAACCAAGAGTGAGTCCTCTGAAACCCTCAATTGCAATAAAAGCAGAACCCCAGGCCCACGGTCTCTCTCTCTACCTGTGACCTCGCTGTATGGGCCCAGGTGCAGTAGGTAATTTCCAGGTCTTGTAGGTAATAAATCTTTATTTTTTTCGAAGTTTCCTGACAGCTGTTGCTGCAAGGCTTCTTGCAAACACAGTAAGAACCACGAGGGCTGATCTGGCCACAGCACTGGTTTCCGACTGGCTGAGCCCTGGGAGCCCCGCTCCATAGAAGCAGTCCCGTTCCAGTAGGCAACCACCTCGCGCTTCCTGAGGCCTACTGATGAAGATGACTGGCGTTCTCACCCAGGAAGAAACACACTCGATCACACTCACATGAGCCATAAAATAATAAAACAACAGTCCAGCTTCTAGTTTAAAACCAGGATCCCAAGCTTAATGCCCCGGAAAGCTGCTAGTCGGCCAGTGTGGGCCTTGTGTGGGCCCCTGGTCCCTGAAGGCCACCAGCAGCAAAGGCACCACGGAAACAGCAGGACACAAGGCAAAGACCGCTGCGTCTCCTCTCACACATCAGTGGTCTCTGTGGAGTCACCCACTGTATTTAGAAAAGGTAGTCCCTCGGAAGCAGCTTATAAAGGAAAGTGGTGTAAACAGCGCCGGAGGGGCTGCAGAGTGGTCCTGCTCAGCTGCGAATCAGGGCCTGCGCCTGTCCAGCCTCGGTCCGCACAGCGGGTCTGCCCAAGGGGAAGGCCCCTCCTCTGGGTCGCGGCCGCCTCCTCCCCAGCCTGAGAGCCTCCAGAGGCCGCCTGGCCGCCGGCCGCCGCAGCCAGGAAGGCGTCCGGACGTCACCTGCACAGCTGCAGGTGCGGGTGGCGGCTCAGCTTCTCCACCAGCTCCTCCTCCGTGGGCTCCTCCAGGACGTCCCTGCGGAACGGGGGAGACAATGGACCGGGCGCCCTGGGCGCCTGTAGGGGCGTAGGTGCGCAGGGATGATGGAGAGGCCTCGTCAGGGCTTCTCGGGACCAGGAGCTGCGCGGAAGCACCCACAGGGGGCTTGGGCCCACCTCTAGGATGTTTACGGGGAGTCCCTCAAAGGCCGGGAGAAGCCCACTCTGTGCGGTTGCGACACACACAGACGTTCAGGGAGGGTGGTGCGGCCGTCGCCTCTGAGCCACCAGAGGAACAAGCTCCAGGTTACCATGGGAAAGAGGGGCCGAGGTTTCACTTCACCCACCAACAGGGTCACCTGGGGACTAACAGCACCTGAAGAGGCTTCCCTACGCAGGCTCATGGTGAGAGGAACTCAGCCCCACGGCAGAAGCAGAAGCAGCCCGGGAGGTCCCAAGAAGAGCGCCTGCCCGCTGCCTCCCTCCCTCTCGGCCTGGCCTCCCGCCCACGCCCCACCCTCCCCCTTGGCCCCGCCTCTAGGCCCCGCCCCCACTCGCCCCGCCTCCCGCCCCACCCTCCCTCTTGGCCCCGCCCCCCGACCTGCCCTCCTTGTCAACCCCGCTTCTCGTCCCACGCCCCCTCCTCTCGCCCCACCTCCTGGTCCTGCCCCGCCCCCTCTCAGCCCAGCCTCTTGCCCCACGCCCCGCCCTCCCTCTCGCCCCGCCTCCTGCCCCAGGCCCCACCCTCCCTCTCGTCCCGCCCGCTCCCACGCACCTGAACGGGAGCTCCTGGGTCATCTCAGAGGTGTCCTCCAGCTCCTGCGTGAAGGACTGCAAGTGGCTGCGGCGGTCCCACTTGTGAAGGAAGTTCTGGCAGGAGGGAGGGAGGAACAGGTGGCGGGTAGGCCCAGGCCCTGCGTGAACCCCTCCCATGGCGGCCTGGCTGAGAAGCTCCCCCTGGACACAGGGACCCGAGGCCCGACAAGACCCCCGGCCCCTACAGGAGCGGTTCCCTGAGGGCCCTCCTCCAGCCCCACCCCACAGGTCAAAGGTCAGGAGCCTTCAGGACGAGCTGCCCCGAGCGAGGGCAGACCCGCACCCCAGAGCTGTGCGAACCCAGCACAGGCTCTTCGACCAAGTTCCAAGTGGACCCCACCTCATCAAGTTAGAAACTCCAACTGAGAAGAGTCTGGGCCGGGCGTGTCCACTACCTCCAAAATCAGAGCCAGAAACAGGTTGACCCAGATGACCGACGACACCAGCCACCACAGCACAAAATACACCTCTGACCACCTGTGGAGAATGAGGGGGAGGCCGGGGGGCGCCTGTAAGTCCAGCGCAACCCTCTTCTGGACCCACCGCTCCCTGCTCCACGTCGCTGTTCCCACCCAAACCCCCAGGCTGGCCCAGCCTGGCCTTTAGGGGCAGTCGGCCGGGAGGAGCGGGGCTGGGGCTCAGACCTGGCCCAGCGCCGGGGCCGTCTGAGATCTCCAAGCTCCAGGCGGAGCCCCTTCACCCCAGGTCACAGGCCCCCCCAGAAGCCACCTGCTGCCCCGTACACCCTGCAACCCCGGGAGGTTAGACCAAGACGCGCACCCCGCGCAGAGCCGCGGTCGGGGCGGCCAGGCCGGGTCACTCACGGGCCCGCGTAGCGCCGGAAGGCGTCCAGGAACACCTGCCAGTTGTTGACAATCATCACGTCCCACAGAGTGACCAGGGCGGCCTGCAGGGGGCACACAGGGCTTCCAGGAGGCCGCAGGGAACAGAGGCAGCGGGTAGGTTACCGAGGGGAAGGGGGCGTGGGACTCACCGCAAAGTCGTCGAAGTTGTTAGGCCAGTACTCCAGCTGCTCGAAGCTCCCGCAGGGCGCGGAACCATTGACAGAGGCTAGGCTGCGGGGAGGGATGGGAGGGCACAACCCGGTCAGTGTGGGGGCCGCAGTGGGACACACGCCCGCGTTCCCAGCCCCGCCTGAGCCCCTGTTCCGCATGGACCCAGCAGGCCCTTGAGAAAGGGGGACAAAGAGGACGTGCCCCCTAACCAAGGAGGTGCCAAGGGCAGCGAGACCGGTGCTGTGGACACATGGGCAGAGGCAGGCCAGGGGAGGGTCGCAGTTTAGGCCGAGCCCTGGACACCCCTTATGCAGCAAGCAGCCTGGGCTGCAGTTCCAGAAAGGGACCTGGGGTCAGGGGTCACCCTCAGTGTAGATTCTAGAGAGGGCTGCTAGAGGGAGGGTGGGGGGAGAAGAGCAGGGAGACCATGGAAGAAAGGGGACCCAGGAGGTCCCTCCTGGGGAGCTGAACCCACACCACCTCCGAGGCCTCACCCCGGCTCCAGCGTCCCCGGAGACATTCCCCCTACACCCCCAGGACCCAGCTCACCTGCTGTTTCTAGGAGCCACGATGACGCCCTGGAACAGGCTGATGCCGATGATGGCGAAGACGTAGTAGATCACCTGCGGAGGCAGGCGGGCCGTCGGCATCGCACGCCTGCGGGGGCCCCCACACAGCCAGGCAGGGCCTGCTAGGGGCTGCATGCCAGCAGGAGCTTCTCCCCGGGGACACGGGGACTCTGACCCCAGGCACCCCTCCTGGCCACCAACCTGTCCCAGAGGGAAGCCCTGGGGATACATGGGGGCCTGGGGGGAGAACTGGGGCTGTGAGCCCTCCTCCAGGGCAGGTGCAGCAGGAGGCAGGCCCCATGGAGAACTGGGCAGCAAGGGCTGCAGAAGGTATCCTGGGAAGAGGGCTTGGAGCAGCCACGTCCCTCTGGGAGAAGCCCACTGCCCTCCCCACGTACATCAGCAGGCGTCTGAGACGCACCCCTGGGTAGCTGTGTGCCAGTCAGAGAAGGGGCTGCTGGCCGCCCCTGACCCGTCGCTAATGTGTCTGGGGGGCGGAAGATGAGGAGCACCCCCACGCTAACCCAGCCCCTCTCTGGGCCTGTTTCCTCCACAAGGCAGACTGGGGCCTGTGGGCAGTGCCTGAAGCGGGTCCCCTGAGCATTCCTGACAGCCCTGGGCACGACGGAGCCCCCTGGCGTCCACAACAGCAGGGTTTCATCACCCTCTCTCCTTCCTGCCAGGCCTCGTGCCTAGAGCATCACCGGGCCCCTTGTTCAAGGCCCAGCTCCGGCAGGACCACAGTGGAGGAGGCGGGGTTGGGGGGGCCTGGCCCAGGGCTAGGGGACATCAAGATTCTCTCAGCAAAAGCAGCTTTGAGTTTCCCAAATCCTCAAGCAAGGATGGCTGACCACTCTGGGGCCTCTGTGAGCCCTGGGGGGCCCCTGGTGCCTCTAAGGTTTTTCATCTCCTCACTGTGGCCCAGGGCCCAGGACACACGAGGGATTCGGAACTGAACAAGAGGCTCTCTGGGAAGGCGGTGTGGTCAGGCCGTCCCTTCAGCCAGACCACCCCAGCTCCACTCTCTCCAGCATCCCGCCCTGCCCTGGGATCCCCGGGCCTCGGTCACCTGCTCCACCCGAATGCAGGGATCCTCCTTCTGAAGGCTGCCACTTCCTGCGGAGCTCCGGCTGCCCACCCAGTGGCCCGGCCTTGCTCCCCCGAGAGGCCAGCACGGGTGGCCAGACTCACCACCAGGATCCCACCGAAGGCCCGCATGTTCTTGATCAGGTCCAGGACGGTGCTGGCCACCAGGGACATCAGCTGAGACAGCAAGAGAGTGGGTGACCCACCTCACCTGTACACACACCTGCACGCACACCCACACATCACCTGCACACATGCACACCCACACCTCACCTGTACACACACCCACACACCTCACCTGTACATACACCTACACACAGCCACACCTCACCTGTACACACACCCACACCTCACCTGTACACACACCTACACAGACACATACCTATACAGACATCACCTGTGCACACACGTGCACACACACAAACACATGTACACACACCCACACATCACCTGTACACACACCTGTACATACACCTGTACACACACCCACACACCTCACCTGTACACACACCCACACACATCACCTGTACACACACACACACACCTCACCTGTACACACACCTACAGACACACATCACCTGTACACACACCTGCACACACAGCCACACATCACCTGTACACACAGCCACACACCTCACCTGTACACACACCTACACACCTGCACACACACCTGTACACACACCTGCACACACACCCACACATCACCTGTACATGCACCTGTACACACACCTAACCTGTACACACATGCACTCACCTCAACTTTACACACACCTGCACACACACCTCACTTGTACATGCACCTGTATACACACACACCTCACCTGTACACATGCACACCCGCCTCATCTGTACATACACCCATGCCAACCCCCACACTCTCACGACTATACACACCCGCCCACCCCAACACAGAAACCCCTACACGTGCAGACACCTCCAAGACCAGGTGAAGCCACGATGTGCAGGGCCTTGGCCCACACTGCCCACCGGCCCACGAAAGCTGGTCTGGAGGCTCCTGAGAAAGGCTGACCTGGAGATGGCCCGTCAGCCCTGGGTGACGGGGTTTGCGGTGTGGGGCCTCAGAGACCCAGCCGGGGACCCTGGTGCACGTGAATCTAAGCCCCACAGACCGGCTTTCCAGGCAGCCAGTTTCCCCACTTGGTGAGTCAGGAGAAACAGCACCGACGCTAGCAGGCAGGAACTCTGCTGTACGTGTGCACACACGTGATTATACGCACATGTGTACACGTGTGTGTGTAGATGGCTGTGTGTGTGAGCACACACACGTGTATACATACACTTGTGCTTATATTGCGCCCGACTGCATGATTATATGTATGTGTGTGGTTACACACGTGTAATTGTGCAGTTACATGCAAATCCATCTGTTGGTGTGTGCATGCATGTGTGTGTGTGTGAGATGACATGTGTGATTATATGAGGGTGTGATTACGTGTACATGTGTATGATTTTGTGTGTGCTCTGGGTGTGTGTGATCACGTGCCTGTGTGCATTGCACGTGTCGGGTCACACAGGTGTGTGTATGTATGGAGGGCTCAGGGCCACAGTCCTCTGCACCCAGGAGCCCCTTCAGATGGAAATACCGCTGGGTGACAACGGGTCACCAGCTGCACAGGCCAGGTGCACAGCTTGGCAGGACGCACACAGGGGAAGGAGCTGGACACTCAGAAAGGGGGCAGGTGTCCTCGGGTTCTTTTCTCCTGAGAAGTGCTCGGGAAAGCAGATGGGAGAGACCCACTCTGCCCCGTGCCGGGTCGGGGCTGAGGGGAAGTGGACACTCTGGACACTCCGAAAGGGGGCAGGTAGGTGTCCTTGGGTTCTTTTCTCCTGAGAAGTGCTCAGGAAAGCAGACAGGAGAGACACCCCCACCCAGTGCTGGGTGGGGGCTGGGCTTGCACACCCGGACTGCCCCCCTCCAAAGTTGGGGCTACTCCTGGCAGGAACGTTATGAGAAACCGGGGCTCAGAGACAGTCACAAGGCAGTCCACTCCTGCACTGGGGGTCCTTGGAGGCGGCACCAGTAGCCACCAGCAGCCTAGGCCGTTCGGAAACTCAGGATGCCTCGGGGCACACTGGCTCCCCACAAAGGCCAGGGACCCCGAAGAGCACGTGACCTCCCCCAGGTCCCACCGACACCCCCTTGCCGTCTGGGCTAGATGCCCTTACACTCCCAACCACCTCCAGCGTCACCCAGCCAAGACGCAAGGCTGGGGCGCATGTAGAGGGTCCCTGCCTGCCAGGCACGCGCACCCCCAGAGCGAGCCCACAGGCGCCGGCGGTACCTGCATGCTGGGGATGATGCGCAGGAAGCGGAAGACGATGAGCACGTTCACGAGCCGCGTCATGTCCCACAGCGACAGCAGGCCCAGCGTCGCCGGCTTCCTGCAGACGCGGAGACGGGTGAGCCGGCAAAGGGACGCAGGGGACGCTCGGTCCAGAGACAGACGCAGAGCGGGCCACCGGGGTGCCAGGAAGCCGCCCCACAGGCGCCACCCACCGGAAAAACTCCGTCGAGACGGGAGGGCAGAACCTGAGCCCGCGGCCCAGGGCGCTCACGGCAACACCTCCGAGGGCACAGCCCCCCTGTGGTGCGGGGCAACGTGACGGGAGAACCCTGGGGCTCCAGACGCCCAGCTCTGGCCCCAGCAGAGCTGGCAGAGACGTGGCCCCAGACCCGTCTCCTATCCTCGGACCTTGCCCCTGGCTGTGACCCCGTCGCCTGGGTGCCCCTCACGGGCCTTACTGTGCTCTCGTTTCTATTTAAATTTCACCCATTCTCACCTAGGACGCACCCCTCACCACCTCCCACCAGAAGCGCCCTGTGGGTTTTCAGTGCACTTAAGAAACATGGAGAGCTGGCCCCACAGCCGCCGGGCAGCCCCGAGGCTTCACTGCTCCCGCCTCCGTCCCCCTTGACAGACCCCTCCCGAGACCCCAAGGGGCAGGACTCATCCAGCCCACCCTCATCAGATGACTCGCAAGCGCACCACTAAGACGAAGGCAGCCCAGCCGAGGGACCAAGAGGCCCCCTGAGGGCGCGAGGTCAGCACGCGAGTTCACCAGGACAGCTGTGCTCTGGGCAGCGAGACCCCCAAGGCTGCCACACGCCACACCGCAAGGCACCCTGGGACCCCTGGCCAAACGTCCATACCTCCGTGTGGCCAGAACTGGGGGCAGCGTGAGTTCAGCGAGCCCTGAGCCACCCTGACGTCTACGGGGAGGTGAACTGACACCCAGGGTGGGAAGTGATGGCGGGGGCCTCCCTGCTTCCGGCCCCCCGCACACCTGGGCCCCAGGTCCCATCGCACGGGCACCTCCAGAGCCTCCCACCCCAGCTCTGGGAACACAATCATCCTGAAGGCGGCCACAAGGCCTTTAAGGCAGAGTCCCCAAGAGCGGAGAAGGCACCTGACCCCACAGGCCGTGGCGGGGCAGGAGCTGTGGCCACTCGCCTGCGAGTCAGGCCTTCGGGCCTAGAGCGGCCTGCACCAGCGGCTAGAGGCCGGACACACACCCTTCCCCGGGGCGCTAGCCAGGCCTCCCCGGGTTCTCCGTGACACATACCAGCCCCGGTGTGGGAAGCCGTACTCAGCCAGAGTGGAGATCTCCAAAACCTTTAATCACAAAAGAGAAGAAGGCTCGCTGCGGCAGGCCCGCCGGCGGCTCTAACACGCGGGCCCCGAGGGGATCTGGGGAGAAACCACAGCCAGTCCTGCCCCTCAGCTGGTGCCACGTGGGGACGCCCCGCTGCTGAGGGTGCCCTGGCCTCAGGAGTTAGGCTGCACGTGCGGAGGGCAGGGCTGGGACGGGGCCTTGGAGTTCCGGGCTTGGGAGAAACTGCGGTCAAGGATGGACCGGAAGGCCCTCCTCTCAGCTGCCTCCCTGCTGCTGCCGGGGGCCCACAGCTCTGATCCGTCAAACACGAATACGTATCGCACTAATATTGCTGCTGTGACGTGCACACCAG
Source organism: Bos indicus (assembly GCF_029378745.1). NCBI lineage: Eukaryota > Metazoa > Chordata > Mammalia > Artiodactyla > Bovidae > Bos > Bos indicus. The sequence continues at coordinate 46,925,037 of NC_091788.1, read as the reverse complement.
GAGCGACCCCTCACTGCCCCAGGATCTGGGGAAACACTTCCCAAGACTCCCAGTGCCTGAGACCCTGCCCATCCTTCCGCACGCCGAGGCCCCACTGTCCTTGGTGGGGCTGTGCTGGCTGGCGGGGTCTGCAGGTTCCTTGCAGGCGTCCCTGGGGTGTCAGGAGAGGCAGCCTGCCCTCACCTTGCCCCAGCCCCGACGACCCACAGAGGCAGCGGAAATGAGCCTCCTGTAGCCCCATGCCAGGCAGCTGAACCTGGGGGAGCCAGCCCCTCTGTCACCAGAGGCGGGAGGCCCAGGCCCTGTGGCCCCCTGGGGTCCAGGGGCAGCTGAGAGACCCTGTGACAGGCTGAGTGCACACCGCCCGCCCGAGAGGCTGCGCCTGAGCCGTCTCAGACTTTACCAGCAGGACGATGGTGAGGAGCCCGTCGAACACATTGCTGGAGTAGGACAGGTAGCCCTGCAGGCCCAGAGAGAACACCTTGAGCAGCATCTCCAGCAAGTAGTACAGGATAAAGATGCAGTTGAGAATCTGAAAGGGAGAAGCACGCCCAGCGTTCAGTCCCGGTGCCACCAGTGGGTCCCACCCAGCTCCCCAATGTCCCCCACCCACAGTGGGGCCAATGAGATCCATGCGGTTCTGTCCACAGGGCCCCGTGAGTCCCGCCTGGCTCCCCGACCTCCCCCAACGTCCCCACCCACAGTGGAGCCAATGAGATCCTTGCGGCTCTGTCCAGAGGGCCCCGTGGGTCCCGCCCGGCTCCCCAACCTCCCCCAACGTCCCCACCCACAGTGGGGCCAATGAGACCCTTGCGGCTCTGTCCACAGGGCCCCGTGGGTCCCACCCGGCTTCCCAACCTCCCCCAACGTCCCCACCCACAGTGGGGCCAATGAGATCCTTGCGGCTCTGTCCAGAGGGCCCCGTGGGTCCCGCCCGGCTCCCCGACCTCCCCCAACGTCCCCACCCACAGTGGGGCCAATGAGACCCTTGCGGCTCTGTCCACAGGGCCCCGTGGGTTCCACCCGGCTTCCCAACCTCCCCCAACGTCCCCACCCACAGTGGGGCCAATGAGATCCTTGCGGCTCTGTCCACAGGGTCCCGTGGGTCCTGCCCGGCTCCCCAACCTCCCCCAACGTCCCCACCCACAGTGGGGCCAATGAGATCCTTGCGGCTCTGTCCACAGGGTCCCGTGGGTCCTGCCCGGCTCCCCAACCTCCCCCAACGTCCCCACCCACAGTGGGGCCAATGAGATCCTTGCGGCTCTGTCCACAGGGTCCCGTGGGTCCTGCCCGGCTCCCTGACCTCCCCCAATGTCCCCCGCTCACTGTGAGGCCAATGAGATCCATGCGGCTCTGTCCACAGGGTCCCGTGGGTCCCGCCCAGCTCCCTGACCTCCCCCAATGTCCCCCGCCCACTGTGGGGCCAATGAGATCCATGCGGCTCTGTCCACAGGGTCCCGTGGGTCCCGCCCAGCTCCCTGACCTCCCCCAATGTCCCCCGCCCACTGTGGGGCCAATGAGATCCATGCGGCTCTGTCCACAGGGCCCCGTGGGTCCTGCCCTGCTGCACATGGTGAAATGCGTGGCGCACAGACACCCCCTCCCACGCTGCGGCCACGTGACCCTCCCCTCCCACTTCTTTGCTGCTCCTCACACCCTTCTAGGCGGCTCTTCCTGAGCCCCCTACCTCCAAACTCAGGCATCTCAGCACCCCCTTCTTGGTCCACATCCTCTCCTCGGGGGACCTGTACCCCAGGCACAGCTTCAACCATAAGTGGCACACCTGTAGCCCCCAATCCAGGCTCTCCAGCCATCAGACAGGCCCTAGAACCCACGCCCTACGTCTCCCTACTCCACAGACTCCACGGTGAAGCACCAGGATGGCCCTGCCTCCCGGGGACCCGGGCCTGAGGTGGGGAGGCTGTGCCCTCTGCCCCCTCATGCCCTATCACCCTGGATGACAGCCTGTGGCTGCAGAGCTCACCCCCAGCACGAAGTCGTCGCGGTCCTTGGGCAGCACATGTGCGTCCAACACCAGGAATACCTGCAGAGCCAAAGCGGTCGGCGGCTCAGCCCGGGGCCGGTGAGACCGCCGGCGGGCAGCGACGCCAGGGCAGACCTGCACTCACGCAGATGGTCACGAGGTTTCCGAGGGCCATGAGGTTGCCCAGGTAGTCAAAGTAGTGGTGGCCGAAGAGGAACTGGGTGCTCCGCAGAAACGGAGACTGGTACTCGGGCCGCGGCGGGTGCTGGGGGGACACGCACACTCAGAAACACGATGGAGCCGGCCTCGGCCACGGGGGACCGAGATGCCCAACCCCCTCCTCCTGGGACTCAGTCGTCCCACCCTGCCTCCCAACCCAGACTCTCCAGCCTCAGGAACACCTCTCAAACGGTGTCAGTTTTATGCACAAAGATGATCGTCACAATCGTCTAACACCGAGAGGCATGGAAATAACCCAGAAGGGCACTGATGCTGCAAGCAGCCCGAGACGGACAAGCATTCAGTCGTCTTAAACATATGCCAAGTGTCACGTGAAAATATACATATAAATTAGTTGCTAATAACTATGAAAACTTAGCACAGAATGGAGGTAACTCACACACCGTCACCAGGCTGGAGTGGAGCCTGATCAGAGGAGGGCAGCTGGGCAACAAATACATCATGAAGATGCCTGTGAGACCCTGCACTCCCATGCCACCCTGCTCCCCCCACCAGAGACGCACGCCAACCTGCCCCCCTGCCCCCAGAGACCCACACCAACCTGCCTCCCCTCAGAGAGGCCCCCGCCTGTGCACCAGGACAGAGGTGCAGAGCGGTCACTGCAGCACGAGATGGACCATCCCACGGGGCGGCTACTCGCTGGCCGTGGCCACTTGATTCAAATTTAAATTTGATCAAACTGAACACTTGGCTCCTCTGTCACACTAACCACACCTCAAGTCAGGGAAAGACACCTGTGGAGCTCTGACCCAGCCCCACACTCAGACGCACGGTTCCCTGGTGACCTGCAGCACAGCCTGACCCCGTAAGAACGTCCTCCACGTGGGTACTGGTGCCCAGAGGCTGCCAGCTGGCCCCGGTGCCCAATTCCCTCTATATACCACATGCTCTGCTCATGGCCGGCGCCTGCTGCACCCTAGACGGTGGCATGCTGCTTGCCCAGTGACCGCAGACCGGCTCCAGCCCAGGTAAACCAGCAAACATCCCTGTCCCCCTGCGGTCTGGACCACAACTTCTCCAAAGGTGTCCAGACCCTGGCCTTGGGGAAGGGGTCCCCCCCAGGTCTGTTCTTCCCCAGGCATCTTCCTCCACCCTCGGGGACCACAGAGCTTCCCCATATGTTACAGTGACTCTCTTATCACAGTTAATACTTTTCGATGTTAAATTTCTACGTGATTTCTGTCTCCTGCCTGAACCCAGACTGATATATTGGCCAAAAGAGACTTCAGCATTATCCGTTATGTTAAATTATTACAAGAAGAATGAATTCATATATCACGTCATTATTAAGAAATAACAAACCTTGAAATGATTTCTGTGAAATGATTTCTTGGAAGGTGGACAGTTGGGTGGGTTTTTCTATTTCTTGCTACTATTCTTGGAAGGTGGACAGTTGGGTGGGTTTTTCTATTTCTTGCTACTATCTATAATGAATGCCTGCTATGTTTTTAACCTCAAAAGCATCTTATTAAAACAAAAACAGGGACTTCCCTAGTGGTCCAGTTGTTAGGACTCCAGGCTTCCACTGCAGGGGTCACGGGTTCAATCCCTGGTCAGGGAACTAAGATCCCACATGCCATGTGACGCAGCCAAAAAAAGTAAAAGAGAAACAGGCTTTCAGAAGCTGGCATGGTACCTCTTCTGCACCCAATTAGCATGAATTGACGAGCACTGGACCAAGGCCTGGGTGATGGACAGAAGGTGACCATACATGGGAGGACTGTCATGAAAGCTCATGATGTCCTGCTATCAGCCACCTAGAAAACGCCTCTCTTCAGAAGTGATTCCAAAATCACAGCCTGTCAGGGCACCTGGGACAAGCCCTCACATGCTAACAATCCTTGAGGCACCTGCCTGCCCGCTGGCAATCAGCACTGGGGAGGAAGGAGGATGTCATAAAACCACGACAAGGACATCACAGCCCCCCAAACTTCTAGGACCCAAACTCCAGCCTCAAATCATAGTTCTGGACTTTAGATCTAGGGCATATGGGAAGAGAGAGCATCTCATGAACCATAGTAGGAAAGGCGTGGCCAGAGGATGGGCGTGGCCAGCGGAGGGTGTGGCCAGAGAGGGTGTATTCCGTGGAGGGGCATGGCCAGCGGAGGGTGTGGTGAGAGGAGGGGTGTGACCAGTGGAGGGTGTGGTCCATGGAGGGGCGTGGCCAGAGTGGGTGTGGTCAGATGAGGGGCGTGGCCACGGGAGGGTGTGGTCAGATGAGGGGCGTGGCCTGCACGTGCGACCAGTCAGCAGCCACCACCACAACCACGCACCTCCCTTTTGATATCAGATCCTGACTCAAGGCAAAGGGAGAGTTGGTCTTGGACTACCTGGACCCAGCAGCATCCTGCAGGCCGGTTGGCAAGTGCCCAGGGAGGGTCTGGCTGGCCCAGCGAACCCTGAGAAAGGAGCCCACCTTCCCAACATTTTCTCACCCAGGTCAGGCTGCACCCAGAAACGGGCTGGATCACAGCAAATCAAAACAACAACAGCTGCCAAGAGCTGCCTCCTGGGCCCAGCAAACCTCCGCAAACCTCCTGCCCCAGGACCATCATAGAAAGGTGCTTCCAGAATTACTATCCTTTGAAAACCATCGTCGTGGTTTCTATAAAACCAGCACCCGATGGCAGGTAATCACTATTCCCTTCAGGTCACCTGGGCACAGACGGCGTCACGTATGTTAACATGCCACGTGTCCGCCGTCTGTCCCTGTAACCATCTCCCGTGCCCCACGGGTCCTGCAACGAGGACGCTGCTGACCACACAGGGGCCGAGGGCACAGCACTCATAGCTCCAGGCCAAACAGGACCTCCTCTGGGGAACCTGGAAAGGCTTCACGTCCTCAGGGAAAACCACCTCTGACTGGGGCCTGAGGCCTCGGAGGTTGACCACAGACCTGGAGAAGAAACTTGTGGGCTAAGGTGCATCCCCCAAAATTTATATTTTGAGAGCCTAACCCCAGGACCTCAAATGTGACTGTATTTGGAAACTGGGTCTTTCAAGAGGCAACTAAGTTAAAATAAGGTCACTGGGGTGGGTCCTAATCCCGTAGGACTGCTGACCTTATAAGAAGGGGAGATGAGGAGACAGACACACGACAGAGGGAAACCCACACGAAGATACAGCGAGCAGACGGCGTCCACACGCCGGCCCTGCCCGCGCCTCGGCCTCCGATTCCAGTCTCCATCCACACATCGGCCCTGCCCATGCCTCGGCCTCCAATTCCAGCTTCCGTCCACACGCCGCCCCTGCCCACACCTGGGCCTCCGATTCCAGCCTCCATCCACACACCGGCCCTGCCCACGCCTGGACCTCAGATTCCAGCCTCCAGACCTGGAGACAATAAGCCCTGGTATTTAAGTACCTCCAGAATTCGCACACACACGCACAGGCTGCGATACTTGCTACAGCAGCTGAGCTGACTGACTCAATGGTGACACTGAGCTGCGAGGAATCCAATCAACAGGAGACGACTGACTCCACCTCTTCAACCCCCATTCAAGCCCAGCTCAGCCCTGTCAAGGCCAGGTGGCTGGAGTGGCTGGAGCAGCAGCCCCCTGCACTGCCCCAAAGTCTGCCTGGGAACAGCAGGGCCGTCTCCCTGCACCTCCTCCCCTGCTGCCTCCCACACACCTGCCACATAAAATGCAGGCAGGCCAAGGTCTTAACACTGTGGACACAGTGTTAAGCTGGATCTTAAGCCCCCCTGCTAACTTTAAAAATCAGCGTAAGGACAACAGACAAAGGTTTTGGACAAACTCGGGAACCTCCCGGGTTAGGATGTGTGAGAAGAGAAGAAAAGTCTATCATGAAGAATGGAGAAAACTGGGAAGTTCCTCTGGGTCAGGACTACAGTCCCTGTGGTCTGGGAATTTCATAAGGTCACAAAATCTCCCCAGTTCCCAAGAGCCACACCAGCTCTGCTCCCACGAACACCCTAGGGGCCAAAATCCCTGGGAAGGTGAGTCCCAGCGTCGGTCACTAAAAGTGACTCAGGCAATCAACGCCAAGAGACACCAAGGACTTCCCTGCTAACCTCAGGTACCCCTGGCCCGGCCACAGTTACCTCTTTAATCACCCTCTTATCAAACTCGTAGAAGAGTTTCTGAAACTCGTCAGTTGACAGCAGGCCATCACCACGGGAATGCAGCTTCTGCAAAGCAGGAATGCACGGGGGTGCTGGGCAGCCAGCCCAAGGGCAGGAAGGGCGCCGCCCCCAGGCCCACCAGGACCAGGCCAGCCGGGCCGATCTGAAATGACACCCGCGTGACCTAGGGAGCCCAGAGGCACAGGCGGGGTAGGGGGGAGGGGGGACCAGTACCTCTGCGATGGCCTGTTTGTGGTTACTGTCCAGCTGGACTTTCTGGAGCACTTGCAAGAAATCCTCAGGCTTCACCCCAAGTCTGTGGGGAAGATGCCCTCAGTGAGCCCAGCCAACTCAGCACCCTTAGGCGCCCTGACCGCTGGCCCAAGCAGCCTGGGCAGTGACAAGTTCTCCAGGAAGGAGTGCTTGACGGTCTTCCTGTCTCCAAAATCCTGAGACCCCGTGGTCCTGCCTTAGAGAGGAGCAGCTGAGGATGCTAGAGCGTGCGACCCACAGGCCCCGGGGCCAGTGAGCGGTGGGGACCAGAGCAGCTCTGTGACACTGCCTCCAAGCTGTCACAGAGTGGGGGGCAGAGTGGACGTGCATCCCAGGCCTTTCTCGTCCTGGACCCCAAGTCACAGCTCGGGTGTGGGAAGGGCGCCAGGGGGACAGGCCAGAGTGCACGGCCCCCCTCAGACTGGGATCTCGAGCAGGTCACGAGGACACGAGTTAACTCGGACACCAGGACCATGAAACCCACCCAGGGATGCTTGACTCCAAAGGAGCCTTGCAACCCACTGCCAGCAGGGATCTTGGGAAACATCCCCCCATGAACAGCCCTCCCAGAGCAGCCTCGGGGGAGAGGCGGGAGCCCCTGCTCTCACCGCTTGGGGTGGGCTTCTCCCTCTGCAGTCACGGACGAGAGGACCTCATAGGCAGCCCGGGTCCCCAACCGTCTCCGCAACAGTGAGGTCTGGAGAGACATCTGAAAAGGGGATGGGGCTGAGGGGCTTGACCCAGCCCTGTCCATGGCCATCCTGCCCCTCGCCCCAGACAGCCCCAGCTCACTCGCAGCCCAGGGAGCAGCCCCTCGCCCTGTGGGCATCGGGGGGCAGTCAGAGACAACAGGGCCAGGCCTTGCTGGCAGCCACCACTGTGCAATTCACTAAGGCATGCATCCCTTCTCAGCGGGCTTGGGGTCCTTGGCCCACCTACATGGGGGGTGGGGGGTGTGGTCACTGCCCCGGGAGCTTCAGTCTCCTTGCGGTTCCCCCTAGAGGAGGTGGGGCAGAGAAGGGGCCAGTGGTGGCTGTGGGGCCAGCACCCCTGGGGAGCAGAGAGGGAGGTCACCCACGGCAGGGAGGCAGAGGCCGTGCCGAGACCACCACAGGCCCGCCCTCCCACCCACGTCCACACCTACACAGCCCCGGGGCCACCCTGCCGGCCAGCTCCCTGCCAGGCCTCCAGGGGCAGCTCCAGGCACAGCTGGCCAGGGGGGCAGCTCCGCTCACCATCAGGTAGCCCCGGAACTGGTTGTAGATGATGGCCGTCATCAGGTTCATCAGAAACAAGCTCCCTTGGGAGAGAAAAGGCCACGGTCAGCAGAGATCACACGGTCAGCGAGGACCATGTGGGCAGGGTCTGGAGGAGCGGCAGCATCGGGGGGCCAGCCCGTCAGCAGCAAGCCAGCTAAGTGAGCAGGGCAGGGACCCGAGGCCCTCGTGTACGGACGGGGGTGGCACCTGGCCTGCCCGGCAGGCACTGAGGCACTGGCGGTCACACAGAGTGAAAACTACACAGGTCACGTGGAGGGGAGGCCACCGGGCTGGGGACACACCCAGAACCTTGCCCCCAGTGACCCCTGCAGACCCGCCCCGACTCACCGATCAGGGTGAAGGCTATGAAGAAGATGGCGTAGGCTCGGTTCCTGGAATACACAGGAATCATGACTGAAAGAAATCAGAGACAATGAAACACTCGTAATCCCAACGTCCAGCTGATCCCTTTCGTCGTCTTATACCAGGGTCTCTTCAACAGAAAGGAGGGCCCTGTGTTGGTGGACCTGGAGGGCCTTCTTGCCCAAACTCTGCCCCTCACACCTCCGCTTGCACACGAGCTTCGGAGGCTGCTCATCCTGTACACATCCCTGTGAGCACTCCCTGCAGACAAGGCCCAGCCCTCCCTCAGTGACTGGAGGACTCGCAGGACATGTGGGGCAGTGCTCAGGGTCCCGGGCACAGCTCTCACCAGGTATGGAAGCCAGTGGCTGACCTCTTGGGAGGGTCTCTATGGTTGGTGACCACCCCCAGCCCAAGATGAAAGGCCCCAGCCAGGCTGGCCAGGCCACAGCTGAGCCCAAGGACCACAACACCCTCACCTCCTGGCCACACACCCGGCCTGAGCAGACAGAGGCCCCATCAACAACCCTGACACAGTCCATGTCACAACCACCAGAGACCCCGGGGCCTCACACGTGGTGGGGCTGAGCCTCAAAGAGGAGGCGGCCACCCGGGGCCCGCTGAGCCCAGGTCGGTCCATCACCACAAAGAAGAGTGTCCACCTCCAGCTTCTCAGGACTCAGAAAATGAGCGGAAGAGGAAAAGGAACAGAAACAGAAAACTAGAAAGAAAGGGGAAGAAGAGGGTGGAGAGCAGGAGGGAGAAGGACACTCGGAAAAGGGGGAAAAGAAAACCAGCAAAGAGGCGGCTGGGGCTCCACCTTTTTTTTTTTTTTTCCAAAATTCAACACTCGTTTACGGTAAAACAAACAAAAAAAAGCCTCTCAAAACAAAGGGGCTCCACCTTTAATCCCCAGCTCTCGACAAAGAGGCTTCGGGGCCCCCACGCCCAGTGCCAGGCTCAGCTCTAGCCCCATGCCCCCGCCCACCCCCGCGTCCCGCCCTGCGCCCAGCCCCCGCACCATCAGGATTGTTGGCAGTGGTCAGCAGCACCAGGAGGGTGGTCAGTGCCTCAGGCAGGTTGAAGAAGTAGGTCAGCCGCTCCCGGTCCTGCCCAGCGTCCTGCGGAAGCAGACACAGCAGCACTGAGGAGTCACCGGGCCTCGGGCCACAAAGCCCAGGCCCCAGACCCAGCAAGCCCAGCCCTCCCACTACGGCTGCGCAGCCTCAGAGCCCATCTCTCCATCTCCTCCCAGTGGGCTCCAAGCCCCAGGCTGGGCAGACTGCACTCAGGACCTCTGGGCCCGAGAGCCAGTGTCCAGGGACGCCCCACACGGACACCGGCCACTGGGGCAGGCCTGCTTGGAGCCACAGTGAACAGCTCTCACCAGCCTGGCGGGCAGCATCACTGCCTGGGCAGAGAGGGCCCAGCGGGGGCCGGCCCACCCGCTCCCAGCCAGACTTCACGGGCTGTGCGTGTGCCCTGGATACAGTGTGGGTGGGAGGTACTCGCCCAGGCACAGAAAACCACCTCATCACTCAGGGAGCCTCGCAAGGCCACTCTCCTAGCTGCCACCTGAGGGCCAGCCCTCCATGGACACCTCGGGACCCTCCATGTTCCCAGGTCAGAGGCCGTCCCCTCCCCGACTCCCGGGGGGGCACCCTCGCCCACCCCACCCATCCTGTGCTCCGTAAACAGCAGTGACACTGGACAGACACGGGGGTCCTGAGATACTGGGACTGGTCCCACCTCCCAGCCGGGCTGCCCCTGCCACCCAGACTCACACACACACAGAGACACACCCACGCATGCACACACAGAGACAGAAACACACACACAGCACACACAGTTACACACACAGACACCCCCATGCGTGTACACACAGAGATAGAAACACACACACACAGACACCCCCATGCATGCACACAGAGACACACCCATGCATGTACACACAGAGACAGAAACACATACACAGCACACACAGTCACACACACACAGAGATACCCCCATGCATGTACACACAGAGATAGACACACACACAGCACACACACAGAGTCACATAGACCCACACACACAGACACCCCCATGCATGCAGAGATAGAAACACACACCACACAGTTACACACACACACAGAGACACACCCATGCATGTACACACAGAGACAGAAACACATACACAGCACACACAGACACCCCCATGCGTGTACACACAGAGATAGAAACACACACACACAGACACCCCCATGCATGCACACAGAGATAGAAACACACACAGAGACACACCCATGCATGTACACACAGAGACAGAAACACATACACAGCACACACAGTTACACACACACAGACACCCCCATGCATGCACACACAGAGACAGAAACACACACACAGACATACACAGTTACACACACACACACGACATCCCCTTGTGTGTACACGCAGAGACAGAAACACACAGCACACACAGTCACATAGACACACACACAGACACCCCCATGCGTGTACACACAAAGACAGAAACACACACACAACATGCTCACAGAGTTACACAGACAACACCTCCACACAGCAAGAAGCCGGGGGCTGGGAAGCAGTGAGGGGCAAAGAGGGGAGGGGTCCAGGCAGGAAGGGGTCTCCTCTGGAGAAACAGGCAGGGGCTGAGAGGGGCTGCCCTGACGGCCGGTCTGAGAGGCCTCCATCTAAGAGGGGTGCAGAGAAGGAGGGCCAGTGAGCGGCCGGTGGACCGACGGGGGTGGCACTGTGGGTCGCCTGGCGGGCTGCTGCCTGGCGGAGCAGAGCAGAGAGCGCCGTACCTTCTCGCCGGTGAAGAGCAGCATCCCAAACACAGTGAAGAGACACAGGTGCACGGCCAGCAGCAGCCCGACGCTGGGGGGAGCGGAAGCGGCACTCAGCGCCGGGCGGACGCAGTCCCGGCTCCACTGACCCGGCCCAGCAGGGAGCTCCCTGCCCCAAGCCAGCCCTGCTCAGCCGCTCAGTGCACTCTGGCAGAAGTGCAACCCTAGCAAACCTGTCCCAGGAGAGACAGTTCCAAGGACCCCCGGGACTCGCAGAGGAGAAAGACCACTGCCATCAACCTGGGCCAGCGGTGAGGGGTCAGCCACGTGAGTCATGGGGGTGGGGGTGCGGGGAGAGGGTGGGGGGCCAGGGACGGAGAGAAGTGAGTGGTCACAGCCAAGGCAGGAAGCGTATGCAGGATGGAGCAGGGGACAGGGGTCAAGGCAAGGCTGTTAAGAGGGCTGCCTTAGGTGCAAGACAGAGACCCCCAAATGCCTGCCTGCCCACAAGCCCCCCTGGCCAGAGGAAGGGAGCCCCACGCCCCCAGCAGGGAGCAGAAACCCCACCCCGCCCTGCCAGCCCACTTGACCCAGCGCCCACCTGACCCCAGCACCCACCTGACCCCAGCACCCACCTGTTTCAGCGCCCACCTGACCCCAGCGCCCACCTGACCCCAGCACCCACCTGTTTCAGCGCCCACCTGACCCCAGCGCCCACCTGACCCCAGGGCCCACCTGTCCCAGGGCCCACCTGACTCCAGCACCCAGCTGACCCCAGGGCCCACCTGACCCCACGCCCACCTGTCCCAGGGCCCACCTGGCCCCCATGCCCACCTGACCCAGCGCCCATCTGTCCTCAGCGTTCACCTGACTCAGCGCTCACCTGACCCAGCGCTCACCTGACCCCACGGCCCACCTGACCCCAGCGCCCAACTGGCCCAGTGCCCACCTGGCCCCGGTGCCCACCTGTCCCAGCGCCCGTCTGTCCCCAGCATCTACCTGACCCAGCGCCCACCTGACCCCAGCGCCCACCTGACCCAGCGCCCACCTGGCCCCCGTGCCCACCTGACCCAGCGCCCATCAACCCCAGTGCCCACCTGGCCCAGCGCCCACCTGGCCCAGCGCCCACCTGACCCCAGCACCCACCTGGCCCAGCGCCCACCTGACCCCACGGCCCACCTGACCCCAGCGCCCACCTGGCCCAGCTCCCACCTGACCCCACAGCCCACCTGGCCCAGCGCCCACCTGGCCATCTCCGGCAGCGAGCGCCTGATGCACTTGAGTGTCTTCTTCATCATGGAGGAATTCTGCATGAGGAAGAAGGGGCGCAGCAGCCGGCGCACTCGCAGGGGCTGTAAGAGACCCACACAGGGACCCTGAGCGCGGCCCCCAGGATGGGGCCAGAGACCCAACGCCTGGTGAGGACGGCCATGGCCCTGGCTGTCCCCAGGCTGCCCACTTGGCCGACCTTGACTTCCACGTCCCTCCGAGCCCAGGTCGAACCCAGGGCCCCCAGGCCCCCAGACGTGCCAGCATCAGGCCGGTGGGTGGCCAGCCTGTCTCTCCAGCCCCCTACCCCGCTCTCACAGAGGGCAGGCGCCCCTGGACCTGTCTGGGAAGCCACTGTCCTGCCCTCCGGGGGCTGTCCCAGGCCTCCTCAATCTGTGGCCCCCAGCCCCTCATATGCTCTGGGTCACAGCCTCCCACACAGACCAGACCGGCAGAAACAGCAAGAACCCCACAACGCCACGCTCACACATGCACACACACACCCACACCTCCACACTCACACATACACTCACACCTCCACGCTCACACACACACCCCCACACCTCCACGCTCACACACACCCACACCTCCACGCTCACACACACCCACACCTCCACGCTCACACATACACCCACACCTCCACGCTCACAAACACACCCACACCTCCATGCTCATACAAGCGTACACACACACCTCCATGCTCACACACACACCCTACACCTCCATGCTCACACAAGCACACACACACACCCACACCTCCACGCTCACATACACACCCGCACCTCCATGCTCACACAAGCGTACACACACACCTCTGTGCTCACACACACACTCTGGACCTCCATGCTCACACAAGCACACACACACCCACATCTCCACGCTCACACACACACACCCACACCTCCACGCTCACACACATTCTGGACTCCACGCTCACACAAGCACACACACACCCTTACCTCCACACTCACACACACACACACACACTATACATCCATGCTCACACACACCCCTCCACACTCACACAAGTGCACACACACACACCTCCACGCTCACACACACACACCTCTATGCTCACACACACACTCTGGACCTCCATGCTCACACAAGCACACACACACACCCTATACCTCCACGCTCACAGACACACACACCTGTACCTCCATGCTCAGACACACACTCTGGACCTCCATGCTCACACACACACATCCTATACCTCCATGCTCACGCTCACACACACACACACACACACACACCCACACCTCCATGCTCACACACACACTCTGGACCTCCATGCTCACACACACACACCTTCACACTCACACACACACACACCTGCACCTCCACATTCACACACACACCACCCCCACCCCTCCACGTGCTCTCACACACCCACGCCTCCATGCTCACACACACACACACACACACACACACACACACACATCAACACACACCCCTTCCTCTCCCCCTCCTGTCACACCCGAGGGCCCTCCTCCCTGTGCTTAGGACCCTGGCCCCTCAGAGGCCCCCCAGGGCTCTTACCCCGTCCCCACATGCACACACACACCACGTGCTTCAATACCTTCCACTCACAACCAAAACGCCGCACTCCCCTTCGCTCATCTGTTCCTTGTCCCTGTTCCAGACGATCCACCCACCTGCCCGAGATGCTGGACCGGCCCACGGTGACCGCCAAGTCTCTGAGCCCAAGATCACCTCCTGTCTCCCAGCCTGGCCGGCAGGCGCCCCCCCACCTGACACCTGGGTCACCCACTCTGTGCCCGACCACGTGCGGACCCCGAGTCCCTCCTCCCCTCTCGCTGGCCTCACGGCCAGGGAACTGGTCTGTCCTTACAGTATTGAGGGCCCCTCCACATTCAATCTACAACTCAAACTGTCAACTCCAGACATTTTCCAGCGGGCATCTTCTTGTCTCACAAACACAAGGCTGATGGCCTCCCCTCCCTGCCCAAGCCCTCCACGACCACCTGCAAGCCCAGGGCACCCTCCCCTCACCTCCAGCCGGCAGCCGCACTGGGCACCCTCACCCCCACCCCTGCTCAGCTGGCCGCCTGCCCCCTGCAGCCTGGGAGGACGGGGATGGGGGTCATGCCCGGGGCCAACAGTATGGACCTCCCCACCCTGGCCTCTGGCACAGCCCAGTGCCGGCCCCACTGTGGCCCCCAGGGGGACTTGCCAGCCCCTCCCCAAGCAAGTCATCTGTCCTCAGCAGACGGGCGGGTGGGTGTGGACTCTGCCCCCCGCCCCCCCTACCTCTCCCAGGACCACCCCCAAGGAGGGTGTTTCTGAACCACAGCTGTCCGTGAAAAGGACTGGCCGCCGGTAGGCAGGGCGCAGAGCTCTAGTTACCATGGCGGGCTTGGGGAGCTGCCACCAAAGACGGACAGGGAGGTCTGTGTGGGCTCCCGAGGGACGTCCAGGACAAACAACTGTCACAAAACTCCAGGAATAAAGAGGCAGGACCACCATGGACTTGAGCCCCTCAGGAGTGAAGGTCTCTGTGTACAGAGACCCAGGGATGTGGGGCTGGGGCAGGGAGACTGCAAGTATGAGTTCGGGTCCCCAGCCTCTCAGCACACAAGCCACGCATCCTCCCTGCTGGTTACACGGCCCTCGTGCCTCTCTCTTCCCTAATTTCACGGAGGACCCTCACCCAGGATGTTCGGTGACACTTGATGGACACAGTGACCATCGCTCAGAAACGGAGCCGGCGGTGGCTGGGCTGGCCTCTGCCTCGTCTGGGGAGGAGGCGAGCCTTCTCCTTGGTGGGGATGGGGCGGCAGCTCCTCAGGGAGGAGGGTCCTCGTGCAGGGATGTGGAGGAGGCACGGGGGTGGGGGGGAGGCTGCAGGGGGCACCACCCCTCACCCCCGCAGCCCTGCTGTGAGCTGACACAGCTCACACAGGGCACCACCCCGACACCCCTGACACCTGCATCGGCTGCCCCACTGGGCGGGAGGGCAGCAGGAGGGGGCAGGGGGTGCCCGCTGGCCTCTGTCCATGTGCTGTTCCCGCTGGCAGCACCCGGGATGTGCCCCCTCCCCAGCATCCAGCACCCCCAGAACTAAGCCACCGCCGCACCTCTTGGAAGCAGAGGGCCAGAGCCCCTCCCCTGAGTTCCACAGCCCCAGTCTCTCCTCTACTCCCCCAGCCCCAGGGCAGGGGCTTTCCCCTCTCACTTTCTTACTCAAGCCCTGTCTGAGCCCCTATGGTAAATTCTCTCGAAAGCACCTGACGGGGCTTCTGTGTCCCCAACCGGCCCTCAGGGCTACAGACGCCCCCAAACCCACACCTGCAAGCTTGGATCTATCGAATCACAGGGCGGTGCCTCTGGGTGTTCTGGGCAGGCAGTGCGCCTGGGGGTGGGATTGCAGATGGCAGGCAGGACCAGACCCTGGAACTCGCCCCCAGGGCCTCGCGCCTTCCCTGGGACTGAAGGTGGGGACAAGGCTCCGGCTTGTGGGTGACTGAGCAGGATGGCGCAGAGCTGGGCCAGAGGGACACTGGGCCCCAGGGCTCTCCCCCACACCCCACACCGTTCATCTGCGCCCCCACCCCCAAAAACTCCCTGCTGTCCTCGAAGCGCCTGGCCACCCCCTCTGCAGAGCCCCAGGGCTCTCCCCCACACCCCACACCATTCATCTGCGCCCCCACCCCCCTCTAGAGCTCCCCCTCCCCCTCGGAGCCGCCTGACCACCCACCTCCTGGCAGACGAGACTCAGTGACACGGTCCAGTCCAGGAGAGACGCAAGCAGCACCACAAGGTAGGCCAGCAGCCAGGGGTTCCTCCGGAACTGGGCCCACCCGATCAGGTAGCTCTGCAAGACAGATGGCGGCTGAGCGGGCGCAGCCAGTGCGAGGCCTGCACCATGTGGACGCTGGGGCGCTGGGCGGCCCCAGGGAGCCGCGTGGTCCCCGCGTGACTCGGAGCAGGAACTGGGCGCCGGGCGGGCAGGAGGCCACGCGCCTCACCCAGCCTGCTCGTGACCACGGGCGCGGCACTGACCCGCTCCAGCCTGTCCTCACAGCCGTCCTGCCTGTCTGGTCACCACCGCGGCTTGTGCATGGGGACAGTTCCGGAAAAACCAGGAACCAGTGCAGTGGCCCAGGGGCCAGCCTTGGGAGGGTGGGTTTGTCATCTGGGTGGCCGGCACCTAACTTTCTATCACTGACGCCCCCCAGAGGTCACTATTTGCAGATAAAACCCACGCTCTCTCCCACCTTCCGAGACTTCCCCAACGGACCGGCCATTCAAAAAAGGCCAATGAAAACTCACCACTTTCAGTTCCAGGTTAAAACCCCCAGACCTCCTAACCACATCATAGGCTAAAAAAGGAGAAATAAGACATTGCCTGGGGCCCTTGGTCACACACGCACTGAGGCTCACCCATGCCCCTCGGGGTCAGACCACAGAGGCTGAACTGCCCCCTGAAGGGACGCAGGCAGGGTGCAGCTGGCTCAGCCCTGGACGTGCCCGTGAGGCTGACGCAGTGGCGTCACGGCTGTTTATCAGAAGTGGTGGGAGACCTGGCCAGCAGCGGGGTCTCACTGGCGGGTCCCTGTGGCTCTGACGCCCTGACACAGCCCAGCTCGTGCCCCGCCCTGGCTTCTGGAAGGATCAGGGTCACCGAAGCCAGGCTGGCACACTGGCAGGGCATCTGTCCCGCCCCCAACACCAGCCCCGCCCCTCACCGGCCCCTCCCCTTGGGCTTCTCCCCGGACAGCGGGGCAGTGAGGCTGTGAAGAGACCCCTCCAGGGCCCACTTGATCAGCAGGGGTCTCTCCCCAGGGCAACACTGTGGACCCTCAGCCGTGCCCTCCCCGGGTCCCGTGAGGCTGCGCACCCCCATGGCTCGGCCGACCCCCATCAATGGTCTTGGAGGGGGAGGGCCGTCCAAGAGGCAGGTCTGTGCCCTGCGGGTCAAAGTGCACGGTTGGGACAGGCGGCTGGCTCCAGGAGGGGGAAGGATGAACCCGGGAAGCCGTGGCGGGGCGGGAGGGCAAGGTGGACGAGCTGGCCCCTCACCTTCACGGAGACGTCGGCTACAAAGACCAGCAGGCAGAGCGCCTCGACGCCCTCAGTCAGGCCGCAGGGCGGCTCCCAGGGGGCCGGGCGGTAGCGCACGTCCGAGGTGCGCGTGAGCGAGGAAGGGGTCTCGACGAAGGCCAAAGCCAGGATCAAGAAAATGGTGAAGCTCAGAATCCTGGAAAAGGAACCGAAACTGGTCAGAAGGCACGAACCAGCCACGCTCGGGGCCCAGAGAGCAGCCCAGCAGGCGGGATGCCTGGAAAGCGGCAGGGAAGAGACTCCACGGGTCCAAAGGCCGGGGCCCACACTTCCTGCTCCGGGGCCACCCGCGTGTGGTCAGACCACACACACCGGGTCCAAATTCAGGTGCCACGGCTGGCCGGAAGATTCTGGAAAGGAGCCCTCACCACAGAGGGGCCCTTTCTGCCTCTGCTCCAGTAAGAAGGGAAGACAGCGGCTCCTCGTCCACCCCAGGGAGGGGAGCCTGCCTGCCCCCCGAAAGCCCCCCAGGCCCGGCCGCAGGAGCCCCGTGGGGCGCGTGCCCGCTCACCACTGGCTGCTGCTGGAGTAGTACCACCTGTAGAGCCACAGAGACCGGGCGTCCATGCGGTGGTTGATGGAGCGATACTGGAAGTGGAGGTCACACGGGGCGGTGAGGGTCCCCTCGGTGCCACACCGCACAGCCAGCCCATGCAGGGCAGCCCCTCACCCCACCACACGTCCACGGCAGGGACACAGCCCGGCGATCACAGAGTCCACTCCACAGGGACTGGGGGCTCGTGGCCACCCAGCAGGGTCAGACCCTCCCAAGCTGCAAGGTTTCCTGGCAGAGGGAGAACGCCCAAGGGCCGGACTCCGGGGCCAGCCAGTGGACGGACCCCGGCCTGCTGGATGCACAGCTGTGCACACAGCTGTGTCTGCCCGTGAGGCTCTCCTCACTTCTGTGCAAGGCCGACCCCGCCCCGCCTCAGCTGGGTCACCCTCCAGGATGCCGCCAGCCTCATCCCCAGCTGGCTCCCACAGTCTATCTCCCTGATTAACCCGGGGTGTCGTCTGCAGGCAAAGGAAGGTCATGCCACCTCTGGGTATCTTTCAAAGAACCCAGAGCAGTACGGCACACGACAGGCCTGGGCAGATGGTGAATCGGCAAAATGAGTGACCAGGGACCCAGAAGGGCACCTGGCGCACGTCTCCTAAGGAGGGCTGGAGGGGACCAAGCCCTAAATCCCGGTCAGCACGGGGGCGACGACTGTATGGCCCAGCAACCACAGCTTGGCCCCAGGATGGCAGGGGTGAAGGGGCCAGCGGAGCAGCGCCTGCCCAGCCCCCACAAGCCCCAGGGCAAGCGCCCGCCCAGCCCCCACAAGCCCCAGGGCAAGCGCCCGCCCACCCACCTGGATGGCGTCTTCGATGAGGACCACAGCCTGGTCCAAGCACAGATCCCGCCTGGCCGCGGCGCCTGTGGGCAGAGGGGACACGGCGGGTGAGGAGTGGGATCGGGAGATGCTCGCCCAGCCCAGGACTCCTGGGGAGAGCAAGGCGAGGACCTAGCTGCAACCTTTCAGAGGCTCTGGAATGAGATGCCTGCGCCCTGGGCGGGGCAGGGTCTGAACGACAGGCTCCGGGCCCAGGACAGGAGTGGCCCCCACAGTGCCCATCTCCCCGTCCAATGGGGGTGTTAACATCCGCCCAGCTGGGCCCCCAAGGCGAGTGCAGGACCCCCAGGGCCAGCCTGGCGCATGCACTGTGTTCATGGTCCCCCTCCCCACGCCGTCCCACCGCGGGCCTCCGGGCGGCCTTTGTCAGGACACCGCGGCCCAGCTGCCTTGACTGCGAGATGGGGTGGTGCTCCCAGCCAGCCGCCTGCCAAACAAGGGCACGGGTCTCACACTGCCACTTCAGCGTCACGTCTAGAAGCCCGAGGTGCTGCGTGACCCTCCACCAGATACGGAGACCTAAGAAGGGCCTTCTGGGGTCATCGTGTCCCCCTAATTCCCCCCCACCCCGGCTCGTGTCATGAGCCCACAGGGCCAGGTGGCCACAGCCAAGTCACCCCAAGGGCAGGAGCCGAGGGAGCCTTTGCCAACCGGACAGGGGCCATCAGGGGCCAGGGAGGACCGACTACGAGGGGCCTTTGGGCAGGACAAGTCGAGGGCTCCAACCTCAGCCCGGTACCCCAGTCCCCCCATCAGGGAGCTTCGGGCTGCGCACCTGGTCGGTGCCCTTGGCCGGGCGTGCTGCCTGCCGCCTGGTGAGCAGGGGCGCCGCTCCGACTCTGCACCGGACCACTCCCTGACACAGGGGTGTGAGAAAGGCATGAGGAGCTGCAGCCCAGGGAGGCAGGGAACCCCTCAGAGAGGCCGCGGGGGGCGGGCGGGGCGCAGCCCAGGTACCCAGGACACAGAGCCGGCACACAGCCCCCAGCGGCTCGCAGGGCTTTGAGACGAGCTGAACTAACCAGTCACCATTCCTGTTGAAGACTACTCTCACGTCTGGTCCCTGGAGGTCAGCAGCTGCCAAAACCACCCTTCATGGGTACCAAGAGAAGACAGAGAAGCAGAGAGATGCCCAAGAAAGGGGACGCTGGACACCTGGGCAGAGCTCCAGACCACTGCCAACTCTTGTCTGCCGTCCCCAGGTAGGCTGTGTCACTGTCCTCCGAGCCCGTGCAGCGGGGTCCAGGAACCAATGGGGGACATGGGGGACCATGGACAGAGACAGGGGGCGGGACTCTGCCATCACCCTGCTGTGTCACCTAGAACAAGCACCATGTCCGTCGGCACCTCGGGGTCCCCCCACAGACAACCTCCACGCTCACCCCCAGGGGCCCAGGAGTTCCCCGGGGGCAGGCTCTGAGGGTGGCGACCGCTGCTTCCCCGGAAAGCCTCCCGGGCACGCTGCGATCTGAGGCAGCTCGGTTTTGCTCCCTGCTGCGTCCACTGAGCCCAGGCCGCCGCGGGGCACACAGTGGCTGGGGACGCCTGTCGACCCACAGCCAAGGGGCACCTGGGGAGGCAGAACGGTCTGAGGGCCCCCATATCATGAAAACCCAGGTGAGAGACGGAGCTCGGCCTGAGGGGACCCAAGGAGACGAGCTGCCTGCATAAGACAGGCAGCCAGAGGCCCCAGAGCTTGCTCCAGGACACGGACTGGGGGCCGCTGGAGGGGCTCGCTCAACTCTGGCCACCCGGCCCTTGAAGCGCCAGACCCCCCAGGGCCCTCCCGCCCTGTCCTCCTGTTCCCCCCGCAGCAGCCTTCCACCTGCACCTCATAGCTTCCCCCGGGTCCCCCCAACCCCAGCAGAGAGTCCACACTCCACCCGCCTCCTCCCCTGCCGCTTCCTCCAGCCTGTGCCCTCCTCGCCACTCACCCCAAACTTGGCTCCACCAAGGCCAAGCTCTCCAAAGCCTCCACGCCCTTGCCCAGGCACCATCAGCCCTGCCAGGAGCACCATCCTGCAGCTTGGCGGTCTAGGAACTCACTGCCCCAGGGTGGGGTGCAGGGGGCAGGCAATCACCTGTCCACACTCCCATCTCCCCACTGGGCATACCAGGGAGGATGTCAGAGCACAGAGGACAAGAGGGTTCAAACACTGTGTCCCACGTCAGCCCTGCCCTGGTCCTCCTGCCCCAGGCCTCCCCTTCCCAACACCCCAGAATAAATCCCCTCCCGCGCTGGCTCCAGCTCCCCTCACCCTCTGGCTGGGCCTGTGTGACCCTGGGCGAGTCCCCTCCCGAGCTGGCTCCAGCCCCCTCACTTCCTGGCTGGGCCTGTGTGACCCTGGGCGAGTCCCCTCCCGTGCTGGCTCCAGCCCCCCTCACCCCCTGGCTGGGCCTGTGTGACCCTGGGCGAGTCCCCTCCTGCGCTGTGCCTCAGTTCCTGCAGGCCCTACACAACAGGACTGATGTGCAGGCTGAATGGGTTACTGTAGCTAACGTGCTACGCACAGTAAGCCCTTCATCAACACTCACTATCAGTATTCTTCTCAAAGCCCCTTCTATAGCATAGCAATCCCTTGTCCTCTGACTTTTCCATAACCAGTAAGAGGGTCATTCCCTGACCAGGAAAGGGAAGAGAAAACGACTATCCCCACCCTGCAGTCGTGGTCCATGAGGAGGGGCTGAATTGGGACCTGACCACAGGGGCTCACTGGGGCCCGAGGGGCACCCAGCAGCAGCCTTCCCCCACCTTTGTTCCTAGGAGAGTCTGGCTGTAGGCCAGACAGACCCTGAGTTCAGGGTCCTATCCAGCAGCCCTGCATGGGAGCTGGGGGTAAACTCAGTGAGGGTCCCCAGAGCCTGGCTGGACAGCCTGGCCAGGGAAATCCAGAACACAGGGTGTCTTGTCTGTTCTCAGAAGCCCTCACCAAGGCTACAGGGTCTGGACAAAGAGCCCTCCCCAGAGTACCCCCACACCAGCCACACTGCCTGCCCGGGTTCTTGTCTCTACAGTGAGGGTCTCATCTTCCTGGCCGTGCATTCTCCCGGGGCTGGACCTGCAATGATCACAGTTCTCTGCTCAGAATGGCTATCGGCACCAGTGAGCACCAACTCTGCCACCGGGCCAGGCATCTAGACTCTCTCTGAATCCTCACCAGGGCCCCCCTCCAGGGCAGCCCCAGTGACCACCTCCGTTTTACGAAGACTCAGAAAGGTTGGCTTCATCGATTCAATGGACGTGAGTTTGAGCCAACTCCAGGAGATGGTGAAGGACAGGGAAGCCTGGCGTGCTGCAGTCCATGGGGTCGGCAAGAGCCAGACACGACTGAGAGACTGAACAACAACAGAAAGGTTAGACCTACCAAGGTCACACAGCCAGGAAGTGGCAGCACCAGAAAGGCACCCGGACCTCCAGACACAAAGTCTGCTCCCCCTGAATACCACCATGTCCTATGTCCCTTTTCCGGGGCCCTGGGAGGCTTGGCACAGGCTGGATGGAGAACTGTCCTGGGACAGGCTCTGAGATGGGCAGGTGGGCATATTTCCTATCTCCGGTCAGGCACTCACCCCAACAGCCGGGCACACAGTACAGACCCCCCGCAGGCAGGAGCCCAGGCGGCCCCTTAAGGAGCACCCCATGTGGGACAGCAGCAGCTGCGACAGGTCCCAGGGCTGTGATCTTGCACCAGATGTGGACATTCTCGGGGTCTTAGTTTCCCCCTTCATAAAAGGAGGCTGAAGCCCTTCCCTCCCAAATCCAGCACCCAAAGCCCCTGGGATCTGACAGGGACAGAAAGCCTCCACCCTCCCAGGCCTCCCCAGGAATTAGCAGTCTTTCTGCCGATAAACAGGAAGGGCAGGCCAGAGCTGCGGAGGGCAAAGGCAGGAAGCCACCCCGGTTTGGGAAGCCTCACAATTCACTCCCAGCTGGATTTCACCTCGGCCACTTCCTGGCTGTGTGACCTTGGGTAGGGGAACGCCCCTCTCTGTGCCTCACTTTCCCGGATAAGAACTGGGGAAAACGGAAGTAGGTCGTCCTAGGAGTCACCAAGGCGATCTACGGAAAGTACGAAGCCCCGAGCCCACGGAGGGGACTAGGGGGTGGGGCGGGGGGACGGGGCTGGCCGCTCCCGGGCTGAGCGAGGCCTCTCTGTCCAGCCGGTCGGTGGAGCAGGGAGAGACCACCCCCCTCTCCCAGCAACCCCGCGCCCCCAGCTCCCAGGCCGGGATCGGGGTCCGCATGGCGCAGCCGCCCAGCCCTCCTCAAGGCCCGATCGGACCCCGGCCGGGGGAGAGGGGGGCGCGCCCGCAGCGACAGCAGGGACGCGACACGGGCCGCCGGGAACCCGACGCGCCGCCCCCGCGAGGCCCGGCCCCTCCCCAGGCCGCGGCTCACCAGGGCTCTCTTGGACGCTGCTGCAAGTGAGTACGCCCCTTGGGCAGTCGCGGCCGCTGCCGCCGCGGGCCCGGCTCAAAAGGGGTTCCGACTCTTCCAGGGTGTCCGCCATAGGGTCTCCGCCTGCCACCCGGACCGCGCAGAGGCGCTAAACGCGAGCTCCACCGCGCAGGCGCATTGCCCCCGCCCCGGGGTTCGGGCGGAGGCGGGGACAGCACTGTGATGAAGGGGCGTCCCTTCCCACCAGCCAGTAAGGATGGAGAGCTTGCTCATGGAGGCGGGACTTACCCGACTCCACGCCCCCTGGTGGGCGGGGCTCAACTTCCTGGTGGGAGGGGCTATAAAGGCCTAGGGGCGGGCAGAAGCGCGTTCTTAACGGGTGGTCCAGCCGGCTCAGTCCGCCCCACGTGGGCACGGGTTAGGAATGCTCATTCTTGGGCCGGCTCGACCCACCTTCATTGGAAGGACTGATGCTGAAGCTGAAACTCCAATACTTTGGCCACCTGATGCCAAGAACTGACTCATTGGAAAAAACCCTGATGCTGGGAAAGATCGAAGGTGGGAGGAGAAGGGGAGGACAGAGGATGAGATGGTTGGATGGCATCACCGACTCAACAGACATAAGTCTGAGTAGGCTCTGGGAGTTGGTGATGGACAGGGAAGCCTGGCGTGCTGCAGTCCATGGGGTTGCAAAGAGCCAGACACAACTAATTAGTATCCTTAATTACATCAGCAAAATCTCTTTTGCCATCTAACCCACCACAACCACAAGCATGATGGGGAGGGAGAGGTCATGGGACCCAAAATTCTGCCTCCCACAGAGTTCTGAAATAAGAAAAAGATTAAATTCCCCATAAGTGGTGGTGTTCAGTCGCTAAGTCATGTCTGATGCTTTGTGACCCCATGGACTGCAGCACACCAGGCTTCCCTGTCCTTCATTATCTAGAGTTTGCTCAAATTCCTGTCCATTGAAGTTGGTGATGCCATCCAACCATCTCATCTTCTGTCCCCCACTTTTCCTGCCCTCAATCTTTCCCAGCATCATGGTCATGGGAAAGGGGCGAAGGATAAGAACCAGAAGCTCACAAAAGAAGAAATATGAATAATGAGTGCTTGAAGCAAAGCTCCACCTGGTTAAAACAAAGATACACAAATTGCAGTAACAATGAAATCAGTGAGCCCATCACTTGGCAAGTATTTAAAAGATGATACAGCCCTGGTGGGCAAGACTGTGGTTATCCCAGGATGGTAGAGAGAAATCGCAGGACGTGTTTGTGGGTTTGGTTTGGGTTTGTTTTTTTGTTTTTTTTTAATCAGTTTGTATCTTCAAACCTGGGAAAAAGTAAGATATTTTTATTCTGAAAAAGCAAATAATAGATGCACACAGCTCTGGGCTTCCGTCTTGGCTCAGACAGTAAAGAATCTGCCTATAGTGCAGGAGACCCGGGTTTGTTCCCTGGGTCAGGAAGATCCTCCAGAGAAGGGAATGGTAACACACTCCAGTGTTCTTGCCTGGAGAATCCCATGGACAGAGGAGTCTGGTGGGCTACAGACAGACCATGGAGTTGCAGAGAGTCGAACACAACTAAGCAACTAACACTTTGCAAAAATGGCCCATCCCCCAAGGACTCATCTTTATTGCAATTAAAGAATTCCTTTGATGTTTATACAAACTCACGAGGCCAGAATGGAATGCAGTGCTGAGTAAGCATTTACGTGGACTTTGTGGTGCAAGCAAGGCTGGTTTGGATGCTGAACACAGAGTTAACACAGGAGCTCTAGCAAAAGGGAAGACAGGAACAAGGCTTCTGAGATGCCAATGTATGTCCTTGGTAGAACCAAACTGTCCCTGGGGCGCAGACAGATGGCCTCTGGGCCATGTCCATTGCTAGTTAGTTGGTCAGCCTTAGACTGTGGGGGAGTAAAGCCTGGGAGGGTCCTCTGGGTAGGCTGCTGGAGTGCCATGTGTGCACCTCCTGGGACCCGGGGCCCCAGCTAAGAGGGGCAGGGCCAAGGGAGCAGTGGTGGCCTGGGAGTGAAACCAGAGGGACACCAGCCTGGTCTTATGTTACTACTCCAGGCAAGTCATGGCCCTTCTGGGTGCCTCAGTTTCCCCTTCTGTGAAATAGGATCAAAACAAAACCAAGACAGCTGTGAAGCTTGAAGGGGATTGCACTGGCCCTCAGGAGTCCCTGGGCACTCACAGCTCCCCGCCTCGCCACCTGTCAAAAGCAACGTAACCTTGGCTGAAGTCCAGCCCCTGGGTAAGCTGCCTCCTCCACGTCCAGCCACTGTGAAGTTGACCAGGAGCCATCACTCAGCCAGTCGTGCCCAGCAAGTGTACTGAGAACCTACTGTGCCGCAGACACCAGGCTGGGTGCTGGGATACAGCAGTGAATAAAACAGGCGCTTAGGACGTGACATTCTGACTGCTGCTTCTGCTGCTGGACTATCGGAGGGCATGTCACACACCCCCTCGGCCTGGCTCCCCATCTATAAAGTGGGGAGAGACTTACAGCAGCCTCACGTGGCTGGTAGACTTCCCTGGTGGCTCAGACGGTAAAGAATTCGCCTCCAGTGCAGGAGACCGGAATTCAATCCCTGAGTCGGGAAGATCCCCTGGAGAAGAAAATGGCAACCCACTCCGCTATTCTTGCCTGGAGAATCCCATGGACGGAGGAGCCTGGCGGGACACAGTCCTTGGGATCACAAAGAGTTGGACACGACTGAGCGACTATCATACACATGTGACTGTTGAGAAGGTTCAAGCAAGGTGACGCATGTCAGGCGCTGGACAAAGCGGGGCGCTCAGTGACGAGGGCCGGCAGGCCCTCTGAGCTCCCTGTCGGTCCAGTGGAGGAGGCCGACAGAAAAGGAAAAAAGGGTGCCGTGATGGCATTCCCCAAGCTTGCAGGGAGGGAGGCAGACTCAGCGGGCTCTCTCCACACGCCCCGCAAAAGGCCATGGGATGGGGAAACTGAGGCCAGAGGTGACAGAGCTTGCCAGGATCTCCTGCTGTCTGTGGGTGAGGTTGTAGGAGGTCACCAGGCTTCTTACCAGCTCTGTCCGTGGGTCCTTCTGGTGCCCCAGACTGGGAAGCAAGCCTACAGGAGACCTGGGGTGTCAGCTGACACCCCATCCCCATTTTCCTCTCTCCTTCCTCTTCCTGCCATGGGCCTGCTGGCCCTCATCCACAGCCTGATGCTGAGCAGGGCCCCTTGGGTCTCCTGTGCACAAATATCCCGATTTCATGTGCTGCTTATGGCCTTTCCTGGTGGCTCAGAGGTAAAGAATCTGCCTGCAATGCAGAAGACACAGGTTTGATCCCTGGTCAAGAAGATTCCCCTGGAGAAGGAAATGGCAACCCTGCTCACCATGGGGCTGGGTCTCCCCTGTCAACTGCAGGAGCGGCAAGCAGACACCCGTGGTTTGTGCATGCTTGTGTGTGTATGTGCTCAGCCACTCGATCGTGTCCCACTCTACGACACCATGGACTACAGCCCACCAGGCTCCTCTGGCCATGGTTTATGTGCCCATAAAGCCACTGTAGCTTCATGGTTTAACTCATTCAGTCACTCATTCATCCATGCATCTATTGAGTACCTTCTGCATGCTAGGAATCATTCCTGTTGATTGAATAAGACAAAAACTGCTCTTCAGAACAGTTTCAAATGATTTCTAAAAGCACACAGAAAGGGCTTCCCTGGTGGTTCAGTGGTTAAGACTCAGCACTTCCAAAGCAAGGGACACGGGTTCAATCCCAGTTCAGGAAACTAAGATCCCATATGCAAGTAAGGCAACACCAAAACAAAAAAGCAAGTAGAAAAACATTTAAATCACCCGTCCTCAAAGGGAAAATCTTTCAGCTCTGAATTCACATCCTTGTCCACAACCGCCGTCCTGAGCTCAAGTAGCCCCACACCCTTGCCAAGCCTCAGTTTCTATTTCCATAAAATGGAGACAATGAGAGCGGCCACTCCCATTTGCAGAGACTAAGGACATATGACGGGGCCTCAGACCCCGTTCCTGCTCCTCCCCTGCCTCCCTCCTCCACCATCTCTGGGAGAAACGTAACTCAGTGTTTTAAGATCACAAAGAATTCTCAAGGCCCTTGTCATACTTCATTCCTGAAATGACCACCAAGATTAGCAAAGCAACGATCCTACCTTTGCACTTGGGGAAACTGAGGCTCAGAGAGGTCACGTGCTTTGTCTACAGCCACACAGTGAGTGAGGGACTCAGTGGACATCAAGCTTTCTGGAGCCTGGGAAGAGAGTATGTCAGCTGAGCATGGGGCCAAAATCTGGGGCATTGGTGAGAAAGACATCACGTGTGCCCTGGGGACCAGCCCCTGGGAAAACCATCTGCTTCCCAGGCTGGGCATAGACTGCACGGGCTATTTTGAGTTCTCCCACACATGACACAAACAGCAGGAATCTGGGGAGACCCGGGTCGTTGGTCGCGATGGGAACCGAGAGGCCAAGGGAAGAGTTGTGGGTGACGAGGGTCAGCAAGTCAGGGGCAGGAGGGCAGAGCCCAGAAGCCTTCGCGGTTGGGGTGCCTGCTGGAGAGAAGGCCCGTGGGGAGCCCGAATGAGAGCCTGGGAGACAGGGGGCCATGTCAGGCTGGGAGGAATCCGAGGCCTTTCCAGGGCAGGCTAGCATACCCAGGTTCCCCTGGGCTGGGAGCCCAAGACAGGGTTTGGGCGGTGGGTTGGGACGATGATGCTTTTGAACTGTGGTGTTGGAGAAGATTCTTGAGAGTCCCTTGGACTGCAAGGAGATCCAACCAGTCCATTCTAAAGGAAATCAGTCCTGAATATTCACTGGAAGGACTGATGCCTAAGCTGAAACTCCAATACTTTGGCCACCTGATGGGAAGAACTGACTCATTGGAAAAGACCCTGATGCTGGGAAAGATTGAAGGTGGGAGGAAAAGGGGACAGCAGAGGATGAGATGCTTGGATGGCATCACCGACTTGATGGACATGAGTTTGAGTAGGCTCTGGGAGTTGGTGAGCATGTTATGTTCTTAGTCGCTCAGTTGCGTCTGACTCTTTAGGACCACGTGGACTGTAGCCCACCAGGCTTCTCTGTCCACGGGGATTTTCCAGGCAGGAGTACTGGAGTGGGTTGCCATTTCTTCCTCCAGGGGATCTTCCTGACCCAGGGATCAAACCCAGGTCTCCTTCGTCTCCTGCATTGGCAAGTAGGTTCTTTACCACTGCCCCACCTCGGAAGCCCCCACAAGGGCATATTATTTAGCCATAAAAAAGAACGAGGTGCTGACTCCTGACAATAATTACGCTAAGGGGAAGAATCAGATGCATAAGACCTTGGATTGTAGGATTCCATTCATATGAGATGTCCAAGAGAGGTAAACCCACGGAGATGAGACAGGCAAGTTGGTGATTGCCGGGCCTGGGGCAAGGGAGAGTAGGGAGTGACTGCTGATGGACAGGAGGTTTCTTTTGTGGGTGATGAGAGTGTTCTGAAATTAGAGGGCGATGGTGGTTGCACAACCTTGTGAACATACTAAAAACCACTGAATTGTATACTTTAAAGAGGTGAGTTTTATGGTGTGTGTGTCAGCTGGGGGTCAGTCGTGTCTGACTTTTCAACCCCATAAACTGTAGTCTGCCAGGCTCTTCTGTATATGGGATTTTTATGGTAAGAAAATTCATTGAATCTGAGTTCTAGGGACTTCCATGGTGGTCCAGTGACTAAGACTTTATGGTCTTAGGGATTCGATGCCTGGTCAGGGAACTAGATCCCACAGGCCACAACTGAGTTTGCATGTCACAGCTAAAAGATCCTGCCTGCCACCACGAAGACTGAAGATCCCACATACCTACACTAAGGCCCGGCTCAACTCAATAAATCAATTAATTAAAACATAATAAAGCAAAACAAACAAACAAAAATCTCAATTCTGAAAAACCTACACAGAGAGGCCATCTTTACGTGAGACAGTCTGGGAGGGCCTCTGGGAGGAGGTGACATTTTAGCTGGGGTCTGAAGGATGAGGAGGAGTTGCCCACGGGTCAGGGCAGGAGAGGGCATGGCATTTAAGGGGAGCGACAGCGGGCTGAGGACAGTATGCTGGAGGGGAGGGGCCGAGGTAGAGCGAGGGGGCAGCAGCAGACCCCACAGGGTCCGGCATCCCAGCTAAGGGGTAGCTGCTTCTGAGAGCAACAGAGTGCATCTGGAGGGTCTGAAGCTCAGGAGACAAACATGATGAGATTTATTGTTTGCAAATGTGGTGGTTGGAGGGGGTGGGTTAGAGGGGGAGGGGGCAGACACCTCCCCCCCCGACAGGAGACCACATGGCCCATAGGAATCCCTTGGGACTGGAGGTGACCCAGTACAAATATGTCTCAACCCCATGTCTTAAAAGGTAAGGTGAGCAGGAGACTGCAGGGCAGGGACGGAGCAGACACTGCAGACTCCTGGAAGTGGCCTGGACTTTGAACTTGCTGCCAGGCCAGCTGCCCAGGCTCCTCTTGGGGCATGGGCCCAAGGGACAGAGGCCACCAGGACCAGGGAAACGGTCCGCAGACGGGGAGGGACCAGGAAGCATCCAGGCTGAGGAGGGCGGGTCCTGCCAGGGATCTAACCAGGCCAGTGGACCTGACAGGTCATGGTCAAGGTCTGCTCTGTGGGTGGAGGGGAAGTCCCCACACGACT
The DNA here is from genome assembly GCF_029378745.1 of Bos indicus. NCBI lineage: Eukaryota > Metazoa > Chordata > Mammalia > Artiodactyla > Bovidae > Bos > Bos indicus. Next base: position 46,895,200 of record NC_091788.1, on the reverse strand, counting down.
CAGGAACACGTGAGCTCCTCAGAGAGCTGGCAACGTCCAGGCAGCTGGAGCTGGGAAGGAAACTTCACTGCCCTTCAGAGCTGGCTGAGGGAGCCGCACTGGACCCATTCATCCCGCATTGAGCGGCTTCGGGACGTGTGCCTGTCCTCTGGCAGGGCTTCAGGGGAGGGCTTCCTGGAGGAGGTGACATTTGAACGGGGCCCTGAAGATGATGGAAGTCCTCCAGGGACCAGCAAGTAGGGGGAACTCACGAGCACACAGGTTGGAAAAGGCCTGTATCAACTGGAGAACTGAGCAACTAGGAACCGCCCCAACTGTCTGGGGCGGAGGTTGGAAAGTTGGGGGGACTCCTCCTGGAGAGTCATCACCCTGGGGTCTCTCTGCCAAGAGGCCCCTCCAGCTGGGCTGACCTGAGATGGACCAGCGAGTCCGTAACTGGCCAGATCCCTTTGACTCCTGGCTCTGCTTGTCCACCTGCCTCCGCTCCCTGAGGCCCTTCCCCACGTGAGGCTGCAGGTAGCACGGGTGACCATGGAGGTGAGGGAACCCCGAATTTCTGCTGGGAGGGGTTTGGGGCACTTCAGAGCCAGGAGGGCGAATGTTCACCTGGGATGACCCTAACCATCTCAGGGAGAGGCCCCTTTGCAGCCCCCTGGTAGGAAATGCCCCCGCAGAGAGAGACCTTCAAGACAGGCCGTCTCGCCCTCCCTGTGGTCAGCCAGCCCACCGGCACAGAAGGGGGAAGGCTGCAGTACCAGCTCGGGGCCCAGGGCTCAGGCGGGAGCTGAATCCAGCCCCGCTCGCCCTTCTCAGTAGAGTGCACTGAGGGCTGTGATGGTGGCCCTGCCCACAGCTCTCTCCACTGGGCCTGGCAGTCTGGCAGTGGGGGCCCGGGAAGACCCAGACCCCTGTGGGTCTCACGCTCTGCTCTGTGGCACTGCTCGTTTCTACTGAAGAGCCCACTTTAAGATGCCATCAGGACTTTCAGAACAGCTGTTTCTGCTCCTGTTGGTTTTCACTCGCTAAGTCGTGTCCGCTTCTTTGCGACCCCATGGACTGCAGCACACCTGGATCCTCTGTCCTTCCCCATCTCCCGGAGTTTGCTCGAACTCATGTCCATTGAGTCAGTGAGGCTATCCAATCATCTCACCCTCTGCCTCTCCCTTCTCCTTCTGCCTTCAATCTTTCCCAGCATCAGGATCTTTTCCAGTGAATCGGCTCTTTGCATCAGGTGGCCAAAGGACTGGAGCTTCAGCTTCAGCGTCAGTCCTTACAGTAAATATTCAAGGTTGATTTCCTTTAGCCTTGACTGGTTTGATCTCCTTGCTGTCCAAGGTCAAGAGCCTTCTCCAGTGTCACAGTTTGAAAGCATCAGTTCTTCAGTACCATTTCCATTTCAAGTGGACTCAAAGGCAGTTTGGGGGAGATAGAACAGTGATGTTATCATATTTTGATCACCCCCAATTCCCTTATAAAAACGAACAGAGCACCAGGAAGAAAGACTTCAGGCTTGACTGATATGCTGGCATCCCTGAGGGTAGACAGCAGAAACTCTGTCTACCCTGAAACTCCTGAAACACCTCTCAGGGAGGTGGTCCTGCAGGGAGCAGCGACAGAATGTCAGACATGCACCTGGTTGCTCCTTCTATTTGTAAGGAGAGAAGGTCAGAGATGTGGGTCCACACTGCCTTGTCAGCAGGGCTTAATGGATGGTCAGAGACTCCGAAGGAACAAGATTGGACGGTTGGTCACAGGAGGTCAGGAGAAGAGGCCAGAGGAAGAGCCTCTCGGAGTGGGCACAAGGCAGCCAGACAGGTGTCCGTATCTCGTGTAAGTGCTGACCAGAGGCCACCTTCACGGAGGAGACTCTCTGTCATCAGAGGGACAAGATGGTCTGTCTGATGGCATCAGCCAGCCTGTGTCCCCAGCCACCCTACTTTGCCTGGGCCCAGCAACCCAAGCTTCTCTGCAGTGAAGCTGACCAGCAACACCCCCCGCCATTGCTATGGGGCCCAGCTACCCCATCGGAGGACATCATTCCCCAGGGGACTGCCAGCCCCCTGGTGGCAGGTTGATTTGACTGGACCACTTCCATCATGGAAGGGGCAGTGATTCGATTTTCCTGGAATAATCACTTGATCTGAACAGGAATTTGCCTTCCCTGCCTGAGGAAACCTCCATCCATGGACATCTGGAAGCTTCTTGGCCATTATTATATGCCCACAACACACACTGCTTCTCATCAAGGAACTCACTTCTCCACAAATGAAGGGTATCATCAGGATTAAGCCGCTGGCTCCTCTGTCTCACCACGTTCCCCATCATCCTAAGCATCACTGAATGAAGGGATGGCCCTTTACTGGCTGAGTGATGATGCTTTGCTGTTTCCAGAATACCATTTATGTGCCTAAAGAAGAGATGAAGTAGGGGGTTACTGTACCAGCAGGTATGACTGGTCCTGGTTCCAAGGGGGAACGCCACAGAGAGCGAGTCCAGAAGATTCTCTGGGGCATCTCTGAAAACTCTCATGTCCTGCAGTACAAACCCAGGGGAAACCTAAATGACCCATGAAGGGCATAGATCCTTCAGGAATGAAGTATTGGTCACCTCACCAGGCAAAGAACCAGGATGAGCTCAGATGGGGAAATGGGTATAGAATGAAAAGAGGAAAAAGAAGGTGTATCTACCTAGTTGGAATTACAGGACTAAGGCTGTCTGTGTTTTCTCCCTAGATCCAGTTGATAGTCCAATGACTATAAAGTGGGTTAATAGCAGCTCAAGGGACTTCCCCGGTGGTCCAGTGGCTAAGACGCTGCACTCCCAATGCAGGGGGCCCAGGTTCAGTCCCCAGTCGGGGAACTAAATCCCATATGTCAAAACCGAAGGTCCTGTGTACAGCAAGTAAGACCCAGAAAAACTGAGTAATTAAATAAATTTTTTTAATTAAAAAAAATACACTGGTTCAACCAATATCTAGTATTTTAAGTCACAAGATATAAAAGGGGATTGCAGCTCAGCTGGAAAACACCACCTAGAGTGGAACTTTGCATCTCCTTTTTTGGAAGGAGATTTAGTGTATCTTTGATTGTACAGGGGACAATGGGGTTCTGTTAGGTAGAAAGATATTGTTTTCTGTATGCAAAAGTTAAATTAAGGGATCCCCTCACACCCATTAGAACAGCTATCATGAAAAAAAAGGATAGAAAATAACTGGTGTTGGTCAGGATGTGGAATGATTGGAAGCTTTGTGCAGTGTTGGTGGGAATGTAAAACAGGGAGCGAATGGTCCCCCCGAAAATTAGAAAGATCACGTGACCCAGCAATTCTGATTCTGGGTATTTCCCCAAGAGAATGGAAAGCAAGCTCTCGAACAAGTATTTGCAACCCAAATATGGAAGCAATCCAAGTGTCCAAGGACAGATGAACGGATAAACAGAATGTGGTCCATCCATACAGCAAAATGTCGTTCTGCCTTAAAGAGGAGAGACGTTCTGCCATTTGCTACCATGTAGATGAACCTCAAGCATGTGATGCTAAGTGAAATAAGCCAGTCACGAAAGGACAGATGCTGCACGACTCCACTCGTGTGAGGTCCCTGGAGACGTCACATTCATGGAGACAAAATAAGATGCTGGGGGCCAGGGGCTGGGGAAGGGGACGGGGAGTTCGTGTTTAATGGGCACAGAGTTCCAGTTTTACTAGATAAAGAGTTTTGGAGATGATGGAGGAGATGGCTGCTCAGCACCATGAATGTACTTAAGGCCACAGAGCTGTGTGCTTAAAAATGGGGACTTCCTGGTGGCCCAGGAGATAAGAATCTACCTGCTGAGTCAGGGGACATGGACAGGTTCGATCCCAGGCGCAGGACGATTCCACGAGCCACAACCACTGAGCCCACGCGCCTAACGCTCGGCGGCGACGAGAGGAGCCGCCGCAACGAGAAGCCTGCGCACCGCGACTGGAGCAAGCCCACGCAAAGCGGCAAAGACCCAGAACAGCCAAAGCTTTAAAGATTTACTTTAAAAAGCAATTAAAAATGTCAAGTTTTCTGTTAGATGCATTTTACCATCATTTATTTAAAAATATACTGGAATTTTATTTTTTTTTAATTTTTAATGACTTGAAATATACACACATACCAATCAGCATAATCTGTTCAGCTGGCTCAGGCCTCAGGGGGGAAATTCCAGATCAAACAGCTGTATGAGGAGCTAAACAATTCTGAGTGTTATCTGGAAAACAGCTACTTCTGCCAGAAAGTTTCAGAAACATGGCCTCCCCCAAAGAGGAGACAACAGGGCACTCAGACTGGAGAACAACTCCCCGATTCTGCACTAGACCCATGGAAACTGTGACTAATTCCATGTGGGGATCAAGGCATATTTTTGTCTTGGGTGTCCACATGCACCAATAGCGGGCCCAGCGGAAACGCAGAAAGTGACCCCGGTACTTAGTGCAATGTCATTCCTCGCCTGCCTCCCTCCTGGCCCCCCAAGTCAAGAGTGGGTTTACACCAGCACCCCCCCGACCCCGACTGCCAGCCTGTCCTCTCCCCCTCAAGTCACCCTCTCTGGGGCACCTGCAAACATCTTGCTATTGTCATGGTAACCCAAAGATGGAGGCTGGGGGCTGGTGAGCGGAGGACCAGACGGCTCAAAGCCAGGCAGAAGCGAATTCTCGAGTCTTTTTCTTCCTGTTCCACTTCCCCATCTCTGGGTAGTGCTTTCTGGGACCACCTCTCACACAAACTTCTTGCAGCCCCCCCACAAGAAGTTAAGCATAGTTAAAGGGGAGGTGTGGGCTGTGCTGGGCTGTCTGCCCCGCCCCACTGGGTCCTCCCTAGGGGACGCTGCACCAAGCGTTTCCCCAGTGTCTGCACCCACACCGGTGGGTGAGTGTCCAGGGTCCAGACCGGTAGTGACTGCTTCTCGCATCCTGTGGTCCCAGCCTTCCAGGTGTCCATGGTCCAGCCCCACCCACTTTCCTGTATGAAAGCCCTCATTTCCCTGATGATGTGATGTCTGCTTCCTGATCTAACTCGGAGACAGAGAAACAGAGAGAGAAATGCTGCCGGGGACTATTGCTGTTCAGTCGCTCAGTCATATCTGACTCTTTGTGACCCCATGGACTGCAGCCTCCCAGGCTCCTCGGTCCATGGAATTTCCCAGGCAAGCATACTGGAGTGGGTTGCTATTTCCTTCTCTGGGGGATCTTCCCAATCCAGGTATCGAACTCACGTTTCCTGCATGGCAGGTGGATTCTTTACCACTGCACCAACAGGGAAGTTGCAGCAAGGGAACCTATAACTTAAAATAGGAAAAAGAAGCAGATCAACCCCTGCACCTAGTTGGGTTCTGATTCACACACACAATCCTGTCAATAAATCGATAAATGTGGACACTGGGTATTTGTTAAGAAATTAACCTTCATGACTTTTAGAAATGATTATGGTAGACTTTTAAGATGAAAATGGGGTCTTCTAAAGGTTTCCTTATTTTTCAATCCCGTGCTGAGGCCACAGATCAAATGACGTGATGACTGGGGTTTGCTCCCAGGATACAGGTGTGGAGGGAAGGGAGCAGGGGAATAGATGAGCAGAGGGGGACCAGAGCTGGTGTCAAGACTGGCCAAGGAGTTTGAGGCAGGCAAGCGTGACGATGCTGAGGGTCCCCACAGGCTAGCCCACATTAAGGAGTCTGATGAGTGAGCAGAATGCACACTGGGACAGTGCGGAGGCTGTGGTACCAGCAAGGAGTACGAGTGGGACACAGCACGGGCCTGCCCCAGGATAGTGGCCACGCAGAGGGAGAGAAGCGGACACAGATAGGAAATGTCTGGGCAGCAGGAAAGTGAGGAACTGGGCGGAGAGCCTCAAACTAGGAGGACGGGAGACAGCCAAGGCCCCACTCCCAAGACACCCCATCTCAGGTCCCAGGAAGGGGTTCTGCCCTGGGCTTGTGGGGGTCTGGAGGCCCCACCCAGCTCCCCAGCCTCATCATACACCCCTCCCCCTCCTGCCCTCCCACCTCCGTTTCCATTCTTCCACCACAGCAAATTCTCTCCAGCCTCAGGGCCTTTGCACCTGCTGTTCTTGATCCCAGACTGTTCCTGTGAACTCCAGTGAGTAACTAGCTCCTCTCCTTCCCCTCCTCCAGCCTTGGCTAGAGCAGAAAGAGCCTCCAGCCTGGTCTTGATGAAAAGGCCTTTCTACCATTCTGCCCTAGCTTCCTATAGCTTTGTAACCAGTGGGTGGCTGTAACCACAAACTGAGTGCCTTAAGACAACACACACTTATTCTCTCTCTTTTTTTTTTTTTGGCTGCCACGGGGCCTGTGGGATTGAACCCATGTCCAGTGCAGTGGGAGCACCAGGGACATCTCCACACATTTGTCCTCTCATAGTTCTAGAGATCAGAAGCCTAAAATCAAAGTGTGGGCAGAGCTGGAGACCCTAGGGGACAATCCATTTCCCTGCCTCTTTCAGCATCTAGAGGATAATGCATCCTTGCCCCATGGCCACTTTTTCACACCCCTCCAACCTCGTTCTTTGCTCATCACATCTCCTGCCTGATCTCCTGTCTCCTGTCATCACATCTCACGCTGACCCTCCTGCCTCCCTCCTATGAGGACCCTTGAGATTACACAGGGTCCACCCAGATAACCCTGGGTAAGCGCCCCATGTCAGTATCCTTAGCTTCATCATATCTGCAAAGTCTCTTTTGCCACATAAGTTCCTCTAGTCTCAGGATCTGGGGATTAGGACACATGTCAGCATCTTTAGGGGGGCATTATCCAGACTACATCACACCTTGTCTTCTCCTCCCACATCATTTTCTATCACCACACCTGGTCATTATCCTACCTGCACTGGCTCCGGTCGGAATTCCTGGGCTCACGTGTTTCTGTTTATCACCTGTTCTTCTCTCCCTTCATGTCTGATTTCTCCACAGTTGTTTCCCCAACACCAACATTGTTGGTGTTCAGTAAATATGTGTTGAATGAAGGTAAGAATGGATGGATGAAGGATGGATGGATAGATGATGGATGGATGGATGGATGGTGGATGCATGTATGGATAAATGATGGATGGATGTCAGATGGATGATGGATGGATGGCTGATGGATGAATGAGTGATGGATGGATGTCAGATGGATGATGGATGGATGGATGGCTGATGGATGAATGAGTGATGGATGGGTGTCAGATGGATGATGAGTGGATGGATGGGTGATGGATGAATGAGTGATGGATGGATGTCAGATGGATGATGGGTGGGTGGCTGATGGGTGATGGATGGATGAACAGGTAGGATGATGAATGCACGAGTGAACAAATGATTAGTCTTCCACATGTAGGACACAGAGATTCCCCACATGCACATTCCATCACAGATGCTCCAGCTGGAGAAGGGGAGAGAGGCGGGAGCAAGTGTCCTCCTCTCTCTTGCCCATCAGGAAAACCAGCTAGATCTTGGAGAGACTTTTTCAATCTCGAGGGTTGAAACCAAAGGGCCTCAGGAACTAAACTGGGAGACCCAGCTCATGCACACATTTGCCTCATCTCATCGAGGAGCTTAGCCAAGAGAAGGGTGGGGGGGGCTGGACCCTAAAGAGCCAGCCTGTCACCACCAAGAGGGATGAGCACTGATATGTGGGTCCACAACATGTAAAAACCTTGAGAACTTTATCCCACATGAAAGAATCAAGACACAAAAGACCTGTGTGCTTCTACTTCTACAAAATGTCCAGAATGGGTAAATTTACAGAGATTAGATGAGTGCGACCAGGGCCTGGGGTGTGGGTGGCTGCGGAGACCGCTAACGAGTATGAGGTTCTTCTGTTCTTCTGAACATTGACAACAACCTTCTGTAATTAGACTGTGGTCACGGTTCACAACTGTGAAACCACTGAATCATAGACTCTAAAGAGGTGAACTGTCCGGTGACTGCAGCCATAAAGTAAAAGACGCTTGCTCCTTGGACAGAAAGTTATGACAAATCTAGACAGCATATTAAAAAGCACCGATATCACTTGGTCAACACAGGTCCATACGGTCAAAGCTTTGGTTTTTCCAGTAACCATGTATGGATGTAAGAGGTGGACCATAGAGAAGGTCAACTGACGAAGAATGATGCTTCCCAACTGTGGTGTGGAGGAGACTCTTGAGAGTCCCTTGGCCTGCAAGGAGATCAAACCAGTCCATCCTAAAGGAGATCAGCCCTGAACATTCATTGGAAGGACTGATGCTGAAGCTGAAGCTCCAATACTTGGGCCACCTGATGCCGAGAGCTGATTCATTGCAAAAGACCCTGATGCTGGGAAAGACTGAAGGCAAAAGGAGAAGAGGGCAGCAGAGGATGAGATGGTTAGATGGCCTCACCGACTCAATGAACATGAATTTGAGCAAACCCTGGGAGACAGTGGAGGACAGAGGAGGCTGGCGTGCTGCAGTCCATGGGTCACAAAGAGTCAGACACGACTGAGCGACTGAACAGCAACACTGGTGTGTGAAGTGTATCTGAAAAGACCTGTTGAGAAAAGAGAAGCACCAGCCTATCAAAGCTGGAGTGGAAGGTGGGGACAGGGCGTCTCAAGTCCTACCGCCTTCCTCCACGGTACAACTGGGAAAGAGGCTCAGTTTCTCTTGGTTCATCAGAGGCAGGGCAGGACCAGAACGTGGGCCTCTGGAGCTCCCCTCCCATCTGGACACCTCCGTGCCCAGTGCTGGAGTTGTAAATACAGAGAGCTCCCAGGGTCCTAGCTCAGGCCCTGCCACTGGATGAGGGAGGGGTCCAGGAGCTACACAGAGATGCTCCCTGGGTCTGCGTTTCCTCGGTTCCGGAATCTGGGCACCTTGCACACAGGGGTCTTTATCTGTTCCTTCCTCGGTGGATTCCCAGGTTTTAGAACAGTCCAGGCACATAGTAGCTGCTCAGTGAATGTGTGTTGCCCGAGCACGTCGCAAGGGCGGTGCTGCGAGGATGAAGTCATTCCACCTGGCTCCGAGGGCCGGCTGTAACTGTCATCAGCATCACTGCCTTTGTCCCCTGAGTAGATGGGACAAAGGGCAGCAGAAAGGTGAGAACAGGACATGGCGGGCAAGATCCTGGGCCAGGAAGGGCCATTCAGAGCTGCCTGGCCTGGGGGCCTCATCCATGCCTCTGCCCTCCCTTCCTCCCCCTGGCCTCACCAGCCCCTGTTTACTCGGGCAGCTCACGTCCTGCTCCAGGGCCTTTGCTCTTGCAGTTTCCTCTGCCGGAGACACCTTCCTCCCCTTCTCACCTGAGTCACTTCTTCCCAACTTTCCCCGTGGGCTCCACCGTCACCTCCTCCGAGAAGCCATCCTGATTTTGCTGGCGTGCCCAGCCCCAGTGCCTTCTGTCTGGTTGTGGTTTTACACGGGCCTGGGTCCTCTGACTCTGGTCTGCCTCCCAGCTTGACGGAAGCTCCCTGCAGCTCATCAGCTCACAGCAGTGCCTGGTGCCCGGCCAGCGCGCTGATGGGTGTGCGGGCCTGCCTGGGGTCTCTGCACCTTCCCGGTGGGCCCAGAGGGGCTGACCCCCTCATCCAGGGAGCACCTGTCAGTGAGGGACCACAGGAGGGCCCAGCAGAGGAGGTCTGCCTGCACCCTTGTAGGGGCTAGGGCAGGCGTTAAACCTGAGGCCCACGGCACAGGACCACTAAAATGAAGTCCTGTTCTCCTGGGAGGGGCAGAGAACACTGGATAGCAGGGTGGTGGCTTGTTGGGAGTGTGAGGACGGAAGAGGAGGGTTGGAAGCGTCGGGATCGTGTCTCAGTCCCCACGTGCCCAGCACTGGGCCAGTCATCTCCAAGTCGCCCTAAGCCTCGCTGAAGGGGGAGGGGGATGAATGACACATGTTTCTGGGGTCACGGGCACCCTGATTCCCTCCTCATTGCAACTCCAGGAGTCATTATTTTTCCCAGGAGGCCCAGGGTCACCCAAGACTGGAGGCAGCCCGGGGAGCCCCACATGTGGCCGGGGTTCCCTCCAGGCCCCTGGGGAGCCCAGCCTCCAGGCCGGAGGGCGGTGGGGGGCAGTGGGACGCAGCACACCCAGGCAAAGGGTGGCTTTCCCATTTACAAGCGCCTCTGCTTACTTTTGAGAGAAACAGATTTCCATACCAAATAAGGTGGTGGACTTCAGAGCTGCTGCCCACTTCACACAATTCCTTTTAAGAGTCCAAACTCAATTACACTTGGAACTTGCCCGGGTTGGCCCCCCACCCCACCCCCTGGCCTCCGCGTGTAAACAAGCGGCCCAGCTGGGCCCCAGCTGGCCAGCTTGGGAGAGGAGGGGAGGGTCCCCAGCCTCTCCTCCCACTCCTCCTCGGGCGTGGCCGTGAACTGCAGCATCCTCGACTCCTCCCCCCCAACCCCTCCCTAAAAGCAGAACCCCCCCCCCCCCGCCCCCGCCCCTGGGAGGCCAGCCCGGCCCAGTAGGGAACAATCCGAGCCCCCTCGGAAGTTCACACGGGGCAGGAACATCGTGCTCCTCTGGGCGCGGGGGTGCTGCAGGCCCAGGCCAGGTGCAGGCGAGCTTCGTGTCTGGGTTCTCTTTCCGAGGCCCGCCGAGGCAGCCCCCAGCCTGGGCACCGTGTGTTCCGCAGAGGCTGTGCTCAGAATTCCCCCGGGCTCCCCGGGGCCATGAGAAAGTCGGTCCAGGGCAGCGGAGCCTTCCCTGGTGGCTGCCTGGGAAAGCCGCTCCTCACCCTCCCACTCCTCAAGGCCACCCCGCTCTGGCCCCTGCGCCGCCGCCCCCCACCCCCAGGCTTTGGCTCAGTGCCCCAGGACCCCGCGAGGGGCTCGCCCGGGTCGGGGGAGGCTGACTCATCCTCCCGCCGAGCGGCGCACGCACCAGTCACCTCAGCCCCGCCAATTTCCCCGCTGGGTTCGGGCCCCAAGCAAGCGCTGTGATTTTCCACTTGCGCCATCTGATTGCTATTAGGGCTGGGAAAAGGGAATTCCTGGCTCCAGAAGCCCTCAGGGGGGCCCTGGGCAGATTCCGAGGTGGAAGCGGGTGTGGGGTACCACCTGGGTGGCACTGCTGTGCAGCCACCCGGTCGGCCTCTCCGAAGTCCCTGAGCTGCCCCACCCTGGAGCCCTCGCCCTGCTGCCTCCTTGGCTGCTCCGTTATCAGTCCCTGGGTACAGGTGGGGACTCACTCCACCCCCTGCACCCCCACCCTGAGACCTGCACGCCCAGAGATGCCCAGGGAGGGGCCAAGGGAAGGCACCGGGCAAGCGGAGAGCCTGGTGCTCTCTCTCCGCGTGCAGCGGGCAGCCCCTCGGAGCTGCAGATTCACAGCTGGACTCGGGCCGCAGTGCTCGGGCCAACGTGACGTCACCAGGCAGGGAGCTGAGTTCCCAGTGGGGCTCGGGGGAGTTGGGGGCGGGGGGGTCCGGAGCGGGGCATTCCTTCCCAAAGCCTCATCCCAGCTCGGCCCCTCCCTCTCCTCCCCGTCCCCGCCCCCTCCTGCCGGGCCTGGAATTGGGTTTGGGGCGGGTTACACTTCCAAAGCCATCTCCTCCAGCAGGCAGGCAGGCGAGGCTCTCCTGCAGTCCGAGCTCGCCTTTCCTGAGCCTCCGGGCAGTGCCCCGGGCTGGCCTGCCCGCCCGGGTGGTCCAGGACCAGAGGTGGACATCGCGGGAGGAGCCCTCTGCCAAAGGGAGGCCTCCGAGGATCAGACCCACAGCTGCAGGTAGTGCCACATGCCCGGGGCCCAGGGAGGGCATCTCGGGAGCCAGGGCTGCAGGGTGAAGGCCTGGGCAGGGAAAGGGAGAGAGGTGGGCACCTTCAAGGCTGGCAGACCCTGGAAATCACATGGCCCAAAGCAGGAGCACCCCGCCCCAGACCCCCAGAGCAGTGCTGTCAGCATCTGAGGCTGCAGGAGTTCCGAGGACACGGGGCCACTTGAGAGTCCCCTTCTTGTGCAGCAGGCCCTGGCACTCCGACCCCCAAGCCATCTGTCCTCTGCTTCCAGCTCCTGCTCTGTCCTCCGGAGGTGGGGACTCCCCCCTGACCCCCCGCCCCGTCCCCTACTCTTGCCAGCCTCCAGCCATCCAAGTGAGTTTTCTGGAAGGGCAGGAAGGGAAACACCCAGCAGGCAGCATCCCACTGCTGTCACGCAGGCAGACTGCGCTTCCAGCAGCTCGGGGCCAGCCCTGGGGTGGACAGCGAGGAATAAGCCGCGGAGAAGGAGGCTATTCAGCCACGGAGGCTGGGCGGCTGCGTCCCACCTTCTCCCAGGCGGGTGGTGCCTAGTGGGGTGTTGGCGTTGGGCGAAGCTGTCTGTTCCTGAAGCATTCCGAAAGGTCTCCCCTGTGTCCAGGGGCAGGGACAGCCGCAAGCCCACCCCACAGCCAGCTCTGTCAGACCCAGCCCAGGCGGCAGCCCCCCTAGACAAGGAGACAAGGAGCTGGGAAGACGGAGGGCAGAACTGGAGGCTGCTGGCTCCCGCCAAGCCAGGCTTCCTGGAGCAAAGCCCTGCCTAGCCGGCGGGCCAGGCTCAGAGGGGATGGAAGTGAGAGATGCGGGGCTTCCTGAGGCCAGGGGAGGCAGACAGGTAGCCGGAGGCCACCTGGGCTCCTGCTTTGAAGGGAAGGTCAGCAGTGAGCTGCACTGGCAGATTTTCTTGTTAGCCCAAGCTAGCCCTGTCATAGGCTGAATCCCAGCATGAGGAGCACACGCGCTCACATGCATCCCTCATACATGTCACACACATGTCCTTCCACGGCCCACGTGGAGTTCAACTTGGCTCTCAGGTCCCTCCATAAGGGTGCAATAGCTTTTCAGCTGGCCCATGGCAGGGCGACAAGGGCTCAGACACACACAGCGACAGTCATCCCTGGAGTCAACACTCCGTGCCCAGCCCCATCACAGGCAGGTCCCAGCCAGCAATCCTGGGGGGGGGGGGGGGGGGCATCTGTGTGCTGGAGTGGGGTGGGGGGCGTCTAGCCTGGCCGGAGGGGAACAGGGGAGACCCTCCAAGTCAGGACATCGAGCCTGGGGCCCAGGCCTCGGGGTGGTGTGGGTCTGGAAGGATGAGCAGAAGAGTAGGGACAGAGGAGCTAGAAGAGGGTGGAAGGGCGATTACTCCGCGGGAAGACCGGCTGAGGCCGGCACTTTGAGGGCTGCAGGCACCCGGAGAGTTTCAACAAGTCCCAGCGTGTGAAGGAGGTTGAGATCTGTCCGTGGCAACGGGGACAGGGGTCCAACGAGAGTCAAGACCGCCACGGGGGCGGGGGTAGGGGGCACAGTTATACGCACGCCTGCGACCCCTCCCCTGCCCTGCTCCTTCGCCATCTGCAGACCCACACTGGTCAGGCCTCACGAGCTGGCTCACGCAAAAGGGCTCCCACCCCGCGCGCAGCCATCGGCTGCAAGCCCCGCTGTCCGCGCCGGCCCCGCCCGCGGCCCCGGGGGTGGCCCCTCCAGGCGACCCCGCGCCCGGGTCTCCGGGAGGCCGGTGGTTAAAGAGGGCGGGCGGCTCGCGAGAACGGCCGCTCCGCGCAGCCAATGACCAGAGCCCGCCCGGGCCCGCCCTCCCGGCCCGAGGCGGAGGGGCGCGTGATGGCCTCGACTGGTGGTGGCGGCCTGGGTTGGAATTCCGGGAGAGTCAGGAGGAGGAGGGGCCCAGCGCCCCGCCGCCCGGCTGGGCCCCCCCGCAAGGCCCCTCCTCCACTCACTGCCTCAGTTTCCCGCCTGCACGGTGGGAGGGATGGGTGCTTGCCAAGTTGAGGCTGAGCTCAAGTTGGGGACCGTGGTCAATTCGAGTGAACTCGTGGCAAGTCCACCAATGAGCTCTGCCCGGCCAGGATGGACAAGTCTCAGGCCACCCCTCGCTTCTCCCAGCCGCCCCCTCCCCAACCCGACCTGAAGTCCAGGCCGAGTCCAGCTGCTCCTCCTCCAACCTGGAGCTAGGGCCACCCTAACGACTTCAGGGCTGGCCCCTCCAGCCTCCCGCCTCTTCAGCCCATCTAGGCTCTGCAGACACAAATCTGAAAAGCCGTAGTGTCCTCCCCACCACCCTCCCAGGGAGGTGACCTCACCTCCCTGCCCTCATCACAGGGGGAGTGACTACACCTGCTTCCTCGCTGGTACCCAGGACCAGACAGGAGGACAGGTGTCCGCAAGCAGGCTCTCACTGACCCAGGGTTGATGGTGGGTGATGACAGCAATGCTGATGGTGACTGGGCTGCCTTCTCCTCCTCCAGGAAGTCTTCCTGGCTAGAAATGATCTTTTCTCTCCCACGTTCCCTCCTGGGACTAACTGCCCGGAACCCCTGTCCCACCCCTGGCTGGACACAAAGGTGGTGCCCAAGAAGTGTGTGCAGGTGAACAATCATATCCCCAGGTACCGTCTGGCTCCAGAAATGTCAGACAGAGCTGGGAAGGAGAAGGACTTCTTCCCCAGGAGGTGCCACTAGGGTATCAGCAGGGGGGTGAATGAGGACCCCTCCCCCCGGGGAAGGAGGGGGCGGTGCACACGATGCCACCTGCTCTGGACTCAGCAGGAAGCCCCGTGCCTCCCACAAGGCCCTGCCTCTGGGGAACCAGGGGATGGTTCATGAACCTGCCCTCCAAGGGGACAGCCCTACGGGCCTGGGGAGGGGTCTACCTGGGCGTGGAGGACACTGACCCCCTGATGCGACCCTTTCTGCCGTGCCCAGTGGGTTGTGCAGGCCGGTGAGCTGTGAGCGGAGCCCTGAGGAACGTGGACTGGCCGGGCCTGGAGATGGCTGGAAACTGCTCCTGGGAGGCCCACCCCACCAACTGGAACAAGGCAAGTCCCTCCATCAGCTCCGTACAGAGGGGGCTCCTCCACCGGGGTGTGCGGGATGGATGTGATGGGAGGGGCACGCTGCCCCAGTATGTCCTGCTTACACACACTCTGCCACGCAGAACCCATCCTCTAGCTCGGGACAGACAGGGCCCCTCTGGGCTGTGTGGCCTGGCACTGCTTACCAGGTTCTTGGATCCCCAGTGCCTTCATCACTGGACACCCTCAAATCCTGTCCTGTGTTACCAGCCTCCAGAGGTCTTGTTCTCTCTTCCCTGTGGAGATGGGGCGGTCAGCTATTTCCCACAGCTAGGCCCTGCCAGGAGGCCCTACAAGGCTGGCTCCAAAGGGGCTCCGATGTCACATGCTCCGGGGGGCCTCTGGCCCACCCTGCCAGTGTCACCCAGGGTCCAGTCGCCACGGCTTACCTTCCGCATGCAGGCACCATCCTGCAGCTGAGACTCTGACAGTCCATCAGGCTGACCCATCCCTTCTGCCCTTGCTCCTCCGGTCCCTACTTCTCTGAGGCCCTTGGAAACTCTGGAGTTCTTTCTGAATCCTGGACAAGACCCTCTCAAGTTGGAAGGACCTCTTGAGTTTAGCGGGTACAACATTTGAGGAAACCAAGACTCACACCAGTGTAGTGACTCAGTGGGGGTGAGTCCAGAGGACCGGCAGAGCCCGGACTCCTGCCCAGGACCTGAGCCCTAGCCCCAGGCACCTCCCCACCATGCCTGCAGCCCCCTCCTGCCTCCGATGGTGACCGCTGTGGGGTGGCCGCCATGGGAAGCAGAGATGGGACCAGCTCCGGAGTCTCCAGAAACCCCCAGAGAAGAGGCAGAGCCCAGGGAGGGGACCAGGCTCCAGGCAGGCATTTTACAAGGTGGTATGTGGCCGGGATGGCAGCTCACGCCCAGTGACTCACTGGCCCTCCCGCTCTGACTCTGCAGAGAGGATTGCAGATTTTTTCCAGCCTGCGAGAGGCTCTGAGTGATCTGGTTTGTCAGCTGCAGGCCCTGCTGCCCGGGTCGCTTGGGTGCAGAGCTGGTCCTTCACAGACTCCTTTAGTCAGCGGTCTTGTAGATTATGCCTCTCCTCCCCAGCTAAGAGGAGGTTCTTCAGAACCACCAACAGGAAAGGCTGAGATAAGAGCAAGCTAAGGCGTTTGCCTTTCGGAGAAGTAGTACTGGAGTACCACTCCAGTACTCTTGCCTGGAAAATCCCATGGATGGAGAAACCCAGTGGGCTGCAGTCCATGGGGTCGCTAAGAGTCGAACACAACCGAACGACTTCACTTTCACTTTTCACTTTCATGCATTGGAGAAGGAAATGGCAACCCACTCCAGTATTCTTGCCTGGAGAATCCCAGGGATGGCAGAACCTGGTGGGCTGCTGTCTGTGGGGTCACACAGAGTTGGACATGACTAAAGCAACTTAGCAGTAGCAGCAGCAGCAAGGCGTTTGATGGGCTTCCTGAATCTGCCGGCCAATACAAGAGATGCAGGTTCTATCCCTGGGCCGGGAAGATCCCTTGGAGGAGGAAATGGCAACCCACTCCAGTATTCTTGCCTGGAAAATCTCATAGACAGAGGAGACATGGCGGGCTGCAGTCCATGGGGTCGCAAAGAGTCAGGCACGACTGAGCACACACACTCACAGCACGAGGGGTTTGAGAGCTGACAGACAGACAGGTGTGGAGTCATCAGTAAATGTATTTAGAGAATGTTGAGTAGTGGCTAGGACCCCCATACCCTGAGCTCATGGGGTCAACCCAGAGTTTACCAGCACCCTCCAGTCCCTGCTTGCAGATGCCCCTTGACCGGAGCCGGGCCAAAAGTGCTCTCCCTTTGTTATGGGGCGTCAGGCCCAGAAAGCCATCTTTCAGGACCCAGCTTTCTGCCAGAGCTGGGAGGCCATCTGGAAAGCAGCAGAGTGGGCTTGATCTGACAACCTTATGGCTTTTTGTTTGTTTGTTTGTTTTGCTTTTGTTTTGGAGGGAGAGTCATGAGCAGTAGGAACTGATACCCAGGAGGTGTTTAGAGGGAGGTGAGGTTCAGGCTCTGTGGGAAAGAGTGCTGGGATGGATTAGTGATGTCTGCCAGCGTATGGCAAGGGGAGTGATGGTGTTCTGGGCAGCCTCGGCCACTTGGGATGAGAGGTCAAAATAGATAGCCTGAGAACAGAATCCAGCATTTAGATGCATTGTGCTTGGCCCACAGAGTGTTTTTTCTTTTAGATGTGAACGCTTAAACATTGGGATAAAGAACATTTAAAGATCTAGGCTTCCTAGATGGCTCAGTGGTGAAGAATCCACCTGCCAGTGCAGGAGACGCAACAGATGCAGCTTGGATCCCTGGGTCAGGAAGATCCCCTGGAGAAGGAAGTGGCACCCCACTCCAGTATTCTTGCCTGGAGAATCCCATGGACAGAGGAGCCTGGCAGGCTGCAGTCCATGGGGTTACAAAGAGTCGAACATGACTGAGCGCACACACACGGAATTTACAGTCTCGAGTTCTGACTTCTCTGGGGAGTGGGGGGAGAGATGATCCGTCACTCAGTCTGCCAGTGCCCCCTGGAGCCCCCCAGCTGGAGCAGGGCGGCTGCCTACTTGCTCAGGACAGGTGCCCTCTGCTCTGCCATTGCCCCCCCACTCGCCGGTTTCTTGCACCTGGCCCACCTTCATGCATTTCTACGCCAGCCCAGACCCTGCAGCCAAGACTGACATTTAGCCAGATGGACTCACACAGCCAGACCAAGTGTCAAACCACCGAAGCGCTCCCCCACAGCTCTATAAATAGCCACTGCCTCCAGCGTCTCCTCCTCGAGGGACCCCCTGGCCAGACCCAGTTTCCTCATGATCCAGAAAACCAAAGGGTCACCCAGACCCAGCAGGGGACCACCCTGATTCCCTAGGTCTCTCTGATCCCACTGTGGGTCAAGGGTCACTTTTGGTAACTTGCAAGTGATTTTGCTCTTTTGAATAAATGTTTTCATGTTTTAGTAGAAAAATTGCAAGTTTTGTAAATTCACATAAACCTTTATCGACTCTGTTAGCCTGTTGTCACTTGTGCTTTCTATCTAGTATCTTTTTTTAAAACCTTTCATTTTGTGTCGGGGAATAGCCACAAACTAACGTGACAGTTTCAGGTGAACAGCGGAAAGGACTCAGCCATACGTATACATACGCACATACAAGTATCCGTTCTCCCCCGAGCTCCCCTCTCACCCAGGCTGCCGCATAACACTGATCAGAGTCCATGTGCTATATTGTCGGTTATACATTTTAAATACAGCAGTGTGTACATGTCCATGCCAAACTCCCTAACTATCCCTTCTCTCCCAGCAACCATTAGTTCATTCTTGAAGTCCGTGAGTCTCTTTCTGTTTTATAAGTGCATTGAAGATACTTTCTTTCCCAAAGCTATTTGAAAGTACATTACAGGGACTTCCCTGGTGATCCAGTGGCTAAGACTCCAAACTCTCAATGCAGGGCACCCAGGTTCGATCCCTGGTAAGGGGACTAGATCCCACATGCCGCAATTAAGAGATCGTATGTCACAGTTAAAGACGCCGTATGCCACAAGAGTGGCGATCCTATGCACCGCAACTAAGACTCAGCACAGCCAAATACATATTTTAAAAGTTTTTAAAAAGAAAGTAAATTACAGACTCCAATGCCCTTTGCCCCCAAACAGCCTATGTCTTCTTAAGATCAAGGACCCTCCCATGCAGCAACAGTGCATTTTCTGTACAGCGTTTTCAGTGCATTACTGTTCAGAAAGTGCAGCATGGGTCCAATACCATTATCTGGAGACATGGTTCATATTCACACTTCCCAGTCATTCCCGTAATCGCCTCCACAGCGATGGCTAGACCCACAGTACAATCCAGGCTCACACCCTACAATGACTGGTCACGCCGCTTCAGTTTCCTTCAGTGTAGAAAGGCTCCTCGGTTTTCTTGCACAATATGGACATTTTCTGGGCAGTGGGATGTCAGGTCCCTTGATGAGGGACTGATCATTTTCACTGTTTTCACCATCACTCCAGTAGGCTGCCCCCTCCAGACTCAGGGGCACAGAGTGCTAGAATCAGGAGTGTCTTCTGCTCCAGTTGGAGCCAATTAGTTGCTCCAAAGCCAAGTCTGTCATCAGGAGCAACACACCTGGAAGCAGATGTGGTTTGCGGTGGAGCCTAGCATACCTAGATGCTGGCGCGGGTTTGGGGGTGGAGCCTGCATGCGCGCATGCTCAGTCGCTCACTCGTGTCTGACTCTTTGCTACCCCATCAACTGTAGCCCGCCAGGCTCCTCTGTCCGTGGGATTTCCCAGGCAAGAATCCTGGAGTGGGTTGCCATTTCCTTCTCTAGGGAACCTTCCCCACCCAGAGATCACACCTGGGTCTCCTGCATTGAAGGCAGATTCTGAGCCAGCAGGAAGCCCCGGGGGCGGAGCCTAGCACACCTGGACGCAGGTGCGGGGGTGGGGGTGGGACCAGCCAGCATCACTGCGTCTCCCCCTCCACACCTGCACAGATGTGTCCCGGCGTGAGCGAGGCCCCCGAGCTCTACAGCCGTGGCTTCCTGACCATCGAGCAGATCACCATGCTGCCGCCGCCGGCCATCATGAACTACATCTTCCTGCTCCTCTGTCTGTGCGGCCTGGTGGGCAACGGGCTGGTCCTCTGGTTTTTCGGCTTCTCCATCAAGAGGAGCCCCTTCTCTGTCTACTTCCTGCACCTGGCCAGCGCGGACGTCGGCTACCTCTTTAGTAAGGCTGTGTTCTCCATTCTGAACACGGGGGGCTTCCTGGGCCCCTTTGCCGACTACGTCCGCGCCGTGTCCCGGATCGCGGGGCTCTGCATGGTCCTCACCGGCGTCAGCCTCCTGCCAGCCATCAGCTCGGAGCGCTGCTTGTCGGTCGTCTTTCCCACCTGGTATTGGCGCCGTCGGCCCAAGCGCCTGTCGGCTGTGGTGTGCTCGCTGCTCTGGGCCCTGTCGCTGCTGGTCACCTGTGTCCACAACTACTTCTGCGTGTTCCTGGGCCGCCAGGCGTCCGGGGCGGGCTGCACGCACATGGACGCCTTCCTGGGCATCCTGCTCTTCCTGGTCTTCTGCCCGCTCATGGTGCTGCCCTGCCTGGCGCTCATCCTGCACGTGGAGTGCCGGGCCCGGCGGCGCCAGCGCTCGGCCAAGCTCAACCACGTCATCCTGGCCGTGGTCTCGGTGTTCCTCGTGTCCTCCATCTACCTGGGCATCGACTGGTTCCTCTTCTGGGTCTTCCGGATCCCGGCGCCCTTCCCGGAGTACGTCACTGACCTGTGCCTCTGCATCAACAGCTGCGCCAAGCCCGTGGTCTACTTCCTGGCCGGCAGGGACAAGTCGCAGCGCCTGTGGGAGCCCCTCAGGGTGGTCTTCCAGCGGGCCCTGCGAGACGGGGCCGAGCCGGGGGAGGCAGGAGGCGGCACACCCAACACGGTCACCCTGGAGATGCAATGTCCCTCAGGGAACGCCTCCTGAGAGGCCGGGCACCTGCAGGCGAGGCGGGGCCCACGTGACCTCCAGAGACCCTTGACAGAGGGACATGAGCTGGCAGCAGCCCTGGGGCCCAAGCGCAGGGAGAGAAAGCTGCTCCCGCCTGCGAGCCGCCTTCTCCCAGGGCATAAGCGCCCCTGGGGAGGGGGGCAGCAAGACAGACAGCCCCCCGTGACCCTGCCAGGCTCCCCCGGCCACCCGCTCCTTCCCTGAGCTGTGGTACAGAAGTCGCCCCAAGGCCATGGGCCGGGTGTGGGGCTCCTCCTGGCCCCAGGGTGGTCAGGAAGGGAGAGGAGGGCATCACTCAGCCCTGTCCACCTCCTGCCCTGAGAGGCAGCCCTCCCCGAGAATGATTCGGCCAGCACCATCGCCCGTCGGGCCAGCAACTTCCTCCTGCCGCGAGGACACCTCCTGGCTCCGTTCTGTCCTCTTAAGGTGATCTTGTGAGCTGCGGGGGAGAGCTGCCCCTTAACCATCTCAGGGGCCCGTCTTTCTGCAGACAACGTTCCCGCCTCTGGGGAGCCCTTGGGTGGCCCAAATGACGGGGCTTCTGTCCTGTCGAGTGTCTGGACACAGAAGGGAGCTTCGGCCAGCTTGGGTGACTCACTCTCTTTTCTGACTCCGTGCTGGCTGGTGCGTCCGAGCCACCGTCTGCCTGGCCCGCGGGGCAGTGGGCGCTGGCTCTCCCTGGCCTCCCCAGCCCACCTGCAACCACGGTGGCCCAGCTTGGTCAACGGAGGTTTTATGAAAGACAGTAAATGTGTATCAATAAACGTTTTCTATCTTGCACTGAGGAAGACTTCCTGCCCTCTGTCCTGTCTGTGGGCTTGTGCCCACACTGAGGACCCCACGGGCATCTGAGGCCCAGGTGGGCTGCCCTTCCGTGCTCCCTTCCCCATACAGCCTGCTCCGTACCCCAGGTCTCGTGCCCCGGCTCCTGGTGGGCCTGTCTACACCTCCAGTTGCTCCCTCTCTGGAGATGCTGTCCACTTCTCTGCTAGGGGGAGGGTGATCCCCACGCTACCCTCTGTTGGCTAAGCCCGGTGCCCTTTCCATCCACCCAAGGCCCCCCTGTTCCCTCTGGAAACTTAGCTTCCATCACACCTCCTGAGTTCCAGGCTCTGTGCCAGCTGATACAGCCCGGCCCGGGAAGAACACATTATGTCCACACCGAGCCCCCCACCCCCCACCCCAGGGGCCGCGGCATCTTCTGCTGTATGCCCCTCCCGCCTTCCAGAACTGTCTGTCCTGAGGTCTCTGGAGCCGGGCTGGTGTCCCTGTGCCTTGCACCTCCCGACTTCCCAGCCAGAGCCTAGAGGCCCTCCCAGGAGACGGCCTCCACCCGGGCCGGCCGGCCAGCTCCCTGACCGTCCCTCGCCCCGACGGGCTGTGGGAGACAACCATTTTGGATCCAACCTGGGACCCCCGCCCCTTTGTGGGAAGATCTGGGGAAACCGCTCACCACACAGGCCCCAGGAAGAGACCAAGGGCAGAGGCATCGGGGACCCTTGGAGCAGAGCGCCCCTCTTCTGTGGAGACGGGTGGGGGTGGGCAGGGCGGCCAATTGAGGGAACTGCCCTTCAAGGGAGCAGTTCCACCTGGTGGCTGGCATTCTGCCAGCAGACCCTGGACGCCCTCTGCCTCGCCCTGGCGATGCCGGAGCCCAGGCCACAACACCCCCTCAGGCCGGCTGACCCCCAAGTACGTGGCCCCAAGGACTGGCCCCCTCAGGCCTCCACTCCCGAGCTCCCTGTTCTCACAGCCCCGGCCGCCTCTCCAGCAAGGCCCCTGCTGTGTGGTCCAGAGGCCAAGGTTCCAGGACCTCTGGTGTTGGGGCCGGTGCCCACATCCCCTGTTCCAGCCCCTGGGGTGCAACCCCCCAAGCCCCCCTCCACACACCAGACGGAACCCCAGCACTGCTAACATTTCTGAGGCCCCAGAGTAACCAGGTGGGGTCCTGACAACACGCATGGGGGGACCGGGGCTGGGACTTGGACCCGTCACTTGGAAAGCTCAGGCCTCCACGCGGCAGGAAGGCCTCCAGGCCTGCAGGTGCCCGAGGACACCAACCAGGGCTGGCTCCTCAGGGCACAGTGCATCCCTGGACTTCACCTCTTCTCAGGAGCCCCCACCCCAGCCATCCAGCCCTCCAGCCCTGAGGCCCCCGTAGGAAGCTGTCCCCAACCCACCCAGGAGCTCAACCAGGGCCTCCCTGCCGGCTGCCTGGGCTCAGAACCCAGGCCTGGTTGGTGGGTGGGCGACCTTGGCCCACAGCACGGGCTGGAGGTCAGGGCAGGGCTGCAGCTGTGTATCTGAACACACAAGTGCCCTTAGCGGGTGCTGAGCCAAAAGGGGGGAGGGTGCGAATTCCAGGACTGAGGCCTCTCCCAGCCCTTGGTCCTTTCTCCCTACAATCTTGCCAGGCCTCTCTGCCCTCCTGCTGCCCCAGCCCCCTGCCACCCCACCCCAGGAAGCTTTCGTGCATAACCTGCCCACACCCCGACCACCTCGCTTCTGTGCTGATGGGTCTGTGCTAATGCTGGGTAAAGACACAGACACCTGCTAGCAGATGCCTCAGCCCCGGACCATGCTCCTCCTCCCTCCTTTGGTGTTTAATTATTAAAAGGGGCCTCCAGAGTCCACTGCAGCCGTGGGGTGATATGCCTCCGCTATCCTCACCCCCCGAAACAGCTCAGCCCAGCCCCCAGCAGTCCCCCCCAGAGCCTCCTTCTTTCTGGGTGTCCCATAAAGGCAGGAAGGCGAGGGTCCGCCGAGCATCACAGATTTCCGCTCTGAAACTGCCTGGGGCAAGAGGTCTGGCGGGTCTCCCCTGACAACTGCTGTCAACAGAATCATAGAATTGGGGAGTGCAGTCTCCATACCCACTAGGCAGCTTCTAGGTGGCTGGACAAAGAAAGAACCCTTGTCTCTCTGCATCCCCCCAAGGCCCCCACCCCGTAGGATAAGTGCGGGGGAGGGAGAGGGAGGGGTGGCCTCGGGCAGGACAGACCTCTCCACTTTTTCTTACTTCCTGTCGCCACTGTCTCTACATGAGCAGGGGGCCACCTCCCATGAACCATGGGACCTCGATGGGCAGTGCCCTGGTTTTCCCGCATTACCGACAGACTTCAGAGGGGAGGGGAGCGGCCACTGAAGGAGGGACATTCATGGGAACAGCCAATCCCAGCCCTGCTGGTCGGGGAGATGACTACTGTTTATTTCTTTATAGTTTTAATTGGAGGATGATTGCTTCACAGTGATGTACTAGTTTCTGCTGTACATCAGTGTGAATCAACCATAAGTACAGATATATCCCCTCCCTCTTGAGGCTCCTTCCCACCCCTCATCCTATCCCATCATTTATTGAGGACCTACTGTGTGCATCTGGCCCTGGACTGAGCTCCATGAATCAGTCGCCTTTAATCTTCAGGACAGGACTCTGCAGTATAGACTATTCGCGGCCGTTGTGGATGCCGGGGCTCAGAAATAGTGTTGCCTGTTGAAGATCAGTCCTGCCAGATGGTCAGCCCTCTCTGGAGCCCCAGTCACCGTCTGACACAGTGGTTTTCTTGTTTCCCTGGAAGCTTAGACCTCCGAACCTCTGTGTTTTCCATCGGCCAAGCACTGGGAGTTGAGGTTCAGGGGTGATGGCCAGACATAGCAAGCCCATCACAACCCAACAACACCCTTGACCAGCCTTGTTTTATTCCATGGTCACTAGTAACCAAAGGCGGGGACAGCTCAGTTTCAGGCTGTGGATGTCCGGAATGAAGTGGGGGATGCGAAGGCATGTGTGTTCAGCAGACGGTGCAGTGAACAGCCTGGAAGCTGACATCTCTGTCTCATCTTCCATCCTAAGAAGAGGAAATGGAATGCTTCTCTAGCATCCGCCCAGCTTTCCCGTATCTCCTGCCAGTGTGGTTTTGAGATAAACTGGGGTTTGTATTTTATGCCAGAATTTTCTGAAGCCCAAGAGCGTTTCTGCAAAACTTGGTTCAAAAGCCTCAGCCAAGAGGATTCCTCTGTGCTGAGAACCAAGAGCTCCCTTTAGAAGGCAAGATGGAGTGATGAGTCCATTCATGATCCAGCCTCTCAATGTGCGGGGAGAAGCCCCGGCCCAAGAAAGCCTGTCCTCAAGCGGGTTGGCTACAAGGTCAGGGAGCTCTGCAAACCTATTGCAGAATCTTCCAGAAGCAAGACAGTCGAGAACATGAGTACAAGAATATCACATTCTCAGCCAGTTGGGGCTGGAGAGTAGCCAGTTGGGGTTTGGAGAAAACAACAGGACACAGTTCATAAAATTAAAACTCACGGAAACTCCGCTTCAGTGAGTCAGATGCCAGCACCAAGTTTCCTGGCAACTCAGGAGAAGGCTTCCCTACGCAGGCAGATTTTTTTTTAAATCTTTGTAATTATTTAATGGCAGTCTAATGGATGCATTAATACAATAAGTCGCATCCATTTAATGTAGAGTTCAGTAATCTTTGACACGTGTGTGTATGCTCACGTCATCACCAAATCAATACACAGAATGTTTCCATCCCCCCAAAAAAACATTTCCATCAGCAGCCCCTCAAATTTTCCT
This sequence comes from Bos indicus, assembly GCF_029378745.1. Classification (NCBI taxonomy): domain Eukaryota; kingdom Metazoa; phylum Chordata; class Mammalia; order Artiodactyla; family Bovidae; genus Bos; species Bos indicus. The sequence continues at coordinate 46,870,284 of NC_091788.1, read as the reverse complement.
AGGGCACCCAGCCCATCATCCCCGGCCTCTGCCCCAACCCTGAGGCAACCACTCATCTCTGCCTTATGCAACTGTAGATTCTAGATTACAATCTGTTTCATAAACAGAATTTTTTATCAGCCAGAACTTTCGGTGACAAGTAACAGGAACACCAGCTTCCCAGGCAGCTCAGTGGTCAAGAATTCACCTGTCAATGGAGGAGATGCCGGAGATGCGGGTTCGATTCCTGGATGGGAAAAATCCCCTGGAGAAGAAAATAGCAACCTGCTCCAGTATTCTTGCCTGGGAAATCCCATGGACAGAGGAGCCTGGCAGGCGACAGTCCATGAGGTCACAAAGAGTCGGACACGACTTGGCAGCTGAGCATGCACGCAACAGAAACCCCCCAGTTTAATCAGCTGAGGGGGAGGGGTGGGTGGTGGAGGTGGGGCACATGCTAGTGTTTAAAGGAACTCCCTGACTCACATACCAGCAAAGGCCCACAGGTGATTTTCAATTCAGACATAGCTGCATCCGGGCCTCAAATGATGTTCCTGAGGTCACTTGTCTTTTCCTCTGCTTCTCGCCTTTGCTTTGGTCTGTATGGCCTTTGTTCTCAATGAATCAACTAAACGGCAGATAACTGGTAGTTCCCAGTTGACATTTGACAGTTTCAGCAAGCTCAGCAAAAAGAGAGCATCCCTTTGCTGGTAATTCTGACAAAGTCCCGACCCTCATGCTCCCTGGGCAGGCCCCGGTTGCCTCCCCTCCCCTTAAGTGGGAGGCCCTGGGGCATAAGGGGGTGCCCACCTCGCTGAAACCCAGCAGACTGAGAGTGGGGAAGAGGTGAGTGAAAGTCGCTCAATCGTGTCCGACTTTTGCGACCCTTTGGACTGTACAGTCCATGGAATTCTCCAGGCTAGAACACAGGAGTGGGTAGCCTTTCCCTTCTCCAGGGAATCTTCCCAACCCAGGGATCAAACCCAGGGCTCCTGCATTGCAGGTGGATTCTTTACCGGCTGAGCCACCAGGGAAGCCCGGGAAAGAGGTGAGCTCAAACAAAAAGCATGGAAAGGAGATGCCAGCAGCTATGGTGCCAAAGGCAGACGGTGGCCCACCACCGCACACCCGCATCTTCCCACATATGGTTTTATAATGTTCCTATCACAGATCCGTAGCTCTATTATTCACAGCAGAAAGTGCGCCCCCTCTCCCCTCCAGAGGAGAGACAATCTAAAGTCAATCCCAGAGACACCTGCCTGTCACCGAGCCCAGGATCTGGGAGAGAGACCATCTGCATCTTTCTCCGTCAGATCCAGAGGCACTTCTCCAGGATTGGTACCCAGTCCTAGTGATGGGTACCATGCATCCCATCCAAATGATGATGGCCACTCTCAAGACACACAATTCAGGGACTTCCCTGGTGGTCCAGTGGTTAAGAATCCACCTTGCAATGCAGGGGATGAAGGTTCGATCCCTGGTCAAGGAACTACGATCCCATATGCCTCAGGACAGCTAAGCCTACATGATGCAACTGAAACCCAACGCAGCCAAATAAATATGTGTTTGTAAATATATGTCCACAACTCACAGTGGACAGGACAAAGGGAATAACTATGACTTTTTTTTAATCCCATTTGGAGAGGAGAAGGAGACGACAGAGGATGAGATGGTTGGATGGCATCACCGACTCAATGGACGTGAGTTTGGGTAAACTCCAGGAGTTGGTGATGGACAGGGAGGCCTGGCATGCTGCAGTCCATGGGGTCGCAAAGAGCTGGACATGACTGAGCGACTGAACTGAACTTAACTGGAAAGGAGAAAACAGGAACAACACACGGTGGTCCTGGCCCACAGCATATTCTACGCTGGACAGGAAGTGTTAAGGACTGGCAGCCAGGGAGGCTCTTGGTCAGCCAACAAGCACGGGCCCCAGAATCCAAGGTGCCCCTGTCAGCCCACCTCTGGTATCCACATGCTTGCGTGATCCCATCCCCTGAGTGTGGTCTGGACCAGGTAACTCCCTTCCGACCAACAGAATGGAGTGGAGGGCATGAGCTGGTGATTCCCACCTTGCCAGCAGACTCTCCCCCTTGCTAGCTTTGAGGACACAAGCTGCCATGTTTGGAGTTGCCATACTGGGGAGACCTCGATGGTGAGGAGCTGTGGGCAGCTTCTGGCTAACGGTCAGCAACAGTCCAACAGTTTGCAAGGAACTCAGTCCCATCAACACCTGTGGCAGTTTGAAAGCCGGTCATTCCCCAGCTGAGCCTTCAGATGAGACACCTCCAGAGACCACTTCCGGATGGCTCCACAGGATGAGCTGGTGCTGCCTGGTTTGGGCAAGGCTGCCCTCTGAACACCTTCAGGGTATTTGGTTTCTTTGCTCTCAGTCAGTTCCATGAGCTGGAAACCAGAAGCAGATTCTTCTGAGTTGAGTCATGCTCCTTGAATCCAAACCCAGGTCCACAATGTTCTAGCCCTCGGGTACCATCCAGAGGCTCAGCCAGCACTCTGGCCTCAGCTGAGTGGCCTCCGGGAGAACTCACAGCCCCAGGGAGCCGAGCTGACCTGCCTCCTGGGACAGAACATGGGGCTCCCTCACAGTCAACCCCCAGGACGCCCAGAGAGGCCCCTTAACACCACACACATCTCCAGCTTACAGGCGGTAGAACTCAGACTTGAAAACAAGGTCCTAGAGGCCAGGCCCTGCGAGCCTTCTCCCCAACCCCGCCCTCCACAGAGAGAGCGCTGGGCGAGCCCATCAACCAGAGCATCTCCACGCAGATGTAATGGGCTCTCTCCATGCTCTCAGCTGACAAGGGCCCTCTTCCTTCCACAGCCCCACCCTAACCATCCCCCACCCCCACCAAGGGACTGGCCGATACCCTGAGGTCACCGTGGCTGTCCCATACAGCCTTCAGGAAGGGGAGCATGGCCGGGATGGTGGAGGAGATGGGTGACCCCCCTTCATTGGTCTTCGTGGGCCCCCAGTCTCGTGTTCCATTTCCCCCAGACAGGGAGCCAGGGAGGCCACGCCCAGCCAGGCCCATTAGCCCCTAGACAGCTCTTCTGCAGGCCACCCACTGGGTGGGGCAGGTGCCCTTCGTGCATTTATGCCTCAAGCTCCCCTTCCTGCTTCTCGGAGGGAGCCGGGAGAAGGTTCTCCTGGGGTCTCAGAGGCCAGGAGCCTCTGAGGCCAAGGTGGGGGGCAGCGGAGGACAATTCAGAGCATCCCTGCTGAGCCAGGACGGGGGCAGGCGAACCCTGGGGGCTGGGCCCAAGGGGTGCAGCTGAGACTCCAAGCACCGGAGCGAGGAGGGGGCTGCCACCTTTCCTGGAAGACTGAGCACCACGGCTGGAGCAGGTGAGAGGCCCCTGGTTTCTCCTCTCTGGGTGGAGGCAGAAGGACTGACTGCCCCTCTGAGCCCTCATCTTCTAAATAAAATGACTTTGTGAAGCCTCCCTTCAAAATATTTAAACAGGTGACGGGTTCTTTTTTTTTTTTTTTTTTTTAGTATGACGGTTCTTATCACTCTCTGGGGTGCCCCATCAACGGTAATGGCAAAATCAGGACAAAGGTGAGACCAGCAGGTGCTGGGGAAACCCAACTTAAAGAGAAGACATACAACTGATTTTTGAACAATCAGCTTATCAAACAGCCAGGTAGTGTATTAGGCACTGGAAAGAAACCTTCAGGGATACAATCACACAGCAAATGGTATTACCCGGGGTAAGGACAGGGCAACACCTTATTTTTTCTTTACCATTTGAATCTTTAAAAGTAAGACTGCTTTGGTATCTAATCTATGTAATTAAAAAAAAATGTTTAAAGTGCAGTGAGAAATAGACAATGTCATAACAGTTGTGGGAAATAACACATTTCCGTAAGTCTTCCATGGAAGAGACAAAAATTCAAACGAGGCTTTCAAGGACAGGAAGACCACAGCTATCTCAGTAGATTTTGAGCTTTATTTTATTTAATTTTTGGTCTCGCTGCATGCCATGCAGGGTCGTAGTTTGCTGGTCAGGGATCAAACTCATACCCCTTGCAGTGGAAGCTCAGAGTCTTAACCACTGGACAGTTCTGTATTTTAAACCGTCATCCATCAACAAGCCGTGAGTGGGCATTTACTCCTCCAGGCATTGCGTTGGGGACCAGAAGTCTGTGGAGAGGGATCAAGTCAGACCAAGGCCAACCTGGCAGATACACCTGCTGAACTAGAGTGTGAGGCTGGGCAGAGGCACGGAGGATGAGTGTGTCCAGGGAGCACACAGCATGGCGCTGAGTCTAGGGGTCCCTCCCCATTTACTGAGCTCACACTGCGTGCCGGGATCTGACTCAGGGATAACCAAGACACAAACCTCCCCCCGTGGGAGGAGAAGCCATGCGTGGACACGGCCCAGTCCATTTTCGAGCTGTGTGTGTGTGCTGTTTCCTTTTATTGGGAAGCAGTCACAGTTCAGTATTTCCTTTCACTGGGACGTGAGTCTGCTCGTCTGCCGTAACCAAGTACCTCAAACAGAGGGCATGAAGGAACATCTCTATTTTCTAACCATTCTGGGGGCTGGAAGTCTGAGATCAAGACACCAGCCAGTTGGGTGCTTGGTGAGAGCTGTCTTCCTGACTTGCAGATAGGCACGCTGCTGTGTCCTACATGGCATGGGGTCAGGGGAGTGAGAGAGAGAAAGAGAGCAAGAAAGAGGAGGGGAGGGGGCGAGGGAGGGAGAGAGAACTCTGGCATCGCTTCTTAAAAGGACATGAGTCATGGGACTTCCCTGGTTAAGTGGTTAAGACTCTGCGCTCCCAGTGCAGGGGAGCAGATTTAATTCCTGCTCGGGGAACTAAGATCCCACATGCCGAGTGGTGCAGCCAAAAAACAAAATCGATCTTCTATTAAAAAGGACACCAACCTTACTGGATCGAGGCCCTGCCCTTACGGTACCCTTTGACCTTAATTACCTCTTCAAAGGCCCAGCTCCAAACACAGTCACATTGGGGATAGGGTTTCAACAGATGAGTTTGAGGGAGACACAACTCAGTCTGTAATCAGTGGGAATAAGGGCCCCTCCTCTCTTCAAATCCCGCTACTTTCCCTCAGCCTCAGTATCTGACCTCCCTTCTAGTTTCACTAAAGGGCTTCGCAGCTGGCTTAGCCGGTAAAGGTGGCTGAGCAGGGACAGTGCAGGAGACCTGGGTTGGATCCCTGGATTCGGAAGATCCCCCGGAGATGGAAGTGGCAATCCACTCCAATATTCTTGGCTGGGAAATCCCATGGACAGAGGAGCCTGGCGGGCTACAGTCCATGGGGTCACTAAACAGCTGGACACGACTTAGTGACTAAATGACCAGCACCACCATTTTCGCTGAAAAAGAAGATGCCTGAAAAAGAGCAACGGCTTCTTCCCATCCTGTGTCCTGCCCGTGGCCAGAGTCTCTGCTTCTTTCCGGGCTGACGCCCCAGTTCCCAGCTGGGCCAGGCCAGCCCCTGGGCAGTGCCAGATCCCATGGCCTCTCACCTCCCCCAGGAGCCCTCCTGCAGCTTTCCTGACCATCAGCGCCCCCCTGCCGCTGCCCCCTGCCTGCTGAATCACTCCCATCCACATACAACCAAGCAGCAATATCTTTTTTTAAAAATAAATACAACCTCTGCCCCTGGATCTCATTTCTCTGCCTTCTCCCCACCCCCTCACCCAATAGGACAAAGTCCTTCAGAAGGTCACTTGCACTGCCTGGGTCCACAGCAGGCTCCTTGGTGCACCTGGGGGTCTCTGGGGCTGAGTGCTGCCCCGGGAGGCGTTTTCTGGGATCAGCAGTCCCTCCCAGCCCTTCCTCCTGCTCTGTTAGCTGTGAGCTCTAAGCTCCTGGGTCACCGCTGTCACTGACTCTGGGACAGCCAGCCCACTGGAAGCTGCGTTCTCCTTGCTGACCCACCACTTGCCCTCAGAGCCTCCTCCCAGGAGGGCAGCATGTGTCTGTCTTCTTGTCCCCGCACCCCCAGCAGCTCTGCCCCGTCTGAAATCCATCAGCGTTTGCAGAGTGGGTACCTGACAGTTAGGAAGGAGCAGATGCTGAGGGTCCCTGACCTGGATCAGGCAGGGGAAGTGCGGTGGGGGTCTGCCCCCTGTGTGCATCTCCCCGCCCACCTCCCTGCTCAGCAGAGGGGAGGATGTGGTCCTGGGAGAGCAGCCCAACCCAGCTCACGTAGTGCGGCTTGAATGAATGTGTGTTCACGGAGCCCTGCGGGCGGCTACCTGGCGATAGCACCCAGGCTGGCAGCACAGAGGAGGAGTCCGCGGGCTGGGGAGGGGCCGGGGGAGTGGGATCTGAGCCCCCTTCACCTGGCCTCTCCCAGCTGCCCCCCGGACCTCAGACCCTCCCAGCCCCACCCACGCTCCGAGTCCCCATCTCGTTAGTCACCCCCGTTCCACCACCATGCCTGGCGGCCGGGGGCAATCGTCTGATTGTGTATTTTCCCCTCTGCCGATAGACTGTGCCTTCTGTGAGGATGGGCTCTGTCCGTCAGAGTCATTGCTGTAATGGGCTCTGCTTGTGCGCTGTGTACACTTAAATACACGTATGTGCGTGTTGTGTGTGTATGCACATGTGCTGTTTGTGTACATGTCTACGTTTACATATGTATCTTTACCCTGTCTATATGTATGTACAGTATTACGTGTGTTTGCTATGTGCATGCGTGTGTGTGTATATGTATATGCCTATATATGCGCTATTGGGCTCCCCTGGAGGCTCAGATGGTAAAGAATCTGCCTACAACGCAGAAGACCTGCATCCTGGATCTCTGGATCAGGAAGATCCCCTGGAGAAGGGAATGGCTACCCACTCCAGTATTCTTGCCTGGAGAATCCCATGGACAGAGGAGCCTGGCAGGTTACATGCAGTCTAGGGGTTGCAAGAGTCAGACACGACTGAGGGACACACACATGTGTCATATATGTATAAACTCTGTGTGTTGTATGTAGGTATAGGTTTTGTGTGCGTATACACATAGATATGCTATTGTATATGTGTAGTACACAGTATAAATTTGGTAAATGTTATTTAAACTTGTGTTGAACCCAAAGGAAAGACTTCTGACTGTAGCCACAGGGAATCTGTGGAGGTTGGTGTCCGTGTGATGGGTGCCATCCGCTTACTCTGGATACAAAGAAAGCTGGGAGGAAACAATCCCCTCCCTCTTGCCCAAATAGGATACAGAGCTGAAAGATGAAGGACAGGAAGGGAAATCTCCAGGTGCCCCAGGAAACTCCCAGCTAGAGCCGATGCCCAGGATACATCAGATGGATAGAGGCTCTGGGGGCAGAGGTTAGGTGTGGCTGGGGCAAGGAAGGGGACAGGGGCTGAGGGTTAGCCTTGGAGCTGCATTAAGCGGAAGAAAGAACTTGATCAGGGGACCTCCATGAGGCCAGAACCTGGAGGACACTGCTGCTTAACAAAAGCAGAGTTTACCCAGATGCGGTTAGCACCTTCCTGCTGCCTAAGGTTCAGCAGGGGGCAGGGAGTGAGTGGAGCTGGGCACCAATTTGAGTAACCAAGCCCCAAACTGTTAACCATTTACAGGCGTAGAATCTGAATTTACACCAAATCTCCAAGCCAACAAATCCAACAAAAACCAGATCTTGGACCAGAGAAATCCTTTGCAAGCCCAACAGAAGCCAACGCCAAACATCTGGGCAGCAAAAGTTTGGCAACTCCGTGAGAAGTCACAGTATCCCTGTAGAGGAAAATCTGTAATTGCAAAGCACAAGTGGGATGAATAGGGAGATTAAGAAACTCTCATTAAAAAATGATATCAGATCAAATAGACTTTAAGACTAAAAAAGTAATAAGGATGCAGAGGGTCATTACATAAAAGGTACAATTCATCAGGATAATATAATAATCTTGGATTACATACACTAAACCTTCCAAAATAGGCGAAGGAAAGAGAAAAACAACAAAAACTACAAAACTACAATCATAATAGGTTAATATTTGTAGCAGATAAATTAATTGGGGTATAGATCATTTAAACAATGCAATTTTGAAAGCTTTATCAAATGAGCATATAAAGTACTAAACCAAATGAGTAAACAAAGCAGCCCCGCTACCAAATGAGTCTCAACAAATATCAAATAACGGACCACATGATCTGACCACGATATTAGAAATCAATATCAAAAGATAGTCAGAGTATGCGTTGTATAATGTATTTCTAAATGATTCATGGAAACTTACATTTTAAATGTTTTGAATTGCAAAATATTTAGACATCAGCAACAATGAAAACGCTACGTAAGTCATGAAACATCTAAGGACATACTTACTAGCATGTTTATAACCCTAAATATATGTTAGAAAAAGAACAATATTTGAAAATTAATAACCGAAGAATTCAACACAAGGAGGTGAAAAAAATCACAAGGTAAATCCAAAGAAAGTGGAAGAAATAAAAGGATAAACTAAGGGAATGGGAAGAAAAGAAACGACAGAGGTGGTTTGTTTTTAAATAGTTCCCAAAACAGACCTCTGGCACACTGATAAAGAAAAGAAAAGAAGAACAAGTCACTAATTTTAAATGATGAGCAGAATCAAGGTTTTTAGAAATACTAAAATATTACTGTACAAAGTATTATACCAATAAATGTGGAACCAGAAACTATGAACAATTTTCTAGAAAAATAACATAACTTACCCTAACTCAAGAAGAGCTTAAAAATCTAAATAAACCAAAAACATTAAATAAATTGTAGTTGTAGTTTTTTTTCCTAAAGCCATGTGTATCCACTAACACTCATTTAAAAATCACCGGACCAGATGGTTTTACCTTCTGCAAAATCTTCAAAAAAGGATAATCCTTACATGATACAAATTGTTCTAGAGGGTAGAGAAAAAGAGCTCTTTCTCCAAGTCATTTTATGAAGCCTGTATAATCTTACAGCTTTGAAATAAAAAACAGACAAGGATAGTACCAGAAGGGAAAATTATGGGCCAATTTTATGAACATGGGTGAAAATTTTCTAAATAAAATCAGAGCACCAAGAGGGGGAAAAAAAATTTTTTTTAAACAGAGCAAAGTAGAAATGGTTTATCCTAGAAATATAAGGACAAGTGAACACCAGAAAATATATCAATACATATTCACCACATAAATAGATAAGGGAGAAAAAAAAGAAAATTATTAAGTACATATCACAGAAAAAAAACTGTGATAAATTCCATCACTCATTTATTAAAAAAAAAAAAAAACTTTTTAAAAACTAGAGAACTTTCTCACCTTGAATAAAAATAGTACCAAAAACTCAGAGCAAATATCGTATCTAATGGAGAAACTTTAAACACATTCTCTTAAAGATTAGGAAGAAGTAAAGCATGCCTGATTCCAGTCTTTGTTAAACATAATACTAGGTGTCTGGGCTATGCTATAAGACATGAAAAAGAAATTAGAGGTATGAGGAGAGATGCATAGACAATCAAATATTCAACCAAGTGATAGGTATGATGAACTAAATGAGGTCATTTGTCTGATTAATAAAAATTAGTATCACCCCAGTTTTCTGCCTGGAGCTACTCTGGAAAGTAGTACAGGAAGTGGGGGAAACCAGGCAGAGCATGGTGGTGTCCCTGAGTTAAAGATACAGAAGTCAGACTTTGGGGAGATGGAAGTGGCTGGAATTTGTGAGAAGGAGTACCAGAGAGAAGAAAACCAGCTACTTGGAGAAAGAACTCCAAAAGTCTGCAGAAGGTCCCCTCGAGTCCTTGGCTGAAACCTTGACTGTGGAGAGTAGATGAAGCACCATGAGACTGGCAGCCGTCAGGTGAGGCTCTCGGGGATCACACAAAGCCAAGGATTCTTTAGTTTTTGTTATTGTTGTTTTTCTCTATCAAAAGCAGTATTTATTTTTTTCCCCAAACTTTACCCTTTTTATTTTGCACTGGGGCATAACCGATTAACACTGTTGTGGTACTTTCAGGTGAGCAGCGAAGAGACTCGGGTAGCCGTGTATACTTCAAAAACAACAACAGTGTGTTAATGCTGTAGAAACAGACAAACCAATGACAGAGAACAGTGAGCTCAAAAACAGTCCCACTGGTGTACGGGGAGATCCTAGAAACATACTGCTGAGGTTAAAAAAAAAAACAAAACAGCACGGATTCTAAATCACAGCATTTGTGTAAATTAAAAATACTTGTGGGAAGCCACTTGTTCCGAAAGATAGTCAGATGTCCAAGGATGTCGATTAAACAGGTTAAAACAGATGTGAGTTGGGGCAGGGGAGGGGAGGGTGGAGTGAAGGGGGGAACAGAAATAAATAAAGGGTTGTATTTGTTTTTCAGTGGCTGGATGATCCCGGTGGGCCATAAAGCCAGCATGTAATTAAACTATTCTTTGTACCTGAGGTCCCGTTTAAAAAACTTTAGTTCCCAGAATTTGAAGATTATGTGTGAAAAAAATGACACTATCAATAGATACAGAAAAGCCTTTGATAAAAGTCAATTTATCTCTTCATGATGAAAAAGAACCTAAACTCAAGATAGAAGAGACCCTTTCATTGACAGAAGGCATCTGTAATACCTCTGAGTCTGCAATGGTGGATTAGCCGGCAGATCCAGGCAGGGTGGGAGCCGCGGGGAGCAACTGTCGTCTATTGCAAAAAGAAAATTGTGGTAGGGGCGCTAAGCAATGCAAAACCTCACACTGGTCCATCTCCCTTCCATAGGATGAACCACACTCTGCTCCAGGCCCCGGCCCTGGTAGAGAACAGCATCGAGGTGGAGGAGCTGGGCACAGCCTACTGGGTGCTGAGTGCCATGGTCCTGTTCACCTGCCTGGGTGGCTTTGTGGGCAATGGCCTGGTGGTCTGGTTGCTGGGCTCCCAGGGGCAGAGGAGCCCCTTCAGTGTCTACATCCTCCACCTGGGGGTGGCGGACCTCCTCTTCCTCCTCTGCATGGCCTCCAAGGTCATCCTGATTTGCTTCCAGCTGGTCAACAGAAGCCACACGGCCCTGGACATAGTGAGCAGGATGAAGTACTTCACCTACACGGCCAGCCTGAGCCTGCTGACCGCCATCAGCATGCAGCGCTGCCTCTCCGTCCTCTTCCCGGTGTGGTACAAGTGTCACCAGCCCAAGCACCTGTCAGCCGTGGTGTGCGCCCTGCTCTGGGCACTGTCCCTCCTGCTGAACACGGTGGCCATGTTCCTCTGCAGTGATTTCTTGGCCCGGGACGAGCTGCTGTGCTTCAGGATAGACTTGGTCATCAGCATCCTCCTCATGGGGGTCTTCACACCCCTGATGGCCGGGTCCAGCCTCATCCTCTGTGTGGGGGTGCAGAGGAGCTCCACAGCGACCCACCGGCGGCCCACGCGGGTGTACGTGACCGTCCTGGTCTGCATCCTGGTGTTCCTCGCCTTCGCCCTGCCCCTCGGCATCTGTTGGTTCCTCATCTCCTGGTTGGACCTGCCCCAGAAGACGAAGACTGTCTTCAGCCTACTTGCCCGCCTCTTCTCGTCCATGAGCAGCAGCGCTAACCCGGTCATCTACTTCCTGGTGGGCAGGCGGAAGAGCCGGGGTCTGCGGGAGCCCCTGGGGGCCGTGCTGCGCAGGGCGCTGAGGGAGGAGCCGGAGCTGGAGGGGAGGGAGACGCCCACCTCCACCACCGCCACCGACCCGGGGTTCTGAGGGCTCCGGACCCTGGACACCAGCCTGCCTGGCTGGCTGGCAGTTGGGAGCCCAGAAGGCTTTTTGTATCTCATCATGTGGGGGTCTCTTTCCCACCCTCCAAGGCTTCCCATTGACTGTCATGTCCAAGACCTCACCATGCGACTCAGTTGGAAAGATGAAGTAATTTTGTTGTTGTTGTTCAAGGAGGATCTTCTGATTAGAAGGCAGGTGGAAGCTTTCAACCCTGGTCTGTCTGACGCTACTTATCTAAATAGGCTCTACAGGTAGGTAGCCTGCATCCCATTGGGTAAGAAGGTCCCTTCTCCCAGCCTCCTCCCTCCAAGAGGGCATCTTAGTACAGGAAGTAGGATGTAATTCGTGTGACTTTGCGACCCCTTGCTGGTCCTTGGGCATGTGCAGCTGGCCCCAGGGTGATGGCCCTGGTCCACTTCCCACCGGGTGACCAGCTGACCCCCTCCATTCCTGCAGGCTGCAGCCCATCAACTGAGTTACCACTGCTGACCGCCGATCATGAAGTGGCTCTGTCTTCCATGTGGCCAGCACCTGACCGCTGGACTTTGTCTTTTGGTGACCTAGCCCCCTCGGTGGATCTGATCGCTTTCCTCCATGAAGCCACACTGGAGCTGGAGAGCCCCTGCCCGGCCTCACGGGAGTTGAGGGGACAGTTGTTGAGGGGATTGTGCCCCAGGAGGGGGGAGGCAGCTGGAGACAGCTGCCTCCCAAAGCCCCATGTGCCCAGTAGAAGGAAAGTCTGTACCCTGATTGCACCCCTCAACTTGCCCCAAACACTTCCCCCTTTCTGGGGCCAAAGCACCAAGAGGGAAAGCCTGGGGGGCAGTGCCCTTCTCCCCACTTCCCTCTTTCTTTCCGCCGTCTCCTGGGTCCAGACCAGAGTGGACGCCTCTCTTACTCTGCACACGTCACACCCTCTGCCTCTGTCCAGTGTCCAGGATTCCTGGACAGGAAGTGGAAAGGCCGGCTCCCAGGACCCCGGCCCTGGCTATTCTGTGCATCAGAAGTGGAAGAACACCTCGTTCCTTCCCTTGGCTTCCTTACGAAGCCGTTCCCAAGCTCCTCCTGAAAGATGGAGGCTTTGAGCCAGCTGGCACGATGGTCAGATCCTCAGAAAGGAAGAGAGAGGCTCGTTGATCGTCTGTAAAAAGCACACTGTGGCAGCAAACCTCCCAGTCGGTGCAGCTGGGAGTCCCAGGAACCAAGACCCCAGTGTGCATGGGCCTGGGGCCCGTCATCCTGGCCCCACTGTGGGTCCCCCACCCAGTCCTGGCCTCCCCATGGGTCCCCCATCCCATCCTGGCCTCTCCTGGGCACCCCACCCTGTCCTGGCCCCCGCCGTGGGCCCCCATCCCGTCCTGTTCTCCCCCGGGTCCCCCATCCCATCCCAGCCTTCCCTATGGGTCCCCCATCCCATCCCAGCCTTCCCTGTGGGTCCCCCATCCCGTCCCAGCCTTTCCTGGGCCCCTATCCCGTCCTGGGCTCCCCTGTGTCCCCCGTCCCATCCTGTCCTCCCCTGGGTCCCCCATCCCATCCTGTTCTCCCCCGGGTCCCCCATCCCATCCCAGCCTCCCCCAGGTCCCCCATCCTGTCCAAGCCTCCCCCAGATCCCCCATCCCATCCTGGCCCACCTGTGGGCACCCCACTCCATTCTGGCCTCCCCATGGGTCCCCCACCCCATTCTGACACCTCTGTGGGCCCCCATCCCATCCTGGCCTCCTATGGGTCCCCCACCCCATTCTGACACCTCTGTAGGTCCCCCACCCCATCCTGTCCTCCCCTGGGTCCCCCATCCTGTCCTGTTCTCCCCCGGGTCCCCCATCCCATCCAAGCCTCCCCTGGGTCCCCCATCCCATCCCAGCCTTCCCTGGGCCCCCCATCCCAACTTGCCCTCCCCTGGGTCCCTCACCCCATCCTGGCCTCCCCAGGCCCCCCACCCCATCCCAGCCTCTCCTGGGCACCCCCCATTCCCAGCCTCCCCCTGGAGTTCACTGAAGGAGCCAGGGATAGACAGCCCCCGGAGGCAGGTATGCTCTCCATGTCCTCTGATTCCTGGGTCACCTCCTTTCCCATCTCAGCTCGGATCCCTAGGTCTGTGTGTCCCAGGGGAACATGAGGGGTGGGAAGCTCTTTAGCAGTCATTCCAGGCATCTTATGGAGCACCCAGCACCAGTACTGGCCTTGCATGCCGTAAGCACTTAGTAAGCACTCATTTGGCTCATAAGAATAACCAATACCTGTGTAGCGCTGATAGCAGTGGGGCTCAGAGAGGTCACCGTTTTATCCAGAGTCACACAGCCAGTGAATAAAAGGCTATGATTCAGGACTTCCCTGGTAGTTCAATGGTTAAGACTCCACACTTCCACTTCAGGGGGCATGGGTCAATCCCTGGTCAAGAAACTAAGATCCCGCATACTATGAAGCAAAAAAAAGAAGAAGAAGAAGAAGCAAGAAAAGAAAGGAAGGAAGGCTATGATTCAAGACATATCTTTTGACCCAAACTGCATGTTCCATGCACGCCTCCTCTGACCTGGACAGGAACCAAGTGGCCCATCCAAAGCAGATGGTTGGTGATGAAGGGGACCTTACCTCTCGGGGTAAGTGGCCAGCACAGGGCCCCTCAGCTGCATGTGGAAGAAGAGGAGCCCTAGAAATTGTTCACACCATTATATTTCGATAAAATTTACTATATTCTACACCAGTTAAGACCACAGGCTCTCTCTACGCCAACTCTTCCTCCATCACTTGCCACTTCAGGCCACGTGATGCTGGCACAGCCGCAGGTATCAGGGGACCTGCCTAAGGGAAGGTTGGGCTGGTGGCACCTGCAGTGTGGGCTTCATGGGAATTTATGAGGTTCACAGTCCTCACTTCTACGTATAGTTGAGTCAATGCAAGCCGTCTCAGCAAAGGCATGTCTTTCAGGGGTATTGCCACTACCCTCTGTGCCAGCTTGGCTGGCATCATGGAGAAAAACGCAGGCCCAGAGCTGTAAGGACATCTGAACGTCACTGGAAGTGAGTGGGTCGTGGCTGGTGGAGAAGAAATAGGTTTGAAATACACATAACCAGAAGCTAGTCTATGGGGAGGTTCCATTCTCATGAACGTCTGGTCAGAACAACCCTCATTAAGAAATCTGCTTGAAATTGCAGCACATATCATCGTAAAATATGCTATACATTTATCTCTAGAGAAGGCGTGCTAAAAAGGAATTTCTGAGACATCCTGTCTTTGTAGATACAATTATGGAGCAAAAGTACACACTGCCAAAATGGCTGTGTGAAATTACATGTGGTGTGCATCCCAGCTATCGATATCGTAAAATAAATCTTATCATGAGGAAAAACCAAATTCTCTTTCTATTTTCCTGACAGAAAATGTTACAGAAGGTCCAGGAACTCAGGGTCACACGGGAAGGGTGGCAGATGAATTGGCCGCCATCACACACAGGCCGTGCACGCTGGTTGAATCATGTGCTTAATTGCTCAGTCGTGTCCGACTCT
Source organism: Bos indicus (assembly GCF_029378745.1). Taxonomy (NCBI): domain Eukaryota; kingdom Metazoa; phylum Chordata; class Mammalia; order Artiodactyla; family Bovidae; genus Bos; species Bos indicus. Next base: position 46,855,104 of record NC_091788.1, on the reverse strand, counting down.
TTGCGACCCCATGGACTGTAGCCCACCAGGCTCCTCTGTCCATGGGGATTCTCCAGGCAAGAATACTGAAGGGGGTTGCCACTCCCCCCTCCAGGGGATCTTCCCAACCCAGGGATCTAACCCAGGTCTCCCACACTGCAGTCGAATTCTTCACCGTCTGAGCCACCAGGGGAGCCCGGTCAAATCATGAAGTCACTCTAATTCTCCCTGTTGGCGTCCTCGAAGCGGAGACCATACTAGCGCCGGTCTTACGGGTTCACGAGGGTCACTGAGATGACTGTGCCCTGTCAGCTGTCTGTGACCCGCAGCGAGGACGCAGTAAGTGGTCACTATTTTCACGCACCGGATATTTTGGATGGTCGGGAAGGGGTGCACCCAGCCTCCAGTCTGGTTCCTCAGACCCTGCAATTTCCTACTGTCCCTCTTGGCAGGACGCCTTGGTTAATCAAGGAGATCTCCCCTCCAGAGACTGCAGGAGTTCCCTGAGTCTCCTCCTGTTAAGTCCTCACCATCCCAGAGCCTCTGAGGGCCAGTTCCAGCACCTACACTGGCCAGGTCCCTCAGTCCCAGGGCGCGGCATCGCGACGGGGGCAGGAGAGGCATTTGCAAGTCGTCCATTCCCACAGCAGCAACCTGACATTTAACTTAGATCTTGACCCCTGCCTGCCCTGTTTTCAAGCCGGTTCCCCAGTCTGGGTGTTGACTGCGCGAGCTCTCTGATCTCCTTCCAGTTAATCTCCTCTATCGCCCGGCCACGGGAGGTTTTTGTTGCTGCACCAAGGAACACTGACTTACCCGAGAAGTCCTATCAGAGAGGCAGCAGGTCCTCCGGTGGGAAACGCAGGACGCTGAGAACCGAGCCCTGGATGAGGGGCTGAGGCTGATAAAGCCCAAGCCCCAAAGATCCCCGTGCATGGGCTCCACATAAGCCCCTGGAGGCGGCCCCGCCTGTGTCCAGGAGGTCCTACGTTCATGGAGTTTACAGGGTGGTGTATTTTAACCAGGTCTGGCTGCTCCTGCTGCCACCTTTCCTTGTCTCTCTCCCCTTCATGGCAGTGGCACTGGAGTGGCCACTGAGGGACATTTAGGGAAACTGGTGGCTCAGATGGTAAAGAATCTGCCTGCAATGCAGGAGAACCGGGCTCAATCCTTGGGTCAGGATGATCCCCTAGAGAAGGGAATCACTACCCACTCCAGTCTTCTTGCCTGGAGAAATCCCATGGACAGAGGAGCCTGGCAAGCTACAATCCATGGGGTCGCAAAGAGTCGGACACGACTGAAGCAAGTCAGCATGCAAGCACACACATGTACCTCACTCACGGCCACTTCTATGTAAAAATGGTTCCCAAGTCTGATTAATGGGTTTACCGGGGTCAGGACAGGAACAGTCTGGGTGATGGAGGAGAAATGCACAGCCAGGAGGCAGGCAATGGGAGACTCTTTTAATTATCAGAGCCATAGCATTTTAAGTGGAAGAATCTGTTCTCAGGGATGCTGAAACGTGGCAAACAGCTATCAAGCCTCCTAGGTCCCTTCAGAGGTGAAAAGCTGGCCCATGCGGCTGCTGACTTCTGCAGTGTTTCCAGGGGTTATAGGTGTTATTTCCGAGTTCACCCTGTAAATGGAATATTTCAACACAGACCCGGCCTGGCTTTTCCTCTTAAACAGCCACCATACCAAGATGAGCTCCCATCACAAAGCTGTTCAAGCCTGACATCACGGAATGGTAACATTTTTAAGACTCCAAAATGTATTTTTGAAGACTGGACAAGGAAGAAAAAAACAAATTGTAAATGACAAAAAAAAAAAAAATTGTTCAAATGTGGAACATTTCCACCCCCACGCCAAAAAATAAAAGAGAGTGAAAAATTATAAACTCATGGCTTAAATAGATATGAAAGGGACCTTCTTTAAGTTCATATTAAAAGTAATGAAAAAAGAAAGAGAAAAGTAATGAAAAGTAGTGACAGTGTTAGTTGCTCGGTTGTCTGACTCTTTACCATCCCATGGGGTGTAGCCTACCAGGCTCCTCTATCCACGGAATTCTCCAGGCAAGAATACCAGAGTGGGTAGTCATTCCCTTCTCCAGGGGATCTTCCCAACCCAGGGATCAAACACAGGTCTCCTGCACTGCCAGCAGATTCTTTACCATCTGAGCCACCAGGGAAGCCCCCAAAGTAATGACCCATGGAACAAAGGATAAGGATAAATAATGAAATAGATAGAAGTTTGAAATTGACAGCTGCATTATAATTAAAAGTAATTCACTAAGAGGAAGAGATCATTTTAGAATGGAAGAAATGAATAGCTCTTAGATTTTGATAACCTGATTGATGAAGAGGAATGCGTCTTAAAAACACATTAGGAGCAGAAATAGAGACCCAGGTGCAGAGAACAAATGTATAGATGCTAGAGAGGGCTCCCCAGAACCACCCACAGCTTCTCTGGCTGGAAGGTCCCCCCTCCTTCTGTCTGAGGCCACCCCACCCTTCCTTGAGGAGCTGCGGCCGAGCCCAGGGAGCTGTGCTAAAGAAACTCCTTTCAACCCTCTCCTGCCTCACCCCCCTAGTCCTCTGTACCTTGAACCAGGTCCCACCCGAGCTAGGGCGGGTGGAGAGAACAGCAGGAATTCCAAACCCCAAATGAGAAAACGTCTGGGTGACTTGTGGGAATGGGTTTGGGGAGTACCTAAGGGTCCAGGGCGCAAAGTTACTTAAGCCCAAGTGGAACGGGTGGATAAGTGAGTGTTTACAGAAAGCGCATGAGGCGGGATGTGGTCCCTGGAGTCTGAGGACTGTTAACTTGAGTCTGAAACTCACCCAGTCAGGGGGCTGGGATGTCAGAGTCCTCGGGTTAATGTAGATGGAGGGACCTGAAGACCGCAGAAAGCAGGACATCTGGCGTGGGAGTCCTGCCCTGCCCTCGCTACGGCCCCAGAGAGGACCCAGAAGGACATGAGGCACCCAGGGAGAAGGCAGTGCCCAGACATTCCAAGACGCTGGGCGTGAAGGGGACGAGTGACTCAGGAGAAGGGTGTGGCGTGCCGACGCGCTTGCTCTGTGTGGTGGCCCCTCACCCACTCCCCTTTCTAGTGAAGCAGGACTCCTGTGTAGGAGTGGCCTCCCAGGCTTTTTTTTTTTCTTCAGGTTGCACAATGTGATTCTTTTTTTTTTAAGGTGTACAATGCGGTGGTTTATTTAACACCAGCACACTCTGTGGAATGATTGCTGCAATGAACGTACACCCTTACGTCCTGATTGCATGGTGTGTATGCTGGCAACACATGATATCTACTCTCGTGCAAGATGATATCGTTAACTCCAGTCACCGTGCCGGGCAGCAGATCCCCAGAATTTACTCATCTATGACAGACTTTTCCCCCCATTTCCCCATCCCCAGACCCTGGCAACCACCATTCTACTCTGCTTCTTTTCTTTTTTTTTTTTAATTTTTATTTATTTTTTTTGGCCACAGCATGTGAGATCTTAGTTGCCCAACCAGGGATCGAACCTACTCCCCCTGCACTGGAAGCTCAGAGTCTTACCCACTGGCCCCCCAGGGAAGTCCCCTACTCTCTGCTTCAGTGAGTTTGGCTTTTCTAGATTCCATACACAAGTCAGAGAGGTGTCCCCAGGCCACTTCTGACCCTGGAGCGGATCCTGTATCTTTCCAGCCCCATCCCTGGGCACCAGTCAATTCCTTGGCTCCCTGACCTGCTTCTAATGGGCATCTTTCTTTTTTCTCTTTTCCCCTTGAGTCAGGCAGGGTTGATGATGACCATCCTAATCGAACAACCTGAACAGATATGTATCGTTGTCATTTGGGTAACTGCAGGAGTGAAGATGCTTCAGGCAGCAAGTGAATGAAACTGAGGTTAAGCTGGATAAAAGGGAAAAGGAATTTGTTGGATCTTGTAACTAAAAATGCCCCCATATGTTATGACTTCAGGTGTGGGTGGATCCAGGTGTCTCTGAGACCTTGTTTCTCTAATTGGCTCTGATACCTGCTGTGAACCCTGGGGTGGGGTCTCCCTGATGCTGGCACAGTGGGCCCCAGCCTCTCAGGCTTCCATCCCACCTGCTCGTCACCCCGAGGGGAGGATGACTTTTCTTCAGTGTTTCCCATGAACTCCTGGAAGGGACTCCTGTTGGATAAACTGGATTCTAGTCTTTCGTGTCCCTTTCCCCAAACTAATCACATCGCCAGGGGGATGGAATCCGCTGACTCTCTGAATCTGAAGGATATTATACTCATGGGGAGCCAGATGTGAAGCTGGAATTCCCCCTGAAACCCCCCGGGGCTCGTCTTTGGGAGCAAGAGCTCACAGATGCTGGTTGGCCTGGCTCGGGGTTGGGCTGGCTGCCAGCTCCCCACGCAGCACGTGCATTCCAGCATCTCCGTGTTCCAATCAATCAAAGCCGAGCTGAGGCCCTTCCGATGACACCGCAGGCAGTGATTCCCTCCAACCCCCCAGCCCTCAGCTTCCTGGCCGTGTCCATGCAACATTCCGCCCCACCGTGTGACATTCTGGGGAGGGACACAGCGGGAGACTGAACTGAACCTGACCTTCCTGGGAGTGCCGAGGAATGCGATAAGCCGTCCAAACCCCCGTGGATGTGCTGCCCAGGCAACCGCGGGAGGGACGGAGAAAGGGTCATGAGGATCGAGGCCATCCTGCAAGTCAGCTGCCACCAAGACACAGGCGCGTCTGTCCACTCACGAAAGATGGCGCGCAGCAGCTGGAGCGTCCGCCCCGGGAACACAGAGCTGGAAATCCACGCCACAGCACCACCTCCCGCTGTCTGGGTGATGTGGCAGTTGCTGAATAACCAGACACACCAATTCTGCATTTGTGAATCGGTGAGGTCCTTTGGGATGTGACAGCTGTTTCCCCGATCTGACTGCATTGCAGACAGATTCTTTACCATCTGAGCCACCAGGGAAGCCCTGGTTATATTTGAGGCTCATCCTGATATCTCCTTGTAGGTCTTCTATACGTTTTAGAACTAACACCCAAAAAAGATGTCCTTTTCATTATAGGGGACTTTAATGCAAAAGTAGGAAGTCAAGAAACACCTGGAGTAACAGGCAAATTTGGCCTTGGAATGCAGAATGAAGCAGGGCAAACACTAATAGAGTTTTGCCAAGAAAATGCACTGGTCATAGCAAACACCCTCTTCCAACAACACAAGAGAAGACTACACATGGACATCACCAGATGGTCAACACCTAAATCAGATTGATTATATTCTTTGCAGCCAAAGATGGAGAAGCTCTATACAGTCAGCAAAAACAAGACCAGGAGCTGACTGTGGCTCAGATCATGAACTCCTTATTACCAAATTCAGACTTAAATTGAAGAAAGTAGGGAAAACCACTAGACCATTCAGGTATGACCTAAATCAAATCCCTTATGATTATATAGTGGAAGTGAGAAATAGATTTAAGGGACTAGATCTGATAGATAGAGTGCCTGATGAACTATGGAATGAGGTTTGTGACATTGTACAGGAGACAGGGATCAAGACCATCCCCATGGAAAAGAAATGCAAAAAAGCAAAATGGCTGTCTGGCGAGGCCTTACAAATAGCTGTGAAAAGAAGAGAAGCAAAAAGCAAAGGAGAAAAGGAAAGATATAAGGATCTGAATGCAGAGTTCCAAAGAATAGCAAGGAGAGATAAGAAAGCCTTCCTCAGTGATCAATGCAAAGAAATAAAGGAAAACAATAGAATGGGAAAGACTAGAGATCTCTTCAAGAAAATTAGAGATACCAAGGGAACATTTCATGCAAAGATGGGCTCGATAAAGGATAGAAATAGTATGGACCTAACAGAAGCAGAAGATATTAAGAAGAGGTGGCAAGAATACACAGAAGAACTGTACAAAAAAGATCTTTACGACCCAGATAATCATGATGGTGTGATCACTCACCTAGAGCCAGACATCCTGGACTGTGAAGTCAAGTGGGCCTTAGAAAGCATCACTATGAACAAAGCTAGTGGAGGTGATGGAATTCCAGTGGAGCTATTTCAAATCCTGAAAGATGATGCTGTGAAAGTGCTGCACTCAATATGCCAGCAAATTTGGAAAACTCAGCAGTGGCCACAGGACTGGAAAAGGTCAGTTTTCATTCCAATCCCAAAGAAAGGCAATGCCAAAGAATGCTCAAACTACCACACAATTGCACTCATCTCACATGCTAGTAAAGTAATGCTCAAAATTCTCCAAGCCAGGCTTCAGCAATACGTGAACCGTGAACTTCCAGATGTTTAAGCTGGTTTTAGAAAAGGCAGAGGAACCAGAGATCAAATTGCCAACATCTGATGGATCATGGAAAAAGCAAGAGAGTTCCAGAAAAACATCTATTTCTGCTTTATTGACTATGCCAAAGGCTTTGACTGTGTGGATCACAATAAACTGTGGAAAATTCTGAAAGAGATGGGAATACCAGACCACCTGATCTGCCTCTTGAGAAACCTGTATGCAGGTCAGGAAGCAACAGTTAGAACTGGACATGGAACAACAGACTGGTTCCAAATAGGAAAAGGAGTAGGTCAAGGCTGTATATTGTCACCCTGCTTATTTAACTTCTATGCAGAGTACATCATGAGAAACACTGGACTGGAAGAAACACAAGCTGGAATCAAGATTGCCAGGAGAAATATCAATAACCTCAGATATGCAGATGACACCACCCTTATGGCAGAAAGTGAAGAGGAACTAAAAAGCCTCTTGATGAAAGTGAAAGTGGAGAGTGAAAAAGTTGGCTTAAAGTCAACATTCAGAAAACAAAGATCGTGGCATCCGGTACCATCACTTCATGGGAAATAGATGGGGAAACAGTGTCAGACTTTATCTTTTGGGGCTCCAAAATCACTGCAGATGGTGACTGCAGCCATGAAATTAAAAGATACTCCTCGGAAGGAAAGTTATGTCCAATCTAGATAGCATATTCAAAAGCAGAGACATTACTTTGCCAACAAAGGTCCGTCTAGTCAAGGCTATGGTTTTTCCTGTGGTCATGTATGGACGTGAGAGTTGGACTGTGAAGAAGGCTGAGTGCCGAAGAATTGATGCTTTTGAACTGTGGTGTTGGAGAAGACTCTTGAGAGTCCCTTGGACTGCAAGGAGATCCAACCAGTCCATTTTGAAGGAGATCAGCCCTGGGATTCTTTGGAAGGAAGATGCTGAAGCTGAAACTCCAGTACTTTGGCCACCTCATGCGAAGAGCTGACTCATTGGAAAAGACTCTGATGCTGGGGGGGATTGGGGGCAGGAGGAGAAGGGGACGACAGAAGATGAGATGGCTGGATGGCATCACTGACTCGATGGACGTGAGTCTGAGTGAACTCTGGGAGTTGGTGATGGACAGGGAGGCCTGGGGTGCTGTGATTCATGGGGTCGTGAAGAGTCGGACACGACTGAGCGACTGAACTGACTGAACTGAACTGACTGATATCTGCATCTCATGACTGTTCATTTTTTTCAGTATTTATTTACTTGGCTGCACCGGGTCTTAGTCGGCATGCAGGATCTCAGGTCGCAGCAAGTTGGATCTAGTGCCCTGGCCAGGAGTTGAACCTGGGCCCCTGCATTGGGAACTCAGTCCTAGCCAGTGGACCAGTAAGGAAGTCCCTCACAACCCTTATTTCAATCACACCTGTTGTGACAGAGCGCGGGATGGAAAGTAATTCCTAGACACTGAGTATTTCAGAAGGGAGTAAGTTTACTAAGAGCAGGGAGCAGAGATAACGAAGCAACTTCGAATGCAGCCTGCTGACCTGACAGCCCAGGGAGAGTCAACAGTTTTCGTGGGTTAGTAGCCAATTTTTATAGCCTCAAGAGAAAGAAAATTCCTGCTGAAAGGTTGGCATTAAATGATTGGTTAGGGTGCTATAAGGATCAGGGAGGTGGCTTAGACAGTAAAGAATCTGCCTGCAATGAAGGAGACCCAGGTTTGATCCCTGAGTCAGGAGGATCCCCTGGAGAAGGAAATGGCAACCGACTCCACCATTCTTACCTGGGAAATCCCATGGATAGAGGAGCCTGGTGGGCTACACTCCATGGGGTCACAAAAGAGCTGGACATGACAGAGTGACTAACACTTTCAACGTCCACTTTCTAGGACGCTGTAAGGTGACTGCTGGAGTGGGCATTTTTGCCTAACTTGGGGTCAGGATGGCTGCTAGTGGTGATCAGGGTGGAGGGCTTTTGGCAACGGTTACAAAGGGGCTCAGTCAGCTTCAAAGGTGACCTTGGCTCTAGGCTCCGCTTCTGTGGCCTTGGTGTCAGGCCCCGCACCTGCGGCCTGGGGACAGGACTCCACAGTCCCTGCAGAGTCCCTTTTGCCATGTAAGGTAACACCCCCGGGTCTGGGAATCAGGACTCTGGATTCATTTCCTCGGGCTGCCATAACAAAGCACCACAAACTGGGGTGCTTAAAAAAAAGGAGACATGAACCATCTTGCAGCTCTCCAGAGGCCAGAAGTTGGAGATCAGGCGTTGGCAAGGCCGTGCTCGCCCTGCAGGTGCTGGGACGGTGTCCTCTCAGCCTGCAGCGGTCCCTGCAGACTTCGGTGTTCTGTGGTCGCAGCCCTGTCACGTGAATCCTCTGCCTCACATCGTCCTCCTCCTGTGTACGTGTGTCCAAACTTCCCTTCTTATAGAGACACCAGGCGTGTTGGATTAGGGCCCACGCTGATGATCTCATCTTCACTTGGTTGCATCTGCAAAGACTCTAGTCCAAATAAGGTCACAGCCTAAGTTCCTGGGGTTAGGACTCCACCAGGCCTTCTTTGGGAGGACACAATTCACTCCATAACAGACGTGGACCTCTTTGGGGCCATGATTCTGCCTCCTCCAGCTCCACCCCCAAGGACTGGCTGGCATTTAAGGCAGGAGAAGCACCGGGCACCTTGAGCAGATGCTGTCTCGCCTCCCAGTGCCCTTCACAGTAGGACCTCAAACGCTGATTCTCATGGGAGGTGATGGAACCAAGGGAGTGATGGTCAGACCCAGGGGAAGACGAGGAAAGGTCGCCAACCAAGGTTACCACAGGCAGAACTGGTGCAGGGTCCCAGGGCTCCAACTCCAGGTTCTGGTCTCTGCATTCAGGACCCGGCTTAGAAGGGATTTCGAGAACTGGAAATATCCACAATCAGGAGCCCTCGGCCTCTGGCAGCCCAGCCACACGCCCCAGTCTTCAGCTTGTGATGTTCTTGACGGCTCAGTACTCAGCTGTCCTGGACACAGGGACCCCTGCTCGTAAATCCCGCTCTCCCCTGGACAGGAGCTGGTGAGGCTGTGGCCCAGGACAGCCCGCCTCCCTCTGCCTCTCAGCTCCGCACATTGGACTTTTGAGGTCGTCTTCCTGCCTCTCAGAGGACACGGATTCTGATCCTAGCGATAGGACTTCCAGGAGCATCAGGAGACCGCCCCCCAAGCTGGCCCTGCCTGAGGGTCCCAGGCCAAGGGCAGCAGCTGAGGCCCCAGGTTCCAGATCATGGGTGGGCTGGGCCCCATCCCCCAAAGGACAGGATGCTGCAGCGGGCAGCAGGCAAGAGGACTCGCAGGGGGCGCCACAGTCCCAGGTCCAAGGCTGGACGAGCCACGTTCCCCCTGGGTGACCCCAGCCCGCTCCTCTGTCGGCATCTCTTCTGCCTGTGGGGACAACCAGCCACTCACCACATCCCTGAGGACCAGCTGTCCCATCCAGGGTGCCCAAGTGTGGGACATGCCAGCTTGAATCCCTCCCCCACCTGTTCACTTCCATCCTGCGGACGCAATAAACTTCTATTCAAAGGGGAAAATGCAAAGTGGAAAAAGTACATTTTTCCTTCATCCACTTTAATGGAAAAAAACTGATTTGTGAAAAATGAAAATAAAAATTTTCATTTTTATTTGGGGCAATTTTTGTTCTCCTTTTAGACCTTGCTACGGTAGCTCAGCGGTAAAAGAATGCACCTGCAGTGTAGGAGCTGCAGGAGGCATGGTTTCAATCCCTGGGTCAGGAAGATTCCTTGGAGGAAGAAATGGCAACCCACTCCAGTATCCTTGCCTGGAGAATCCCATGGACAGAGGTGCCTGGCGGGCTACAGTCCATGGGATCGCAGGGAGTTGACTGAGCACACACACAGACTTCACTAGGACAAACAAGAGACATAGAATCCCTTCCACCCAGTGGGCTTCCCCGAGGCTGTTGTGACACCGAGCAGGACCCTGGGGGAGCCTGAAGCTGCCCGGGCCTGGCGATGCTTATCGCAGCAGCCCATCGTGGCTGGCTGGGCCCAGACTCGGGCTTTGAACTCCAAGGCTGGCCCTTCTCCCTTCCCAACAGGCCTGGGGACAATGAACACAGACCCTGTGTCCCCAAGACCTTCCTGAGTGGACGACGCGGTGTCCAAGACCCCTCCCTTGCCTCCAGCCTCCCTCTGCCGAGCAGCCCAGCTGGATGGAGCCAAGGTGACCCCACGCCGGCTGCCTCCCCTCCCACAGCCACATCTGGGCACAGGAGACACTTGCCCCAATTCAGGAGCCTCCCAAGGATGATGGCCAAAGCCTTCTTCTGGCATGCTAAGTTCCCCAGCATGAGTCACACCCAGGCCACCGTCACTCTGGGCCCCCGGCATGAGTGACAATGAGACGCCATGCATGTTGGATTAGGGCCCCCGCCCCCGATGATCTCATCTTCATTTGGCTACATCTGCAAAGACTCTAGTTACAACTTCTTCTAGATCACCAACAGGTGATCACTGTCCCTGACGGCCAATGCCACGTGGGCTGTGACTGGGCTCCGACCTTGAGCTTGGTTAGCAGCAGAATCCTCGGCCCCCAGAGTGAGAAGTCATATTGCCGGTGTTACAGATGAGGAAACTGAGGTGGGAGGGGCTTCACAGGCTTCCCAAAGGGGTAAGAAACAAGGCTGGGTGCCCATGTCCCCGAGGTCCCCGTCATTCTCTGCCCCCTCTCAGTCCAGGGTCAGGTGACATGGCAGTGTGGGGGGGCTCCTCCCGCCCTCCAGGCTTGCTGCCCATCCTGTCCTTCTGCAGCTGCCCAGCCTCACCTGTGATGACCAACATCAGGATCAGCCTCAGGACTTCAGCTCCAGGAGGGTCCAACGCTGGGGCCCACAGAGGGATCATCACCTGTCACCATGAGGCCCAAGAAGATGGCAGGGATCATCACCTGTCACCATGAGCCCAAGAAGATGACAGGGATCATCACCTGTCACCATGAGGCCCAAGAAGATGGCAGGGATCATCACCTGTCACCATGAGCCCAAGAAGATGACAGGGATCATCACCTGTCACCATGAGGCCCAAGAAGATGGCAGGGATCATCACCTGTCACCACGAGGCCCAAGAAGATGGCAGGGATCATCACCTGTCACCATGAGGCCCAAGAAGATGGCAGGGATCATCACCTGTCACCATGAGGCCCAAGAAGATGACAGGGATCATCACCTGTCACCATGAGGCCCAAGAAGATGACAGGGATCATCACCTGTCACCATGAGCCCAAGAAGATGGCAGGGATCATCACCTGTCACCACGAGGCCCAAGAAGATGACAGGGATCATCACCTGTCACCATGAGCCCAAGAAGATGAAGGCCGCGTGACACCTGACGGTTTGAAAGGTCTCCGCTGCTCATCTCAGTCCCCCTGGGGGCCCCAGCCTGGAGCTCTGTCCAAAGCAATTCCCTTTTGAAGTCAGCTCTTGTAGCCAAGGTGTTACCCAAGCTTTTAATTCGCAAGGTAGGGATCTTTTGGATTAAAAAACTGTAAGTCCCCAAAATTCAGCCCCAAAAGTTTATGCCATACATGAGATGTTAGGAATATCTGGGGAGGTTCCCACTGGCCAGTCCAAGGATCAGATGAAGCACATCAGAAATGGGTGAATTCCTGAGTCTCTTATGAAAACCCAGCCATATGCTTCCCTGGTCACATCTGGAGGTTGGTATGACAACTCATGTATCTGAAAACTGATGAGGGAATGGAAAGAGTGAGCATTTAAACCAGCTTTTCTGTTGTTCTTGTTGTTCAGTTGCTAAGTCGTGTCCAACTCTTTGTGACCCCATGAACTGCAGCACACCAGCTTCCTCTGTCCTCCACCATCTCCCAGAGTTTGCTCAGATTTATGTCCATTGAGTCGCTGATGCCATCCAACCATCTCATCCTCTGTCAGCTCTTTCTCCTCCTGCCCTCAATCTTTCCCAGCATCAGGGTCTTTTCCAATGAGTCAGCTCTTCCCCTCAGGTGGCCCAAGTATTGGAGCGTCAGCTTCAGCTTCAGTCCTTTCAGTGAATATTCAGGGTTGATTTCCTTTAGGATTAACTGGTGTGATCAAAGCAATGTCTCTGCTTTTTAGCTTTCCTTCCAAGGAGGAAGCATCTTTTAAGTTTCATGGCTGCAGTCACCGTCTGCAGTGATTTTCTTTCCAAGAAAAGAAAAATCTGTCACTGTTTCCACTTTCTCCCCATCTATTTGTCTGAAAGTAATGGGACTGGATGCCATGATCTTAATGTTTTGAATGGTGAGTTTCAAGCCAGCTTTTTCACTCTCCTCTTTCACCCTCATCAAGAGGCTTTTTAGTTCCTCTTCACTTTCTGCCAACAGAGTGTAAGGACCACATTTTAGGTGATGCAGGGAGTTCTTGTTTACTGGGAAGCAGAGGTCAGAATGGCCAGATTAAGACACCATCCATTTGCAGCTCCTAATGAAATAATGGATCCAAGATGCTCAGAGGCTGTGGAAACCACTCGGAGAAGAGCAGAGTGAGAGCAGCCGGCAGGTGAAGGGGAGGGTGGGCCTTGCTGGGGTCCCAGCTCCATCCCCGAGGGCAGCAGGACCAGTCAGAGAAGCAGGGGGTTGGATGCTGGGAAGGAACTGGCATTCGTTCTGTTGGCTGTAACGCTGTACTGAGAGGTGCATATAAGCGTCTTCGTGTTTAGGAGTGAAATGATACAATACCTGGGATTTACTTTAAAACATTCCAGAAGAAAAGACAAAAAGCGGGGTACTGGGCCTGATTAAACAAGAACAGCAGAACGGTGACAACTGTTGAACCTGGGAGACAGGAACCTGAGGGCTTGCTGCACTCGTCTCTCTATTGCTTATCGCTTTAAAATTCCGTCATGAAAATGGAACATGAAAAGAGAAGCAGAATTAGAGTTGGAGGTCCAGGCAGCGGCCTGATGGACAGAAGTGAGCCTCCAAGGCTGGAGGGTGGGAGGACAGGCAGAGCCCAGAGTGTGTGGCCGAGGGGCAGTGCCAGCCCCAGCCCAGGAGCCACCTGAGACCTGGGCAGCACCCACAGCCCATCAGGCGCCCTCTGAGTGGGGCACAGCCATCTCCTCGGGATGCTCCCAGGGAGGGTGGCTCCTGTGCACTGAGAACTTGGGCGTCCAGGGAGAGCTTCAGGGTAAAGCCAGGCATTGTCCCCCAACCCACTCCCCTTGGCCTCTGAGTCTGCCCGCCCCCATTATGGTGCCCTGGAAGGATGCGGCAAGCAGACCGCATAGCCCTGGGTTAGGAAGCCCATGCCCCGGGAGGTCTCCCAGTGTGGGGAGCAGACACCATTCCCTTATTCATAAGGGAACCGCCCTTCCCACTCCTCAGAGTGAGGCAAGCGAAGGTTCTCCGTGGATTCCAGAAGGGAGATAAAACGGGAGAAGGAGGATGAGTCAAATTCAGTTGAAGCTTCACCTTCCACCGGACAGAACTGAAAACACACGTCCACAAAACTCATGCATGGATGCTCACAGCGGCAAGCTTCGTGAGAGCCACACTACATTTGCATCATTCATAAATCCACAACATGTATTCATTGTAACCAATGTCCATTAGTAGATTATGGATAAACTGTGGTCCGTCCACACTGTGGAATATTACTCAGCCGTGAAGAAGGAATGGTGCTCTGGGGCTTCCCTGGTGGCTCAGTGGTAAAGAGTCCACCTGCCAATGAGGGAGACACGGGTTTGATCCCTGATCTCTGAAGATCCCTCATGCCACAGAGCAACTAAGCCGGAGCACCACAACTGCTGAACCTGTGCTCTAGACCCTGGGAGCCACAGCCGTTGAGCCCAAGGGCCCTAGAATTTGTGTTCCACAAGAGGAGCTACTGCAGTGAGAAGCCCGAGCACTGCAGCTAGAGAGCAGCCCCTGCTCGCCATAACTAGAGAAGAGCCCACGTAGCAGTGAAGACCCAGCATAGCACCTCCCCCCAAAAAAGGGAATGACCCTCTGACACAGGCTACAGGTGGATGGCCCTTGAAGAGCATTTTCAGTGCCCAAGGCCAGACACAGAAGGCCACGTATCTTATGATTCTGTGTATGTGAAATGTCCGGTACAGGCACCTCCCCTAAGACACAGCGGAGGTGGGGGTGTTGTTATCGGGTAGGGTTTTTGGGGCGAGGTGATGAAATATTCTGAAATCAGATGGTGTGGTTGCACAACTCTGTGAATTGACTAAAAACTACTGAAGTGTCATGCTTTTAGGGGTGAATTTTGTGGTATGTGGATGAGATCTCAGCTTTTTACAAAAACAAGCCCATGTGAACAGGTGCCCAGGAAACCCACGGTGCTACTGGGGGGTGGGGGTGGGGTCACTGGAGCGAGGCCCCGCCCCCTTACCCAGAAAGCAAGCCGGCTCGAGCCGCGCTGAGAGCCGCCTGACCCATCCCGGTCCTTTATCACACCCTGTCTTCCCCTCCCTTCTTGCATCATCCTGCTGCTCAAACACACCCAGAGCTCTTCTGACCCAGAGCTTTTCATCTGCCGTTTTCTTGGCGTGGAACTCACTTCCCCCCCACCCCCGAGCTCAGTATAATTGGCTCGCTCGCGCCATGAAGATCTCAGCACGGACCTGCGTGCGGGGGAGGGCTTCCCGCAGTACACTCTAGAGCAGTAGTGCCCTGAGCTCCGCTGTCCCACCTACGGCACTCAGCATCTTCTTGTGTCTTTGCTCATCTATTGCCTGGAGCTTCTTCAAGGCTGGATTCCCAGCACCCGGCACGGTCCCTGGAGCCCAGCTGGCACCTCCTAAATGCATGTTGATGAATGAATGAGTGATCATTGAACATACTGATATTCAGTACTTTGGCCACCTCATGCAAAGAGTTGACTCATTAGAAAAGACTCTGATGCTGGGAGGGATTGGGGGCAGGAGGAGAAGGGGACGACAGAGGATGAGATGGCTGAATGGCATCACTGATTCGATGGACGTGAGTCTCCGTGAACTCCGGGAGTTGGTGATGGACAGGAAGGCCTGGCGTGCTGCGATTCATGGGGCCCTGAAGAGTCGGACACGACTGAGCGACTGATCTGATCTGATCTGATCTGATGTGATATGCTACTGCTACTGCTAAGTCGCTTCAGTCGTGTCCGACTCTGTGCGACCCCATAGACGGGAAGCCCACCAGGCTCCCCCGTCCCTGGGATTCTCCAGGCAAGAACACTGGAGTGGGTTGCCATTTCCTTCTCCAATGCATGAAAGTGAAAAGTGAAAGGGAAGTCGCTCAGTCGTGTCCAACTCTTAGCGACCCCGTGGACTGCAGCCTACCAGGCTCCTCCATCCATGGGATTTTCCAGGCAAGAGTACTGGAGTGGGGTGCCATATATGGTCAATATCAAATACTGATTCACATTGAAAGGTTTTTTTTTTTTTTTTTTTGCACGATATGAGGCTTGTGGGATCTTAGTGCCCCGACCTGGGATCAAACCTGGGCCCTCCGCAGTGAAAGCTCAGAGTCCTAACCACTGGACTGCCATGGAATTCCCAAGGAATACCTCATCACCTAGAGAAGGCTTGGTTCCATTCAGGACTTTCACATCCTAAGAGGAAGATTTTCAACACCCTTATTACAAGTCAAATGGGGTCAAATTCCTGTCTCCTGTCCATGCAGTTGTCAAGGTTAAGGGTGTCCCCAGGGGGATCTTGGCCCCATCTGATTGGTGACAAGCGGAATCCAAGGGGCATGATCAGAAAGACCTGCTTCTTGTTTCTCCTCTGACTCCTCAACGTTTACTTAGAGGTGTCAGTTCTTCCCCAGCTTTGGAGGAAAACTTGGCCAGGCCCCGACTTCCCTGGACAGACAACAAAGTCTGGTTTCAGAAACGAGATGGAGTCTGCTGTCACAGACCGGGTGGGCGGTGATCTCCTCTTGGACTGTGGGCGTCTCCCCTCAGGCCTCTCCTCCTGCCTCCTCAGTAGTGGTAATTCTCACTTCAGAGCAGTGGGAGGAAGGGGCTTCTGGAAAGTTCTGACTGGATGGGCACCATCATGGATGGATTCACCCTCTCTGGGCCCGATGAGGGCTCACAGCTGACCCCTTCCCTGCAGAATGCTCATCTGTCCTTCAAAGGCCGCTGCTTGTTCCGTGGAAGGAAAGCTATGACAACAGTGTATTAAAATGCAGAGACACCACTTGGCTGACAAAGGTCCATATCGTCAAAGCTGTGTTTTTCCCAGTAGTCATGTACTGATGTGAGAGTTGGACCGTAAAGAAGGCTGAGTGCTGAAGAATTGATGCTTTTGAAGTGTAATGTTGGAAAAGACTCTTGAGAGTCCCTTGGACTGCAAGGCGATCAAACCAGTCAATCCTAAAAGAAATCAGTCCTGAATATTCATTGGAAGGACGGATGCTGAAGCTGAAACTCCAATACTTTGGCCACCTGATGGGAAGAGCTGACTCATTGGAAAAGACCCTGATGCTGGGAAAGATTGAAGGCAAAATAAGAAGAGGGCAGCAGAGGATGAGATGATTAGATGGCATCACTGACTCAATGGACGTGAATTTGAGCAAATTCTGGGAGATAGTGAAGGACAGGGGAGCCTGGTGTGCTGCAGTCCACGGGGTCGCAAAGTCAGACAAGACTGAGCAACTGAGCAACAACTGGGAACCATGGCAAGTGGTCCATCTGCTTGGAAGACGCTGCATTTGCAGCAATGGGCAGGCGCCAACCGTTCTATGAGATGGACATGTGCCACCACGAGGGAACTTTGTCACAGATAGTTAGCAGCTCGCCAAGGTACACCCTAGGGTGCATGTCGAGCTGGGGGTGGGGCTGGCTCCTGACTGCCTCCCTCACCCTGGAGGAGCCTGCGTCTGGGGTTCCCACGTGCCATGCTGACAGGCACCCCCATCCCAACACACAGGACCCCCTTCTGGAGCAGGGCGGGCCTCTGTGCTTCCCCGGTGAGAGGCAGGGCCCCTGGCCAG
Source organism: Bos indicus (assembly GCF_029378745.1). Taxonomy (NCBI): domain Eukaryota; kingdom Metazoa; phylum Chordata; class Mammalia; order Artiodactyla; family Bovidae; genus Bos; species Bos indicus. Next base: position 46,837,884 of record NC_091788.1, on the reverse strand, counting down.
GGCTGGGGTCGCTGCCCATCAGAGGTTTGCCCCAAAGAAATCCTTTTGTCCCCCTCCCCCCAGCAAACCTGCCACCTCCCCCAGCCCCCATCGCTGCCACACCTTCCCTTGAAGCCTCTGTGGAAACTTCCTGTTACACATAGAGGAACGGGCCGAGGGGACAGAAGTCTCCCAGAGTCATGTGACAGCCGGAGTTGAACTGGGCCTTAAACCCTCTTGGGGGTTCCCTATCCAGGGTCTGTCTTTCCACCTCCTGCAGTGAGGAGCTTTAGAGATCCAGAAGTTTCCATGCAGGTGCTCTGCCAGCCCCAACCCTGCAGGGCGAGCCTCATGGTCTCCTGGCTTCCAGAGGCACCGGGCTCTCAGTGGACCCCGGAGCTCCCAGCTGGAGACCTTCCCAAAGCCCAGTGCCCCGAACCTTCCCTGTGGAGACCGGGTGGGGTGAGGGGCTGGCTACTGGTGCTTCTCCATGCCCCCGCCCTCCTGTGGGGCCTCCTGGGCAGCCCATTAGCCCGCAGCCTTGGGCTCCTGCAGGGAGAGGCCTAATGCAGCTGGTCCCCCAAGGGCCCTGCTTCCCGAAGACGGATTGGGCGTCTCTTCTCAGAGGAGGAGGCAGAGCCTGGGGTGGATCCCGGGGACCGGCCCGTCGGACTCTGCAAGCCTTAAGCCAGACCTGTGGCCAGAGAAGCCGAAGGGCCGGGCCCCAGGGAGCCACCTAGGTCTTCAGGAGCTGGGTCCTCCTCCAGGCGCGGACGGCACAGGCGAGCCAGGTAAGAAGCCGCTGCTTCAAGCCCAAGGTCAGACCTTACCCCGTACGGCAAGCGCACCCTGAGCAAGGCCGCTCGTTCTGGGGCCGGGGTTCGGGCGGACCCGAGGCCTGGACGGTCCCAAGTCTCCTCTTTCGTGGGAAAGATGGGTGGGAAAGTGGCCCTTAGGTCCGGTGAGTTCCTCCCATCCCCAGGGCCGGCCGTGCCATGAGCCCCACGCGGGAACAGCCCCACCCTGGGTGCCCCCAGCAAGTGCCCCCAGATCGAGGCGAACACAGACAGTCCTCACTGAGGGTGCCGGGGACGGGAGGGACTCTCATGGCCCGGACGCCTCCTCTCGTCTGACAGACGTCTATGGGAGACCCCCGCCTGCCAAGTGCCCAGCTCTGCCATCCAGTGATGGGCGTCCAGGCCGAGAATCACTGTCAGGGGGCTGAGGCTGGCCGGCCCCCCCGTCCCTGATATCCGTGCCCCACCCGATGACCATAGCCCAAAGGACCTGCGTGGCCCTCTCAGCAGATGGGGAGGGGTCTCCAGGGGCTGGAGGAGGTCACAACTCCAGGCTGGACACTGGAGAGCTGGGGGTACATGTGCTGGTGTCTGAGCCAAAGGTGGGGGGGTCCAGCAGGGGAGGAGGGGGCCCTGAGGCAGCGCAGGGGTGGGAGGACTCTCCTGGTGGAATGCAGCATCCCGAGGTTCCTGATCCTTCTGAAGCCTTCAGTGGTCAGACCCCACGCTGTCCTCCACACACATCTGCAGGAGGACAATCGGGTGGTGGACTCAGGGTCTCTTGTAAGGAGAGGTTAAGGGCACACGGCCTGGGGCCGTGGCTGCCACCCCCCTCCCCCAGCAGCCCCTTCAGCCTTGAGCAGCATCTCTCGGCCCTGACTCTGGGGGGAGGTAGGAGGGGGTGTGGGTCCCTTGGGACTGGGAAGGGGCCTCGTTCAGGTCCCATCCCCCACCCTCACCCAGGCTGGGCACTAGGAGGCCTCAGTGACCAGTTTGAGAATAAACAATATGATCAGTAATATGAATATCACTGGGGTTTCCCAGGTGGCACTAGAGGTAAAGAACCCGTCTGCCAATGTGGGAGACCATAAGAGAGGCGGGTTCCATCCCTGGGTCGGGAAGATCCCCTGGAGGAGGACATGGACACTCACTCCAGCAGTCTTTTGCCCGGAGAATCCCCACGGACAGAGGAGCCTGGTGGGCTACAGTCCATGGGGTCGCAAAGAGTTGGACACGACTAAGCGACCGAGCATGTATGAATATTGGTTAGAAGTGATACAATCCATTACACCATTAATTCAGAAAGAAACAACCTTTGTAAAATAAAGTAGCAGCTGCCCCAGAGACCGATTCCCTGATTCCGCACCCAGGGCCTTGACGTGTGAGCCGGGTTCCCAGGGGACCCTGCCCTCACATGTGGGTCCGAGGAGGCAGCTGAGCCCTGTGAGTGGGTGTGAGGACCGTGACCCTGGCGGGTGCCGCAGGCCCAGAGAGCAAGGCCACGTGGTGCTTCCAGTCCCAGGCTGTGGAGTCCACCCCAGGTCCCGGCCGAGCCCCGAGGATGCTGAGCTTTGCCACCCTGGGCCTCTGAGCCCCGCGTGCCCGGGTGGAGGGCGAAGGGGTCAGATCAGGCAGTCAGTGGACAAAAGGAATGAAACCAGCCCCGGGTGGAGGGACGCGCAGGCCCGTCAGAGTGTGGACACACGTCAGGGCTGGGGCGCCTGGGCCGTCAGCCACACGGCAGGTGTTGTGTGGATCATGCCCTCCCTGGGCCCAGCGTGGTGCTCACAGCTGGGTCTGGCAGGAGGCAAGCCCTGCAGTAACTGCAGAGGGGCCGTGCTGACCGCAGGGCGCACTCTGGCACCTGGGAAGGTCAGGGGTCAGGGAGCTCACCGAGCATGCTGCGCCCCACTTGGTCCCCCCACTATGATGGGGTGTGAGGTGCCAGGCCCAGGGGAGGAGCAGTGCCCACCCCCTCTTCCAGGGGGCACCTCACAGTGACCAGCCATGCATGGCACTCTGCCCATCAGCGGCCACTCTGCCCACCCACGCTGACCACTGCAGGCCCGGGAGTAGTAGCCACTCAGAGGCTCTGAGGGACCGCCCCCAGCAGGGTGGAGGCCAGGCCTGCAGCAGGTACCGACGGCCAAGCCTGGGGACTCGGAGCCTTGCCCCGAGCTTGGCCACCGTCACATCCAGCAACAGAAACGGACCCTGGCCTGCCCCAGAGCCGGGAGCACGTAACCTGAATTAGGAGTGAGGGAAGGTGGCCTGGTGTGGCCAGTGATGGCTCCAAAGAATGGCAGCTGGTATAACCAGAGGACTCCCTGGGGGTGGGGGGTACCTGAGCTGCAGGGACCCCAGCTCTGTGGCCCTCAGCTCTCTCCCCACTGTTGGCAGGGATGGAGAACACTCTCAACAGCAGCGGCTCCAGGAGCAGCAGTCCAGGCCCCACCCCGGCGCCCCCCGACACAGTACGGGAGGTGCTGGACGCGCTGGTCGTGTTCACCTGCGTGGGCGGCATCGTGGGCAACGGCCTGGTGGTCTGGCTGCTGGGCTTCCAGCGGCGGAGGGGCCCACTGGGCATCTACCTGCTCCACCTGGCCGTGGCTGACCTCCTCTTCCTCCTCTGCTCGGCCACGCTGACCGTCCTGAGCGCCAGCTCCTGGGGGATCCACATGCACCGCCTGGGCCCCCGGGCGGTGAGGAGCGCCGGGTACCTGGCCTACACCGTGAGCCTGAGCCTGCTGACAGCCGCCAGTGCCCAGTCCTGCCTCCCCGGCCTCTTCCCCACCTGGTACCGGGGCCGCTGGCACCGGCGCCTGTCAGCTGCGGTGTGCGCCGTGTTCTGGCTGCTGGCCGTCCTGTTCATCGTGCCGGCCTGGTACTTCCATGACGAGGCTGAGCATCCCCACTCGTGGCTGGGGTCCAAGGCGGAGACCGTCTTGCACTTCTTCACCCTGGTCAGCTTCACACCCATCATGGCCCTGTCCGGCATGGCCCTCTGCATCCAGGTGCAGAGGAGCTCGCCCCCGTGGCAGCGGCCGCTCACGCGCCTCTACGTGGCCGTCCTGCTCTGCGTCTTCGTGTTCCTCGCCTGCGCCCTGCCCCTCGGCATCTCTGGGTTCCTGCTCTACTGGCTGGACCTGCCCCAGAGCGCGAAGACTCTCTTCGGCCATTTCACCTGCTTCTCTCTGTCCGTGAGCAGCAGCACCAAACCGATGATCTATATCCTGGTGGGCAGTGGGGGCCGCTTGAGCCTGAGGGAGCCCCTGGGAGCCGTGCTCAGCAGGGTGCTGCAGGAGGAGCCTGAGCTGGAGGAGCGGGAGATGCCCTCCACTGACCCCAGTGACGAGGTGAGGGTCTGAGAGCCTCTGGAGCCCTGCCCGAGCCGCCCACCGTATGCCAGCCATGTGAGCCCTGCCCCGCGGCTCCCTGCCCAGCTCCCTCCCTTTCCCAAGCCCAGCATCCAGCAGTCACTCCAGAGGCAAACAGCTGCTGTGCCACAGGTCCCGGGGGGGCGAGCGTGCGAGGCAGTGAGGAGGAAGCTGAGGTCCCGGGCCCGGGGACACAGGAACTCTTGACAGCAGTCAGGTGAACAGCACAGAGCTGTTAGCCACCCCACAGCTTTGGCGGGTGCCCCCCACCGCCAGGTCCCAACCCTTCAGTTGTTGGATCATCAGAGAGGTCCTGGGAGAGGCAGGGCAACTGGGGCAGTGGTCAGGGGGCTCAGGGTGAGGGCCAGTGTCCATTGTATCTAGGTGGTTCAGTATTATTTTTAACACTGATTTCCTTGGCTGCCCCGGGTCTCAGCTGCAGAATCTTTTTCTCCTCATGCATCTTCACTGCGGCACGCAGGGTTTTTGAGTTGCAGCACGCAGTATCTTGTTCCCTGACCAGGGATCAAGCCCGGGCCCCATGCATGGCGAGTGCAGAGCCTTAGCCACGAGACCGCCAGGGAAGTCCTGGTGGTTCTGTGTCTTCACTGGACACGCAGCAGCTGAGTGCCAGAACGGGTGACAGGCTGCAGGGGCAGCCCGCATGCCCCACGGGAGCAGCACAGATGGCGCTGACCGGGCCGTGGGCCACGGGCGAGAGAAGGCACGCGTGGCGCCAGCACCGGGGCGGGCGGCCCAAAGTGGACGGAGGAGCGTACCTGGCAGACACTCTGGGATCCCCAGGGTCCTGGACCCAGCTAGAGTGTGGAGGTGGCTGAGAGGGGCAGGGCCCTGGGAGCTACGGGATCCATCAAGGCCCTGGGTCCCTGTGCCGCCCTGTTCACCCAGAGGCCTACAGGCCAGAAACAGAGGCCTGGGGTGGGACTGCCACCCCGCTGGGTCCGTGCTCACCAAGAGTCACAAGGGCAGGCGGTTTCTGCTCAGCCACACTCTGCAGCAGCGGGCACCCTGCATGGACCACGCATACAGCAGGCATTTAATAGGTGGTGTTTAACATTTAAACGGGCATTTAACAGCAGCTCGAGCAGGTCGAGTGTCGATGCTCACGGGGTGCTCACAGGTGCACCCTGGCTTCATCCACTCACTCCTTTGGGGCTCTTCTGCCTCCTCTGCATGGACCCCTGGGCAGCAATGGTCTCCCCCACCCAGCTCCGTGCCCTCTGACCACCCCTCCTGCAACCCCGCCCACCAGCTCCAGTCTGCCTCAGGGCCTTTGCACCTGCTGTTCTCTCTGCCCAGAATGCTCCTCCCCCAGCTGCGTGCAGAGCTCTCTCCCTCATTTCCTTCAGGTCATCACTCAAGTGTCACCTCTTCAGAGAGGCCTTTCCTGACTGCCTTACATAAAATAATACAGCACACACACCCCTCTGGACCTCCCACCCCACTCCACTTGCCCTGTGGGCTCCCCGCTGTGTACTACAGGCTCACCAAGAGGGACTGTGTCCATCTGGGTCACAGCTGTGCTCCACACCGAGGACAATGCCCGACACAGAGAGGGGCCCAGGACATGTTTGTGGAATGTGCCGCTGGGCAGGCAGGCCTGGGGGCCCAGGGAACAGCAGCCACGATCGTGGGGTGGGGTGGTAACCCAGATGGCTCCAGTCCATACTCATCTCCAAGAGCTGCTGCTGCTGCTAAGTCACTTTAGTGGTGCCCAACTCTTCGTGACCCCATGGACTGCAGCCTACCAGGCTCCTCCGTCCATGGGATTTTCCAGGCAAGAGTACTGGAGTGGGTTGCCATTGCCTTCTCTGATCTCCGAGAGGGCCTTCCTCAAATGACACACTCCATGAGGGCCCTCCCCCATGCCCAGATGGGAGCCTTGGCATTCATGTAGGCACAAGTGAATGAAAGTGAGTGATGTGTGTGTCTGCCTGTTGATGTCCATAGCACATAACCCACACCATCCTCACCCGGAGCCGACCACTGGTCTTCGGCTGTTTCATGCATATGTGATATTTTTTTTCTCCCCTCTGTAGGGTAAACTCCCGAAGAGGAAGGCCTGATTCTTTACAACCTTGCCGAAGGCTGATGGCAAAGACTGCCATCCGTCACCAAAATCTGACTTCCAGAATGAACAAGCAAGCTTGCGCATGGGCTGCTTCTTTGCTTTATCTGTTTTGAGGCTGTGTTATTTGGAGCATACGAGCTTAGGGGTGTTCTATCCTGGGGAATTGGAGCTTTAGTGGTAAAATATGAAGCTGCCCTCGTGAATCGAGAGGTGTCAATTCCTTACAGTCTATTTGATATTATCGCAGCTCCATCAGCTTTCTTGTCTTGCTGTTCGTGCGGTGCATCTTCTCTTTCTGTGACTTTCAAGCTTTCTGTATCCTTATCTGTTAAGGTGTATTACTTGTAAACAAGTCAGAATTGGATGGAGTTGTAACTTTGAGAATTAAACCCACCACTGCAGTGAGTGGGCTTGTGGTTCCTGAGTCCCGCATCCCATGCAGGAGTCAGTCCTGGGTGACGGCAAAGTGGGATGAGAAGGCGGGAAGGCCCCGCCCTCACTGAGGGACCACAGCGATCGGGGGCGGGGAAAGGACTGGCTCTGGCTTTGAGACTTGGCTCCGCCATCACCTCCGTGGGGACCTTCTGGCCTCGCAGAGCTGTCTTCTCATCTGTAAAGTGGAGACAGCCACCTCCCCGCCCCCACCAGGCTGCTGTGTGCTGGTCTGGCCTCCATCTATCAGCAAGCGCTGAGAAGTGTCATCCCGGGGCCTTCTGCGGAGGAGACCCGAGCTGCGTTAGAGCTGGGTGGGCATAGCCCAGCCCTGCCTGAGCCATCCCAGGCCCTCTCCATCCTGTCCCTGGATCCACCAAGGGTCAGGTAAAAGATGTCAGCCCGCACAGGGACTCGTGGGATCTCAGAGGAGGAGCTTCCATCCCAGGTAAGGCCAGGACTGATGTGGCTCTTACATCACCTAGGCCTCATTTTCCAGGGCAAGGCTGTGCCCGTCCTTGACTTAGGAACTCCGCTTCGGACTCACGGAGCCCAGGGCACACTCAGGCCAGGGTAGTAAACAGGGCAGCGAGGCTGACCAAGGGGGCTGGATGAGGGGACCCAGGTGGGGATAACCAGGAGAGCCAGGGTGGCCGGGGAGGCCGGGACAACCGGGGGCCATCAGGATGACTCCCTCCAGCCTGGTCAGACAGCTCCATTCCAGTCCGCTCCCGTCCACTCTGCTGCCCAACCCCCGTGCCCCCAGAGGCACGTATCGGCTCCCTTTGCCAAGGGGACGTTTGCCCTTTCAGACCTGGCTCCCTGCAGTCTGACTGGGCGAGAGCCAGGAGGACGCAGAAGAAGGAAACTAAACACAGAGCCATTCGGCCCGGAAACAAAATATGGCAACCGGCTGTTGCAGTTCCGTCGCTCAGTCGTGCCAGACTCTGTGACCCCAGGGACGGCAGCCCGCCAGGCTCCTCTGTCCATGGGATTCTCCAGGCAGGAATACTGGACTGGGTTGCCATGGCCTTCTCCAGGGGATCTTCCTAGTCTGGGAATCAAACCTGGGTCTCCTGCATTGGCAAGGGGGTTCTTTACTGTCTGAGCCACCATACTTTTCAGCAAATCCGGAGCCTGGCACGAAGTTGCAGGTTAACAGTAAACAGACGAACAGATGAAAGCTTAGTATCCTCCATCCTAGAACGAACCAACCCGGGGGTTGCACGTGGTGGCTCCAGATAAGACAGAGCAGAGGCGAAGCTCGTCCTGAAACCTGGAGAAAAGGTGAAGCTACACGCACTGGGTTTCCCAGATTGTGCTAGCGGCCAAGAACCCGCCTGCTGATGCAGGAGATGCAAGAGATGCGAGTTCGATCCCCAGGTCGGGAAGATCCCCTGGAGGAGGGCATGGCCACCCACTGCAGTATTCTTGCCTGGAAAATCCCACGGACAGACGAGCTTGGCGGGCTACAGTCCACAGGGTTGTGAACAGTCGGACACCACTAAGCGTGTGCACACTCACACACACACACACACACACACACACACACACAGTCAGGGACACCCCCCTCCCCAGCTCCCTGGGCAGAGGCTGGAGGAGTCTTTACCAGGCATGCTTATTTCCTGTAGCTTATGTAACAAATGACCACAAACTGAGCATTTTAAAACAGAATAAATTCGGACTAATATCTCTCAGGGGACTTGGAGCTATTTTTTTTTTAATTAGGAAAAAGCAACTCCTTGTAGGGATACTTTAGCCTGTTGCTGCCTGAAAGATCACTAAAGTAGGATGCTACAGAGTGCTTCTGGCAGACAAAGCATTCACTGAACCAGGTGAGACTGATTAGCTGAATCACGGCAGATGCTTCGCCTCCTAACCTTTTCAGCCAATAACACTTTCGCACGGACTTAGGGTCCTGTTTTCCGTGTTTCTCTCTTAGTTGTATCAGAATCAGATCCTCAGTATTTTAAACTGGGCAACATACTTACATGTGCTAAAACTGAAAGTGGAATGGAATCGCTACAGCGAAATATTTCAGACTTCCCTGGTGGTCCAACGGTTAAGAATCCACCGGCCGACGCAGGGGACACAGGCTCGATCCCCAGTCTGGGAGGATCCCACATGCCAAGGGGTAACTAAGCCCGTTGCGCCACAACTGGCAAAGCTCACGTGCTCCAGAGCCTGCTGCTCCACAACGAGAGAACCCGCTGCGGCGAGAAGCCCATGCTCGCCCCAACTACAGGAAAGCCCTTGCGCAGCGACCAAGGCCCAGGGCAGCCAGACACAAATACACAAAAATAAAATAAGCTTCATTAATAGGCACTGACGCTTGCATTTTCTACCCGTCTCGTATGTCACAAAATAGTCTTCTGAGTTTTTTCAACCATTACTAAATGTAAAAGTCATTCTTCGCTTGTAGGCTGTACCCAAAGAAAGGGCCAGGGGCCCAGATTGGGTCTGAGGGCAACCGTTTGGCAACCCCTGATCCAAATAACATCGGGAAAATGGTTTACTGAATTCTGGGGGAGCTCCGTGATGTAATACGATGAAGCAGTTTTGAATGACGATTGTGACAAATATTTTTAAAACATGGGACAATGTTTATGACACATTAAGTGGAAAATAGCAGAACACACAAGGGTATGAGCAGCCGGATGGTAACGCTGTAAAAATGCGCAAACACACGGAGGGCGATCTGCAAACCATTAAAAGGGCCCAGCTGGGTAAGCAGAGTGAGAATGGTTTCATCATTCGTTTTTCCAATTTTTTTTTTTCAAGAAGACTCAGTGTAATTCTTGGCTCAATGCGATGCGTGGTAAAGTGAAATTTCAGAGGTTGGGGCACACAGCATAGCCAGTGATCAAGATCATAACTCTGGGCTACACTGGGGGTTGGAACCCACTGGTCATCACTCACCGCTGAGCCCCGGCTCCCTCTTCCAGGAGCAGTGGGGAGTGAGAGGGGGAGTCCGGAGGGTGAGCCCTGAGCGGAGCCCTCCTTCCACGGTGGCCCACTTGGCCACCGTCCCTCAGGGGCGCCCCCTCCCAGCTCTTCCCTGGGTCTCTGGGGTCAGCCAGCTCTCTGAGGTTGCTCCTCAACAGCCCGGGTCATGGGGGCCCGCCCCGCCCTCACCAGCACTAACCCGGCTCCTCCATCTGAAGGAGGCACCTCCGTGGTGCAGAGGCTCGGAGGCCCGTCCAGCCATGGTGGGAACAGTCATCCCTGCCTCACAGTCCTAAAGAGCCTGGCTCAAGGGCAGGCCAGAAGGCTCAGCCACCATGTGCTGTTCAAGAAATCCAAGGGACACAGGGTGACCATCTGACCCAGCGCTTCCACTCCAAGAGAAGTAAAAACAGCTTCAGGTAAAAGCTCGCACTCGAATGTTCCCAGCAGTACTACTCACAGTAACCAGAAAGTCGGAAAGTCCAAATGTCTACCACCCCGATGGATAACAAGATGTGGTCGGGCCATACCATACAACAGTGTTCAGGTGTAAGAAGGAATTCACACTGACACGTGGATGAATCTTGACAAGGTTCAGTGAAAAAAGCCAGACACTCAAGGCTATATTGTACGATTCCATTTGTATTAAATGTCCAAAGTAAGTGAATCCAAAGAGACAGAAAGGAGGTTTGTGGTTGCCTGAGGCTGGGACTCAGGGACTGGGCAGTGACTGCTGGTGGATCTGGGGTTTCCTTCTAGAGGGATGAAAACATTTTGGAACCAGATAGAGGTGAGAGATGGGATGAGATGGTTGGATGGCGTCGCTGACGCAGTGGACATCAATGTGAGCGAACTCGGGGAGATGGTAAAGGATAGGGAAATCGGGCGTGCTGCAGTCCATGGGGTCGCAGGGTCCACCATGACTTAGCCACTGAACGACAATAATGAGATGATAGCTTTGCAACATTAAGAATGCCACTGAAAGGCTCACTTTAAGATGGCTGGTTTTAGGGCTTCCCCAGTAAAGGGAAGGCTCAGTGGTAAAGAATCTGCCTGCCCGTGCAGGACACACAGGTTCCATCCCAGACCCAGGAAGATCCCACACGCTGTGGAGCAACTAAGCCCGTGTGCTGCAACTATTGAGTCTGTGCTCTGGAGCCCGGGAGCCCCAGCTACTGAAGCTCAGGTTCCCTACCAGCCATACTCCACAAGGAGAGAAGCCACCGCAGTGAGACTCCCTCGCACTGCAACCCGAGGGAAAGCCTGTGCAGCAGTGAAGACCCAGCACACCCAAAAATAAATTATCTTTTAAATGGTTAATTTTAGGAATTCCCTGAAAGTCCAGTGGTTAAGCCTCCGTGCTTCCGATGCAGGGGGCGTGGGTTTGATCCCTGGTCGGGAAACTAACATCCCACAGGCCACATGACCAAAACAAAACAATGAAATAAAGTGGTTAATTTTACGTCCTGTGAATTTTACCTTAAAAGGATGTCCTGAAGGAGCTGGCCAGAGTTGGGGGAGGGGGAATACAGCAGCTGAACGGTGCCATAGACAACGGGCCAGATGTCAGAGCCACATAAATACGTAACATCAAGTCCTCCATCCGATACACACGCAGCGATGCCTACATGGGACAGACCCTGGGCCAGGGAGAGCCAGGGCTCGGACCCCGTCTGGCCGGCTTGAGGACGGCCGGACACAGGGCGCTGGCCGCCTCTCTCCGTGGAGGATGGAGATCTCCCTGGAAGCTCCCCTCCCCCCGGGGGGCTGCAGTTTTCCTGCCCCGCCCTCCCCCGCCACCCCACCCTGCGAGGGCCCGCAGCGGTCCAGGGGAACATACTGTTGGCAGCTGCCAATCTCCCTGACTGACAGGCCTGGAAAATCCAGAATTCCTCACCCTCTCACGCTGCCAGGCATGCAGACCTTCTGGGCTGCATGTGTGAATTAGAAATGAGAGGAATACGATTATTATTAAGAACATTTGGGCGGGACTTCCTGAACCATTAAGTCACCCTTCACCCAAGCCAGAAATATGGACGTCTTCCCAGGCCCTCACCCCACGGGGATCAGGCCACAAATTCTGATGATTTAACCCGTGAATATTCAGCAGCTGTGCCCCTCAGCCTTCTCTGCCTGGCCACGCTTCCAGACTCTGGCTACCTACCCCGTCCTCCATGATTCTGGTTCATTGAAGACACCTCCTCCTCTTGGTCATCCCCAGAAGGACTTTTCTAGAATACAAATCGGGCAGATCTCCCCCTCCTCCCACCTATGTAAGACCCAGGCCCACCCCCAGCCAACCAGGACCACAGGATGCCCAGGATGGAGAAGCACCCAGGATGGAGAAGCACCCTGCAGGGATCTGTTCCCTACAGATCACAGGACCACACTCAGCACTGTGGAAAACTTTTAAAAAGTGCAAGAACTGAATAAAATGACAAGCACTAGACCAAATCCCAAAGGTCAGAGATGTTTGAATTTGGCCTTACAACTTTCCTTCTTCTTTACGCACGTGGGTGTCTTTTACATACATAGCACATGTGCTCAGACACTCAGCTGTGTCCGGCCTTTGTGACCTCATGGACTGTGTGGCTGCCCAGCGTCTTCGATCCATGGAGTTCTCCAGGCCACGATACTGGAGTGGGTTGCCATTTGCTCCTCCCGAGAATCTTCTCAACCCAGGGATCGAACTCATGTCTCCCGCATAGGCAGGCGGATTCTTTACTACTGTGCCACGTGGGAAGCTCTTACATAAATCGGAGCCTACTGAATCACTAGTTCTGCATCCCATTTTTATCCTTAAACATTAACATTAAATGATTACACAATGTGATTATAAGATGATTCTACCATTTGATTTTTACAAAGTATCTGCAAAAAAGATGAATTCCTAAATATTATAGAGGAACTTTGGGGTAAAGATGGCAAGTGAAAGTTAGTCACTCAGTTGCGTCTGCCTCTTTGTGACCCCACCAGGGTCCTCTGTCCGTGGAATTCTCCAGGCAAGAATGCTGGAGTGGGTTGCCGTGCCTTCCTCCAGGGGATCTTCCCAACCCAGAGATCAGATGGCAGATTAAAGGCATACATCAACCGAAGGCCACTCCTGAGGCAAATCGACTGATTCCACAGAATCACCAGAAGCTCAGGAAGTGGGGGTCCTTGGGTGCTGAGGAAGGGGGTGCAGGGGAAATAAACTAACAAGGAGGTAGGAAAGCCTTTCAGAGAAGCAATCGCTTTAGAGACTGAAAGTAGAATAGAGGTAGGAATTCCCTGGTGGTCCAGCGGTTAAGACTCTGCCTTCCAGCGCAGGGGGTGTGGGTGTAACCCACGGAGCCCGGTCAAGGAACCAAGGTCCTGCAGGCCGTGGGATGTGATCAAAGATTGTTTAAATTTTTTTAAATTTAAGAATAAAATTAAAAAATAATTTTAAAAAAGAAAGTTGAGGTGACCAGGGGCTGGGGTAGGGAATACGGTTTAGGGGGCACAATTTCCTTTCAGGGAGATGAGAAAGTTCTGGAAGTGGACAGTGGTGATGGCTGTATAATATTACTCAATGCCACTGAGTTGTACCCTTCAAAACGGTTAAGATGGTACATTCTATGTTATGTGTATTTTACCACAATTTTTTTTTTAAAAAAGAAAAGGGACCTGGGACTTCCCTTGGGGTGCAGTGGATAAGAATCCGGCTGCCAGTGCAGGAGACGCAGGTTCGATCCCTGATCTTGAAAGATCCCACAGCGAAGCCCGAGGAGCACAACTACTGAGCCTGTGTGCCTAGAGCCGATGCTCTGCAACAGGAGAAGCCACAGAAGCGAGAAGCTCCTGGGCTGCGACGAAGAGCAGCCCCACTCTCATCAACTAGCGAAAACCCATCAAAACTGCGAGCCCCAGCTCAGCCAAAATAAATAAGTTAATTAATTTTAAAAAGACACAGTCTGATGATCAGATCCGAGGTGCTACTCAGCGAAGCCCCCTCCCCAGACCCAGGAGAAGAGTCGGCGCAGGTCTCGTCTCTGCGGTGAGTAAGACGGGCCCCTCTGCTCTGGGGCCAGGGGCACAGTCAGGGCAGGGATCCCACGCAGAGGAAAGGGTGTGAGGAGGAGAGATGAGCAGCAGATGCCGCGAGCCCACCTGCCCTGGCGCTGCCAGGAGTCCGACAAGTCCAAGGGGAGAGACGGACACTGACCTCCGACCCCTGGCTCCGGGGCCTGGCAGCTGGCTCCCCGGCAGAGCCCTAGGTCAAGGAGCCCGTGAGCATCTGAGCATGCAGGCCTCACCGGATCCAAGTGGACAAGGACCAGGTGTCTGAGGAGAGCCCTCCAGCAAAGGCAGATGACGGAAATATGGAATAAAACCACTGCAGGAAGAGGGGCGCAGGGAGCAGGGCACTGCACCCCAAGAGAGGAAGGAGGAAAGAGACGAGGGAAAGGAAGGAGTTCTCAAATCGCGATAAAATGTGGTCGTAGGAATTTTTAAAACCTGAATATCAATATGAGGGTTGGGCAAATAAGCCTGAGGAACGGCTCACAGAAAGAAAGCAAAAGACCAAGAGAGAGAAAACGGAAAATGTAAAAAGAAAATATGTCCAGATTTGCCCTGTGCACGAGAGGAAATCCAGAGAAAGGGCAGAGAGACGTCACAGAGAAGAAAATCCACAGCAAGATGACCTCAGAAAACTTCCCAGTGCAGAACCATCAGAGAGCTCCGCCCGGCTGCAGAGGGGTGAGCCCCAGTCATGCGCTGGACAGATGATCAGAAGCCCCAGGAGGGGGATCCGGGGGCGAGACAGGTGCAGACCCACCCCCATGAAGCTTATAAACACCGTGAACCAAGACTCACTGAAAGAAATGCATTTACATCACAATCGTGCACACACAGAGCCCTGAGTAAAGTTTCATCAGACAGCGCCTCCTCTGACCGCGTGTGTCACCGTCTGATCACTCCATCCTGCCCCTTCTATTTCATGCCACTGTTTGTTAAAGTCCCTGGTTGCAGCTCACCATGTTGATTTCAAGTCCGCCATTCGGGTGCAGCCTACAGTTAATGCTGTGCTGTGCTTAGTTGCTCAGTCGTGTCCAACTCTTTGTGACCCCATGGACTGTAGGCTGCCAGGCTCCTCTGTTCATGGGGATTCTCCACGCAAGACTAGTAGAGTGGGTTGCCTTGCCCTCCTCCAGAGGATTTTTCCAATCCAGGGATCGAACCCAGGTCTTCCACATTGCACGCAGATTCTTTACCATCTGAGCCACAGGGAAGCCCAAGAATACTTGAGTGGGTAGCCTATCCCTTCTCCAGGGGATCTTCCTGACTCAGGAGTCAAACTTGTATCTCCTGCATTGCAGGCGGATTTTTTTTTTTTTACCAGGTTGTGCTATGATGCGAAGAACTGACTCACTAGAAAAGACCTTGATGCTGGGAAAGATTGAAGGCAGGAAGAGAAGGGGTCAACAGAGGATGAGGGGGTTGGATGGTATCATCGACTCAATGGACATGAGTTTGAGTAAGCTCCAGGAGTTGGTGATGGACAGGGAAGCCTGGTGTCCTGTAGTCCATGGGGTTGCAAAGAGTTGGACACAACCGAGAGCCTGAACTGAACTGAGCTACCAGGGTAGCCCACAGTTAATAAAAAACAAACAAAAAAGCAAAATGCGTGGTACATACAGTAAGTCCCCTACATGTGAATCTTCAAGTTGCGAACTTTCAAAGATGCTAATGAGTGTTTACACGTCCAGTCGTGTGTCTGGTGTACACTGTCTCGTGTGTGCACCTCTACAGGCGGCTGTGCTTCTGTGTACTGCACGGAACTGCGTAGAGCACACCTTTGTTTCAAGCCCGGGGTGTCTGGAATCAAGCCTGAAAACAGCTGTGATGTAGCTGGTAGCGTCGTACTTTTCAAGGTACTGTACTATTAGATCAAAGTCGTTTTCTTTATTTTTTGTGTTTGTATCTTATGTGTTATTTGTGTGAAAAGTATTAGAAACCTATTCCATGCAGGACTTCCCTAGTGGCCCAGCGGTTAAGATTTCGTGTTCCAGTACAAGGGGTGGGCACGAGTTCAGTCCCTGATCGGGAAGCTAAGATCCCACGTGCCTGGAGGCCGACAAACCAAACCCTAAACCATAAACAAAACTAACGAATTCAAGAAAGACTTTAGAAAACGGCCCACTTCATAAACCTATTACAGTGCAGTGCTGTATGGCCGACTGCGTTAGCCGGTACTTAGGCTACCTGTTGGACTCATGAATAAATTGGACTTAGGAACTCGATCTTGGAACCAAACACATTTGTTTGTAGGGAACTTACTGTATAAACCATGGAATATTAGCCATTAGAAAGAGTGACATAATGCCATTTGCAACAACATGGATGAACCTAGAGATTATCATACTAAGTGAAGTAAGTCAGAGAAAGACAAATATGTGATACCCCTTACAAGCAGAATCTTTAAAAAAGAAAATGATATAGATGAACTTACTTATAAAACAGAAACAGAAACAGAGACATAGAGAAAGAATTTATGGATACCAGTGGGGGAGGGTAGGGGTTAAGGGATAGATTGGGAATTTGGGGTTGGAATGTACACACTGCTGTATTTAAAATAGATAACCATCAAGAACCTACTGTAAAAATAATAATAATAAATTTTTTAAAAAAAGAAAAAACAAAACACCAATCTAGCTGGAGGAGGGAGGCAGATACTGTAACAGTGCAGTGTTAATTATAAAGTCCTGTGTATTCCACTTTTTCTTTTTTTTGGCTGTGCTGGGTCTTCGTTTTGTGCAGTAGCTTTGTGCAGGCTCCTCTCCAGTTGTGTGTGGGCTTCTTGTTGCGGTGGTCTCTCCTGTTGCAGAGCACAGGCTCCAGGGCACTCAGGCTTCAGCAGCTGCAGCTCGCAGGCTCCCGGGCTCGGGCTCAGCAACTGTGGCTCAGCCGCTCCTCGGCGTGTGGAATCCTCCCGGACCAGGAATGGAACCTGTGTCCCCTGCAATGGCAGGCAGATGCTTATCCACTGCTCCACCAGGGAAGTCCTGTGTCCCACTTTGCTAAGCTCTGAAACTTCACCGGAACCCCAGAGCCCTCTCTCTTCTGGCAAACTCTGGCCCGCTTGTGTGTGTGTGTCAGGACCACCCCTCGCCCCCACCCTCCAACTGCTCTGTGGAGACCCGCTCATGGGTGCCAGGCTGGAAGCTGGGAGACGAGTGTGCCAGTGGATTCCAGTCAGGAAAAAGGGGACTCACCGTGGGCACTTGAGACCCAGGATCGCCTCACGGGACTCCAGCTGCGCAGAGAAAACGAGCGGCTAGCCGTCACCCCCAGCACTGGGAGGACAGGAGGGGCCCAGCCCCGGAAGGACCGGGGGATAAGTGTTGGGGGCCAGAGTGAGGCACTCCGCCCGTGGCAAAGGTCATGAGGAAGGAGGCTCGACATACGCAAAGGCGGGATCGAGCCTCAGGAGTCCCCCTGGAAATCCTCGAGCATCTACCCCCATAACCAGAGCCTGCCTGCTTTATTACTTTGTGCTCTCACCTACACCTCTGACTTTACGGGGGGCTGTCCCCCACCACCTCTTTCGGAGAAGGAGTTAACCTAGAGCTCCAGTTAATAAAAACTCCTGGGCGTGACAAGAGTGTTTTAACCTACAAACTCCTCTGAAGGTTCTCTAGCCTGCCTGACAGGCTTGTCCGGCCACATGTGATTGCTCACAGCCTCCCAACCGTGAGAGGCATGAGATGCTTTAAACCTTCTAAAAACAGGTTCCTTAGAAAAGTTAGAAAACTATTAGTATAAGTATAATGGGCTGATTAGAAATTGTATTGGTGAAGGGTTTTTCATTTGTTGAGCCAATATTTGTTGCTAAGTCTCCACATCCCCCGCCCTTACACACGTTAATGAATATATAGAAGAAATAGGTATTAACCTTTGATATTAATCACGTTAGACCTTAGGCTAAGTACATTCTTTCCTTAGCTAAAACCCACTACACCCTCACCCTATAGGAATGTAACTTTATTTGGGTGGCGTCTCTTTTAAGAATAATCACCCCTGGAGAAATAAGTGTCCTGGTTGACTGACCGCTGTCACAAGGAGAGGGTCATAAATTGTCAGCAGGCCCCCCTGGCCAGAAGATGATGTAACACCCCTAAGACCTCTGTATACATTTGTATGAAGCACCTGACTTTGATAAAAGTCAGGACTGCTGACCCCGCGTGACTTTTGCATAACATCTCAGTGTATAAAAGTAGACCATGGAAAATAAAGAATTGGGATCAGTTTCTCGAAATACTGGTCTCCCCATGTCTCTCTCTCACTCTGGCTGAGTCTCCATCTGGAGCGCGGAACCCGCCATGCTTACTAATTATGCCTGGGCTTCTAAGATCCGACCGGGGAGGCCTCAGTGTCTCCTCTCCTTCGGAAGAATGGAAGGACGCCTGCGGCCTACGTAAGTGGTGCAAACTTCTTGTCTTGAAGTTTTATTGGTCTCCTGCATAAACCAAGCTACTCAGCCTCTTTTCTCCACTGAATTTTCCTACTGAGCTATCCTCATCCTATTACTCTTTACATCTTTAATTAATATCTAATTGAAGTTATTGTATCCTGATCCTCGCCGACGCCGTCCCCGCTTCGAATACCCTGGATCAGCCAGGGCTGGACCCTGGCAGATACGGATGCGGTTTGCGGAGCATCAGCCTGGCATCACAGAATGAAGCAGAGCAAAGAGGACATGGGGGAGAAGGACGTTGTGAAACAGGTGGGGACCCCGAGGCAGAGTGCAGGGCAGACGGGGCGGAGGCTGGGCCAGGATCCAGGTCAGACAGGCTGCGTGGGAGCCAGGGCAGCCACAGAGGAGGGGGAGATGCGGGCAGATTCCAGCATGGTCTGAAGGCAGGGCACAGCGCACTTGCTGGCAGGTCTGTGCGGGGGTGAGAAAGAGGTGAACAGGATGGCTGTGAGGGTGCCCGGCGGGTGAAGGCAGGGCACTTGCTGGCAGGTCTGTGCGGGGGTGAGAAAGAGGTGAACAGGATGGCTGTGAGGGTGCCCGGCGGGTGACCTGAAAGAGCTGCAGGATTAGAAGGCGTGTCAGTGTCCTGGGGCAGCTTGAAACACAGAAACTTGTCTGCCCCTGGCTCTGGAGGCCACAAGTCCAAAATCAAGGGGTCAGCAGGGCTGCACTCATTCCCAGGGCCCTAGGGGAGGAAGAAGCCTTCCTGCGTGTCCCAGCTTCCGGGGCTCCAGGTGCTCCTGGATCCGGGCCACATCCCTCCAGCCTCTGCCTCCTCCTCCAGGTGCCCCCCTCCTCCGTCCCGTCTATCTTCTTTTGTCTCTTATAAGGGCACCTGTCATTGGCTTGAGGGCCCACGAGCCAGCAGGATGATCCCACCTTGAGATCCTTAATTACATCTACAAATACCCTTTATCCAAAAAGATCTCATTCATAGGTTCTGGGTATCGGGATGTGGGCATAGCTTTTGGGGGCCACCATCCAGTCCACCACCCAGGGGCTGATCAGGCCCTCAGACAGGGACGCGTTGAGTTCGGGATGCCTCTAAATACCCAAGGGCAGATGCGAGCAGACTTATATTTGGAGCTAGGGAAGATCGTAGAGAAGATAATCCTTGGGGTGCCATCAGCATGTAATTGGCATTAAGGCCCCGAGTGGCTCAGGCCCCGTTTCCCAGAAGCACAGGGGGATTCAGGACTCGGGAGTCTGGCTTATGGGGAACAGCCGCTCAGGGCAAGAGAGTGAGGACCCAGGGTGGGCTCAGGGGAAGCCGAGCAGAAAGAAGGCCTTGGCTGGAGACAGGCATCGGCCTGACCCCGATGTGCCAGGGGCTGGTTTCACCGGAGTCCTCCCGCTTTGAGCCACAGGCCAGCGTCTTGAATCGCTGGGTCCTGCTGAGTTCTGTCCAAATTCCTGAGCCCAGAACAGGGAACAGGATAAACGGTAGTTTTATACCACAGAGTTTTGGGTAAATTTGTTATGTGGCCATAGCAACGGGAGCAGCCTTTCTGCCTCTGACGAACAGGAAAGCCCCAACCAGACCAGGAGCCCAGCAGGCCCAGCAGCTTCCCGCCTCTGACCGCCCAGTTTCTGTCTGTTTTCTGGAACACAGGGATGTTTATCTTTGAGGGGGGTGTGGCTCCATGTGTTTAGAATTCCTTTTCCATTTTATTAGGACTGCTGAGTGTCGGGTCAGGGATCGGGGTGAGGGTCCTGCCCCAACTTGAGACCCAACTAGTGACGCTGTCCTGACCAGAAGCCTGAGCTCTGTACCTCCTGCCCTTCGTGATGGGAGCCGGGGGACCCCGTGGGGTCTCACCAGGGGGAATAAAGAACAGAGAGGCATGACCACTGTCCCCAGGCTTGCCGAGGACCGGAAGAGGGCTGGCTCTGTGCTGGGGGAGCAAAAGACAAGTTCATTCCCAGATGATCGGGGACCTGCCGGCTCTCACAGGGAGGGGTGTTCCCTGGACATTCGGTGGCGGGGCAGCAGTCCCTACGGGGCTTGCTGGGGCTCCACGTGCTGAACCCAGGGAGGAGGCTCACCAGCAAGCCGTGACCTCTGTCCTCTCGCTCCAGGAACGGGCATAAAAGACACCAGGATGCTCCCTTCACTGAAGAGCCTCGACCGGAAGTTCCCTGCCCTGGTTTGGCTGTGAAAGCCAGCCCCGGGCAGCCCCACATGGCTAGTCACAGCCTCTGTCTGTCCGGGGTCACCAGCAGCCTCCGCAGCATCTCTGAGCAAATTTTTTTAAAAAAAGGGAATTCCCCGATAGTCCAGTGGTTAGGACTCTGTGCTTTCACTGCCCAGAGCCTGGGTTCAATTCCTGGTCGGGAAACTAAGATCCCACATGTTGTACAGCACAGCAAAAAAAAAGTAACGGAAAGCCCTTCCTCTGAGGGGGCCGCAGCTGGTTTCACCAGACTTGTTCGGCTGGGCACAGGTGGGTTTCAACCCCAACTCACCCCAAAAGCCAGTTCCATCCACCCCTGAGAAAGGTGAGCAGGCCAGTCCCAGGGGCAGGCCCCTCTGACTGCTGAATCTGTGGGGTTGAAGGCTGAAGCGAGCGACGTGGCAGCCTCAGGACATGTTTGAGAGGGAAAGACGGGCGTGAGCAGCCCTCTGCTGGGTTTCTCTCTCTCTGGGTCCTGGAATCCCTAACTGAGTTCATGAAAAGAATCCAAGTACGGCTTCCCCCTAAGGTAGGGAGCCCCAGCCTCTGGACTATAGACCAATCGGTCCTCTCGGTCAGATCAGCGGCACCATTAGATTAAAATGCCCGAAAATGTAATGCACTTGAATCGTCCTAAACCCATCCCCCTCCACCCCCACACGCGGAAACGCTGTCTTCCATGAAACCGATCCCTGATACCAAAAAGACTGGGGACCCTGCCCTAAGGAGACTCGCTTCAGATCTGCAACAGACGCTGAAACAGTGATTTCCAAATGTTTCTGATCACATACCCCCATCAGCAACATATGCAAACATTGTATGCTGTGACCAGTGGGATTTACCCTAGGAATTCAAGGTTGGTTTAACATTCAAAATTCAATTCACGCAATCCACTGTATGAGATGGTTGGATGACATCACTGACTCAACGGACATGAGTTTGGGCAAACTCCGGGAGATGGTGAAGGACAGGGAAGCCTGGAGTGCTGCAGTCCATGGGGGCGCAAGGAGTCGGACACGACTTAGCAGCTGAAAGACAAACCACCACCAGAGAGCTATGTATAAAAGATGAATCCCACGTGGTCATCCCCACAGGCATGGAAAACCTATGACAAAGTCCAAAACCATTTGTGATTTAAAAATAAAACCACTAATAAAAATTTATAAATAAATCAACAAAAATTCCCAGCAAATTAAGGATGGAAGGGGACTTCCTGCCCTAATACTGCATTAGGGAACATGAGGGGGGGGCGGGGTGAAGGGTGGCACAGTCCTGTGCATTTACTAGAACTTGTTGTGTTGCACGCTGGCAATGGGTGGATTTCATGGTACGATCGCCCCACCTCACTGAAGCTGTGCAGCAAAATAACTCATCGGCAGTTGTGGGCTGGGGACAGAGAGCTGAGCGGTGGTTCTGGCAGAAAAGGGGGGAACCGTCGCTGAAAAGGGCAGGCAGCCCACCACAAAGAGAGAAGTGAGAGATGAGAAGAATTCACGAGCCGGACAACCCAAGCTGGCATCACTAAGGCTCTGGCCGCCCAGGGTGAGTCCAGATCGGCTCCCTGGCTCCACTTTTCCTCCGAGCAGAGAAGTTTCCAGACCAAATAAGGCTGCAGCTTTTGCAATGCTCCTGGCATGGAACACAGTTCCTGTCAAATGCCAGGTTGTAAGTCAGGCCTAAACCATCCCCACAGCAGCCGGGTGCCCATCAACCCTCTCTGATCACCTGGTAACGCTCCAAACAAACCCAGGTAAACACAGGGCAGGGCAGGGCAGGGCCCACTGCTGCCCACAGCCCACCAGCAGGCGAGGAGGGTGCACCTGTTGCGTGGAAGGAAGCTCAAGATGCCCCCCCCGAGCCCAGGCACGGGGCTTGACATACAGCATTGTCGGCTGGCAGTTCCTGGGGCCCCAGGCACCCTGGCCTTGGCCAAGCGCAGGAAACATCACTTGGTGAACCTGGAGGAGAAGCCACCTGTGCCATCTCAGCTCTGCAACAAGACGTCAAGGACAGCAGATACTTCTGAGCACAGGAGCACTGTGTCAAGAGCCTCGTGAGTTTAAAGCCTTTGAGCTTCACAGCAACCCTGTGAGGTGTCCTGTTATGTCCCCATTTGACAGATGAGGAAACTGAGCCCCACGGCCACACAGCCTGTACAAGGCAGATCTGAGCATGTGCCCCAGGGCTGACATGCTCCAAAGCCAGGGCTCCATGCTGTGTTGTATCACCCCCACAGCAAAAAGAAGAAAACAGCAGGCCCCCACATGGGTGCCCCCCACAGAGGAGAAGACGCACGACCACCCAGAAGGGACTCCAACACCAGTTGCTCCTACAGGAGCCGGCAGACCACGCTCCTCTGGTTTGGGCTGTTCTCTCCTTTTCTAGGCTACCCTTTCCAGGTTGAGGGTTAGTCACTCAGTCTTGTCTGACTCCTTGAGACCCCATGGACTGTAGCCCATCAGACTCCTCTGTCCATGGGATTCTCCAGGCAAGAATACTGGAGTAGGTTGCAATTTCCTTCTCCAGGGGATCATTCTGATTGAGGGGTCAAACCCAGGTCCCCTGCTTTGCAGGCAGATTCTTTACCATCTGAGCCACCAGGGAACTCCACAACATTTTTTAAGCTACAAATACTTTCTGAACAAAATCTCTCTGGGATGAGAAATGGAAACCTTCTGTGCTGTTTCAACTCACTACATTTTAACCACGCATCAAACCCGGCTTGAGTGGAGGGCAGTGGCAGAGATGAGGACCCCATGTGGGGCTGGGGGTTCCTGCCATGGAGCCCAGTAGCACAGCCCAGACCTCACCAATACACTGCCCACTGCCTCTCTGTGGACATCTCAGCACAGCTGGCAAGGTGGCCCATTCCCCGGTCCCTGTGACAGAGGAGCAGATGGGCTCAAAGGGGAGCCACCTGCCGAAGCCACGTCAAACAGAGCTGGATCCACACTCAGAGCTCACAG
Source organism: Bos indicus (assembly GCF_029378745.1). Classification (NCBI taxonomy): domain Eukaryota; kingdom Metazoa; phylum Chordata; class Mammalia; order Artiodactyla; family Bovidae; genus Bos; species Bos indicus. Next base: position 46,814,621 of record NC_091788.1, on the reverse strand, counting down.
CTCGGGGCTCCCACCACCCCGCCACACAGGGCTGCCTTCCTCCTCTGCTTGGAGCTCTTCCTAGTGGGCTGGCCCACTGAGGGAGCACACAGATGAAGATACAGGGCCTGCTCTTTCCCTAATGAGGGGAGGGGCCCTGACTGGGCACCACCTCTGTGCCAGGACTGGACAGGCCCAGTAAGATACACAGTCGTGGGCACAATTGGATCAGGGCAGATCCTTTTAGCTGCAAGGAATGGAAACCCAGGGCAGATTTTCTCATCTAGAAAAGGGGATGTATTAGTCTGAGACACTGAGAAGAATGGGTTGGGGATCAGGTATGGCTGCATACAGGTGTTCAGACATCGTGAGCCGGTTACTCCCACACCCTGGTTTGACTCTGCTTCTGTGTTTGCCTCCTTCTCTCCTGCAGACGGGCTTCCTCAAGGTGGCAGGAGGGGTGGCTGCAGGTCATCCCCAGTGGAAGAGCCAGCATCTTTTAGCACCTGTGTGTGGACCCAGGGGGCAGATCCTGGTGGATCCTGCTTGAATTCTAACCCGTCGCCAAACCTGGCCCTGCTGTGGCCATTCAGATGTGTTCTCTGATCCGGCGGAGGACCCAGAGCCTCCCTGTGGCAAGAGGATCAGGGCTTATTAACACAGAGGCAGGGATTAGCACCCTTTGGGAGGAGAGAGCTGCCACGGGGCCCTCAGCAACCACAAAAGGATGCTTCTGACGCACACGCCTCGTGACCGGGTCGCCCTGTCCAAATTTCCCAGCAGCCAGGGCGCTCGAGCAGCGGAAATGGTGGCTCTGCACTCAACAGCACTCTCTGTGCTGACCTGGATCATCCTCAGACTGTGTGGCCCCTGGAGACCCTCCTTCCTCTTCCCGGACAGTTCAGTCCTAAAGCCACCAGATGAGAGCAAGTAAGGAAGGCATTCACAGAAGGGGGAGGGGAAAGGGCCGTGTGCATCCATGGAAGGGGAGGTGGAGGGGCCGTGTGCAGGTGGGCATCCACGGAAGGGGGGGGGGCCATGTGCAGGTGGGCATCCACAGAAGGGGAGCTGGAGGGAACATGTGCAGGTAGATATCTATGGAATGGGGAGGGGGAGGCGCCGTGTGCTTGGAGGCACTGGCATGGGCAGGGGGCACATCCCCACAGGAGGTGGCACAGAGAGGGCCGCCAGGCTGGGGGCAGGGCCAGCACTGTCAGAAGCAGGGCAGACAAACCTGTGGGTCTGGGGGGAGGTCAGGATCCATGGAGGTGCTGGGTAAGCGGCCTCCAGGGCCCGACGGCACAAAAAGAGAAAAACTGGGCTTCCTAGGGTGATGGAAGTCAGAACAGACACCTAATCACCAGCCGCTCCCAGGCCCCCCAGGTGGGGATGAGGGGCGGCGGGGAGGCGTGGTCCATGGCGGTGAGGCAGTCAGTGATGGGGAAGGAGATGAACCAAGGGCAGCATCCCCCAAGCTGGCCGGGCCTCTCTTCCCAGAGGCACAGCTCCAGAGAGACCGCCCTCCTCCCCACCAACCTCTTTCCTCCAAGCTGGGCCCCGTGTGTCCCTGTCCAGGTTACACCCCTACATGTGCCAATCTGAAACTTCCCTCCTGGTTGATAGAAACGTCCAGCAGAGCAGGAATGCTTTCTCCTGCGTCAGCTGTGCCCGGGGCAAGTGTCCCCCCTCCTCCCGAGGCCCTGTGTGCTCAGCGGGCTCTCAGCCACCCTGGGAAAGGGGGTGCAAACCCCTCTAAACCAGGCCAGAGTGAAAACAGAAGAACCGCATCACGAAACGTACTGTGGCTGTGTGCATGTTTTCACTTAATGTTTAAATAATTTATATTCCTTTGAAACAAATAAAGCTCTGAGAATAAAATAAAACATCCATCAGAGGTTCTCTTCCAGAAGGGACCCTGGAGCATCCCTCCGGGGGCTTCGGGTCTGCAGGCTTGGCTAGGCCGGGGCTCTAGGGGGCTCTTCCCTGAGACCACCACTGCAGACAGTGACACGGATGGGTGGCATGGCAGGGAGCCTCCCCAAACCACACCCAGACATGACCTCCGACCTCCAGGGCACCAGAACGGCCAGAGTCGCGTTGGTTGGGGTCAGGGTGGGGTCACTGCGGCCCCCAGGGAAGAGAGACAGGAACCGGCCCCAGTGAGGTCACAGACCAGCTACGGGCCAAGCCGCGAGTGGGGACATCCGGGAGAAGCGCTGGCTCTGAGACGTCCTCCGTCCTGTCTGACCTGAAGGGCGGGGAGCTGCCACCCTGGGCCGTGAGGCCGTCTGTCACCTTCACAGGGTCGCAGGCCCAGGCCCCAGTCCAGGGGAGAGCACGACCCGGCAGCAGCAGCCCACAGCGCTCCCTGGAGGGCGGGCTTGCAGGAGGCCCTCGGGGTGGGGGTGGGGAGCGCACGAGGGCTCCCACCCCCAACAGCAGCCCTGAAAAGCGGCCTGGGCTGGGATCCCCCAGGCTCTCCGCCTTGTCCCGAGTCATCAGAGAAGCTCATCGCTGGGTCCTTGGCAGGCACTTCACCCCGCGGCCGGGGGCCGATGTGGGTCTGGCTGCCACGCGACCGCGTAGAGCCGCCACCAGGAAGGGAAAGGCACTGCAGGTCCCGCTGGTCCCAGAGGCCACAGGGGCGGCAGGGCGCCCGCCTCACTTGCCCTTCTCCTTCCTCTTGCTCCGCCTCTGGCCGGTCAGTTCGTCCAGCTTCTTGTCCAGCCTCCTCTGCAGCTGGGCCCGCTTGGCCGGGTCCAGGGACCTGTCCTTGGTCCCACTGCCGGGGTAGAGGACCCCTTCCCGGCTGATCCTCTGCCGAGCGTGGGCGCGAGCCCTCTCCCCACAACCATGGACCTGGGGGGACACAACAGGCAGTGCTGGGCCAGGAGTGGGGACAGACGAGGCCCCAGTTCCACCCACACAGCACTCGGGGGCCATGAAGCCCCAGCATCGCCCTCGGAGGGGCTCCCTGCTCTTTCCACATGCTGACTCTCACCCACGGGCTCCCAGTGTGGGGTCGGGGGGCAGGAAGGGTCCATGCCCTGGCAGGGCTGGTGGCTAGAGCCCCAAATGCTTCCTGCCCCCTGCCTTGGGCTCAGCACAGACCCTCCACCAAGCAGACGGCAGTGCGGGGCGGGGTACCGTGCCTCCCCGGCAGGGCAGGGTCCACTTAGGGGTCACTCACACCCGCACAGGCCCAGTCTGTATGCGCACGACACACACACACAGGCCCATGGTTTGCCCGGAGCCCACCAGCCCAGGATCTGGAGACGAAGCCCGCCACTCTCCCCCAGGGCCGCGGACCTCGGGCAGGTGGTGGCTGAGGCAGTAGCGGCGGCCGCAGTGCAAGCAGAGCTGGCCCAGGGTCACGACGCTGGCCGTGCACTTGGCGAAGCCGCAGGTGTTGTCCGCCTTGATGGCAGCCAAGACCAGGGCATCAAAGTCCTCCTCAGCGGGCAGTTCTATGGCCGCGGGTCCTGTGGGGAGACAGGCGTCAGTCACCCCAGCAGGCGAGGACAAGGAAGTAGGATGCCAACTCCCCGCAGGGCCCACGTCTGCCCGTCGAGCAGCCTGGCCCAACCCCTGCCCTCAGGGCTGCCGCGCGTGAGCAGACGCTGACGGAGCGGGTCCCTCACGAGCCCATGGCCCTCACCGGACAGCGCAGCGGATGGTGCAGCTGGGAGCGTCCGGAAGGGGCCGGCAGACAGGGCGCGCGCGCCTCAAAGCTCACCCGCACAAATCCAGAGAGCATTTAAATATGAGCATATCCTCTACGTTGCTGACTGTAATTTCAAATCCCCAGACTAACCCTGCCATCCAGGGAAACACAGCATATTCGTTCACGGCCCAGTGTAAGGAAACATAACACCTATAACCAGACAGTTGTGTGGGAATCCTTTAAAGTTGTAAGGAAACGCTCAGAAGGGGGAAGGAGTCTATAATCCCTAAGCGGCGTTTTTAATTCTGGCGGCTTGAAGAAGCACCCGGCGGCTCCAGCTCCCCTGGTGTGGGCGCCGACTCCGCAGGGCACCATTCTCACGTGGTCGCCACCCACACCCCACCCCCAAAGGAGGACCATCCTGCGGCCACGCCCGTGCAGTCACGTGTTCTGAGCTTGGTGGAGGCAGGAGTCGGGTGTCCGCTCCCGTGGGGGGCGGGGGACGGCGTCTCCTGTCCCCCAGCACAGAGACCGCACACAGGGGCCGCTCACGACAGGAGCCAGCGCAGACAGGCCCGAGGCGGGGTCTGGGTGGTGCTTCCCAGGGCTCGGGGGCCCAGGGAAGAGGACCAACCCCACGGCCTTGCCTGGAGGGACGTGGCTGTGACAAGGCTCATGCAGAAAAGCCAGGCTGTGCCCTGGACTCTCAGCTTCAGCGTGACACTGCGTCGGGGTGGGTGGCGGGCGGAGCAAACTGACCCCGGGTGCCCGGCGGAGGCCAGCGTGGCACAGAGCGTGACGCAGGGGCACACGGCCCTGCCGGGGACCCCAGAGCCCGTGGAAGGAATGTCGCGGCCGTGCAGGTCGCCGTGACCCTCTGTGCGCCCGGGCCCTGCCAGCCGCGGCTGCTCCTCCGGCCCTCTCCCTGCAGGAGGAGCTCCGGTGGCCCGACCGGACCCTATACTAGGCCCTGAGGACAGAGGCCGCTGAGGCCAGTGTGGTCCCCGGGGGCTTAGGGTTCAAGATCCAGGACCCAGGCAGGGGCCCGCGGGAGGCGCCTTGCTTCTTCATGGTGGCAGGTGGGCCTCACCCTCCCAGTGGAGGGGACGCCACGCCTGCGCTCCCACGAGCCAACTTACCTCTCGCATCTTTCTTCTTCTTCTTTTCCGGCAACTTGCGGGGCGCGGGGCCCAGGGCGCGGGGCCCCTCCCTGGCCCGCTGCTCCTGCTGGGCCCCCGCCCTCTGCAGTCCCTCCAGGTGCAGCGCCTTCAGGTCCGGCTGGTCCCGGCCGCTCGAGTCCCTGACGGGGGGCTCCGGCTGCTTGCAGCTGGGGGTCTCTGGACGCAGAGGGGCTCTGCCATCGGGCCCCGCGGGGGTGGGCGGCGCCTCGGGGGTGGGCGGGGGCCTCTTGCTCACCGTGATGAAGCGTTCCCTCCCCTTCCCGGTGCTGTCGTGCCTCAGCCCGAACTCCTCCGCGATCTGGTGGACCCGCAGCCTGTCGCGCGGGTTCAGGGAGGCGGGGAACTCCAGCTGCGTCTTCTCACTCTCCACGAACTCCACAATCGCGGCCCTGAAGCTGTCTGCGCCGTCTCTGCTCCCGGCACCCTCCCAGCCGCCGCCTCCATTGAGGCTGGGCTGAGGCTGCGGCTCAGAGGAGCCCAAGGGCGCCCCGCTCGGCTTCTTCCGGCCTGGCCCGGTCCCCCCGGGGGCCCTCCTGGCTGTCGCGGCAGAGCCCCGGGGCTTTCCGCCTGCCTGGGCACCCTCGTGGGAGTAGTTCTCGGGGACGATGTCATCAAGATACTCAAAGGCCGTGCGCACCTCGCCGTGCTCCGTGAGGTAGTCCACCAGGGTCTTCAGGAAGGCGTGGTTGCTGACGGTGCGGGAGTCACAGACCACGGCCACGTGCCGCCGCGCGCGGGTGACCGCCACGTTGATGCGCCGGTCCTCGGCGAGGAAGCCCACTTCACCTGAACACCAGCCCGGGGGCACGGACAGCAGAGACTAAGGGACAGGAAGGCAGGCTCCCCCGTCCGCTGCCCTCCCCCAGAGGACCGCCCGCGCTCCGTCCGCCCCACAGCCGTGGGTCCCGTCCACAGGCTCCCCCGGCTGCTGTCTAGGACAGTTCTCTAGTCCTGCCTGGGGCTCTGGCAGTGACGCCTGCTGCTCGTCCCCAAGTCAGTACAGAGTCCTCTGCTGGAGCCCAGACCCAGGACACAGCCTGGGGCCCCAGCCAACACGCGAGGGACCTTGCGGTGCGCTCCTCCTGGCTTCACTTTACCCCTCCTTGTCTGTTTTCGACCTGACAGAGCCCATTCACTAACAACTGTTTCTGGGAAAAAGCTTCTTACCCGATGGAACATCCATCAGCCCTGGCTGCAGAAACCAGGCCCTGAGGCTATACTGGCCGTGGGGCCAGGAGGTGAGCTCTGGGCTCTCGGGGGCCACCTCCACAACCACTTCGAGAGGCTCGTGAGATCCTAGTTCCCCGACCAGGGATCAAACCCAGACCCTGGACAGCAGAAACGCCGGGTCCTAACCACTGGACTACGTGGAAGCCCCAGCCCCGCACCTTTCCTGTTGGATCTGACGAAGGACAGGATCACAGCCTCCTTCTCCCGGCCCTGGAAGCCATCGACGGACCTTATCTCAAGCTCCGGGAGCCTGTGTGCGAGGCTCTGTCTGAGCAGGTCCACCTGCAACACCGAGCAAGGCTTCGCACCACAGCTCACGTCGGGGCGGCCCCACACGCTGCCCTTTAACCCAGCGGAGGCCTGACCCCGCACAGCCGCTCGGCCCAGGCGGCCCGCAGCAGCCTCGGGGTGACGGCTTCTGAGCACCTCGCTTCCCACGGGTGTGTTCATGAACGACAAAGCAGCACACAAACGTGGCAGGGGTGACCCACACCCCAGCACGGACGCTCACGCCACCACGGCTTGGGCTCAGACACCCCCAGGCGTGCACCTCTGAACCGGGACGGCATCTCATGCACAGACCTCACGATCTGGGAAGCATAGTTCTTCCTACCAAATGAGACAGGCTTTGCCTTATGAGCACACAGGCCCTGAGAGGGGAGATGGGAAAAAAGCCCAAGAGAAGGGAGGCGATGTCTAGGGCGTCTGCTGCCCACCGCACCCTTCACCAGGCGGCGCCCCCGACCTTCCCCAGGAAGCCTCCGGAGACACCCAGCCCTGCGGTGTTCCACGAGCCAGAGAGCTGACTCGGGAGGGGGCAAGAACCTGGCAACTGGCCACAGCCACCAGCTCAGGTGTGGGCCAACCTGAGCCGGACTGGAGACTCCAAGCCAAGGCTCCCATGGGGACACCGTGAGACAGGCCACCCCAGGAGCGCGTGGACGGAGGCCAGCCTGAGGCTGCCTGGCCCCGCGAGCAGGCCCGGCAGTTAGCTGACACAGGGAGCCAGTGAGAGCCCGGGACGGGGTGGGGAAGGCACCGCCAGGGGCAGACAGACGGAGCTCTTGCTGAGGCCATCTGAGCCCTGGATGCAGTCGTGACGAGGTCAGTTGCACCCTGCAGCTCTCGGCCACCAGAGCCCGTCAACCACCCTCTCCGCCGGCCCCTCCGGTGGGGAGTCACCCTGACACACACCTGCAGGTTGTACGGCGTGATGACGGCGATGTCGGCGGCCCGGACGCCCGCGTCCACCAGCGCCTGGACGTGCAGGCCGACGAGGCGCACTTCACCTGGGGGGAGACAGGCGGCCCTTCAGCACAAGGGGCGCTCCACGGACGCCCGTCACCGGCCCTGGTTTCCTAAGCGCTTTTCCAGCTGTGACGACAGGCCCCTCCTGGGAGGGGACGCCGGACCCCACACACAAGGCTCAGGGCCCCCGCGGACGGGCCTCCTTTCTCAGTGAGGAGCAGGTGTGCGCCCCATCCAGCTGGCTGCCCCGAGGGGGGCCCCTCGCTGCCTGGGCCCCCTCTGCCTTGACCTGGGGCTGCCCGCCTGTCAAGCACACCCACAGTGCCCCACCGCCCAGGGCGCCTGGCTCAGGACCCCCCAGCCCTGCCCTCACGCGGCTCCTCTCTGATGCAGACCGCTGAGAGGGGCCCGGGCCAGCCTGCTCACCGGGGTTTCCTTTGGACTGCTCGTCGTCCTCCTCCAGCTCCAGCAGCCCACAGCCAGCCGTGTCCACCAGCAGCAGGGGCACGCCCGTCTCCTCGGTGGCCGCCACGCCCGGGAGGTCCCTGCACACAGGCCGACACTGAACACGGGAGGCCCCGGCGACAGGCAGGGCCCTGCTGCCCTTCCCGCCCCTCCCCAGCCCTGACCCCACAGCAGACAGCAGGGGGAGGGGAGCAGTCATTGTGATCGGAGGACCTCATCCTGGAGGAGCCTGACCCAGTGCTCTGGCCAGAAATCCAGTCTCAGAGGCGACCTCCATACCCACATCTTTACAGAATGCGGTTCAGGGGACAGAGGGCGGGGTACAGCAGAGTCACTCACCTCAGGAGGTGCCCGGCCACGGAAGGGTGGGCGGTGAGCTGCCCGTGGTACAGGGCCTCCGAGGCCCAGCGTGCGATGGCCTGGTGCATGCGGTACTGCACCGTCAGCATCCGCAGCGCCCCGGCTCCGTGCCGCTCCACCAGGCGCTCCATCAGGCTGAGCGACAGCCCCGCCAGCGCGGCCCTGCCCGGGGACAGCAGCGAGGGGGCCCGAGTCCCGAGGCAGCCTGAACCAGGGGCCAGGCGGGAGGCAGCCCTCAAAGGGGCCCGAGTCCCGAGGGCAGCCTGAACCAGGGGCCGGGCGGGAGGCAGCCCTCAAACCTCAGCCCACTTCCCTCCCAGAACTAAGGGAACGGCCCCCCGGAAGTGCCCACGTCCACCAGCGAGCCACGGAGCTGGGACCCAGCCAGGCCGCCCGGCACAGAGCCGCCCTCGGCCCACCGAGGGATGGTGCCCGGCCCTACTTCAGCCCCGCACTCCCTCCTAACCTCCCTGGGTTACCACTGTTCAGTACAGGCATCTACCAACAGCAGAGCCGTGGGCGTGAAGGGTGAAGGGACCCCAGTCCCAACCGCAAACCCAGAAACACACAGCACGACCCAGCCCACACGTCCCCCAAGTCACCCGACTTCCCCCCAGACACAGTTCCGTGCGCCTCCCCAAGGGCACATGGTCCACACAGAGGGCTGCTCCGCAGGCCCCTCAGGCCTCCTCAGGAACCAGCCGCTGAGCCCAGGCCCCCGAGCCCTCCTCCTGGACAGCATCCATGCCCACCCCTACCCGGACATCTGGCTCCCACAGGACAGTCCTCCAAAGCACACTCCCGTCCCCGCTTTATCCAGCCCGAAGTCCCCTCTAGATCCTCACTCTGAAGCCCCTGGCGGCTGGACGCCCTTTCCCTGTGGGACCCTGACCTGCACACCTCTCAGCGTTGGGGTCCCCGTTCCCCTCTTGCCGGCTCCACCGACAGCCTTGCTCGCACACCCAAGTCTCACACCTCCACCTGCCGCATTAGGGGACATCCACTCAACAGGCGGGGCCTGAGCACACTGCAGGTGGCCCACCCTCACGGGGCTCAGGTCTGACCAAGCTGTGGTCTGAAGGAGCAGCATGGGCACGCGCGGTGGACAGCACACCTGGCGGTGAGCAACAGCTGTGTTCTTGGAGCCGCAGCCCCGGGGGTGTCACAGCGTGACCGCCAGCTCACACCAGCGTCCGCGCGTCCAGAGAAGGCCCTGAGCTCAGAGTTCCCACCATCAGCTCCTGCTCTGCTTCACCCGGGGCCCCTTCCACGATCCCCATAGAGACCAAAGCCGGGGAAAGGCTAGTGACTTCCGCCCGACTACCTTATACCTTGTAGGTGACAGGTCTGCCACCTGCCCTCCAGCCCTGCCCGCTGCTGACCCGGGCCAGCCAGCCGCCCACCCCTGCTCACCACCCCCGCCACCTCTGGGGTCTGTGAGTCACACATCGTGAGAGCCTACTTCCTCTGTGTGGGGGTAACTGAAACTACACCTTCAATCAAAATGACCCCGGGGTTTCCCTCCCCTAAGTGGGGCTCAGATGCTGAGGGAGCCACCTGCCCCCCACAATCTTAACTCAGTCCATGGGCCGGGCTTCCCCACTGGTCCAGGGCCTCTGGGTGAGCCTGGGCTTCTGAGCTGGACTTGGAGGGACACACAAGGGGGTGGCGGGAGAGGGGCGGAGGGGTCTCACTTGTGGGAGACGATGGTGGGAGGCAGCTGCTTGTGGTCTCCGGCCAGGATGCACTTCCGGGCCTTCAGCAAGGGGATCCAGCAGCTGGCTTCCAGGGCCTGGGCACACTCGTCGATGACCACCATGTCAAAGTGGCTGTCAGGCAGCAGCTTTAGCGGGCCATCCGCAGAGGCGCCTGGTGGAAACCGGAGCCGTGAGCCTTCACAGAGGCGCTGACAGCGGCGGTCACCCCGGAAGAGACCCAACAAGCCACCGGCTCACAGTCTGGCTGCACGTTAAGGCTTGCACGGTGCGTTTGCCTCTTGGGATGAGGGGCAGCAGGGTGTTCCAGGGCTTGGGGCTCCAGCCCCTGTGTCTAGGTGTGAAGTGGTGAGCCCCAGCCATGGGCCACCCCAACACTTCGCTCACCAAAGTCAATCTCCCTTCTGGGGCTGGGACCCCAAAGAAGGCTGCCTTGATTGTAAATACTACTTCTGTGTCATTTTCTGAATTTGGAACTTAGTTAATTCTCTTTTTAGGTACTTTCCTGGACACACGGAACAATTAACTGCTGGGCGAAAATCACCATGTGCCCAAGGACACAAAACCATCACACCCAGTTCCTTCTTCCTGGACACAGAGCGGTTCAGCGGTCCCAGGACTTGGAGGGCCTCCGTCCAACCATCACCTGCCCATGAGCTAAGGGAGCAGGGCTGCAGGGGCGCCCAGGACAGGAGCCGCTCAGGAAAATCACTGGACAGACAATGACCACAAGGAGAAGAAACAAACCGGGGAAGGGAAGATGACCTGACCTCCAGCATCCCACACAGTACCATTTACAACGGTCAGTCTCCAACAAAAAGTTACAAGACAGACAAGGAAACGAAGTACGGCCACTCACGGGTGAAAAGCGATCAACAGAACCATTCGTGAGGAGGCCCAGATGGCGGACTTGCCAAACACACACTTTAACATCAGCTACTTTAAATGTGTACAAAGAGAAGAAGGAAGCCTCGTCTAAGGAGATAAAGGGCTGTCTGAGAATGATGTCCCACCAAGACTATCAATAAAGGGACAGAAATTACCTTTAAAATAAAGCCCCAAACTCATAACATTATAAATCAGTTATACTCTGGTATAAAATAAAAAGAAAAAAATAAATGATTTAAGCCATTAAAAAAAACCACACTCTGCAGTTGAAAACTATGATAACTGAAATTCACCGGAAGAACTAAACAGCAGATTTGAACAGGCAGAGCAACCAACAAACTTGAACTCAAGCCAGTGGAATTATTCAGTCAGAGAAACAGAACAAAAAAATAACGAAGGGCAATGCCCAGCACCTCGGAGACCCACAGGACACCATCAAGGGCACCAGCGAGCACATCCCAGGAGCCTGAGAAGGAAAGGAGAGAGAAAGGGGCCAAAAGAGTACTGGAAAAATAATGGAATTTGGAAGCTTCGCGAATCTGATGAAAAAACAGCACACAGACCTAGAGGACTCAACAAACTCCGAGTGGTTACCCAGAGGGAGCCACGGGCAGACTCGTCAGTCAAGCTGCCGGAAGACAGAGAAAGCGGGGCTCCATCACGTACAGCGGATCCTCAGAGACTGACGCTGCCGCCGTCTCATGAGAAACCGTGGAGGCAGAGCGTAGGGGCGGCACGTTTGTACACCTCGGTCAGCCGAGAACTCTGTCTCCAACAGGACGGTCCCTCGAAAACAGAGGAGAGAAAAGGTACGCCCAGGTGAAGAAAGCTGAGACCTGTCCTTCGAGAAACACTAAAGAGAGTCCTTCAGGGTGACATGAAGGATGCTAGAGAGGAACGCAAATTTACAGAAGAAGCAAAAGGCAGCAGTAAAGGCAACGACGCGGGGAAGTATAATAGACAGCGTGACGGTGTTAGTGCAATGCTGTCTTCGTCCTGTCTGATCTGAAAGACAACCGGACAAAGCAAGGATTACAGAGTAAATCAGAAGCTGGGCTCTGCTCCTGAGAGGCTGCAGCAGACAGACCCTCAGGGCCGCCCACCCAATCCCAATCCTGGCCTCCTAGCAGTCACACCCCGCGTAGCCCCTTCCCAGAAGTGTGGGTCAGACCCGGGCTTTGCTTCCAGCCAACAGAATACGGCCAAGGTGATGGGGGGTTCATGTCATGGTGATGTTACCAAAGACTGTAACCCAGCTTGCCAGAACACTCTCTTACTCACTGGCTTTTAAGAATCAAGTGGCCACGTCAGAAAGGCCTAAAGCCGCTGAACGTGGTCTCCAGCTGGACTGGCTGTTTTTATACCAAAGCAGACGTCAGAAGGCTTCCCAGGGGGCTCAGGGGTAAAGGATCCACTGCAGCGCAGAAGAAACAAGAGACAAGAGTTCAATCCCTAGGTTGGGAAGATCCCCTGGAGGAGGGCATGGCAACCCGCTCCAGTATACTTGCCTGGAGAATCCCATGGACAGAGAAGCCTGGCGGGCTACAGTCCATGGGGTCGCAAAGAGTCGGACACAACTGAACGACTAAATAATAATGTTTCAAAAAAGAGAACATACTAGGGATAACGAAGGTCGTTTCAGAATGATAAATTGGTTAATTAATAAAGAGAACATAACATTCAAACCCCTAATAAGAGAGCTACGGAGGACACGGGGTGAACACTGACAGAACTCCAAGAGGAAACAGACGTACGATTACAGCTGATTTCAACACCCCTCTCTCAGCAAGTGACAGGATGAGAAGACAGGAAGTCAGTAAGGATGCTGACAGGAAACTTCAACAAAACCAGGGAACGCTTTCCTTTCAAATGTGTACTGAACACTCACAAAGACCATGTTCTGGACCATGAAACAAATCTCGATGAAATGATCCAAGTTGTACACAGTATATCGTCTGCCCACATGGAATTAAACGAGAAATCAACCACAGGAAGACATCTGGAAAATCCCCAAATATATGGAAAGAGAATGACACAATTCTAAATAACCGTGGGTCAAAAAAGAAAAGGGAAATGAGACGGTATTTCACAATGAATGAAAATGCAAACACGCACGTTAGAAGTTACGGGATGCCATGGAAATAGTGCACGGGGAAACACTCATAACACTAAATGCCTACAGCACAGAGATGACGGTCGCAAATCAATACAAACCAAAGCCCTCCCCTTCCACGTGAAGAAAAGAGAGACTGAAGAGCAAATTAAACCCAGGCGAGCAGACAGAGAGAAATCACATGAACCAGTACGGAGATCAGTGCAACAGAAAACAGGAAAACAACAGAGAGAGCTGCCGACACCAAAAGCTGGCGCTGTGAGATCGCTAAAATTAATATCCCTCTTGCCAGAAGATCAGAGGAAAAAAAATAGGATGCAAGTTACCAATCTCAGAAGTGAAAGAGGTAACATTGTCACAAATGCTACAGATATTTTTTTAAATGATAAGGGGTTATTATGAACAATTTTATGCCTGGGAATTGAAAGACTTAAACACACAAACTCCTTGAAAGACACAAGCTCTTTTGAGAAGAGACACCCTGAATATTCTACGACAATTAAGGAAACTGAATTTGCAATTAAAAACCTCCTGAGAAAAAAACTCCAGACCCAGGGGGCTCCACTGGTGCATTCTACCAGATTTCAGACACCTCTATGAAACGCTCTCAGAAAGCGGAGGAAGCGGGCACACTCCCCACCTCCGTGGGGCGCCGAGGCGGGCGGGGCAGTGGACGCAGGGCCCCTCACCCGTGTTTGTGGTGAGGACCACACTGGCCGCCGCCAGGCTCTCCAGCATGGCTGCCTCCTCCCTGTCCTTCAGCTCCTTCCTCAGCAGCTTGATTTCATCTCGAAAATTACTCTTCTCTCTCTTATCCTGGGTCTTTCTGTTTTTCGCCTACAAAGAAAAGGAAAGATAGTAATTCTGACTCAACTTTGCTTTTTTTAGCTCCTTTTAATTCACAAAGCACTTTTATTTATCATCAATTGGTGCACTTCCCTAAGGTCCTTCAAAGGTGATAAAAAGTCCAAAGTCTCGGGCCTTGCCTAGTGCTCCAGGGGCTAGGGCTCTGTGTGCCCAGCACAGCAGGCCTGGGCTCAACCCCTGGTGAGGGAGCTAGGGTCCACGCGCCACAACTAAAGATCCTGTGCCTCAACGAAGACCCAGCACAGCCAAAGAAATACATTATAGGGGTACTCTTTCTGCCCCCTTCTGATGCCTATGTCAGAAGCTTTCTCTATCTCCTTTATACTTTAATAAAACTTTATTACACAAAAAAAAAAAAAAAAAAAAGAAATACATTATATGTTTTTTTAAAGTCTTTCTTCAAAGAGCAACAGATCCACGTAGGTGACGTCCTGACTGGCCTCAGGGCCCTCAAAGCCACTGTCAGCTGTACAGGGAGAGGCCGGGGGGAGAGGCCGGGGGGAGAGCGTGGGGCCCCAGAGAACAGTAAACTCAGCCCAGGGGAGCCGGCCCCGCCCCGCAGACATCAGCAGTGCTCCCGGGGAAGAAACGGCGCCCGCTGCTGCAGGACTGGGTTTCGGTGGTCTACACAGAGGGAGGCGGAGCTCCTCTCAGTTTTCCACACTCGTCAGGAGAGGAAAATATTTGCTTCAGCCCCTAAATGTTCACCTAGACCTTGACTTACTTCCACACTCAAAAGACACATAACCCCTTCCTTATTTGTGGTTTCTACTTGGAAAGGATTTCGGGAGGAGTGACAAGAGGGACGCCTACCTTACAGAGAAGAGAACCTAAAAGCACAGATTTAAAAAGGACCGAGAGGGCCTTCCGCGGCTGTCCAGTGGGTAAGACTGTGCTCGCTCCCAGTGCAGGGGGCACGGGTTTGATCCCTGGTTGGGGAACTAAGATCCCACATGACCTGCAGCTCAGCCAAAAAATTAAAAAATAATCAGGAACAAGAAAATGAAGCCATCCACATGCGTGGTGGCATGGATCACATCAGTGCAGTCCTCCAGCGTCTTTAACCCTGAGTGACCCTGCGAGTGCCCTGTCTGCCCCCGGAGTCCCCACTACCCTGTGGGCCTCGGAGAAGGCCGAGTCTCCACGCCAGCCCTGTGAGGCCTGGACACAAGGAGGTGGGCTGGCGGTGAGCAAACACAGGGCGGACGTGCGACCCACTGACCTATCAGCTACCAAGTTCTTTCTCACAAGGATTACATTCCACTTTTTTGCTTTTTCTTTCTGGCTAAGCTGGGTCTTCGTTGCTGTGCATGGGCTTTTCATCGTGGTGGCTGCTCCTGCTGGGGAGCTCAAGAGCTCAGCTCCGGGCTCGAGCACACAGGGTCAACAGCTGCGGTGCACACGGGCTTGTCGCTCCGCAGCACGTGGGGTCTTCCCGGATCCCTGCTCTGGCAGGTGAGTTCCTAACCATTGCACCAGCGGGGATGGGGAGCTCAAGAGCTCAGCTCTGGGCTCAAGCGCACAGGGCCAACAGCTGCGGTGCACACGGGCTTGTCGCTCCGCAGCACATGGGGCCTTCCCGGACCCCTGCTCTGGCAGGTGGGTTCCTAACCACCACACCAGCCGGGAAGCCCCTACAGTGTGTTTTATATTAATGGACTGAAAAATTAGGGAGGATGCATATTTTCTGAGTTTTACTTTGGGCTTGCTTTTTTTTTTTTCCTTGCCATTATTATCCAGCCAACATGCCAGACACAAGGAGCCCTTAAGAGCAATGTTTCCTGCACAACAACTGCTCGCCTCTTCATGAAACCACCCTGAAGACAGTGAGTCCCCATTTGGTGCTGAGCACAGGCCTGCAGCAGATACGGGCAGGCCCAATGTTTCAGGCTGGTCTGTGACTCAGCGAAGGCCAGAGAAACCCAGGAGGATGCCACTCACTCCTGGCAAAGACCGCAGATCAGAGAGCCACACGAGGAGCAGACACAGCCGAGAGCTACTCACCCAGGCCTGGTCGATGTCCCTCCTGATGTCGGCCACGATCCGGGCGCTGTCGCTGCGCGCTAAGACCGCGTCCAGCGAGTGCTGCTGGATGGAGTCCAGGAGGCGGGCTGGGTGGCCGAGGCGGAGAATCCTCTGCTTCCACTGGGCCAGCCGCTCCACCAAGTTGTCCACAGCGACGTTAGAGGGTGCACAGCACAGAACCTGGGGGGCACAGCTCGAGCTCGGCTTGGGGGTTTCTTTCTAAATGAAATCACCTAAGTTTACATTACAACAAGTGGGAAGTCCTAAGGTTAAAGAGAGAAGGGTGGAGCGTGTACAGCTGGTGACGTTACGGGGCAAACATCCGGCTGTGAGGACTGGTGCAGATGACCTGACGGACACGCCACCACACACGGACACGACATCTGGGTTCTAGACCTGAGGTCGAAAGAACCTACGGGGCTACCGAAGACCAGAGAAGCTGACCGGCAACCAGAAGGAAAGGCCTCAAAGTGTCCTGGGATGGTCAGTCAGGGCTAGGACACCCGTCTCTCTGAGGACTGAAGGAGCAAACGCTGCAAAGGCTTAGACGGGTGCCTGGTTCATAAGAAGGACCCAGGGAACATCGACCTACAGATCTTGACTGTTACTGCTCCAGTTCTTATCCTTATCCAATATTTATGACCCAGCAAGGTAGCAAGCGCTTCACGTGCTCAGAATCCATGATAACTCGTGTTGAGGGTAAAAGAGCCTCTCTCAACCGTTAACAACCTAAGTGCATGGTAACACACACCATCGCATCCCACATCTCAGGAACCGGGAACCGGCCATCTGCACAACTAACGGGACTCTTGAATTAACCAAAAAAGGTCTGTCTCCCATGACTGGCCGCAGGGCCTTCTCCTGAAGGGCACAGACGGGCCGGGTCACCTGCATGCCCAGCAGGGGCCTGAGCACACAGCACGGGTGCTGAGCGGGTGGCTCCTGGACTGTGGCCCAGCGGACAGTGCCCCAGGCCTCCCCAGTCCAGACCCACAGCCCCGAGGACAAGCCCACACCCCCAGCGCTGTCAGACACCAACAGGGGCGCAGCCTAGCGGTCAGTCAGTAAACGCCTGGGAACGTTCCTACCCGAGTCCTGGAACCTGGCTGGGGCCCTTCAGGGGCCTGCGAGCGCAGCAGACCCGAGTGACAGGTGTCTGTGGGGACGCGGTGCCCACACCCACCTTTGAGCCCCGTTTCACAGCTTGAAGGATGATCTCCACCACGGTGGTGGTCTTCCCAGTGCCCGGGGGCCCGTGGATAATGGCGAGTTCCTTCTGGGACAGCGCGAACAGGACCGCTTCCTGCTGGGAGGTGTCCAGGGCGGGGTTGCAGAAGGTCAGCGGGGCTGCGGGACAAGCGACAGTGAGGCTCCGGCCCCCCGTGACCCAGTGCCGTTCCCTCAACCCCACCCTGATGGAAATACAGGATGTCGTGTGACAGGGAGAGAGCTGGCCCTCCCCTGGGTCAGCAGGCAACACAAAGTCAACCTGCGTGGTTTTCAGAAGTCTTCCCCTGGACAGGAATCCACAGGCCTGTGTGCAGGCTCCTGGGGGACCGTCCCCGGCCGCCCGCCGCTGCTCCGGCGCGCACAGCCTGCAGTGTTCACCACCTGTCCCTTTACTGACAAAGGCGGCCAACTCACGCTCCAGAAAAACAGATTCCTGGGAAGTAAATGTCTCTTAGAACATATCTGTTCCCACCCTAGTGCTCCTTTTTATGCGCCCATAAAACAAAAGCAAACAATGAAAAAGAATCACTAGCAGATCCAGGATGGTATTTCTAATCTGAATCTTCCATAAGCGAGACCGACAATCTGCTTCGTAAGCTCTGTGCTCAGAGCCAGTGCCGCTGTGTCCAGCCCCGAGTCCACAGCCTCCAGCCCACACTGCCCACTGCGGAGATGACGGTGCTGGCTGACCGCGCGGGCACAGGGGGCTGATGGGCAAGCCTGAAACACTTGCAGGCAGCATGGGAACCTGGCAGCCAGAGCTCCTGCGTGCGTCCTGGCCCGCCACACCGTGCCCCTGCTCCCCTGGACGCCGGGTACAACCAGGGCAGGCGTGCAGCTGTAAACACAGCAAGGACAGTGCTCACTTCCTTCCCAGCTCAGAGCAGCCTCTCACTACCTGGCCGGCAGAAATAAAATCTTCTTTGAGAAAACTGACAGGCTCTAATTGTGTATGTATGGCTCTTGTTGTTTGCTTGCTAAGTCGTGTCCCACTCTTTTACAACCCCATGGACTGTAGCCCTCCATGCTCTTCTGTCCATGGAATTCTCCAGGCAACAATACTGGAGTGGGTTGCCATTCCCTTCTCCAGGGGACCTTCCCAACCCAGGGATCGAACCCAGATCTCCTGCACTGGCAGGCAGATTCTTCACCACTGAGCCACCAGGGAAGCCCAGAAACAAAATCTCATTTAAATGTGCTTTCAGAATTTGAGAAAGTATTGGGCTGGCCAAAAAGTTCATAAGATGTTACAGAAAAACCTGAACAACTTTTTTGGCCAACCTCATAGGAAGCAGCCCTGAGCTTACAGACAACACTACCAGGGTATCAGCCCAAGTGTGACAGGAGGAGGGCGTGGGGTGGCCCTTGCATTAGAACCCCTGAAGAGATGTTGCATAAACCGCAAGTCCAACATCTGGAGAACTGTTCAGTGAAGGGCAGCTGCTTGACGAGGTAACAAACCCCTCTCAAAATGAGGTTTTCCCAGACACTGAAGGGGATGAGAGAGTGCACAGACCAGCGTGAGAACAGTGGGTGTGTGTGGGGGGGGTGTGTGTGTGTGTGTGTAAGTGAAAGAAACACCCTATCTACGTGGATGTGGAAAAACAGCTATCTGAATACACACGCCCGTCAGTGAGGCTACTCTACGTGACACGTGTTTCGGTGATTTCCCCCCTCTTGTTTATACGCTACTTTATTTCCAAATGTTCTGTGACTAACACCCGTCACACTTACAATCAGATATAAGCTGTCCTCAATTTGAAAGACACAGAAAAAATAATCAGATGTATTGAGGACTGAGATTCTTCAAACCATAAGAAACTGCTATCGGGCATAAAGCACTGGGTTGGCCAAAAGATTCGTTCACACCCTACAGGTGTGGTGGGAACCAGCGCCGTCGCTGCCGTCTCAGGGAGCAGAGGTGCCCGGGTCGCAGCCGGCATCCAGGGGAGCAGGCACATGCAGGCGCTCTGGCTCAGAGGCTCCGATGCAAGCGTGTTTCAGTCCAGTCTGTCGGGGTAGCACCCTGCGCCCATGGCGTCAGCGTGGCATCTCTGTAGTGGACGCCTCGGTAGAGACTGTGGATGTTACGTTTTCCATAACACTGTATGTTGCTGTCGCTGTTGTTCGCTTGCTAAGTTGTGTCCGACTCCTTACAACACCATGGACTGCAGCACACCAGGCCCCTCTGTGCTCCACGATCTCCTGAGTTTCCTCAAACTCATGTCCATTGAGTCGATGATGCCATCCAACCATCCTATCCTCTGTTGCCCCGTTCTCATTCTGCCCTCAATTTTTCCAAGCATCACGGTCTTTTCCAATGAGTCGGACGTTTGCATCAGGTGGCCAAAGTACTGGAGCTTCAGCCTCAGCATCAGCGCTTCCAGTGAATATTCACGGCTGACTTCCTTTAGGACTGACTGGTTGACCTCCTTGCAGTCCAGGGGCTCTCAGGGGTCTCCTCCACACCACAGCTTGAAAGCATCAGCTCTTTGACACTCAGTCTTCTTTGTGGTCCAGCTCTCACATCCACATGTGACTACTGGAAAACCACAGGTTTGACTAGATGGACCCTTGTTGGCAGCGTGATGTCTCTGCTTTATAAAACACTGTCTAGGTGTGACATAGCTTTTCGTCCAAGGAGCAAGAGTCTTTTAAAATTTTGTGGCTGCAGTCACCATCTGCAGTGATTTTGGAGCCCCCACCAAAAAAAGTCTGTCACTGTTTCCATTGTTTCCCCATCTATCTGCCATGAAGTGATGGGACTGGATGACATGATCTTCATTTTTTGAATGCTCAATTTTAAACCAGCTTTTTCACTCTCCTCTTTCACCTTCACCAAGAAGCACTATAGTTCCTCTTTACTTTTTTGCCGTTAAAGTGGTATCATCTGCATATCTGAGGTTCTTGGTATTTCTCCCAGCAGTCTTGATTTTAGCTTGTGATTCACCTAGTCCAGCATTTCGCATGATGTACTGTGCACATAAGTCAAATAAGCAAGGTGACAATATACAGCCTTGATGTACTCCTTTTCCAAATTTGAACCAGTCCATTGCTCTATGTCCAGTTCTAACTATGGCTTCTTGTCCTGCATACAGGTTTCTCAGGGGGCAGGTAAGGTAGTCTGGTATTCCCATCTCTTTAAGAGTGGGAATTTTTATTACACAGCTTGTTGTGATCCACATAGCCAAAGGCTTTAGCATAGTCAATGAGTAACACCTTATGGAAAAACCCAAACGAATCTTTGGGCCAACCCAATATGATCAGCCATCCTCTGTTCTCTTCAGGTCACTGACCCAGAAGAAATATCCTCCCCCTTCAAAATGAAATACTCAGATACATTAGAAACAGCATTATTTAAAAAAACAACAGAATGAGCCACTTCTTTGACACTGTGTGCAGGCAACTGACTTGTTCAAGAAAGTGACACAAAGAAATTTATAAAAAGACACTAAATTAGACTTCTCCCCGCGCATTTGCAAACTCTTGTTAAAATCGCCCAAGATCGCACTGGTCACGGTCACACCGGTCACGACAGTACCCATAGTGACTTCAATCAGGAAAGGAAAATCAAGAGCTCTTACGCATCTCGCTGGGAGGACTGGGGTCCGATGTGCCGAAAAGGACCTCTATGAGTGAGGACGCAGGGCCAGCGTGATGCTTCTTTAGGGAAATCAGAGCTCTGCCAAGGGACGGGGAAAATGAGGAGCTTAGAGACAAACAGGACTAACACGGCACCTGGGGCCCCCGCAACACCGCCGCCACTGCCCACCATCTCCCGCAGTGCTGTGTGCTCAGCTGCTCAGTCATGTCCAGCTCATTATGACCACATGGACTGGAGCCCACCAGGCTCCTCTGTCCATGGAGACTGATTCTCCAGGCCAAAATACTGGAGTGAGTTGCCATTTCCTCCTCCAGGGGATCTTCCCAACTCAGGGATCGAACCCAGGCCTCCTACACTGCAGGCAGATTCTTTACCGTCTGAGCCACCAGGGAAGCCCGCCATCTCCCTCAAGGGGCATGCAACCAACCCCAGACCCCAGGTACTTGCCGTCTTCTCCAGCAGGAATGAGATATGTTTAGGGAAAATGTTACGTGTGATTTCCGGAGAAGGCAATGGCAACCCACTCCAGTATTCCTGCCTGGAGAATCCCAGGGGCGGGGGAGCCTGGTGGGCTGCCGTCTATGGGGTCGCACAGTCAGACACGACTGAAGCGACTTAGCAGCAGCAGCAGTACGTGTGATTTCCAGTTACGTACACTTACTTTTTCAGTCGCTTGTAAGTCACGTCGTTGGCAAGCTTCAACAATCTGTAGGAATGCTCTTGGTCCAAACTCAGCTGGGAATCGTGGGACTCATCAAAGGCCACGGTGACCGCTTTCTGGGTGATGCGGGTCAGGATCCCAGTGGCCAGCTGACCGCTTTCGTCATACAGACCCACGATGTCACCTGCAGGAGCAAAGACCAGTTACGTAAACGCTGAACAAAGTTAAACAAGAATTACTTCATTCAACAAACGCCAGCACATTTCAACTACTGTAACTGTTACTTTCATTAGAAATGAAGTTAGTAGCAGCAAAAAAAAAATACTTCTAACTCACATTACATAATTAAATTCACTTGCACGAAAGGAACTGTTTAACACAAACATGACAGTCAGTAAGATATTTAAAGTCTTCCTCTGCGCCTGGCACTGTTCTGGGCGCTGGTCTGTATCAGGAATAAATCACAGTCCCTGCCCTCACTTTGGGAGGAGGGAAGCAAACAGAACCACCTGGCGGGGTCAGCGCCAAGGGCTTCAGTGAGAAGACGGGCAGAGTGAGCACGGGGTCACTGCAGGGCATGTGGGACGGGCTGCTCTGCGGGGAGACAGGTAAGCAGGGCAGGCCCCGAGCAGAGTGGCCACAGGAGCTCAGCTGGGGGAGAGCACTTGAGGTGGAAAGGGAACACTGCTGAAGGAGGGAAGGGGGTGCTGTCCACTCAGCTGGGCCTCCCGCCCCTATGACAGCTCTGGTGACTCAGCCTCCACCAAGCGAGTCTGAGGGGCACGGGGCACTCGACCCACACTCAAGCGAATCAGGGTTTCACATGCCCCTCAGGGATAAGCCTGGGGCCAATCGGAGCCTGAGACTTTTGCCCGGGCAAGCTGGAAGGAGGCCCTCACCCTTCCCTGCTAGACCAGAAACCAGAGAAGACGGACAGGCTGCAGCTGCCACCCCATGGGGCCTGAGAAGGAGCCAACCCAGAAGAGGGTGAAGCCAAGACACAGAGAGGAGCTGGGCCCAGGCGACCCCTCTGAGCCCAGGGCCACCTTCCAGTGGCCGCAGCCCATGTGCCCCTTCCTGCCCAAGCCTGCCAGGCTCAGCACTCTGTCCCGTGAACACCAACAGTTCTGCCCAAACCAGAGTCCACATGGAGATTCAGCCAGAGCCCCCACGTACTCACACCCCCTTTATCCTGAGTCAGAGTCCACACCACACATCAATAGGCACCAGGCGTGATTTCAGTCCAGACCTATTTTCCTTCTAGGAAACGGGTTTCATCTGTACCTTGAATCTGTCCTGTCTCCCTCCCCACTTCTAAAGACAGAGGAGGTGGCAGCAGTCCCCTGCCTGGGCGCAAGGCCTGGTTCTGTGCATGGGGTGGGGGAGTCTCCGTGGGCTGAGTGCTGGGGCTCCAACCCCACTGCGCCTTCCCCACCAGCCGCCCTGATGGGCCCCACATTGCAGAGTTCACATCTCTAAGCTACAGAGCCTTAAAACTGCTCCGCAGAAGATGGAAACCTAACATCCAACCTGACCTATGTCTGATCGGGAGCTGTAGCAACACATCAGATTTCAGATCTGTGCTTTTCCACCTAAAGGACCACCCTCCTCCAACTTTCTGTGTATCAGTTACTCATCAACCTCGAAGGTCCTGCCCTCCACAGCACTTCTTAACTGAACATAATACATTTTCCCTTTGGTTTGCAGAGTTTACAAACGCCCAGCAGGGACATTCGGTCCTGCCCACTTAATCCTGATGGTAAGGCCGAAAGCTCAACTGTCTTTAGAGGACAGATGACTTGACTCCTGGCCCCTCAGCAACACACTGTGTAAGATCTGACTCCGACCATCAGCTTCCCCTCCTCCCATCTGTCTCCAAATGCAGCCAGGATTCCAACAAGCGGGGGGCAAGAGGCCAGAAAGTCAAAATATGAAACCAACAAACCCTGTCATCACCAAATCAGGGCTGAGAGACTTTTCCAGAAAAGCGCAGTGCTTGGCAGTGCTGCCGTCTCCGTTTCCAGGTCTGATTGAAAACGAGAGTCCCAGGTGTGAGGTTAAGAAGCTTCTTCAAACTGCCCCTTCTTTCCAACACAGCTGCCACAAGTTTAGCCAAAGTATCCTTAGTACAAGGAAGGTCTGGGACTACACAGCTATGGACAACGAGCCATCTGGTCCGGGGCTACCGGGAGGGGAGGCGGCGGGAGGTTCAGGAGGGAGGGGACGTACGTCTACCTACGGCTGATCCATACTGATGCATGGCAGAAGCAACACAACATTAGAAAGTGATTACCCTCCAATTAAAAATAAAATTTAAACAAAGAAATACATATACTGTGATATTACGGGAAAAAAAAACAAGAAGCGAGAGTCACGTGTAACCTTACATCTTCTCACGGCTACGTTTGTGTGTTGTTGTGTGTGTGTACTCAGTCATGTCCGACTATTTGTGACACCATGGACTGTAGCCTGCCAGGCTCCTCTGTTCATGGGATTTCTCAGAAAAGAATACTAGAGTGGGCTGCCATTTTCTTCTCCAGGGAATCTTCCCAACCTAGGGATCGAACCCATGCCTCCTGCATTGGCAGGCTGGTTCTTTACCACGGAGTCACCTGGGAAGCCACATTAACAACCAAAAAGAAACAGGCAGTTTTAACAGTAGCTTACTTAATCCGATATGTGAAAAATATTTTCATTTCCAAACACGATTGGTAGTCATAGAAATCACTCTCTTTTTTTTACAGCACTAAATCTTCAAAATCTCTTGTGCATTTTACATGGGCAGGAATCACCAGCCATATTTCAGCTGTTCAGCTGGTGTCTGCTGGTCTGGACAGTGCCGATCTAAACCACCAGAAAGCCTCATAACTGCTGGAGAGTTCTCCACTGCAATGCTTTATTCCCTAGCTGGTCCTATGTGACTAGATCTTTACAACCCACATCTGAAGACTGCAATATTCAACACACACCCTTGTCAACAAAGTACACACCGGAAGTAAAGCTGTTACTAGGAAGCACAGCTGCAGACACGCATCTCCTGGGCTCGAGGGTAATGAGCAGCCGTCCGTACAGCCCGGTCCGCTGGCTGGATACCTGCAGCTTCAGCAAACAGACGCCTCGGCTCTGGAGTTCCTTCAGAGAGACATTTTCCTGCCAGGATCTGGGAAACACCCAATGTTGAGACTTCAGTATTTGTATTTTACCAGTTTTTACTTCCAAACGTGCAGGAGGAACAGAGGAAATCTATGCACTGCTGCTGCTGCTGCTGCTGTGTCACTTCAGTCGTGTCCGACTCTGTGCGACCCCACAGACGGCAGCCCACCAGGCTCCCCCATCCATGGGATTCTCCAGGCAAGAACACTGGAGTGGGTTGCCATTTCCTTCTCCAATGCAGGAAAGTGAAAAGTGAAAGTGAAGTCGTTCAGTCGTGTCTGACTCTTAGCGACCCCATGGACTGCAGCCCACCAGGCTCCTCCATCCATGGGATTTTCCAGGCAAGAGTACTGGAGTGGGATGCCATTGCCTTCTCCCAAGTCTATGCACAGGAAACTCCAAACCTGCCTCCTCTCAAACCTGTTCCTCCT
Organism: Bos indicus; assembly: GCF_029378745.1. Classification (NCBI taxonomy): domain Eukaryota; kingdom Metazoa; phylum Chordata; class Mammalia; order Artiodactyla; family Bovidae; genus Bos; species Bos indicus. The sequence goes on along the minus strand of NC_091788.1, from coordinate 46,789,807 downwards.
ACAGCCGCCCATGCCCTCCTCGCGGTGCCCCCACTCACCTTTGCCTTCTCTCCTGGGCCCTGTGAGTCACTGTCCCACCAGGCACCCCCATTTGTACCCAGAATCCACTCCTGCACCCTCACTGCCGAGGGCCATCCTCTGCCCAAGAATATAAAATAAGAGGGACTCCTCTGGCCATTCAGCAGTGAAGACTGTGCTTCCAATTCAGGAGGCAGAGGTTCAACCCCCAGTTGGGGAATTAAGATCCCACGTGCAGCTTGTCACACTCACTCTCACACACACACACACACACACACACACACACATAAAACTATAATACAAGCTTCTTCCCCAGGTCCTTTTCAATCGGACCCCTGTGCATCTTTCCACGGGTGCTTACTCTGTACTCCGGTCAGTGCTGAGCCCTTGACTTTTAGATCACTGCATCCCCACCTCACTGGTTTGCTGTAAGGATGATCTCATTTTACAGACAAGATGACTAAGGCTGCAAAGTCACCCAGCCATAAATGATGGAGCCCGGATTCCACTGAGGACAACAGGAGTCCCCACTCTCAATCATCATAATCAAAAACTTCTAAATCAAATCCTCTCCACTTAGGCAGCACAGTAGTTGAGTACAAACATCAGCCCGCGTGACCTCAAATCCTGGCTCACCCTGTGTTACCTGGGGCAAGCGACTTAACTTCTCCATTCCAGCCTCCTTAGACCCAAGATGAGAATCGGTTACCGTAGTAACCAATTTCCCAGAGTTGATGCGGGGTTTACAGCGACTGATGCCTGTGGAGTGCTTTTACACGCCTCAATAAATGTCAGCTCTCAGTTTCAGCCTTAGGGGTAAAAGCCCGACGTTTTCAGGGCTCCAGTCCTGGCTGCAGGGGTGCGCTGCTTTCCCACATCTCCTCCAGGAAACTCCTCCCCACAAACTCTTTAACCCCTATTCTTCTGTAAGCTGTGCTCAGGCACCACCGCCTCCAGGAAGCCATCCGCCGCTAAGGCTTCGCAGAGTCGGCGGTCCTTCCCTCACCCCCTCCACTGCATTCGGCCTGCACACACAGCTCAGCACCTGTCAGGCTGGAAGCGGGCCGTTCGCGCCCCCGCCGGCCCCTTCTGCTCACACCGGTCGCCCGGGGCCCATTACCAACCACTCCGTCCCATTCGAGGCCCGGCACGGAACAGGCGCAAGCACTGACGGGGGGAAGAGGAGGGAAGAGGGCGGAGAACACGATGGGGATGGAAGTGGGGAGACAGGCTGGGCCCCCGCGGCAAAGTTCAGAGGGGCACTTCAGGGGGAGAAGACCCTTCCAAGGGGGTCCCCAAAACGGAACGGGCGCCCCGGAGAGTGAAGAGGCTTCCATCCCTGGAGGCGGCCAAGCCCCCTTCACAGTCAGGAGGGCAAATCCCGGCCCTAAGCTTGTCAGGCCGAGCCCCCGGAGGCTTCATCTGTGGGGTCTCAGCTGGGAGAGGAGGGGGCCCTGGGGGAGACGCCGGGCCGACCCCGAGAGGCCCGGGCCGGCGGCCGTACCTGCGCTCCTCGACCTCCGCGTCTCTCTCGAGCTCCAGCAGTTCCAACTGCTTGGTCACGAAGCTCTCCACAGGTGTCGAGGCCATGGCCGCAGTCCGGCCCGGGCCCAGAGCCGCGGAGGTCCGGCTGCAGCGCGCGGCGCTGCTCCCGGCCGGACCCGGTGCGTCGACGCACCAGGCTCGCGCCACTTCCGCTTCCGCTGTGGGAAGATGGCGGCGGCCGTGGCGGCCAGGGCCCTGCCGGTCACCTTCGGGCGGCTGGCGTTTGCATGCAGCCGCAGCGTCCTGAGAGCGTCGGGACCCGGAGCCGGTGAGGCCTGCCCCGCGGGGTGAACGGAGGAAGCTGGGCACACGGGGCGCCTTGCCACGTGTGTCTGCGTCTGACCAGTGTTAATCGCTTGTTTGATGGCGGTGATTATCGGTCGTGGAAACCCTGGGTTCAGACCCTGATTCCTTTAGTTAATAGCTTAAATATTGGTGATAGCTCTCCAACTTCCATATAGGCTCCATTTAAGTTGGGGAGCAAACTCAGGCTCAAAATGGTCAGGTAACTTGCCCTTGGTCATACAGCAGGGAAGTAGGAGAGGACTGAATCAGATAGCTCGGTCCGGCTCCAAAGCCTGAGTTTTAACTATCACTCCCCAGGCTGCAGGCCACTCTTTAACCTTCCTTGTCCTCATCTGGAAAACGGTGGTGAATGACTTTGCCCAGAGGTAACCAGTCCAGCAAAAGCTATATCTGTATTTTAGGCACTGGGTTGTCATGAAGCCCAGCAAGGTTTTGTTGGTCAAAAACACTATAAACCTCTCCTCAAAACGGTTGGAGTGTGTATTTGTGTGAAGGTATGTTTATGTATGTAAAAAAGTTTTCCCTTTTTTAGGTGTGATAATGATGTGGTTATGTTTGTTTTTAAGATGCTTTGTCTTTAATAGAAGTACCCGGACAATTGCTTTAAAATACACCACAGAGTTGGAGCAGAGACATTGTGAATGAGTCAGGCTTGGCTATGAGTTGATGACTGTTGAGTCTAGGAAGAGATACAGGAGGACTCCCTGTTGTCTTGAGTTTTGTGTGCTTATCGTTTTCCATAATAAAACTTGGGTTTAAGCAGGCAGGGAAGTTTTTATAAAAGCGGTGGGACTTACTTTGTTCTACCAACATAAAGCTACCTCTAGAATGCTGTGCTCAATTCCCGCCCCACCCCCCACCCCCGTTTTCAGAGAGAAACACAGGTGAAGTGAGCTGAGTAAAGACAGGGTGACCAAAATGGTGAACAGGCAGGATCTTGAAGAGTGACTGAAGGAAACCATCACAGTTCTCAGGGATTGAAAGATGGTCCTGGGGGACAGGAAGGTGCACATTTGTTCCCTGTGGGGTTGGAGCTAAGCTAAGGCCATAGGCAGGAATTACAGGGAAGCAGATCAAGTGCAGAAAGTTTCTGAGCTTTCACCAGTGAAATGGCTCTCAGGCGTGCTGTCTGTCAGTTGTATCCAACTCTTTGTGACCCCATGGACTATAGCCCGCCAGGCTTCTCTATGGGAGTTTTTGGGCAAGAACACCATAGTGGCTTGCCATTTCCTCCTCTGGGGAATCTTCTTGACCCAGGGACCGAACCTGAGTCTCCTGCATCTCCCGCACTGACAGGCAGATTCTTTACTACTAAGCTACCTGGCTTTCAAGAGAGGCCAGTCGTGAGTTTCCAACTGTGGGGTGTTCCACAGGGGCTTCATTTGATGGCTTAGAAAAGATTTCATTCATTCCTTCGCCATTTATTGGGCATCCATTACAAGTCAAACTCTGGTCCAGGATGGTGAATACATCAGTTAAATTCGTAAAACAAACCCGTTTTTACGGAGCTCACATTCTGATGGGGGGAGGCCTTTGCAGAGATGAGCAATTTTACAAAGAAGCAAATTACATAGTATGTTCGAAGCTTAAGAAGAAGCAAATTCCATAGCAGGTTCAAAGCTGGTAAGTCTTACGGAGAAAAATAAAGCACGAGTTGGGAGGAAAGTGTTCAGTTTTAAATAGGATGGTTGGGGAAGCCTTCTCTAGTGAGATGGTGTTTGAGTGGAGACCCAGAGGAAACAGGGGATTAGCCTAGAGGGCCTCCTGGGGTTGGGGTTGTCCCGAGGAAGAGCAGTCAAGGCATAGGCCGTTGTACTTGGCATCTTCCAGGAATAACCAGGAGGCCCAAGTGGCAGGTGTGCAGGGAACAAGGGGAAGCTCATGAGGCAAGGCCCAGAGAGACGGGGTCACACTGCCTGCTGGCCACTGTGAAGATTGCCTTTTTCTCAGAATGAAATGGGGCGCTCTTGGGGGGTTGCACGAAATAGGAACCTGAGCTGCCCTCATAGTTTGTTTTTCTGGTTTTGGGGGGATTTTTGCCCACCCCACACGGTATGTGGGATCTTAATTCCATGACCAGGTATCGAACCTGTGCCCCCTGCAGTGAAATGTGACATCTTAACCTCTTGACCACCAGGGAAGTCCCCAGCCTTCTAGCTGCTGTGCAGACAGAGAGGCGAGGGTGAGAGCAGGGTATCAGTTCCAAGCCAGGCAGCTTGGCTGATTGAAGTGGTCAGAGCCTGGATGTCTCAAAAAGAGCAGGGGATTTGCTGACAGGTTGGTGGCTGTGGGGTGTGAGAGAGAAAAGTCATAAATAAGTGAGGTTTTTGACCTGAGCAGCTGGAAGGATGAATTCGCCATCATGCGAGATGTGGAGGGGTGTGGGAGAAGCAGGCGGGAGGGGCAGATCAGGAACCTTTGTTAGGTTCTGAGTCAGGTGACGACCAGGTGATGCCAGCAGACAGGCAGGTGCCTGTCGTGTCTGAGTCCAGGCCGCAGGTGTCCACTTGAGAGTCACCAGTGTGCTGATGCTGAAATCCATTCAAGCAGATGTAATCCCAGAGGAAAGGGCATAAATAAAGAAGCGGTAAGAACCAGGTTTTAGGGCAACCCACTCCAGTCTTCTTTCCTGGAGAATCCCATGGACAGAGGAGCCTGGCGGGCTGCAGTCCACCGGGCCACAAAGAGTGGGACATGACTGAGCACAAAGACCCAGGTTTAGACCACAAGCACACCAAGATGGTGGAGGGGAAGAAAAACCAACTCAGGAGACCAGGAATTGGGAACAGCTGCTAATGAGTGAGCTTTAAAAGAGTGAACTTTATGGCATATAAATTATAGCTCAACTGAAAAAACCAACAGTAGTTACTGAGAGATCTGCCCTCTGCTTCTAGCACCTAAGCATGGGGCATTTTGTTTCTGGGCCCTTCTCAGCAGGCTCTGGGTGCCTTTGTCCCTAGGTGTATTATTATCTGATGCTGTGTCCTGAGTTACCGCAAACCCAGCAGCTTAAGATAACTTAACATGTACTACGTCACCCCGTCACTGAGGGTCAGGATGCAGGCGTGGCTGAGCTGGCTCCCCGTCTGGTTAGATTAAAGTCAGACTGTTTCAGGCTAAGAGTCAGCAGGGCCAGCAGAAGCTGCTTCCTGGCTTCCCCGGACAGAGAAGCCTGGCGTGCTGCAGTCCATGGGGTTGCAGAGAGTCGGACATGACTGAGCCACTGACCTGAACTGGGAAGGTGGAATCCCAGGGGCCTCCCTGGGCTGCTCACAGCGCAGCGGTCCTGCTGCAGCGAGGACGCCAGGCCGGCAGCTGCCCTCTGATCTCCTCCTCTGGAGGTGCTGGCCTGTCACTCCCGCCACACGCTCTTTGTCACTGAGAGCCGCTCCCTTGGAGGGGGGAGCAGGGCTCGGGGCTGAGAGCCCCAGGAGGGGTGTCCTGGAGGCTGCTCCCACACTGGGGTGCCGAACAGGGCCTCACCTTGGTGGGCACCTGGCGTCGAGGAATGAGTTAGCAGGTAGGTGATTCGGTCTCAGGCCCTTCTCGATGGCGTGATGCACGCCCCTTGGCGCTTGTGGTAAGAGCCCGCAGCTGTGAGTGAGTGACGGCCTCAGTCTTCTCTGGGCCTCTCCGTAGTGCGCTGTGGTGTGGTTTGAGCCGGGCCAGCCACACTGGCAGCACTCGTGCGCTGAGCATCGTGAGGGGCGGTTCGTGTTTCCCCCTGCTAACCACGCATGTCTCTCTTGTCCCTCAGCTTCCCTGTGGTCCGCTTCTCGGAGGTTCGGTTCGCAGAGCGCTTCATCTCCACAAGGGTAATATCAAAATGTGGGTTTTGCTGACTCTTCCTTCCCTTTCTTCTGAAGTCAGACTTCGAACATTTAGGTTTTTAGGAATATATAAGTTTTAACTGTTCGGACAATATTTTACTCAGACCCTTAACACGTAGAAATACAGACGGAACCTCAAGAGTCCAAAGAGAAGGTGTTCTGGGCCATGCGTGGCTGTGTCTTTTTAAGGAAAAGCTTTTAATTCCTAATTGGGAAATTTCTAACCGGGAAGGTTGAATCACAGGACGGATTCTCTGGAGGACCTTATGTAATTTGAAGGAGCATGTTTAGTGTTAAACTGTATATTTAGATTTAAAAAATAAATAAATAAAAATATAAACTAAAAAAGGTAAATTTAACAAAATCACACTTGAGTAGGAATATACAGGGTCCTGTACCAGCCCTTGCAGCCTGGGTCTGTGAGCAGAGTCATCCTTGGGCTTCAGTTCCTCTTTGAGAAATGGAAGTAGGGGTCAGGAATAGCTCAGTTGGTAGAGCATTTAGACTGGAGAAATGGAAGTGATATCAGGCTGCATCGCAATGGGTTTTCATGAGAGTCGAGTGAATTTCTGCATCCAGAGAGCTCATTAGAAGGACTGCCAAGGGGGAGGAGTGAAGGAGGGGTGGATTGGGAGACTGGATTAGCGGGTATAAACCGTTACACCAGCATGAGGCCCACGGCGTGACACGCAGCGTGGGTGAACGGCGAGGTCTCCCTGTGGCACAGGGAACCACGTTCAGTATCCTGTGATCGTCAGGAAAAGAATTGTACATACGCACGTGTAACCGAGCCACTTTGCTGTACAAGAGAAACTGACAACGTTGTGGGTCAGCCGCACCTAGATAAATACATTCCTTAAAAGAGAGCTTCGGCGAGCGCCTGGCACCAGGAAGCTCTCAGTACAGCCGCCTGCACTCCTGCAGCGGGGGACCCGGGGCCTGCTGTTCCCCTGAAGGAGCAGTGGGCTCCCCGGATGAGGCTGGAGGCAGAAACCCTGAGGGGGCACTTTCGTGAACCCAGCTGATCCCCCCAGCGCTGCTCTGAGCGGTCACGGCTGCCCCGGCCCCCTCGCAGCTTTGTCCCTCGTCTGGCTGGCTGCTGCTGGGCCACCCGGGGTCCTGAGCCTCGAACACGATTCACGGCTTTAAAACACAACCTAATTTGGGGGCCAGTTGACTGCAACAGGGACATCTGTGTCCAGCATACCTGCCATGACAGTGCCGGGGGCCCTGGCCTGTGCTGGAAGCAGCAGTGTCCCCAGTTCTCCAGGGTCTTCTGGCTGGTCAAAGAGTTCAGTTGACGGGAGACAGGTTAACAGGAGAAAATCAGACCTAAGTTTAATAACCTGTACACACGGGAGAGACCTGGGAGAAACGAGTCATTCGCCAGAACGACTGAAGCCCTCTGCTGAAACAGCTCCTTCAGCTAAAGACAAAAGAGGATGTTGAGGGTAGGGGTCTGGGACTTGAAGAGCGGGAGAAGGCAGTCCACGTGGGGGTGGAAAAGCAAGTGTTTGGTGGATAAATGTTTGTGGGGCCTGCAGAGACCGTGGGACACGGAGCAGCCCCCGTCCTCGGGGCCCGCGTGTTCCACACCCTTTCTGGGGAAGCTGTCTCAGGACAGGCCCGCCATCTCCAGATGCCTGCGTGCAGCCCCAGGCCTGCCTGCCTCCTGCCAGAGTTTCTTCCAGAGTCTTGGGCCTTGATTGTTTTCAGCTTGAAGTAATCCACACGTCTAAGAGACATTTGGGGGTCAGATTTTGCTCCCCCACAAATGTGGGGGCTGCTGCCCTGCCAGCCACTCAGGCATCGGAGACGTGCTGGATCCTTGTCCTTTCTGGCATGCTGAGCACAGCTGTGGCTCACAGGTTGGAACTGTCTTTTCACGTGTGTGTGACCTGCATGCAAAAATACTTTTACAGATACGTTCCTAAAACCTCACTGAGTTCACCACCTTGGCCAGAAGTTGTGCTGCCAGACCCTGTGGAGGAGGCCAGACACCACACAGGTAAGGGGGGCGGAAGCGGGGGGAGGGGCGGCCTCCTGGCCACAGAACAGGGGCCTCACACTTCCAGGTGCCCAAGACGGGCACGATGTGGGTGTTCCCCTTCACAGGATGCAGCAAGGCAGGAACGCTGAAGTTCACTTAACACCAGAATCCGAACCCTCGTTCAGTTAGCAAAGCCTCCCAGGGCACCGGCTGAGTAGCAGGCAGCTGACACAGGTGGTGGCAGGGCTCCGTCCAGCCCAGTCTCCCCGCCGTTGGTAGAAACGTGCGTGTTCAGGGAGAGAGAACAAGGAGCATGCTCCTCGGTGGAAGCAGCCCCAGCGCGGGGGCCAGGAGGCCATCTGGGTCCCGGGAGGAGGGTAGCGTACCGGCCGCGCCCAGCGCTCAGAGGCAGTGAGTGTCCTCGGTTTCCAAAACCTGGAAATGCACAGCAACGCGTGGACTCCTCCTGGTTTTAGATATGGTTGAAGGATGTGGTGGGAGAGCAGGGAGGAGCCCCCGGCACGCGCCCTGCCGCCAGTCCATGGATGCTCAGGGTCGCGCGGCTCTCGGGGGCGCAGGGCACGCGGGCAGGGGCAGAGCTGTGACCCTGGCCACCCTTCCCCCTGCAGAGGTCGTGGAGAAGGTGAATGAGCTCATTGCCAGGGGCCAGTACGGCAGGCTCTTCGCCGTGGTGCACTTTGCCAGCCACCAGTGGAAAGTCACCTCTGAAGACCTGATTCTAATTGAGAACAAGTTAGACATTGCCTGCGGAGAGCGGATTCGGCTGGAGAAGGTGAGACCATGGGTTTCTCAGTGTATCTGGGACTCAGTCCCTGCTCCCCAGGGTCGCCTCTGGTGGAGAAGGCTGGCGCCCTTCCTGGGACGGGGCAGGCTGGCTGGGTGGGCGTGGGGGAGCCTGGGGGCAAGGGGAGATGCCCCTGAGGGCGGCCCTGACTTGGCAGGGTCCCTCCCAACGGGGAGACGCTTGGCACGTTTCCCCAAGGAGGAGTGTGTGTCTGTGGGTCTGTCTCACGCACTCCCCTGGCGTGAGGTGTGGCGGCCGCTGCTGTCCTAAACAGTGAGCGCTGGTTTCCAGCCGTCCCCCCGGACACCGGTCATGTTCTGGCCTCCAGACCCACTCCATGGTCTGTGCTGTTCTTAGCCATGCTTGTCAGCTTCCACTTAGGATTCTGTTTGCTGTGTTCAGGGGCCTGCTTGGTTTTTGCCTGTTCTGCTGTAGATAAAATACGAGATCTCCGCACCAGATCCCGTTTCTGTGACATAGTTAACTGTTGACAAGGTGTAAAATGACAGATGTTTTCTTGATAGTTTAAAACTCCTCCTTTGTGACCATAGCTGCTTGGTGTATTTACACCCAGGCAGCATCACGCTCCCCTTTCTCAGGTGGTCCTCCCGCAGCCTGTGGTCTGAGCAGGACCACGTGACTGAGAGCTGAACGAGGTGCTGTGGGGACACCCGCGGCCAGCACAGCGCCTTCTCCGTGGGGCCCCCCGGGGCCACATCACAGGCTCAGGGACAAGAGCTTGTTTACTTCTTACGTCTAAAATCGGACACTTCTGAACTGTATCTGTAAGGGTTTCTTAAAAGACGTTATCTTGAAACATTTCACACTAACAAAAGCGTAGGAGGCCCCACCCAGTAAAGATGATTTTCATGATGTAGGAAACCCAGCAGTAGAGACCACGTCAGGCTGAGAGTGAGCGGGTTAAGGTTCTTTGTCAGGGCCTAACGTACAGAGTCCATGGATGTTCTTACAAAACAGGCTGTCTTCCACGTTTAGGTTTGGTGCGATCGAATTTTCTTCTGATCTGTAAAATTCCAGACAAGTCTCCCAGCGTCTAATAAGACCCCCCGCACTCGGGTCGCAGGGCTGTCTCCATCTGAGGCCAGCCCTGGTGGCGCGGCTGCCCTCCTGCTGCCTGGCGGGGGCAGGGTTTTGGGGTCATTGAAAGAACAACCTTGAACCTGAATCTTCACAGAATCTGCAGGACCGTCAACTGCTTAAAGACCCCCACCGTCTGGTTTGTGCATTTTTCCCCGTACGTATATGCTTCAGTGAGAAGGTTTAAGTCCGTTTCCAGAGGAGATGATCTGCTGACCGGATGTGCCACCAGGCCCCACGTCCGCCTGTGCCAGTCATACGGGCCTGTGTCCCTAGGAGGCGGCGAGCCCATCCCCCTCTGCAGCCTGCCTCTGTCTCGCCTGTCCTGCGACTCTGTTCTGTGGCTGTTCTCTCTCGGTGACGCGCCTGTTTCGTTCCAGGTCCTGCTGGTTGGGGCCGACGACTTCACTCTCCTCGGCAGACCCCTGCTTGGGTAACGTGCCCTCGGGGGGCCGGCGGGGGCCCAGTCACACCCAGTCAGCCCCAAGCTCGACACGTGGACCCTGCGGTTCCTGGGCGTTTGGTGCCCCGCGTGCAGAGCGTCCCGGCCACGTCTCTGGCCTGTTACTGCTTCGCTGCAGTTTGGCCCTTTTAGGACTGGCTGTGAGACGACCCCGTCCCTCACCGTGTAGTGTCTGCGGGGGGCGGGGGCGGGGAACACTGATAACCAGCAGAAAAGGAAGTTTTATTTTAGAAGTTCTCACGTGTAAAGTACCAGGAAAATGGAAAATAAGAAGGTACATCACTGTTTATTCTCCTGTCTTCTAGAAAGGACCTTGTTCGAGTAGAAGCCACGGTCATCGAGAAGACAGAATCGTGGCCGAGAGTCAACATGAGATTTCAGAAAAGGAAAAACTACAAAAGAAAGAGAAGTAAGTGGGGGAAAGCGGAGCCCACGCCCCCGTCCTCCGGGTGTTGCCCCGAGGCCTGCCCTGGGCGGGTTGGACGGGCACCTGCCCTCTGTGGCGCCTGGAGACCAGCGGGTGGGCGCGGCCCTGTCCCCACTCTGACGGGGGTGGGAAGAGGCCACCAACTGGAGGGCACGGCCCTGGGAGGCGCGGCCGGGAGCACCGGCGGCTGCTGAGACCCCCGCAGCACGTCTGGAGTCCCCCCGGGAAGTGGGCAAGCAGGCCGAGGGCGCCCTGTTGGGAGACGTTGCCCAGAGTGCAGGGGGTGCCCGCCTCCACCCAGGGGGACAGTCTTAGAGGGGGAGGGTGAGACCGCCGCCTACATCCCGGAGGTGGGCGGAGCCCATTCTTGTGCTGCCAGGCACACACGCATCCACATGGGCACACACGCGCTTGCACGATGGCACGTTTCTGCAACAGGAGTGAGACCAGCAGAATCACAACTACTTTGGTAGAATTTCCTTTGTGTTTCCACCTATTCACTGGGCGTTTACAGAGCGTTAGGCCACACACATGATCTGGAGATGGTTTAGCGTTTATGGGAGGGAGTGTGTAGGTTACACGCAGACACTCTGCCATCTAGTGTGACGGGCTGGAGCATCCTTGGCTGCTGGAATCCTCAGGAGCCCACCCCCTGCAGATGTGCATCGGTCCAGTCCTCAGTCACAGGTGGTAAAACGCACCGGTGACGTAGCGCCAGCTTTCCTAGAGTCAGGTCATTAGGAAAGCTCTCCTCCAGGAGCCTCGGGTCATCAGATGCCTCTGCCCTCCCCACCTGCCATGCCATGTGGGGGTCTCCAGGCATGTGGAGGGGCGAGGCCAGGAGCCGCAGCAAGGGCTCCCGGGCTGTCACAGCCCCTGCTGCATCTGACGGGGCTCAGGGAATCAGTGGTGAGGCCTGTGGTCTGTGCGCCCCCGGGACACACCACACGGGACCTCGCTGAGTCCGACCCCCATGGGCTGAGCGGGCGGTGGCTGGTCTCACAGTAGCTCGTTCCCAGCATCGGGGTCTGCACCGACGCCCCGGCCCTTTTCTCTCTCTCAGTCATCGTGAACCCGCAGACCGTCCTCCGGATAAACACCATCGAGATTGCTCCCCGTCTGTGTTGACCGTCCAGCTGATATTTATAGAAATATAAAAATAAATCTGTTTTCTGAAGAGACCAGGTTGCTATGTTTTGCTGTAGAAAACTCTGATGTGAAAAGCTAAATCCCGTTGTGGGTAGTTCTAAACTGAGCGCCCTGACTGAGAGCTTATTCTTAGTAAGCAGCAGCCTCCCTGAGCCAGAGATGCCAGGAATTCAGGAAGAATCACAAGCATGGCCCTCCTGGGGCTGGAGCTTGGACGCTTTTGTAAAGACAGGCTGGCGTTACTGGCTGCCCTCCCCCCGGTGCTCCAGGACCACAGGGGCGTGACGGGCACAGCTAGGGCCCAGAGCTGACTGCGAGAAACACGATCCGGATTCCGCTTCTGGGCGAAATGAACGAAGTGCCATCTCCTGGGTAATCCAGTCACTGCTGCTAGTGGCTTGCTTTCCTGAGAAGCTGGGATTCAAACCAGGGGTCTGGGCACTGAGCCCCCGCCCTCGTCCTTCAGCTCCGCTGGGTCCAGCAGTGAAGGAGGGTCACGGTGCTGGTGGGTGGCATGGCTCGGCGCCTGGAGCCCCAGGGCAGCAGCACAGCACCTTCTGGAAGCTGGACGTGAATTACAGAGCAGAGCGGCCAGAGCAGTTCCAGACTAGATCTTGACAGCAGCCTTTCGGGATCCTGGGAGGGTGGGGGCTGCCCAGGCCCGTGGGAGTGGGTCAGGCAGGCAGCTCACCCCTGTGCTAAGGAAAGGGTCCCGAACCAGAGTGGCCAGGGCTGGAGGGCAGATGGAAGGACTTGGGGAGGGTGCTCCCAGACAGTCCAGACCCCTGGTTCTGTGTCCTTAACAGAGACCTGGCTTTGCTCCAAGAGAAAATTTAGGACTTTCAAGCAGCACAAAAAGCTTTTTTTTCAAGCATAGTTAATACTTTATTCTGCAAGATGGCTTTACAAGTCCATGGGGGTCGTCCCTGTGACGAGGGGTAGGGGGCTGAGAAAGGCTGAGGCCCGTCCTCAGGAGACCTCCCCTTCCTCCCTGCCCCTCTTCAGGTACAGGTCACCCTCGGGGCTCTGGGGGATGCCCGCTGGTCCAACCCTGGGGAACACGGCCCTGCCCCTGCTGCAGTACCTTCCCTGTACAGCAGGTGGCAGCAGTTCTGCACGTGGAGATCCCGGATTCTGGCTGTCGAGCTGCGGTCCTGGAGGGGCGGGCGTCCAGGTCGGCCTGCAGAGCTGTCCCTCTGACCCCGCCGCCTTGGGACCTGGGATGACTTTCCACACACCATAGTTCGTAGCTCTTGCGGACTTCTCTGAGAGTCACGGCTCTGGATCCCGGGGCCTGGCTCTCAGTCCTCTGGGCCAGCCTGGCACCCTCTCCTGTGGAGGACTCTGGCTGACAGTAACTGCGCAGCCAGTACTCGGCTCGTTTGTAATGTAGAACAAGGCAAAGCCGCTGTGCTCTGGGGAGCTGGTGCTGTGCTTACAGAGCACTGACCGGTGATGCACTGCTGAGAGTTTCACTCAGTTCAGTCAGTTCAGTCGCTCAGTCGTGTCCGACTCTTTGCGACCCCATGAATCGCAGCACTCGAGGCCTCCCTGTCCATCACCAACTCCCGGAGTTCACCCAGACTCACGTCCATCGAGTCAGTGATGCCATCCAGCCATCTCATCTGTCGTCCCCTTGTCCTCCTGCCCCCAGTCCCTCCCAGCATCAGAGTCTTTTCCAATGAGTCAACTCTTCGCATGAGGTGGCCAAAATATTGGAGTTTCAGCTTCAGCATCATTCCTTCCAAAGAACACCCAGGACTGATCTCCTTCAGAATGGACTGGTTGTATCTCCTTGCAGTCCAGGGGACTCTCAAGAGTCTTCTCCAACACCACAGTTCAAAAGCATCAAATTCTTCGGCAGTCAGCTTTCTTCACAGTCCAACTCACATCCCTACATGACCACTGGAAAAACCATAGCCTTGACTAGACAAACCTTTGTTGGCAAAGTAATGTCTCTGCTTTTGAATATGCTATCTAGGTTGGTCATAACTTTCCTTCCAAGGAGTAAGCATCTTTTAATTTCATGGCTGCAGTCACCATCTGCAGTGATTTTGGAGCCCCAAAAGATAAAGTCTGATACTGTTTCCCCATCTATTTCCCATGAAGTGATGGGACCGGATGCCATGATCTTCATTTTCTGAATGTTGAGCTTTAAACCAACTTTTTCACTCTCCTCTTTCACTTTCATCAAGAGGCTTTTTAGTTCCTCTTCACTTTCTGCCATAAGGGTGGTGTCATCTGCATATCCGAGGTTATTGATATTTCTCCTGGCAATCTTGATTCCAGCTTGTGCTTCTTCCAGCCCAGCGTTTCTCATGATGTACTCAGCAAATAAGTTAAATAAGCAGGGTGACAACATACAGCCTTGAGCTACTCCTTTTCCTATTTGGAACCAGTCTGTTGTTCCATGTTCAGTTCTAACTGTTGCTTCCTGATCTGCATATAGGTTTCTCAAGAGGCAGGTCAGGTGGTCTGATATTCCCATCTTTTTCAGAATTTTCCACAGTTTATTGGGATCCACACAGTCAAAGACTTTGGCATAGTCAATAAAGCAGAAATAGATGTTTTTCTGGAACTCTCTTGCTTTTTCCATGATCCAGCAGATGTTGGCAATTTGATCTCTGGTTCCTCTGCCTTTTCTAAAACCAGCTTAAACATCTGAAAGTTCACGGTTCACGCATTGCTAAAGCCTGGCTTGGAGAATTTTGAGCATTACTTTACTGGCGTGTGAGATCAATGCAATTGTGCGGTAGTTTGAGCATTCTTTGGCATTGCCTTTCTTTGGGATTGGAATGAAAACTGACCTTTTCCAGTTCTGTGACTACTGCTGAGCTTTCCAAATTTGCTGGCATGTTGAGTGCAGCACTTTCACAGCATCATCTTTCAGGATTTGAAATAGCTCAACTGGAATTCCATCACCTCCACAAGCTTTGTTCGTAGTGATGCTTTCTAAGGCCCACTTGACTTCACATTCCAGGATGTCTGGCTCTAGGTGAGTGATCACACCATCGTGATTATCTTGGTCATGAAGATCTTTTTTGTATAGTTCTGTGTATTCTTGCCACCTCTTCTTAATATCTTCTGCTTCTGTTAGGTCCATACCATTTCTATCCTTTATCAAGCCCATCTTTGCATGAAATGTTCCCTTGGTATCTCTAATTTTCTTGACGAGATCTCTAGTCTTCCCCATTCTGTTGTTTTCCTCTATTTCTTTGCATTGATTGCTGCGGAAGGCTTTCTTATCTCTTCTTGCTATTCTTTGGAACTCTGCATTCAGATGCTTATATCTTTCCTTTCTCCTTTGCTTTTTGCTTCTCTTCTTTTCCCAGCTATTTGTAAGGCCTCCCCAGATAGCCATTTTGCTTTTTTGCATTTCTTTTCCATGGGGATGGTCTTGATCCCTGTCTCCTGTACAATGTCACAAACCTCATTCCATAGTTCATCAGGCACTCTATCTATCAGATCTAGTCCCTTAAATCTATTTCTCACTTCCACTATATAATCATAAGGGATTTGATTTAGGTCATACCTGAATGGTCTAGTGGTTTTTCCTACTTTCTTCAATTTAAGTCTGAATTTGGCAATAAGGAGCTCATGATCTGAGCCACACTCAGCTCCCGGTCTTGTTTTTGCTGACTGTATAGAGCTTCTCCATCTTTGGCTGCAAAGAATATAATCAATCTGATTTCGGTGTTGACCATCTGATGATGTCCATGAAAGTTTACTCCTTTTAAAAACCAGGCTAGGCATCCTTCACAATAGCCAGAGGGCAGAAGTGACTCACGCCCATCCAGAGATGGATAAACAAATGTAGCCTATACTTAGAATGGAATATTAGTGAAGTGAAGTCTCTCAGTCGTGTCCGACTCTTTACGACCCCGTGGCCTGTAGCCTACAAGGGTCCTCCATCCATGGGATTTTCCAGGCAAGAATACTGGGTTGCCATTTCCTTCTCCAATGCAGTATTAGTTCTAACGATGGCATATTACTCATCAATAAAAAGGAATGGTGGGCCTTCCCTGGTCAGGGACCTAAGATCCCACAAGCCACCCAGCATGGCCAAGAAAAAGGAATGGGGTTCCGATACGCATTACAGGACAGATGACCTGGAGGACACCGCTGAGTGAAAGAAGCCAGACACAAAAGGACCGACACTATGATTCCACTGGGACATCCCTGTGCCAACAAAGGTCTGTAGAGTCAAAGCTGTTTTTCCGGTCACACATGTATGTGAGAGCCGGGCCATAAAGAAGGCTGAGTGCCGAAGAGTACATACTTTAAACTGTGGTGCTGGAAAAGACTCTTGAGAGTCCCTTGGACTGCAAGGAGATCAAACCAGTCCATCCTAAAGGAAATCAGTCCTGAATATTCATTGGAAGGACTGATGCTGAAGCTGAAGCTCCAATATTTTGGCCACCTGATGCGAAGACCTGACTCACTGAAAAAGACCCTGATGCTGGGAATGACTGAAGGTGGGAGAAGGGGATGACAGATGATGAGATGGTTGGACGGCATCACTGACTCAATGGACATGAATTGGAGCCAACTCCAGGAGATGGTGAAGGACAGGGAAGCCTGGGGTGCTGCAGTCCATGGGGTCACAGAGAGTCAGACATGACTTAGCAACAACAACTTATATGAAATACACAGAATAGGCAGATTCAGAGACAGAAAGTAGACTTGAGGTCACCAGGGGCTGGGAGCGAGGGGAACACAGGATTAGTGGTCCCAGCACATCCGAGTTCCTGCCTGAGGTCATAAGAAATCCGGAAGTAGATAGTTTCATGGTTGCACAAGGTTGCGAATGTCATTAATGGAGATGAATTGTCAGTTAAAAGTGGTCAGGTTGGTAAATTGTATGTTATGTATACATTTCACCACAATTCTTTCAAAATAGGAAAAAAAAGAAACCTCACTAGGTTAATGAGTCACGTCACTTGACTAAAAAAAGAAAAGGAACAAAAATTGGATCCCTGTGACTTTGATGACTAAGCTGTTACACTCTTAGCGGTGCCTGGACACTGGCCTTGGGTCGCCTGAGGCTGGCAGGAGGCTCTGGCCGCACCACCCTTACCGCCTCTCAGGACAGTGTCTGCTCCCTTTCTGACAGGAACACTTTGCTCTTCAGTCAGCAGCAGGGGAGGCTACCCCCTCCAGGACTCTTGCCTGGAGAATCCCATGGGCAGAGGAGCCTGGTGGGTTACAGTGCCCAGGGTCACAAGGCGTCTGAACGACTGGCATCTTCACTTTGCTTCCTTCAGCAGCAGGGGCTCCACCCTGGCCTCCGAGCACCAGCTTGCCTCGCCCCCCACCCCGAGCCGGTAACCCAGCCACCCACCCACGGGCACCACCTTGACTCTGCCCGCCTGCCCTCAAGGACTGCCCCTCTGTCCTCTGCCCCAGTTCGTCCACCAGCCCACAGGGCTCACCCTCTCAGGGCCAGGCGTGGCTGAGGCCACTGCCCGCCCCCCCCAGAACTTCCCAGGGGGTCCCACGAGATAGTGGTGGTGAGAGCATGAGGAGGGCATGAAAGGGGGTGACGAGGCGTGGGGCAGCCGAGGGACGGGGCACGAGAGCTCTGAGCAGACTCAGCCCATCCCTGCCCAGCGGGCCTGGCCGCTGCTGCAGCGCAGCGCGAGCTCAGAGGGGCTGTTTCAGCAGGTCCCTCCCTGGTCGCTATCTCTGCTCCCCGTCTTCCACCTGGTGTCAACACAGGTCTTGCTCTGTCCAGGTTTCTCCCCCTCCCAGCCCAGACTGCCGGCTCTAGAAGGGGGAGGCATCTGTTTTATTCACTAAGGGACACCCAGCATCCACTCCCACACCTGACCCGAGACAGGGACGGAGGTAAATGCAGCAATGTCTCCATCAGAGCCCCTGATTCCACGAAGCTGCTGACAGGGAGGCACTGAAGTAGCTCCTTCAGTGGGTCCCAGGCTGGGCTCCGGGCAGTGCGGAGGGCGGCATGGGGGCTGGGGGGTGCCCACCCAGTGGTGTCGGGAAGGCCGCTGGCCCGGTGGTTTGATGGAAGAGTTGGAGCTCTTGGTGTCTGGCGGGGCCACCATCAGACAGAGCTGACAGCGTTAAAGATGTAAATGGCTGGGAATTCCTGGGTGGCCCAGTGGTTGGGATTCTGTGCTTCCACTGCAGGGGCACAGGTTTGATCCCTGGTGGGGAAACTAAGATCCTTCATGCTTCACAATGAAGCCAAAAAAAAAAAAAATGTTTTTCTTAATTGGAGGATCATTGCTTTACAATGCTTTACAATGGTTCCTGCCACACAACCGCATAAATTAGCCATAGGATGTATGTGTTCCCGCCTCCTTCAACGTCTCCCCCATCCCCCATCCCATCTCGCCTCTCTAGGTTGTCACAGAGCACCAGGTTGAGCTCGCTCAAAAATTTTCTTAAAAAATTAAAAGTTATAAATTACATCGCAATGCCAGGTGGGGGGCGTGGGGCGGGAGGTTGCGGCTCTGGTTCCTGAAGGCGAGGAGCCCAGCTGTCAGGACCCTGGGAGACCTCGGATCCCTGGGGCCACTTCCTCTTGAGTCAGAACACAAACTCGCAGGGCCCGGCTCTTGGAGATAAGGGTGGCACACCCGGCTGCCGGGTGCCCTTTGACCCACTTCCTGGGAGGCACGGCGGCACAGCCACCCGCCATCTGGTCCTCTCCCTCCCTCCTCCCAGAGACCAACCATGCCCTAGAGCCTGGGCCACGCTCCCAGGCCTCCGTGTACAGAACAGAGTTACGACCTCCGCCCTGCCCTACCCCAGGCTCTGAGAGCGCCCAGGGCTGGCAGAGCCATTATCAGGGCGTCCTAGAACAATCGCAGAAGGACAAAGAGCACGTCATGAAGGCTCATGCTCAAGTGCATTACCTGGCGTGGGGCCTGCCTGCAGTCAGCAGGCCAGAGCGGAAATTCTGAAGGTGGGGTGGGTAAGATGCAGCCCCTGCCCCAAGGAGACTTATGCCCAGACCCTGACGGTGGTGGTGATGTTTGCTGAGCTGCTGTGGGCGCTGGACCAGGCACGGGGGCTGATTCGTCTGTGCCTCCAGCAGCAGCCCCGCAGCGTGGGCACCATCATTTCTCACCACTTGACACACAAAGTCAACCACAGAAGACCAATGGCAGGTCTCAACGCCGGCTGCACCACAGAATGGTCCGGTGTTATTTGTCAGCACCGATTCTGCCACCCCACCGCAGCAAATCAGCCCCTCCCTCCAGGGTTCCGCACAGGGAGCTTCTGTTTCCCGCTCACAAAAAACCTAGTGCAGGTTGGGCAACACCTCTAACTTATGTCAGGATCCACCAGCCCCCCGACCCCCACATACCAGAGTCCTCCTGTGGGCCCCCCGGGGCTGTGCTGGGGGCCCTGGCATCAACTGCGTAAGCGGTTGGCACAGAACAGACAAGGTAAATTTGGGAGTGCTCAGACCAGCAGCAACAGACAGGAAGCCAGAACAGAGGCTGACCAGGAGGGAGCACCCCCAATGGAGGACCAGGAAGCCTTCATGACGCTGACATGACACCACCCACGAAATAAAAGGTACAAAGCTCCCCAAGCTCCAGAGGCGGGAAAAAGCTCAAATGTCCTCGGAGCTGTCCATCTGACAGCCACTGCAGAGAGGAAGAGAGTTTCAAGAGACAGCCAGAGAGATGGCCATCCTGAAAAGTGGACTTACAGAAGGAGATCTCGGGGCTTCCCTGGCAGTCACCGCAAGGAGCACCAATTCCATCCCCCACCAGCAGGGCCCAAATCTCTTTGTGGGAACAGTACATATGGGCTTTTAGGCAAATGTACGGTGACACGCGGACACCTCTGTTTAGGGAGCACCTGAATGAAATGCTGAGTCTTGTGCCGGACAAGGCACAGCTTGGGGCCTGCCTCCCGGCGCACAGCCCAGTAAGGTATGCAGGTGGGACCTAGAGGCTCCCAGCTCCTGGTGAAGCTGGGTCTGCCCATGCCGGGGACTCGCAATGCATGCCTGCCGGTCATCCAGGTCTGGGTGTGTGCAGACGGGGATGGAAGGATATCTGGCCTCTCTGTTCACGTTCTGGAACCAAGAGCTGTGGGCAGGTGAGCCAGCCTCTCTGCTGAGTCTCCTGAACTCTGCTCACGGCCTCA
Organism: Bos indicus; assembly: GCF_029378745.1. NCBI lineage: Eukaryota > Metazoa > Chordata > Mammalia > Artiodactyla > Bovidae > Bos > Bos indicus. The sequence goes on along the minus strand of NC_091788.1, from coordinate 46,770,046 downwards.
CAGGTGAGAAGACAAAAGATTTATGAGGTTCTTAGACTGCAGCCAGTGCCTTGGGGCATTGCCCGCTATGCTAGGGCATCAGAGCCCAAGTGTCTTCCAGTCACCCAAGACCCAAGTCCAAGGCCTCTGGCTCCTTAGGGAAGTGGCATGCCAATTCCTCGGGGAATTCTAGTCTGGGGGCATCACAGCCTGCCACAGTCCATGCCTGGGAAGAAGCCTGAGCACATCACCAGGGCGGGCGTGGACAAGGGAGCCCAATCAGACAGCCTGGCTAAAAGGATGATGGATGGCCATGACAGGCTGGACGGTATCCTCCCAAAATGTATATGTTGAAATCCTAGCTTCAGAACATGACTTATGGCCTTTCCTGGGGATCCGACAGCTAAGACTCAGATCCCAGTGCAGGAGGACCAGGTTCGACCCCTGGTCAGGGGACTAGATTTCTCATGCCACAGCTAAACATCCCCCAAGCTGCAACGAAGACCTGGTGCAGCCAAATAATTAAATAAATATTAAAAAGAAAAAAGAATGAGGTTTGTTTGGAGGCAGGCCATTTGCAGATGGGATTAGCTTCCCAGGTAGGGCTAATGGTAAAGAATGCGCCTGCCACTGCAGGAGATGCAAGAGACATGGGTTCAGTCCCTGGGTGGGGAAGATCCCCTGGAGGAGGGTATGGCAACCCACTCCAGTGTTCTTGCCTGGAGAATCCCATGGACAGAGGAGCCTGGCGGGCTACAGTCCAAAGGGTCAGAAAGAGTCAGACATGACTGAGTGACTAACACTTTAGATAAGATGAGGTCACCCTGGGGACAGCAAGGAGATCAAACCAATCAAACCTAAAGGAAATCAAGCCTGAATAGTCATTGGAAGGACTGATGCTGAAGCTGAAGCTCCACTACTTTGACCACCTGATGTGAAGAGCTGACTCATTGGAAAAGACCCTGATGCTGGGAAAGATTGAAGGCAGGAGGAGAAGGGGACAACAGAGAGGATGAGATGGTTGGATGGCATCACCAACTCAATGGACACGAGTTTGAGTAAACTCCAGGAGTTGGTGATGGACAAGGAAGCCTGGCGTGCTGCCGTCCTTGGGGTTGCAAAGAGTTGGACACGACTGAGCAACTGAATTGAACTGATCTGCCTTTGTTTTTTTTTGTTTGTTTGTTTGTTTTGGGGGGAAGGGTGTTTTTGTTTTTAAACAACAAAACTGTCCCTGTTTTACAAATGTAGTCTTTACAGGACCAGAAGGGTGGCTCCTGAATTCCTTCTACCACTCCCAAGGCCGTCCCTGTTTATCTTCAAAGGCTTGTAAATACTAAACAAAGGGGAAACTAAGTCATCCTAGGAAGAACTTGCCTATGTTTTGGGGATGAAAATGTCCTGTCTGGTCTTCTCAGGAACTCTTGGGCTTCCCTGGTGGCAAAGAACCAGGGAAGAACCCCCCTGCCAGTGCAGGAAATACAGGTTCGATCCCTAGGTTGGGAAGATCCCCTGGAGGAGGGCATGGCAACCAACTCCAGTATTCTTGCCTGGAGAAACCCATAGTGAAAGTGAAGTCACTCAGTCGTGTCCGACTCTTTGCGACCCCATGGACTGTAGCCTACCAGGCTCCTCTGTCCATGGGATTTTCCAGGCAATAGTCCTGGAGTGGATTGCCATTTCCTTCTCCAGGGGATCTTCCCAACCCAGGGCTCGAACCCAGGTCAGACGCTTTACTGTCTGAGCCACCAGGGAGAATCCCATGGCAGGTTGCAAAAAGTCCTACGCGTCTGAAGTGACTTAGCATCTGCCCTTGAGTATCTTTGGAATTTTTGCCAGGGGCAAGTGTTGCCTGTGTGAGAGAATTAACAAAACAAAAAAACCTGCTGGCTCAAGTGAGGAAAAAAAAAAAAATCTGCCTACCAAGCAGGAGACATGGATTTGATCCCTGTGTCAGGAAGATCGCCTGGAGGAGGAAATGGCAACCCACTCCAGTATTCTTGCCTGGGAAATCCAATGGACAGAGGAGCCTGGTGGGCTACAGTCCAGGGGGTCACAAAGAGTTGGACACAACTGAGCAGTTAAACGCAAGCACAAAGAAGAGGCATCTTGGGACTTCCCACTGATCCAGCAGTTAGGAATCCAAGCTTCAACTGCAGGGGCACAGGTTTGATCCCTGAGTGGGGAAATAAGATCCCACAAACCACCCAGTGAGGCAAAAAAAAAAAAAAAAAAAGTGAAATCCTATGCCTCTGAGAATACAATGCCAAGGTAGAAAGTAGACGACCAAATGCACAGAGAAAAAATGTAAAGGGCCTGTGAGAAGAAACACCTCTTTGATTCTCTGCTCCGCCACACCCTCACATGGCTGTCCGCTCAGGACCACACCTGGCCACCCAGACTGCACGTCTGGTCACGGAGTGCGGAGCTTCCACCACACCAAGCCGTCCTCAGACTCAGGACACCAGCTGGGGGTCCGACAGCTGAATTCCGATGCCACCAGCCTGGGGAGACCCCTCAGAGCCCATGGCCAGTGCAGGGCTTCTGTGCTTCTGACCAACAGCAATAAACTGGAGTTTCTCATAACTCTATCCTCAGAGTCCACAGTTCATTGGCAAAGCTCACAGCATGCAGGGAATCAGTTTCCTTATTAAATTACTCACTTCTTGTAAAGATATTGTGTATGTGCATGCTAAGTCACTTCAGTCATGTCTGACTCTTTGCAACCCCATGGATTGTAGCCCGCCAGGCCCCTCGGTCCGTGGGATTTCCCAGGCAAGAATACTGGAGTGGGTTAACATTTCCTACTCCAGGGGATCAAACCCACGTCTCCTGCACTGGCAGGCAGATTCCTTACGGCTGAACCACCAGGGAAGCCCATTAAACAAATACCTAACTGTGAAAATGAAACTGCATGTGTCCACCCCGCAAAAACACACCCACCACACCTGGGGGCATCTGGGGTCTTACTTCCCCAACCAGGGACTGAACCCACGGACCTGCAGTGGAAAGGTGGAGTCTTAACTGCTGGACCACCAGCAAAGTCCAAAACTGCGTTTCTGTGACCCAGATCTCCCCTGAGCCCGGACGCACCCAGACCACTTTGGGTCCCAGCCTCTACTGACTACTATGGCTGTGGGTCTTGAGCCTCAGTTTCCACCTCTGAGAAGTGGAGAGCACCTGGCCGTGAGGTCGCTGGGAGGTCAGTTTGTGGGTGGACTGCCTATGGCCCACTGCAGGTGTGGGAGCGGTTCTACACCCCGCCTGCCCTTCTCTCCTCTGCAGGGAGTCTGACTCTGCCTCAAGCCAAGCTGAGCCCACGCCGTCACTCCCTTCCATCCAGGGCTAGCTATAGGCCAGGTGCAGTACCAGGCACTGTGCATGCGCTTTCACAGTGGGAAAATCAATCAAGGGAAACCTTATTAAAAACGGATTCAGGAGGCCACAAGGGGGAGCTCTCACCACCTGACCCCAATTCAGATTCTGGGCAGGAAGTGACACTGCTTACTACCTCCAGACGGAGGAGCAAACATTTTCTCCTTGCCTGGCAACAGTTCAGCCAATGAGAGACTGTCATAACTCAGCCAATGAAAAGACACTACACTTCCAGCCCCCAGTTTCCTCCAATGGGCTTTTTGTTTACAACAGTTCTTCCCAACGCCCCCTTGTCCTCTATAAAAGACTTTCCTCTCCTCTGGTCTGGACTTGTATGTGATTTGCCATAGTCCTACTGTATTGCAATTCATTGCTGCTCTTGAATAAACCTGTTTGCTGGTATAAATAAATAAATAGCTGGCTATTTTATTGTTTTAGGCTAGCAATCAGTTCAGTCAGTCAGTTCAGTTGCTCAGTCGTGTCCAACTCTTTGCGACCTCATGAATCGCAGCACGCCAGGCCTCCCTGTCCATCACCACCTCCCAGAGTTCACCCAGACTCATGTCCATCGAGTCAGTGATGCCATCCAGCCATCTCATCCTCCGTCGTCCCCTTCTCCTCCTGCCCCCATTCCCTCCCAGCATCAGACCCTCCCAAGAGTCAACTCTTCACATGAGGTGGCCAAAGTACTGGAGTTTCAGTTTTAGCATCATTCCTTCCAAAGAAATCCCAGGGCTGATCTCCTTCAGAATGGACTGGTTGGATCTCCTTGCAGTCCAAGGGACTCTCAAGAGTCTTCTCCAAAACCACAGTTCAAAACCATCAATTCTTCGGCACTCAGCCTTCTTCACAGTCCAACTCTCACATCCATACATGACCACAATCCCATCGTATTAGGGCTATCCAGACAAACAGAACCAGTACGATATATATAGATATAGAGAAAGATTTATTATGAGAGACTGGCTCACTCTGTTATGGAGGTTATCTCAAAATCTGCCATCTGCAAGCTGGCGACCCAGAAGAGTATGATTCTAGTCCAAACCTGAAGGCATGAGAACCAGGGGCATTAGTCACTGAGTCATGTCTGACTCTTTGCAACCCCATGGACTGTAGCCCACCAGGCTCCTCTGTCCATGGGATTTTCCATGCAAGTATACTGGAGTGGGTTGCCATTTCCTTCTCCAGGGGATCGTCCCAGCCCAGGGATTGAACCCTGGTCCCCGGCATTGCAGGCAGATTCTTTACCGTGTGAGCCACCAGGGAAGCCCCAAGAATCAGGGGAGCCAATGATATAAGTCCCAATCCAAAGGTAAAAACCAGGAACACTGAAGTCCAAGGGCAGAGAATGGGTGTTCCCGCTCAAGCAGAGAGCAGATTTGCCCTTCCTTTGCCTTTTTGTTCAATTCGGCCCTCTGTAGTGTAGATGGTGCTGCCTCATTGATGGGGGTTAGGCCACCTTCTTTACTCACTGTGATTAAAACACTAATCTCTCCTGGAAACACCCTCACAGGCACACTCAGAAATAATGTTTCACTAGCATCCCTCAGCCTGGTCAAGTTGACAGATTAAAATTAACCATCACACCCATGTAATTCTCACAATAATCTTACACCGCAGGCTTTTATTATCCTCTAATTATCAATACAAATAAGGAAGTTGGGCGAAGTTAGGAAACACAGCCAAGCCCACACTGCCAGTGTGGGCACCAGCAGAGATGCCTGGACTTGAGGCCAGGTGGCCTACGTCCCAAGCCTAGCTGGGGAGTTTTGTCCTGGCAGGGGAGGAAAAAATGCTTTCCTCTACCCATCATGCCAAAGCCTTTGACTGTGTGGATCACAGTAAATTGTGGAAAATTCTGAAAGAGATGGGAATACCAGACACCTGACCTGCCTCTTGAGAAACCTGTATGCAGGTCAGGAAGCAACAGTTAGAACTGGACATGGAACAACAGACTGGTTCCAAATAGGAAAGGGAGTACATCAAGGCTATATATCGTCACCCTGCTTATTTAACTTATATGCAGAGTACATCATGAGAAACACTGGGCTGGAATAAACATAAGCTGGAATCAAGTTTGCCAGGAGAAACATCAATAACCTCAGATATGCAGATGATACCACCCTTATGGCAGAAAGTGAAGAGGAACTAAAAAGCCTCCTGATGAAAGTCAAAGAGGAGAGTGAAAAAGTTGGTTTAAAGCTCAACATTCAGAAAACGAAGATCATGGCATCTGGTCCCATCACTTCATGGCAAATAGATGGGGAAACAGTGGAAACAGTGTCAGACTTTATTTTTCTGGGCTCCAAAATCACTGCAAATGGTGATTTCAGCCATGAAATTAAAAGATGCTTACTCCTTGGAAGGAAAGTTATGACCAACCTAGATAGCATATTCAAAAGCAGAGACATTACTTTGCCAACAAAGGTCTGTCTAGTCAATGTTATGGTTTTTCCAGTGGTCACGTATGGATGTGAGCGTTGGACTGTGAAGAAGGCTGAGTGCCGAAGAATTGATGCTTTTGAACTGTGGTGCTGGAGAAGACTCTTGAGAGTCCCTTGGACTGCAAGGAGATCCAACCAGTCCATTCTAAAGATCAGTCCTGGGTGTTCTTTGGAAGGAATGATGCTAAAGCTGAAACTCCAATACCTTGGCCACCTCATGGGAAGAGTTGACTCATTGGAAAAAGACTCTGATGCTGGGAGGGATTGGGGACAGGAGGAGGGGACGATGGAGGATGAGATGACTGGATGGCATCACTGACTCGATGGACATGAGTTTGAGTGAACTCCGGGAGGCGGTGATGGACAGGTTGGCCTGGCGTGCTGTGATTCATGGGGTCGAAAAGAGTCGGGCACAACTGAGTGACTGAACTGAACTGAACCCATCATTAGTTCTCCAGCTGGGGCCCTATAAGTGAGATGGACCAAAGGCAGATTAAGAAGAAAAAGGCGGGGAGTTCCCTTGTGGCCCAGTGGTTAGAACTCCGTGCTACCACTACAAGGGTTCGATCCCTGGTCAGGGAGCTAAGATCCCACATGCCATGCAGTGTGGCCAGAAACATAAGAACAAGAAGAAAAAAGCAAAAAGAAGTTTATTAGCCTGGGCGTCTCATATGGACCCAAGGGAGCATCAGTGATGAGTAACCCATTGGGGTGGTTAGAACTTGACCCTAAATACTATCTAAGCTTAAAGCCAAAGAAAAGAGTATTTGGGCTTTGGGGTGGGTGAATACAAATTGTAAGAAGGTGACTGGGAAAAGAATGAAAATCGAGGGTTGTTTAGTGAGGTTTGCTCTGCAGGTTTAAGTTTTACCTTCTCCATTGATGAGAGTTTCTAGTCCCCTGCTTCCTAGATGGGAGCGGGAGATTCTTTACAAAAAGAAATTGCCATCATAAATAAAAGTTTCTGGAATAAAAAAATGGTTCGGTGACTAGGTACTTTCACTGCACGGGGCAGCCGTTTGATCCCCAGTTAGGGAACTAAGATCTGAAAGCTAAGCAGTGTGGTATAAAAGCACAAATTTCTTTTACAAACGGAAAACCTGTGCCCTGTCTTTAGAGCTTTTTTAGAGCTTTTTCTGTGTCTGATGGTTCTCAATGGCTTTTGTTATTGTTCAGTCACTCAGTCGTGTCCAACTCTCTGCGACCCATGGACTGTCCTTCACCGTCTCCCAGAGCTTGCTCAAACTCATGTCCATAGAGTCGGTGATGCCATCCAACCATCTCATCCTCGGTCGTCCCCTTCTCCTCCTGCTTTCAATCTTTCCCGGCATTAGGGTCTTTTCCAATAAGTCAGCTCTTTGCATCAGGTGGCCAAAGGATTGGAGCCTCAGCTTCTAGGTCAAAATAACTCAAAAGCCCAATAAACCTAGGTTGTGGTGGCTTGTCTCGTGCCCCCAAGCCTGCTTCTCCCCTCCACCTGCCCCAGAATTGCTCTCAGCCTCTCGGAGGACCCTATACCTGGAGGCCCAGACTCCATCAGAGAAGCCTCTTGAGTTCCAGAAAGCTGATCCAAGGTTTTTATTTTGCCATCATTGGGGTAGACATCTTCAGAATTCTGTAGGGTGGGGCACGGCTGAAGGAGGGCTATTGGTGCCATCACAGCCTGCTCTGGGAGGGACCCTACCAAGGTAGAGTAACCTCAGGGCCAACAGAAGAGGCGATCCCATCAGAGGTTAATGCTTGTTGCTTTCATGGCCACAAAAGTACCTCCCCAAACTGCCAGCCCTTATTCCAAGCAGAGACATCTGAGCCACACTTGGAGAGTTCGCTTCATTTTATTTATTTGTTCATTCATTCATTCATGCCATGTGGCATGCGGAATCTCAGTTCCCTGACCAGGGATCAGACCTGTGCCCCCTGCATTCGAAGCTTGGAATCTTAACCACTGGACTGCCAGGGAAGTCCCAGGACTCCATTTTAAGTAAGGTTTCCCTTTATTAGTTTTCACAACTACTTGTTTTATATATATATATATATATACACACACTTAGTCGCTCAGTCGTGTCCAACTCTTTTATGACCCCATGAACTACAGCCTGCTAAGCTCCTCTGTCCATAAGATTTCCAAGGGAACAATATTGGAGTGGGTTGCCATTTCCTCCTCCAGGGGATCTTCCTGAACCAGGGATCAAACCAGCGTCTCCAGCATCGGCAAGCAGAGTCTCTATCAGCTGAGCCATCAGGGAGGCCCCAGTTACGTTTTCTTTAAAAGTCAGTAACTAAACCATGTTTCAGAAATATTTAATAAAATGGCAAACGGTATTGAAATAACAAACTTAGGGGAAAGGGAGAGTGGCGTCTGGTGGCTCAGATGAGGAAGAATCTGCCTGCAATGCAGGAGACCCTGGTTCGATCCCTGGGTCAGAAAAATCCCCTGGAGAAGGGAATGGCAATCGACTGCAGTATTCTTACCTGGAGAACTCCATGGACAGAGGAGCCATGGCGGGCTACAGTCCATGGGGCTGGGAAGAGTTAGACATGACTGAGTATGCATGCAGAGGGGAAGGGAGAGTAATTTCAAATAGCCCTTTTGGAGAACAATTTAACAGTCTGCAGCAAAATTTGAAGTGCCCTAACCAGGTGGCTCAATGGCCAGAGAATCTGCCTGCCAGTGCTGGAGATGCAGGAGACACAGGTTCAATTCCTGGATCGGGAGGAGGGAATGGCAGCCCACTCCAGTATTCTTGCCTGGGAAATCCCATGGACAGAGGAGCCTGGCGGGCTACAGTCCGTGGGGTTGAAAAGAGTCAGACATAACTGAGCAGGCACGCACGCAACCTTGGACTCAGAAGTTTCCTTTCCAGGTGTTACTTTATCAAATAAACAGCTATAAAGACCTTACCTTTAGCTCTTCAGTACAATTAAACTCCAAATGAAATCCTATTCCACATGGTTACCTATAAGGCCCTACATGACCAGGCCACCTTCATACCTGTGGCCTCCCCACCACCTGCAGCCACGCTGATCTCGCTTCTCCTCACTTCATCCAGGTCTTCATGCAGTGTCACCTCCTGACACTGGGCTTCCCAGCCTCCTGATCAGAATCCTCTCTCCACCCACCACAGGGGCCAAGACACACTATAACTTCTGGAAAAGGGAGAGAAGCTGATGCATACTTCACAGCACTCGGCAGAATAAAATCCAAATGGATCCAAGTTTTAAATGAAAAACTTGAAAATATAAAAGTACTAGAAGGGAATATAGGAAATCTTCTTTATGCTCCTAGAGTATAGACAATTTTTTTTCTTTAAGTCAACATTCAGAAAACCATAAAAGGATAATAAATGTATAGAAAAACATCTTCTTTGAAAAAAATCTTCTTTAAAAAGAATCAGCCAAAAGATGAACGGTTTAGCAAGTCAAAACCAAAATGAGAGACTCCTTCATGCCCACGAGGATGGCTATAATCAAAACTACAGGTGGAAACAGGTATTGCTGAGGACATGGAGAACGTGGAAACTTCATGTACTGTGGATGGGAGTATAATAGGGTGCAGAGCCCAAAAGCGGGGAGAAGCCAAATCTCCATCACCAGATGAATGGATTTTTTAAAACGTGGTATATCCATACAGTGAGACAGTATTCAGTCATAGAAAGAATTAAACACTGACATATACTACCACACAGATGGACGTCAAAAACAGTATGCTCAGTGAAAGCAGCTGGCTCCAAAGCCTACACAAAGTATGATTCCACGCGTGTGGAATGTCCAGAACAGGCAAATCCACGCAGACCTGAAGTAGATTAGTGGTCGCTTAAGCCTGAGAGAGATGGGGTCAAATGGGAAGTGACTGCTAATCGTAGGAGGTTTCTTTGGGGAATAATGCAAATTTCCAAAATTGATCGTGGTGATCATTGCACAACTCTGTAAATATACTAAGAACCATTGAAAATACATTTCAGCTGGATGAACTATATCTTACATGTCAATTATATGTATATAACATATATATCTTATATTTTATTTATGTATTTTGGCCACACTGCATGGCTTATGGGACTTCAGTTTCCCAACCAGGGACTGAACCCAGCCCACAAAAGTGAAAGCCTGGAATCCTAACCACTAGGCCACCAGGGGACTGCTGTGAATTATATTTTGATAATGCTGTGGGGTTTTTTAATTAATTTATTTTTTATTGGAGGATAATTGCTTTACAGAATCTTGCTGTTTTCTGTCAAACCTCAACATGAATCAGCCATAGGTATACATATATCTGCTCCCTTTTGAACCTCCCTCCCATCTCCCTAGCCATCCCACCCCTCTAGGCTGATACAGAGCCCCTGTTTGAGTTTCCTGAGCCATACAGCAAATTCGCATTGGCTGTCTATTTTACATATGGTGATGTAAGTTTCCCTGTTACTCTCTCCATGCATCTCACCCTCTCCCCCTCTCTCCCCATGTCCATAAGTCTGTTCTCTATGTCTGTTTCTCCATTGCTGCCCTGAAAATAAATCCTTCAGTACCATTTTTCTAGATTCCGTGTATATGCGCTAGAATACAATATTTATCTTTTTCTGACTCACTTCACTCTGTATAATAAGTGCTAGGTTCATCCAATATAATGCTGTTTTTTAAAAGACCCACTTGGAGCGGGGGCGGGCAGGGGCTTCCCTGGTGGCTCAGTGGTAAAGAATCTGCCTGCCAATGCAGGAGACATGGCTTCCATCCCTGGTCTGGGAAGATCCCACTTGTCTCTGAGCAACCAAGCCCGTGAACCACAACTACGGAGCCTGTGCTCTACAGCCCGGGAGCCACGACTGCTGAACCCACGTCCTCACCTGCTGAAACCTGGACACCCCAGAGCCCATTCCACAAGAGAAGCCTCTGCAGCAAGAAGCCCACACACCGCAACTAGAGAGGAGCCCCCACTCGCCACAACTAGAGAAAAAGCCCACACCGCAACATGGCCCCAAATAAATATATAAATATATTAAAAAAATTTTTTTAAGACACACTGGTGCTTGCTATTGCAGAGTTTGCAAGATCTCTTCTTGTTATTCTTACTACTCTGGCAGTTAATGCTGCCCAAGACTCCACAGATCTGGTTGCAAAATTAAGAGGCTCAAGGAAACCCAGAATACAAAAATCTAAAATGGATCGTCTTGACTTGGTCAATGGTAAAGCCCGCAACAACACACAAGCAGGGGTGTTTGAATCAACCATGGTTAAAGTTAAGAGTCTGAAATTTGCAACGGAAGCTGCAATTACCATTCTTTGAGTTGACGATCTTATTATATTACACCCAGAAAGCAAAGACAGAAGCATGGAGGTTCTGAAGATGCTGTTCACTCTGGAGCCCTTGACGACTGATCTCTTTTATTTATAAAAATATTAGATGCAGTTTTCTTTTACCTCGAGTATTACACATTTAGAGTGCAACAGGCTGTCAGAAAAAAAAAAAAAAGACACACTGGTGAAGGTATGAGGATTAATTTTACATCTCAACTTGACTGGGCCACAGGAGGCCCTGAAACATTATTCTAGGTCTGTCCGTGAAGGTGTTTCTCGATGACACTGACATTTGAATCAGTAGACTAAGGGAAGCAGACAGCTCACCCTAAATTTGGGTGGGTCCCATCTAATCAGCTGAAGGCTTGAATAGAAAAGGCTGGTCTCCCCCTGAGTAAGAGGCAGCTCTGCCTTGGAAGGTTTTCATCCTGCCTTCGGACTCAAGCTGCAACACTGGCTCTTCCTGGCCCTGTGGCTGCTGACCTGCAGATTGGAACTACACCACCGGCTCACCAACGTGAAGACTGCAAATCATAATTAGGTGAGTCGATTCTTTTTGATTTTATGGAAGGACAGTTGATTACAGTGTTGTGTTCATTTCTTCCGAATAGCAACATAACTCAGTCTCTTTGTCATATTCTTTTTCATTAGGGTTTGTCATGGAATTTTGAATGTAGCTCCCTATGCTATACAGTATAACCTTGTTTATTCACCCTATATATAATAGCTTGCCTCTGCTGATCCCAAACTCCCATTCCTTCCCTCCCCGACCTCCCCACCTTGGCAACCACAAGTCTGTTTTCTGAATGTGTGAGTCTGTTCTCTACGTATATACGTTTGTCTCATATTTTAGAGTCCGCATGTAAGTGAGATCATGTGGCATTTTTCTTTTTCTTCTGACTTACTAAATGACAGTCTCTAGCTCCACCCATGTTGCTGCAAATGGCATTATTTCATTCTTTTTATGGCTGAGTAGTATTTCCTTGTATATATCTATCACATTTCTATCCTTTCACCTGTCGATGGACATTCAGGTGGTCTCCATGTCTTGCCTATTGTAAACAGTGCCTCTAGGAACATAGGGGTGCGCTCATCTTTTCAAATTATAGTTTTGTCTGGGTATATGCTCAGGAGTGAAATTGCTGGATCATATGCCAACTCTATTTTTAATTTTTTGAGGAACCTCTATATTGTTTTTCATAGTGGTGAGCCAATTCCTTATAATTATTATTTTATATTATACTACATATAAAACTACATGTATGTTATATATACATAATCTCCTCTATCCCTCTGCTTCTCTGGAGGACCCTGCCTAATACAGCAGGCAAACAGTAACATACATCAACACCGTGCACACACAAGGCCTGGACCCAGCAATTACAGTTCTGAAAATCCACTCTATGGACGGACTTCCAGGTGGAAGAACTGACCTTTGTACAGTTATTCACTGCTACAGCATTATATGGAAAGAGAGGAAGCACCCAAATGTCACAGGGCACAAATAGACTGTGGTAAAATAACCCCTATGATAGAACACTGTGTCCCCTGAAATCACACACAAATAAAGTTAAAGAGGAAGCTCTGTCCTGTGAGGATAGCAAAATAGTGCCAAGACATACAAGTAAATTTTTTTAATCTATTTAAGGCAAACACAGAGCAGGGGGCTACAGCAAGCTTCATAAAAAGCTGGAATCAAGATTGCCAGGAGAAATATCAATAACCTCGGATATGCAGATGATACCACCCTTATGGCAGAAAGTGAAGAGGAACTAAAAAGCCTCTTGATGAAAGTGAAAGAGGAGAGTGAAAAAGTTGGCTTAAAGCTCAACATTCAGAAAATGAAGATCATGGCATCCGGTCCCACCACTTCATGGGAAATAGATGGGGAAACAGTGGAAACAGTGTCAGACTTTGTATTTGGGGGGCTCCAAAATCACTGCAGATGGTGATTGCAGCCATGAAGTTAAAAGACGCTTACTCCTTGGGAGAAAAGTTATGACCAATCTAGATAGCATATTCAAAAGCAGAAACATTACTTTGCCAACAAAGGTCTGTCTAGTCAAGGCTATGGTTTTTCCAGTGGTCATATATGGATGTGAGAGTTGGACTGTGAAGAAAGCTGAGCGCCGAAGAATTGATGCTTTTGAACTGTGGGGTTGGAGAAGACTCTTGAGAGTCCCTTGGACTGCAAGGAGATCCAACCAGTCCATCCTAAAGGAGATCAGCCCTGGGTGTTCTTTGGAAGGAATGATGCTAAAGCTGAAACTCCAGTACTTTGGCCACCTCATGCGAAGAGTTGACTCATTGGAAAAGACTCTGATGCTGGGAGGGATTGGGGGCAGGAGGAGAAGGGGACAACAGAGGATGAGATGGCTGGATGGCATCATCGACTCGATGGATGTGAGTTTGAGTGAACTCTGGGAGTTGGTGATGGACAGGGAGGCCTGGCCTGAACTGAACTTAAGGAAGGAAATATACATACAACTCATTTTTGCTTGTATTTTCATAAGGAAACTCTGAAACAAAACGTAAGAAACCAATGAGTGTGTTCAGTGTTTTTCTAGACACTTCTTGTATTGATTTGATATTTGAGCCAAATGAATGATTGGAACATATTCCCTATTTAAAAACATAAATACCCCCTCCTCACACACCTGCAGTGCCTTTGTAGAAGGTCAGGTCCAGGAGGGTGGTGTCGATTTTGTTCATCCTTATACTTCCTGAACCTAGGAGGGGTCTGGCACACAGCAGGAGCACAGGAAGCACATTTGGGGTGAATGGTTAGAGAGAAACAAACTAACAAACAACTGAGAATGCTCGAAATGAAGCAAGGTGCCTTCACACTGTGGGATATAAGAACACTGTAGTTAAGAAAGACGGGTGTCTGAACCAAGTGATTTTCAAACACATACTGTTAAGTGGGAGGTTGGGGTATTCCATACAACCCAATCTGACTTGTGTAAAAGAGACCTCTAAATAAAAGCATATATATTTAGTGTGATGTAAAATGTGAAGCCAGGCCTCAGCAATACATGAACCGTGAACTTCCAGATGTTCAAGCTGGTTTTAGAAAAGGCAGAGGAACCAGAGATCAAATTGCCAACATCCACTGGATCATCAAAAAAGCAAGACAGTTCCAGAAAAATATATATTTCTGCTTTATTGACCATGCCAAAGCCTTTGACTGTGTGGATCACAATAAACTGTGGAAAATTCTGAAAGAGATGGGAATATCAGACCACATGACCTGCCTCTTGAGAAACCTGTATGCAGGTCAGGAAGCAGCAGTTAGAACTGGACATGGAACAACAGACTGGTTCCAAATAAGAAAAGGAGTATGTCAAGGCTGTATATCGTCACCCTGCTTATTTAACTTCTATGCAGAGTACATCATGAGAAACACTGGGCTGGAAGAAGCACAAGCTGGAATCAATATTGCCAGGATGAATATCAATAACCTCAGATATGCAGATGACACCACCCTTATGGCAGAAAGTGAAGAGGAACTAAAAAGCCTCTTAATGAAAGTGAAAGAGGAGAGTGAAAAAGTTGGTTTAAAACTCAACATTCAGAAAATGAAGATCATGGCATCCAGTCCCATCACTTCATGGGAAATAGATGGGGAAACAGTGGAAACAGTGTCAGACTTTGTATTTGGGGGGCTCCAAAATCACTGCAGATGGTGACTGCAGCCATGAAATTAAAAGATGCTTACTCCTTGGAAGGAAAGTTATGACCAAACTAGATAGTATATTGAAAAGCAGAGACATTACTTTGCCAACAAAGGTCTGTGTAGTCAAGGCTATGGTTTTTCCAGTGGTCATGTATGGACGTGAGAGTTGGACTGTGAAGAAGGCTGAGCGCTGAAGAATTGATGCTTTTGAACTGTGGGATTGGAGAAGACTCTTGAGAGTCCCTTGGACTGCAAGGAGATCCAACCAGTCCATCCTAAAGGAGATCAGTCCTGGGTGTTCATTGGAAGGACTGATGCTGAAGCTGAAACTCCAATACTTCGGCCACCTCATGCAAAGAGTTGACTCATTGGAAAAAACCCTGATGCTGGGAGGGATTGGGGGCAGGAGGAAAAGGGGACGACAGAGGATGAGATGGCTGGATGGCATCACCGACTCAATGGACATGACTTTGGGTAAACTCCGGGAGATGGTGATGGACAGAGAGGCCTGGCGTGCTGCGATTCATGGGGTTGCAAAGAGTTGGACAAGACTGAGCAACTGAACTGAACTGACCTGAAAATGTGGAAAAATCTGGAAGAGTATCCAGTAGACTAACAACAGAGGTTACTACCAGACAGGGGAGTTGGATGGGTTAGGCAGGGAGGTGACTGGAGGGGTCTGTGCAGCTGCCACGTCTTCCAAGAGAACCCATCTAGCACTCGGGTGAAAATGAAAGGCATCAAATCAAAACACCAACAGGAAAGCTTAGGTACCTTCTGATGTGAAGAGCTGACTCATGAAAAGACCCTGATGCTGGGAAAGATTGAAGGCAGGAGGAGAAGGGGACGACAGAGGATGAGATGGTTGGATGGCATCACCGACTCAATGGACATGAGTTTGAGCAAGCTCCGGGAGTTGGTGATGGACAGAGAGGCCTGGCGTGCTGCAGTCCATGAGGGGTCGCAAAGAGTCGGAGACGACTGAGCGACAGAACTGAACTGAACTAGGTACCTTACGACTTCTGTTTTGTAAACACGCAGGAAATGAGAGTGAATTGAGACCTAAAGATAGCGCTGACCAAAGTCGGGAAGGAAATGCACTCGCGTGTTATCAGGGAGTGAAATTCCAGGCAATTTTAAAGCTTTTGGATTACTGTTAAAGTGTTTCCTGTTGAATACACCTCAACTGCGTCATTTAAAAGCTTAAGAAAGGGGTGCCAGCCCTGGAAGCCACCTCCCCCTTCAGCCCCTGCCGCCACCCGCGCAGGGTTGCACAGACTAGGGCACCCCAGCGGGAAGCGCGCGGCGACGAGGAAGCCCCGCGCTCGGAGGGGGCGCAGGGCGCGCGTGCTCCGATCGCCGCCGGTGGGATCTCCAGCCTGGAGGGCACGCGCGCCGCCCCCCTCCAGCCTCCCCTCTGCAGCCTGAAATCGGCTGGGGTGGGGGTGGATTTCGCACCCTCGCGCGGCCCCTCACCCCACCGGCACCTCCCGAAGTCTTCTCTGACTCGGAGTGTCCGCAGTGAGCGCCGGCAGCACCCGGTCCCGCCCGCCGGCTGACCCCGGCTGACCCCGGCGGAAGCGCGCTGCAGAAGCCGCCTCCCGGACCTAACCTCCAGCTCCTCCTCCTGCGTAACAGGGCGCCCCCGGGCGCCCCCGGGACGAAGAGGCCGTCGGTGCGCGCCGAGAGGAGGCGGGGAGGCAGAGTGCAGGAAGCCGGGCCCGTCCCCACCCGCCACCAGCGCCTCCCCAGCCGGCTGGACCCGCGGGGCCTTGACCTTCCCCGGGCCTGCGGCTGGTACCCAGGCGGGTACCCCGGGTGGGCAGGGGAGGGGACCGAAGCTTCGGGATCGGCTTCCGAGCTTCCTGCGAGAAACACAAATTCAAGGGAGCAGGACAATTGAGCTTTTTTTTTTTTTTTTTTTTCCAACTGAAACTGCGTCCTGAAACAGCCGGTCGGCCGCTCCCGCCCCCGAGATCCGCCCCCCGCCCCGCGGCCCCCGTCTGCTGTCACTTCCTCCTCAGCACCCACCCACCCCCGAAATCCCCCGGGGTCTTCCTCCTCGCGCCACAGGCAAGAAATCTCCGGGAAAGGATTCGTGTATCAGGCGTCCAGCTAGCGCCCAGCCGCTCTCCCTCTTTTCCTGTCTACAAAAGGTTTGGCGAGTTGGCTGAGTCCAAGCCCAGGGCCTTCCGAAATGGGACCGGACCGCGGTTCCGGACCAGCAGTGAGGCTGGGAGACGCCTCAGATCTCAGAAAAGGCCGGTGTCTGGAGCCGGCCGGGTGGGAGCCGGTAGTTATCAGTCTGTCTGGGGTCATCTGAGGCCGGCTTCTGTGCTATAGTGTCTGAGTTGGACTTTGAAGGTTAAGTGGGAATTTTTCAAGTGAAAATGGAGCTGGCCAGTGGCTAGTATTTCAGGATCGAGGTCATAGAGGAGGCTGCACCCCACCCCACCCCACCCCCACCCCCAGACACACACACAGGCGCGTTGGAAGCTGGTGGGCATCCAAGTGTGTATCAGTCCCTCAGTCAGACGCAGCCATGTTGGACTCCTGGCCACCCCATGGACTGTAGCCCGCCAGGCTCCTCTGTCCATGGGATTCTCCAGGCAAGGACACTGGAGCGGTTTATCATTCCCTTCTCCAGGGGATCCCCCTGACCCAGGGATCAAACCTGCATCTCCTGCGTTGCAGGCAGATTCTTTACTGTCTGATCCACCAGGGAACTCCTCTTGTCTTAGGATTTTTTAGACGGAGGAGGGCTATGTTGAGCACAGCCTCAAAGCCCTCCTCCCTCTAAAGGACCGAGGCAGCATGGTCCTCTTTGCTCTCATTTTGGAACAAAAGGAAGTTTACCCGATCTGGGCCTCACTGCTGGGCAGGGCCGCAGCTGCTCCAAAACCCATCTTCTCTGGGGAGTTGGGACTGGGTGTGGTTTCCCCCTCTCCCTCCCTGGCACCTAGCCCATGGCGTGGGACAGCACCCTGGGCAGCAGAAACAGGAAGAATAGATGTCCAGAGGCAGGAAGTGGGGTGAAGACTTGAGCGGAAGGAGCACAGGAATCATCAAGGCTTGTCACACAGGCTGGGGTGGTCCCCTGGCACAGGTCTGGGGAGGCCTTCTGGGCCTGCCCTGGAGACACGGCGTGTCGTGTGGGTGTCCCACCTGTGGGGTCAGCACGCAGAAGAGCCCTGTGGTTGGTTTAATCCTCTTACCACTGTCTTGAAAGTTTTGAAAACTTTTGAGTAAGAGTCTTCATTTTCACTTCATGTTGTGCCAGGCAAATTATGTGTGAATAGCTAGATCTGCCTGAGATCACAGGATGCAACGGAGGTGTTGAGATCCAGAAGGTGACTTCAGGTGCAGGACAGTTTACAGACGTTCCTGCAGGGGACTTTGAGATGGGATGAGGGCCTGGAAAGGAAGGGCCAAATGGAGGGGCACCAGGAAGCCAAAGCCTGCAGGGTCCTCCATGCATACACCATTCACCCACCCACCCATCCGTTCACCACCCATCCACCACCGATTCATCGGTTAGTCATACAGCTAACATTTCGAAGGCTCTGTGATACATTAGGTTCTGGTTATACGGTTCCCATTCTTGGGAGCTTGTGGTCCATGGAATAGCAGTCCCCACCCACCTTGTCCAAGGCGACACACCCTCTCTCCCACTTCTACTGTTTCCTCATTTTCCCTTTCTTTTCACAGGAGACAGTACTTGTTTCTTGCCTGCCTTTCCCACCAGAAAGTGGACTCCTAAGGACAGGCCTTGATCTAAAGGCTCTGTCACTGCTGAGTTGCTCAGTCCATATTTCCCAAGTGAATGAATGAATGGACGAGTGAATGAATACAGGTAAGACCAGGGCTGTATTCAGATCATCTGAAAGTCCTACTTGGGACTCCCCTGGTGGTCCAGCGCACTTCCACTGCAGGGGGCGTGGGTTCCATCCCTGCTTGCGGAAGTAAGATCTGCATGGTATGGCCAAAAACAAGCAAAAAATGCCCTACTTGCTAAAATGATTAGGGTAACCTCTTCACGTGTAATTTAATATTTAAATTAAATATTTTAATTTAATATCGTAATTTAATATCTTTTAAATTACACGTGAAGAGGCCTAATACCCTAATACCCTAATCATATTACTAACGTAAGTGTAAGACAATCCATCAAGGGTCTCATTTTCCCCTGGAAGGCTATTTGGGGCTTTCTTCAACATAGAAAATATAACACCTCTCCCGCATTTTTCCTTTCCTTGTGGCCCTGCTTTGCTGGCACCTGAAGCTTGACTTCTCCTGGTAGGTCACTCAGGCCTAGAAAGCAAGGAGGTTGAGTCATTTCTCTTGAGCAGGCCCCTCTGTTGGGGATTTGGGAGAGTCAGAATGGAGGTGCCAGTGTGGCAAGGTGGAATCTTGCAGGGGAGCAGGGCTGGCAGGCAGAGGTAGGGCCAGGGCAAGAAGCTGGGAACCTCATCTAGGCTGGGGCAGGGCAGATGGAAGGCAGCCAGGGAGAGCATCTCGGAACAAGTCCCAGGGGAGGGGGACAGGGGCAGGGGTGACTCACAGGTTACAGAAGGAGCAGTCTCCTGGGGGGAGATGGGGTAACAGTGAAATGGAGCAGAGGGTCTCAACAGGGTGGCACCCGGGGAACAGGCGGTGCACAGGGTCACGGGTGAGCCCTGCGTATCCCTTCATCTGGCTGCTCCTCTGCATCCTTGATCACGCCCTTTACTGAGCTTGTGAATGTGCTTCCTTGAGTTCTGTGATCAATCGAACTCAAGGGGGGCTCTTAGGAACCTCTGATCTGTAGCAGGCGGTCAGAAGCACAGGTGATAATCTGGGCTTGCACCTGACATGAAGGGGAAGAGGGGAGACAGTCTTGTGGGTCTGAGCCCTTAACCTGTGAAATCTGATGCTGTCAGTGGATAGAGGGTGTCAGACTGGAGTTGGTTCCTGGACACCCTACTGGTGTCCGTGAATTGCTTGTTGGTGTGGGGAAAACCTCCACGCACTGGGTGACCAGAAACTCAGAAGTGAAGTGTTGGGGAATTCCCTGGTGGTCCAGTGGTTAGTCTGCTACAGGGGGAAGGGGTTCGATCCCTGGTCAAGGTACTAAGATTCCAAGTATCATGCAGTGTGGCAAACAAATAAAGTTTTAAACAAGAAAATTCTTTCCAAAAGAAAGTGAAATGTTTCCTGTGAGCAGTAAAGAAAACAGAGAAGAAATACACAATGGGGAAGAGCGGGGGGTTTCCCTGCACAGGAAGGTAGACAAAACCACAACTTTGGGGAAAATTCTTTTTTTCAACCGATAGAAATCCTCGCATTTCTTTTTCTTTTTAAAAAAATTTTATGGAGAAGGAAATGGCAACCCACTCCAGTATTCTTGCCTGGAAAATCTCATGGACAGATGAGCCTGGTGGGCTAGTCTATGGCATCGCAGAGTCGTACACAACTTAGCAACTGAACAACAACAACACACAATCAGGCAGGCTGTGATTTGGGGAAATAGTTCTTGATGGAAATGTGACATAAAATGAAGAGTGAAGTGACCTAGCAATATGGAATACAGAGTTTTGTAAGAAATTAACGTTTGTGTATAGAATAATAACTGCAAATATTCAAACAATAAAGTCCATGGCTAAAGAAAAAAAATATTTTATTGGCCTATAGCTGATTTACAATGTTGTGTGAATTTCAGGTGTGCAGCAGAGTGAATCAGTTATGCATACACATAGGCCGTTACAGAGTACTGAGTAGAGTTCCCTGTGCTACACGGTGGGTCCTGATTTGTGATCTGTTTTAACCCTTGCATTTTTGTTGGACAAAAATTTACCAGTTACTTGTAACTTTGCAGCATCTAGGGCTTAGTCAAGACACAATTCCCTAGAGAAAGAGCCAATCCCTGGGCGGCCTGTTAGACAGTGAGCCAGTGAAAGGACATTTCAGATACCCTTCTACCTTGTTTCAAAATTGCGGATACATTTTTCTTAATCTATGTGGGTCAGGAGTTGGTACAAGGGCTTAGGAAGCTCCAAGACTGATATTCTTTACCACTCTTAATGTGTGTGCGCATTTTTCCTGGAAAAAAAGGTTTGCAGCTTGTCATCAGGTTCTCAAAGGGTTAGTGAACCAGCCTCCCCCAAGTTTAAAAACTATCCACTCAAAAGCTCTTGACCTCCCCAGCTCCTTCTCCAAAGGGGAGGAATTAGCATCTTGACGCGGAAGTCTTCCGTCAGTGCTCTCATTTGCATATGCAGGCATCTGCTAATATGCGCTGCAGAACAGTCCTTTCTGGTCTTTGAGGTCCCAGTGTCCAGGCAGGCCTGTCAAGATCTCGACCTCAAGGATCTTTTTTAAGTTTTGATTTCTAAAACTGAGGCTTAACATGCAGGAGCAAAGATTGTTAAGAGTATACATTGTTAAGCGTACAGAGCGATGCATTTTCACACACACGCCCACACTGGGGGCTTCTTTGTGTATTTCTAGTGATTACCATCACTGCCATCAATAAGTCTCACTTCTGTTATTGAAATCATGCAGTATATTTACTTTTGTGTGTTTGTTTGGCTTCCTTTTGCTCCACGTAACATCTGTAAGATCTACCCACGTTGGGTGTGTTCAGCAGTCGACTTTTCTGAGTAGTATTACGCTGTATGGCGAAACCACGATTTATTTACCCATTCTGTTGCTGCTGGATATCTGGGTTGTCTCTGGGTTTTGTCACCTGAAGCGAATCTTCTGTAAGCCTTCTTGCTCGCGTCTTTTCCAGGACGTGGGTTCTCATTTCTTTTTTGTTGCACATGCAGGAGTAGGGTTGCTGGGTCATAAGCTGAGCCCATTCAATTAAGAATATGCTGTCACTCTGAGCTGCTTTCACCGGCACGTGGTCTAGCTGCCTTCCTTCTTTACTAATGCATCTGCATTACTTCATTTTGTCTTCACCAAATGCCAGTGATGCTGGCCAAGCAAACACTGTCACTACCCTGACGTGTAACTGTCACTGTTTACTCACGGCCCACAGGGTTCAAAGTTCAAGTTCAGAAGTGCAGAACCCAGAGATTACAAAATTCTTCCATTGGGAAATGGAAACTGAGTTCCCCAAAATCTCACACACTTTTGGATCAGAACCCGCTGGGAGATGCCAGCAAGAAATGTGGCTGGCAAGAGTGAGTGGGACTCAACTGTGTTCTTGGCAAGCCAAGAGGGCTTTACAAGTTTTGTATTACAATTGTTTCTCTATTTTGGGTTGGACAGTGGCATTGCCGTTATGTTTTCATTAAAAGAGCCTTTATCTTTTAGGGATCTCCCTAGCGGTCCAGTGGTTAGGACTCTGCCCTCTCTCTCATTGCCAAGGGCACGGGTCCATCCCTGATCGCAAACTAAGATCCCACAAGCCATGCACCACCGCCAAAAAAATTTAGAAGTAAATAATCAAAGAATCTTTATCTTTTAGGGATTGGTACTCAAGAACTCGTGGACAAGATGATAAGAGTTCTGGATTTGCTTTAAAGAAATCAGAAGAACAGAGGGACAATGTTTGAGTAGTAATGAAATCATTACATGCATTTTTTAAAAAAGGGTTCCTTATAGCCACAACAGGCAGCTGCTACAGTGTGTTCCAATCAAACTGGGAAAGAATTTGGGGAAAACAGAGAAGGAGAAAGATTACTTTCTGAGGCAGACTCTAGCCTATTTTTGGCCCTGAGGAAACTCAGGGTCCAATCAGGCCAGAGCTCCCCAGGGACCTAGATGCTCTGTTCGCTACAGGGAACTGCAGTCCCCAGGGAGCTGCAGTCTGGGGAGCAGAGCTGAGAAGGGAGTAAGGCCTCTGCCCCCTGGCTGCAGCTGCTCGTGGTTTTGGGCTCCTTAAGGTCCCCAGAGAGAGTCCAGCCTCTGGGGCACAGGTGAGTGGGGAGGCCACCGCGGTCCCTGCCCCTGTCCCTCCCGGCAGCAGGTGACACCAAGGCGGCTCGCAGGGAGGGCTGCACAGTCAAGGCCGTGGAGCCCTGGAAACAGACCCGGTGCCCCCCGCCACCCCCCTGCGCCCCTCCGCCCGCCCCCCCCCCCCATTCCCCGAGGGGCGTGGGAGGGGGAAAGGAATGAGGGAGAAAGTGACCTTGGGCCGGGGACCCGCAAACAGCTGGGGTTCTAAGAATCGGAGGAAAGGGCATGTGAGGTAGGGCGGCAGTCCAACTTGCGAGGCACAAGCCTAGAAGGCCCACAAGCAGGTAGATGCGTGCAAGGGGACGCTGGAGCGACCAGGGCAGGTGCAGTGCAGCCCAGCCTCACCGCGTGCACCCTGGTCCAGCCCACCTGCCCTCTTGGGCCATGAGATCTTCCAGGCTTCTCGGTCTGGGATCGCTCACCAGCCAGACAGGAGCCAGCAGGGGAATGAAATCTTCAACTTCTAACTTCAAAGAAATGCAAATTAAAATAAGGAGAGATACTCGGGCTCCACCCTCTTTAGGACTGAGGGTCAGCAGTGGTGAGCTCCCAGAGATGAGGGTGCCCTCCCAGGCACCCACGGGAGTGGAGGCTTTCCAAGAGAGCAGCTCAGCTCTGCAAGTGGCACCAAAATGTCACCAAGATATCTCATGTGCCTGTCCTTTGACCTTGTTGATTCATGTCTAGTGATCTACAGGGAGATACAGTCTTTCAAAGACGCACACTGACTGCCCATGCAGCTTCATTTATGCCTGTGAAAGTGACAAGGGGGAGCCCAAGTGTCCATGTTAGTCACTCAGTTGTGTCCAACTCTTTGCGACCCCATGGACTGTAGCCCACCAGGTTCCTCTGTCCATGGGATTCTCCCGGAAAGGATACTTGAGTGGGTTGCCATTCCCTTCTCCAAGCGATCTTCCTGACCCAGGAATCAAACCCGGGTGTCCAAAGTTGCAGGCAGATTCTTTACAGTCTGAGCCACTAGGGAAGCACTAAGTGTCCCTGGGGCACGTTAGATAGAGTGAAAGCCTTGGTTATCTCGGTGACCCGTCCACGACCTAACCCAAGTGAAAACAAAGGTATCCTGCGACTTCATTCAAAGCAGCCTGAAGAGTGTGCGCCCACAGCGCGGAGTAGTGGCTGCGGCGATGGGGGCGGGAACTAGAGAGGACTTTCATTTTCTCTTCTAAATCCATCTGCGGTGCCGACCAAATACTGCAGACCGAAAGGCAGAGGCCAGCAAGGGTTTTTCACCGTCCAAAGAAGTGGTTGGCCTTTAGGAAAGCCCGGTCTTTGGTCATTAAACGGGTTTTTTGACGGAGCACCTGCTGTATGCGGGACCGCGAGCTGGGGCCTGGGGAGCAGTTTCGGCAAAGACAGGGAAGGTGCGGCTGACCCCGCGGGAAGCGCGGACCCCACGATGTAGCCGCCCAGCGGCAGCTGCCATCGGCCTAGATTTAGACCCTGAGACCGGCCAGTGCGAGCCCAGGACCCACACAAAGTATACGGGTCACTTCGTCTCCACCTCCAGCCAGTTCTTTCCTGGTACCTACTATGCTTTCGGCATCTGAATAGTTTCCTAAATCTTACCAAAGCCTCGCAGGGGAGGGATTTTTATCCCAGTTATATGAGGAAGAGGCTCAGAAAGCTCACTGGAATAAGCATTAAGGTTTCAGCGCCAGGAGTCACGCGGCCCAAAGATCCTCTCCGCTCTCACTCCCGGTAGAGGGTCCAATCTGAGGTGTGGGCTCTAGAATCAGACAGTCGGATCCATCCTCTTAGTGTGATCTTAGTGGGCAGGTTAGTGATCCCTTCTCCAGCCCGGGCTAGGATCAGCTATTTATAGGAGTGCCCTGAGGATTATACGGGGCAATGCCTATAAAGGTCGAGCATGAGCTAGGCACTGTGCTGAGCGCGTTTATGGGCATAGCCCTAATGAGCTGGCCCATTTTTCAGATGAGTAAACTGAGGTTCGCAGGGCGAGAAATCTCCCCTAGGCCCCAGGCTTGCCGAGGCGGAGGTGGCGTGACACCCCCCGCCAGCCTCAGTTTCCTCGCGGGCCCAGCTGCCAAGGGCGCCCCGCCCCTGAGGATGCCCCGCCCCGTCCAGGCCCCGCCCCCGGCCCGCCTGGCGCCGGGAGTCGCCGCCCGCGCGGCCGCAGCCCCGAGCGCCTCAACCAATCGGCCTCTGCCCGCGCCGGGAGCATTCAGCCTCGCCCGCGGTCCTCCCACCCCCGGCTCCCGCTCGTCGCTCGCTCACTCGGCCGCCGCTGTCTCTGCCGCTGCACCTCTGTCCACAGACTCGGTAAGGCCGGGCTGAGTCCGCGCGCCGCGGGGAGGGCGGGCGGGCGCCGAGCACTGGCTGCGGCGGGCCCCGGGGCCGGGTGCGGACGGGTACGGCAGGGGTCCCGATCGAGGCGGGGCGGGGGAGAGCACTTCTTGGGCTGGGGCCGCCGGGGGACGCGGGGTTCGTGGAGAGCTCGAAACTGGAGCGAGGAGGGACACCACATACCCCGCAGCGGACCGGGTCTAGGGGGTCCGCGACCCTGGCGCAGGAGAGCAGTCCGGTGCGGCTGCAGGTTAGGGATGCTCAGCCCTTCGAACTTAGCAGGACTCCTCCGGCCGGGGGCCCTTAAGGCCACCGGCTCCCTTTCCCTTCCTATCTCACCCTCACTTTCAAGGAATGGGTAGTTTGGGTCTGGGGGTCAGTCCGAGGGTCGATCGGCCTGGGGACAGGTACTGTGCGGGAGCTGGCGGGGTGCTTGACTCTCCGGACTTGGCACGATGCCCCCGGCCGGGGGCCACCAGGACCGCCGGCTCCCTCTCCCCTCCTTATACCCTACTCCCCTCGCCGAAGTGGTTTGAGTCTGGGGATCCGCAGTAGGGCAGCGGGAGTGATGCTCAGCCCTCCGGACCTGGCAGAGGACTTGAGCAGGGCGCTGCGGATCCTTTCTCGACCTCGCCCCATCCCTCCCCCTCCTGGGGTGGATTGGGTCTGGGGTGCAGTCGCCGGATCGCGGGCCGGTCCCAAGCGGGAGCCAGAGGGACGCTAGGGACTCAGAAGGACGCCGCCGACCCCCCTCCAGGCGTCCGCCCCCGCAGTGCAGCGGTGGGGACACGCCCTTGGCGCTGGGACTCAGGCGCAGTCCGAGCGCCCTAGGTGCATTCGAAACGGGGCGCCTGGCCTGAGTCCCCGCTCGCGAGTGTCCTCCATCCCCGCGTGCGGCGCGCGGTCTAGGGCAGGTGGCCGCGGAGGCTGCCCAAGGTCGTGCCGGGGCAGGGGGTGGGAGGGTGTGGGGGCCTCACGTGACCAGGCCCAGGCGAACTTGGCCTGCGAGCCCGGACGGCGTGGTCAGGGCGGTGGAGCATCCCGGGCTCCGTCAGTCCCTAACCCCAACTCCCTAGGCGAGCCGACAGCCAGTCCCTTTCGTTTTGTTTGCAAAGACCGTGGGTCAGCGTCTTTATATTGTAAATCGGCGGCTGACTTTCATTAATGCCAAAGAGAAGGATGATCGTACTCTTCACTCCAGCAGTTAAAAATCTCGTCATCAGATTGAATACAGAGCAAACTTAATATTCCCAACTCGGAACTACTCTCGGTTCCTCTGCGCTTCATGTGATATTAAAATATCGAAGGACAGATTTTAGTAGGAAACTGATAACTTTGCAAGCTACCTGATAAAATGAAATTCAGCTTAACCTCCTGAAACGTGTATTTTGTTACACCTTTTGTTGTTGTTACACCATTTTCTCACACAGGAGTCCGGTTTCTGGTCATTCCAGATATTCAAGCATGTTTACTTCCTTCTAAGAAAGAAAGAAAGGGTAGTTGCTCAGTCGTGTCCAACTCTTTGCGATCCTATGGACTGTAGCCCACCAGGCTCCTCTGTCCATGGGATTCTCCAGGCCAGGATACTGGAGTGGGTTACCATTTCCTAAACCCCAAGCCAAATGAATAAAAAATGGTCGAGCACACTGGTCTTTTTTTTTTTTTAATGCCAGCAAGCATCAGCCCCCCCAAACTTTACAAATTATTTAAGGTGATACTGTTTATCGTGGAGGCAGGGGAGTGTTTCGTTGTGATAGGAACTGGAGGCTGCATTCTTGCCGAGTTCGGGGTGGTTCTGCCTCTGCGGGCTCCAGGGCTCCTTTTCGTATGTAAATGACCGGTTTCCTTCCTAAGATGTGTGGCGAGATCTGATCTTGAATGCTGAACTCCACGTGAACAGCTGTGAGAATTGGAAAAAGGGCCACCTTGAGCCGTGCACACACTCTGTATCAGACTGGCAGAAATGGGCGTCATGCACCGGCCCAAATAACCTTTCGAGTTTGTACTGAAAACAGGAGGTGAAGAGAATGCACCTGGCGTCGCTGTCGCCCTTAGTCCCGGGCCCGTGGTCACCGAGCGGTCAAGCCTGGGTGTCTGGGGAGTTCTGGGGCGAGGGCGCGGACTTACGCAACCCTGGCCCCGCGCGCGGGTTCATGGAAGCACCGTTAATTGTTCTCGGGCTTCGCGGTGAGCCCCTTCCGGAGGCGCCTTGCGCTCTCTGGGCGCGGCGCCGCCCTTCTGACGTGGGTTGTCTTCGGGGACACCAGGCTCTCCGCTGTCCCCAAGGTTGACCACGCAGGCCTTCCCACCCAAAGGCGCTTTTTGTCGCCTGCTGCCTCCAGGGTGACAGCGCTGGCGACGCGCGCCAGATTGCTCCGGAAGGTCTCTGTGGGCCGGGCCGGTGGAACAGGATCTGCGCGCCCGGGACGCGCCAGGCCGGGGGCGGGGCTCGCCGTAACCTTTCCCCTACTTTTCTCAGCCGTCACGTGACGCCCGCGGGAGGGGAGGGGCGGGGCGCGCCGACCGCAGTTGCCGGCGGCGGCCGGGAGGACGCCTTCCAAGCGAGCAGTTAAAGTCGCAGCCTGGAGTCTGAAGGCGGTGGGAAGGTGGGAGGCGGAAACGCGCTCCCGCTCCGGGCCTCGGGCTGCTTCTGCACTTTGATCGGATGCATTTTTTCCTTTGTTGGAAAAAACTGTTTAGTCACTCTGCATGGTTGTTGTTGGCAGACCCGACCGAGTGCAGCTGCCGCTGGAAGCCTGCACTTTGAATTCCGGAAAAAATTGCTGCTTTTAAGAAGAAAATTGTTGTTCCAGCTGGTCTGTTTCAAGTGTGTTTCGGAGATTCTCTGTCTCCCAACTTCAACGAGCCCTCTGCCCGAGCCCCTCTTTTGAGCTTTTGCTACGAGGACTTTTCTGTTTAAAAAAAATAGGTAACACAAGCCCAAGATGCAAAACGAAGTGGGTACCAATGGGAATTCAGCACAGAACGGGCTGCCTCTCTCGTGCCCCTCCCGAGAAGCCACCCCTATTGTTTCTTTGACAACTGCAGAGATAGTCCTGGCTGTACAGGGCATTTAAAAGAAAATCTGCTAGTTAACACAAATAAGGAATATTTTCTGCTTGTTGATTTCTGATTATTTTGCTGCCTTTTGTGAATTTCACCTTTTGCCCCAAGCAAATATTAGGTGGACACTGCGTTCCCAGCAGGCCCTGGACTGAGGCCAACTTGACCTCCTTAGGTAAGGTGACTGTGGAATGCCCTTTACTTTTTTTTTTTTTTTTTTTGCATGAGTTGTTTTTATGTCCAACAATGTTTCGGGAAGTTAATAATTGAAAGTAGTTGCGGTACAGTAGGGCAATGGCCTCATGGAGGGTTGGGAAGCAGGGCGGCCAGGCTCAACTTCTGAGGGCTTATCAGCTGATCGTTGGACACCAAGTTCTCTAGGCAGAAAAGAAAGAAATTGCTCCTACTCTGGATGTGGTGGTTCACTCCCACGTCCCGGGAGGTCAGGATCCTCCTAGATTCTTCCCAACTGGCCCCTAAGCTGCACCTGCTGCTTCTGCTTCCTAAATGGCTCTTGAACTTGCCTTCCTCCCCATTTCCATGACCCAGAGCAGGCATTCAGGTATTTGCAAGGGAAAGTTTGAGTCCCTTTCTTCCCTGGATTGTTGTGCGGTTTTCTTTTCTTTTTTTTTTAACATTTATTTGGCTGCACCGGGTCTTAGTTGTAGCACGTGGGAGCTTCGATTTCCATTGCGTAATGCGGGCTCTTCCGTTGCAGCCTGTGAACTCTTGGTTGTGTCATGTGGGATCTAGTTCCTTGACCAGGGATCGAACCTGGGCCCCCTGCATTTGAAGCACTCAAAGTGTTAGCCGCTGGACCACCAAGGAAGCCCCTCCCCTGGACTGCTGTACGCTAAGATAGTGAGGGGCCTTTGGGACAGTTGGGTCTCCCTTGGGAAGCCTTGCTTCACCTTGTTATTACCGGGGTCCGGGACTCCTGCCAGCTCTGTCCTTCCCCACATCAAGGGGTCAGGATCCCCCTCTCCCACCAGTATACTGGCTTCCTCTGGGGTCCCAAGGCTCTTGACCCCCAGCACACACACAGCATTCAGCAGGGTGTGTTAGGTTGTGTTCCAACATCCTGGTGGGGAGGGGAGTAAGCTCCTTAAGGACAGGCAGTGACTCTCTAAGGAGTCACTCCCTTCCACACAATTAAACAAGTAGTACAGGTTTGTACTGAAAACAAACACAAAATAACCTTGCCTTTAAAAAAACTTGTTTTATACTGTAACTTGGACTTTGTTTTTTCTGAAATACTTCATTTGTAAGATTATACCTGTATCACTGATTTTTCCCCAAGCGTCAGCTCATCTGTGCCCTTTTTAAAAGATTTCAGTTCTCTTCAGTCGCTCAGTCGTGCCCAACTCTTTGCAACCCCACGGACTGCAGCACGCCAGGCTTCCCTGTCCATCACCAACTCTTGGAGCTTACTCAAACTCATGTCCATTGAGTCGGTGATGCTCAGAATTTTGGGTTCTTTGAACTTTCGCCAGCATAGATTTTTGTGCAGAGTGAAGTATAGCAATGATGCTGTTAAATGTCAAAGACATTTAGTGGCGGTATCAAGTACAGTGGCAAGAGGCGGGATGGCACCCACATGGCGACCTGCATTCTTGGAGGACTGCTGCTGGCCTGCGGCTGCAGTTGGAAAGGTACAAAGTCTGTTCCTGCGCGGGAGGCCTGATGTTACTTATGAGCAATGTGCCTACTTTATTTGCCAGGAAACAGATCTTGTGAATGGCGATGACATTTGCTCTAGGCCACACACACTTACACACGGACACACACACATCTGAGTACATGGCAGAGCTGGAATCTGAACCTCCATCTGTGTTTTCCGAAGCTTGTGCCCCGTCCTCTAACAGGCTGCTTCCCAGACCACTGTGCAGCTCAAGGGCCTGGGTGTTGGTGCTCCCCCTCCCCTGGGCCCACTGGACATGACACCGGATCAGCTGTGTGTATTTCTGGGTTTGCATTTCCTCCTCTTTAAGCCGGTGCCTCTGACACCTGTCATCCTGTCTCACGGGGATTTTATGAGGATCCCTAAGGGGCCAGATGTGAGAGTCATTTCCCTGGTGTGAATCCCTTGTCTGTAGGCAGGTTTTATGGGTACAGCTGCCTTCTGCAGTCCCCAGATTGGAACATGTGGTTTGACCAGTTCAATTGCACTTTTGGGTGCAAAGGAGAAGCACATGGGCGCCACCCCCCCCCCCCCCCCAGCCCCCGCCAAGGCTTTGGAGAGAACCACTCCGTGGTGGGGAGGAGAGGCTCTGCGAACTCTCTTGGGTGGATGCCTGCCCCACCCAGCTGTCGTCACTCAGGCCCTTGTGCTGATGTTGGCCAGTCTGGAGGAGGTCCTTCCAGGTGGGCATCCAGAGAAAAACACCTCAATAGGTAGTGCAATTAATTGGGGCCTGCCAAATTCTGTATTTTCTTTTTTTCTGTTTTGTTGGCCACACCTCACGGCTTGTCGTTGTTCAGTTGCTCAGTCGCATCTGACTCTTTGTGACCATGTGGACCGCAGCACAGCAGGCTTCCCTGTCCTTCTCTGTCTCCCTGAGTTTGGTCAGATTCATGTCCATTGAGTCCGTGATGCCATCCAACCATCTCATCCTCTGTCGTCCCCTTCTCCTCCTGCTCTCAATCTTTCCCAGCATCAGGGTCTTTTCCAGTGAGTCGGCTTTTTGAATCAGGTAGCCAAAGGACTGGAGTTTCAGTTTCAGCATCAGTCCTTCCAATGAAGGACTTCTAGGATATTATTCCAGTGCCTGCTTGCATGCTAAGTCGCTTCAGTCATGCCTGAAGCGACCCTATGGACTGTAGCCCGCCAGGCTCCTCTGTCCATGGGGATTCTCCAAGCAAGAATACTGGAGTGAGTTACCGTTTTCTACCCCAGGGGATCTTCCCGACCCAGGGATCAAACCCGAGTCTCTTTTGTCTCCTGCATTCACAGGGCGCCACCTAACAGTTCTCAGACCAGAGATAACAACCTGTGCCCCCTGCAGTGGAAGCACAGAGTTAACCCTTGGGCCACCAGGGAGTCCCCAAGACATTCTGTATTTTCCTTATAAAGACATGGCCCTCGATGACCTTTCCTCAATTCTTTTTCTTGCAAAGATCTATCTGATTAATCATCAGTTGTGGATACTGCACAGTGTAAGGCTTACATTTGAATTTGCTTTATTTTTATAGCAGCTCTGTAGGCAAAATCTGTTATCAAAAGTCATAGAAACAAGGATAATGATGCAGAATTCCCCTGTAACCTGCCTTGACTCAGCATCTTTACCCTGTAAATGTGAATGGTTTATTATGATATACTTCACTGTGAGAAATGAACCATGTGGCCAGTTTAAATAAAGCAGTTATTAAATAATGCGGTTATTCAGTGCTCAGTCATGAATTCAAGATGTAGCCCTTCATGAGTGAAAATACCTGTCCCTTTCCTGTGCACAGAGCCCTCCCCAGAATTTCCAGGGGGGTTCTGTATTCTCAGTCCCACATTCTTTTTAAAATAATTTTATTTATTTATTTGTGGCTGTGCTGTGTCTTCGTTGCTGGCTGGGCTTTCTCTAGCTGTTGGTGTGCAGGCTTCTGTTTCGGTGGCATCCCTTGTTGCAGAGCACGGGCTTAATTGCTCCACGGCTTGTGGGATCTTCCCGGATCAGGGCTTGAACCCTTGTCTCCTGCACTGGCTGGTGGATTCTTTATCTCTGAGCCATCTGAGAATCCCCCCCGAGTCCCATTATTACCTCCATCAGATTAGGGGAAGAGTAATTTGTTTGTGTACACAGTTACTGAAAAAACACAAGAGCACAATTACAGTGAATCACGTGTGCAAGGGAATAAGGACAGGGTTCATGAGTGCACGGGGATTGGGTGCCGACACTCAAGTAGAGAGGAGCCCTTTCATTTTGCTAATTCTTGCCCGCATCTAAACTCTTATCATCGGCCAAATGGCTGAATACTAAATACTAGAGAGTAAGCAGGAACGGAAGAAGAGTTGTGAACCCCCTAGGCTGGAGAAGCCTTCCTGAACCTTCCTGGTGCTTTCCTTGAAGTGCTCTGGGTAGCAGTGCTGAGGTCAGCCTGGAGACCGCCTTGGCCATCAAGCACAGCAGGAACACAGTTTCCCCAAGTTGGAGCCAGTCCTGGAGGGCAGAACCAGCTTTGTGTAGCCAAGCAGAACCCTCCCAGGCACTGGTTACCAGGCAGGAGAAGAATATGTTGTTGATGCTAAAGTAATCGCTCTGCTCTCAGCTAAAGATGATGCTACACATTCTCCGCCTGCAGTAGCTTCTTTCTAGAGGGCTTCCAGGGACTTCCCTGGTGGTCCAGTGGTTAAGAATCTGCCTTCCAGGGCAGGAGACACAGGTTTCAGTCCTCACTGGGGAACTTAGAGCCCCTATGCCAAAACCAAGACCCAAGCCAGCCATAGATGTTGTTTAGTCACAAAGTTGTGTCGGACTCTTTGCGACCCCACGGACTGTAGCACATCAGACTTTTCTGTCCATGTGGTTTCCCAGCCAAGATTGTTGGAGTGGGTTGCCATTTCCTGTTTCAGGGTACCTTCCCAACCCAGGGATGGAACCCACGTCTCCTGCACTGGCAGGCGAATTCTTTACCACTGAGCCACCAGGGAAGCCAGGGATAAATAAATTTTTTTTAATTTTTTTAAAAAGGGGGTGGGATGTCCTCCAGCCTCCCCTGGTGAGGGATACTGGCTATGCACCTGGAGACCCTGCCTGGTGAATTCATCCTGCGCTCAGCTATCGCTTCCTGGGGGTGACCTCTTCTCAGAGGATTTCTAGCTCAGTTGTTTGCTGCTGGATGAGATGGGTTTTAACAGAAGGCAGGGTCTGCCTCTTTGGGCTTGTGAATTGTGCAATTAGAATCCCAGAGACGGGGGAGCCTGGTGGGCTGCCGTCTCTGGGGTCGCATAGAGTCGGACACAACTGAAGCGACTTAGCAGCAGCAGCAGCAGCAGCGGGAAAACTGGAGCATGGGAAGAATCTGAGATTTGGCACCCACCACATTTGCAGTTACTGTCCTTCTACTGCTGGTTGAAGTTACCTCATTTTGCTTACGATAGAGTGACCTAATTTTTCTGTGTCGTAACTTTAGGAATCTTAAGTGGAACTTTGTACGGAGTGCTTACCACTTAACTTGGAGTTGGACCTGGGCCTGATTCCCAGCTTTGCTGTTTGCCAACTGTGACCTTGGGCAAGTTTCTTGACCTCCAAGCCTTGGTCTTAGTAAATGAGATGGCATCAGTATATCCTAGGATTCTGGTGGGAATTAAATAGGTTAATGCAGATAAAATATGCATCACATTGTCTGGCATATGCCAAACACTTTGGTAGAAAGAATGTTTCGTATCTTCATTGTTAATAGCAAAAAATTAGTCTGTATGCCCTATTTATCTATCTACCTGAGAGCTACCTCTCTCCTTGTCAGTTGATTTCAAGACTATATTGAAAGACTTCTTTGTTGTTCAGTCGCTAAGTCCTGTCCAACTTTTTGCAACCCCATGGACTGCAGCCCACCAGTCTTCCCTGACTTTCACTATCTCCTGGGGCTTGCTCAAACTCATGTCCATTGAATCGGTGATGCCACCTAACCATCTCATCCTCTGTCACCCCGTTCTCCTCCTGCCCTCAGTCTTTTCCGGCATCTGGGCCTTTTCCAGTGAGTCAGCTCTTTGCATCAGGTGGCCAAAGGATTGGAGCTTCAGCATCTGTTAATTTCAAGACCGTATTGCAAAACTTCTGACGTGTGATTTATTGTGTATTTCCATTGCTATAAAGTTTTCTTGGAAGTCTGCTGTCTCTTGGCAAGTTTTTATTGTTTTGCTTTGAATTATAGAGGTGATTTCACACCTCAGTTTTCCCCCAGGCCTTTTTGAAGTCTTGACCTGCACTTTGCATTGGATGACCTTTCACCTCCTTTCCTGTTGCCGGTTGCAGAACCTCAGTGGTGGGGGCGGGGGCGGCGGGCAGAACAGGGAACCGCTCTGAAGAAAGCCAGATACCCTTGAGGGAAACAGAAAGTCTTATGAATGACTTCTTGATTACAAGACCAGTGTGAGGATTTGCAGACCACTGGCTTCCGAGGTGAACGGCTTTTGTTTGAAGGATTGGCTGCGGAGAAAGAGGCAAAGTGCACACATTTGAAAAACAAAGTATAGACCAATGCATTGGCTAAGAATCTTGGGGCTGGCTTTGGGCAACACTGTTAAAATGAAGGTAATTTTACCAAAATTGAATGAGACATGCAGCATTTTCCCCCAGATTGGAGAGCTGTCTGTGGACTTGTGGTTTGTTCAGAGAATTCAACAAGGATTTGTGTCCTGGGGAGCTTTACAGCTTATGATGAGAGATTAAATGAATAATTGACAAGTGAAAGTCATTTTCGCAGCAAGTACAGCTGAAATTGCTGGATGTAACTGATAGAATTTCCTGTGCTTCTAGAATGTGGATTCCAAGGCAGGCACCTGGGAGAGGGAGCTGTGAGCCAGGTGTGAAGCAGGGAAAGAGAAAAAAAAAAAAAAAAAAACGGGCAGAAGGTACCCCAGTTGTGAATCAGAGTTCCCTGGCTACAGAGCAGGACCTGTGGGTGGGCCTGGCCAAAGAGGAGGGTGACGGGGGTCTGAGCTTGGGAGGGAATTTAAGACCAGAGGTGTGAATTTTTTTAAATGGCAGTAAATAGATCGTGTATGGATGTGAGAATTGGACTGTGAAGAAGGCTGAGTGCGGAAGAATTGATGCTTTTGAACTGTGGTGTTGGAGAAGACTCTTGAGAGTCCCTTGGACTGCAAGGAGATCCAACCAGTCCATTCTGAAGGAGATCAGCCCTGGGATTTCTTTGGAAGGAATGATGCTGAAGCTGAAACTCCAGTACTTTGGCCACCTCATGCAAAGAGTTGACATTGGAAAAGACTGATGCTGGGAGGGGTTGGGGGCAGGAGGAGAAAGGGACGACAGAGGATGAGATGGCTGGATGGCATCACTGACTCGATGGACATGAGTCTGGGTGAACTCTGGGAGTTGGTGATGGACAGGGAGGCCTGGCGTGCTGCGATTCATGAGGTCGCAAAGAGTCGGACACGACTGAGCGACTGAACTGAACTGAAATAGGTCATTATGCTCAACTGGGGCATCTTATTCTGGATCTTGGTGTTCTCCTGGAGCAGATTAGCATAAGGTGCTTAAGTGCCCTGGAACAGACCTTCGTGCCAGTCTCTCTCCTCTAGTGGCCCTCCTGGTTTCTAAGGTGGCACCGTCCCAGGGTTCCCACGTTCAGCCAAGATGGGCGGGGCTGGCAGCAGCACCCAGGTGTGTCCTAAGTGGGGACGATCACCGTCAGGTGGGGCTCCAGGTGGGCACCCTCCGCGTGATGCACCTGGAAGCGATTTCTGTCCTGCCAGGGAGAATAAGCAGGTATGTAGCCCCACTGCAGGGGCTTCCCAGGAGGCACTAGTGGTAAAGAATCCGTGTGCAATGCAGGAGACCTGGGTTCTATCTCTGGGTCACGAAGATCCCCCGGAGGAGGGCATGGCAACCCACTCCAGTATTCTTGCCTGGAGAATCACATGGACAGAGGAGCCTGGCAGGCTACAGCCCATAGGGTAGCAAAAGCGTCAGACACAACTGAAGTGACTTAGCACACATTCATGGATAGCCCACTGCAGACGCACACACAGAGAGGGCTTTGTTTTCAGTGTGTCAGATCAATCACTGGATGGCTTCCTGCGGCTGAGGGCTTGCTGCCATCAGCAGCCACTTCCGGTTTGGCAAGAGGTGACCTCGAATCAAGAATAGTCCCCAAGGGGCTTCTCCCATCACCCAGCCAGACCTTGGGAGGAGCAGCCAGCCTGTGCTCCTCAGAGGTGCTCCCGCTGTCCCCTCCAGCTCAGGGTTCTTGTCAGAGGGCCTCCAGTCTCCCCAGGGATGGTTTGCAGGAACAAGGGAATGACAGAAAGGGAGCCCGTTCATATGTCTTCTCCTTTTCTCCAACCTCCCGAGACCGCGGGGCACAGTTGCACGTTCTGCGGGTGGGTCCCAGCGGTCATGCCGAGTATACCTTGTCCCCAGGGAAGCCACCTCTCTCCACCCAGGGGTGGGGGTGGGAGTGATCCTGGTGGGGAGGGGCATCATACCACTACCCCCACATCAGCGGGTGGGGGATGGAGTGAGGACCACCCCAACCCATTCATGCCCAGGCATGACAGGCGGTGGAGGTGTTTGAAGGAGTGATGCCAGGGAGGGTGTGGAAGGATGCAAGATGGGTTTTCAGTTGACTTGTTCTGGCATCAGCGGGGCTTCAAGAGAATCGTCCACACTGATACAAGTCCAGGTCCCGGACAGGGCCCTGTGGGTGACTGACTCCTGGTGCAAGGGGGCTAGAAGAGGACCCCTAGGGAATGAACCGGTAAGACAGTCTGCATGCCCAGTGACCTTGCCCAGGAGGGAGAGGAAGCTGGAGGTTGGGCTGGCACATGGCGTAGGCTGCACACGCCATGTGTGCCTGCTCGCCTGGCCCTGGGGCCCTGGAGTGCCTTTTGATTTCATCCTGGAAGGTTGAAGGGATCCAGAGAAGAAGCTGTGCAGCTAAGTGGCCCTGATCTAGACACAGGCCCGGCCTGCCAGCTGGTCCCAGGGCCCTTCCTCTCGCAGCATGTTGGGGTTCCCAGCTGTGGTCACAGAGACAGCAGGGCCATTCTGGCCAGGTCAGGGGTGCCTCGGGGCTCCAGGGAGACAGACCAGGAAGGGAGGGCTGGGGCCAAGCAGTCTCTGATCAGCATGGCAAAGTATTAGTATCTGTTCCTTCCAGGAAGAGGGTGTGTAGGGGTGATTCCTTGCTCTAGTGTGTTGGCAGTCTCTCCTGATTCAAGATAGAAAACATCCTGCTGTATTAATATAGTAAAGTTGCTGGTTCAGTTCAGTTCAGTCGCTCAGTCTCCTCTGACTTTGCGACCCCATGGGCTGCAGCACGCCACGCTTCCCTGTCTATCACGAACTCCCGGAGCTTGCTCAAACTCATGTCCATAGAGTCAGGGATGCCGTCCAACCATCTCATCCTCTGTTGTCCCCTTCTTTTCCTGTTCACTGGGGCTCCTCATAATTCCTGAGTGTCCAGGCGTTTATCTTGGCCTGCCCCCTTGCTCTGGAGCAGGTCTCGCCTCCCCACCCCCGCCCAGCCTACCTGGAGGCAGTTTGCTCCCAAGGCAAGTGGAGTCACCAGTGTGGGGAGGGCACTCCTAGGTGGCCCTGTCCTGGTTCAGCTCCGGGCCCGTTTACCTTCACGGTGGGGCTGCTCACCTGAGCGACTCCAGGTAAACATCCTGAGGAGCAGCTCTGCGATCTGTTGGCAAGGTCCCCACCACTCTCGTGTGATGATCTTATTTGGTCGCTAAGTCGTGTCCGACTCTTGGCGACCCTGTGAACTGTAGCCCTGCCAGACTCCTCTCTGTCCATGGTATTCTCCAGGCAAGAATATTGGAGTGAGTTGCCATTTCTTTCTCCAGGGTATCCTCCTGACCCAGGGATCGAACCCACATCTCCTGCATTGGCAGACAGATTCTTCACCACTGAGCCACTAGGGAAGCCCCTCCTAACCACTGGACGAATTCCCAAGTCTTTATGGGAGATAATTCCCATCCCATCCCATCCAACCATCTAACATGTACACGTCAGTGATTTTTAGTATATTCAGCTGTGACCCCATTCAATTTGGGAACATTTCATCACCCCCAAAAGACGCCCTCCCCTCCTTTACCCTCCACTTTCCCCTGGCCTTAGGCAGCCACTGCTTTCTGTCTCTGTAGATTTGCCCGTTCTGGACATTTAACATACCAAGAATCATTAAACATGTGGTCTGGCATGCCACAGTCCATGGGGTTGCAAAGAGTCAGACACAACTGAGCGACTGAACAGCAGCAGCATGTGGTCATCTGTGTCTGGCCGCTCTCACTCAGCATCAAGTGTTCAAGGTTCATCCGCGCAGGATGTCGTGTGTCAGCGCTTCATCCCTTTGTACCGCCTGTGAATAGCATCCTGTTGTGTGGATAGAGCGCGTTTTGTTTATCCATCGTCAGTGGAAGGACGCCCGAGTTGCTTCCACTTTTCGGTTATTATGAATAACGCTACTGTGAACATCTGTGTACAGGTTTGGGTGTGGATATACGTTTTCAGTTTTCTTGGGCATGTGCCTGAGAGCAGAATTGCTGGGTCACACGGTGACTACGTTTGGCTATTCGAGGAGCTGCCAGACTGACGTTCCCCCCAGCCACGAACGAGGACTCTGATTTCCCCGCATCTTGATGACTGCCATCCTGGTGGGTGTGAAGTGCTCCTCTGCTGCATCTCTGCTTTGCGTTGCCCTCACGGTCGCAGGGGGCACTATTACAACTCTAGATGTCTCCAACTTTGAGGCTGTGAATGCCAGGATGCAGGATGGATTTTTCACTCATTAGATTGGCAGAGGGAACGTCTCAAGTCCTTGTCATCTGATTCAGTAATTCCGACTTGGCACCTAAGACACACAGTTAGTTTTTAGTCTGAACCAAGCAAATCTCTAGTTAAATTCAGGGCGTTTTGTTTTGTTTTTGAATAATTTTTATTGGAGTATAGCTGATTCATAATGTCTCAGGTGTACAGCAGTCAGTTACCACATATATATATCCACTTTTTTAGATTCTTTTCCATATAGGCCATTATAACAGAGTATTGAGTAGAGTCTCCTAAAAAGTATTTTTATTCATCTATTTATCTGGCTGCGCTGGGTCTTAATTGTAGTCGTGCAAACTCTTAGTTGCAGTTCTTTGAACCTGGGCGGCCGGCTTCGGGAGTGCGGAGTCAGCTACTGTACCACCAGGGAAGCCCCCATTAGGTCCTTATTAGTTATCTGTTTTCAGAGACTTCTGCTAAGGCCACCGACTTCAGAAAAGGAGGCTGCAAATACACTCAGTCTGCCCCTGTCTAGAGGGGGTTAGATCCACGAGCACACACTGGGCATGCACCTTTGGGGAGAATTGGCTACAAACACTCAACACTATATTTATTTATTTTTTTATTTTTTTTTTCGACACTATATTTAATCTACTGCCTTTAGTAATCCCTTCCTGTTCTGAGTAAAGCCCTTGAAAGATCCGATAAGTCACTGAAAGGGTAGCCAGCCACAATTGTTGCTGTGATGCATGCCATGTAGAATTCTTATCTCTTTTAAGACTTGTGTTCACCCTAAGGCTTTGATGGGGGGAGGGGCTGAGTTAACCTTCAGGCTCTGAAAGAATCTTCAAGCCCCCTTGGGTAACTTTTTGAGAAACAGATTCGAGCTGTTGGTTGGAGCGCCCTCTTGAACTGTTTAAACTGGCTTGTGGCAAGCTTTTGCTTAGAGATCTTGGTGCTTTCAAAAATGAGATTTACATCTTCAAAACTGGCCGGGCTGTGGACGTTTGCTCCATGCCAGGTAAACAGTACGCAAAGGGTCACGTTTTGTTTTTTCCAGCTGTGCCATGTGGCTTGTGGGATCTTAGTTCCCCAACCAGGGACTGAACGCTCGGCAGTGAAAGCCCAGAGTCCTAACCACTGGACTGCTGGGAAATTCCCACGTGTAAATATCCTTGAATGCTAGGCAGGTGGCACCAGGCTAAGGTTGCATGCGTGGATGCAGTTTTACTGCCTCGCTCTTTTCTTTCAAGCTTGTCCAAGCAGAGCTCTCGGCTGCCCATCCCAGCCTCTCCTTGGCCCTGATGTCCCCGCCTGGGTGCCCCCGTCCATTGCCCCCGGGCGAATGTTCCACTCCCAGTCCCCACCTCGCCCACCCTGCTCTGTGGCTCTTCTGTGCTGGGGAGGCTGGTGGAGCCCACACAGTCCAGGCTCCAGCCCCAGGGTGCCTCTGAGCCCTGTCTGCAGGGGGCCCTCCTGCCATTCCCACTGTGGGCCATGCCCTTCTGGGAAACCTGCCCCAGCTTCTTACTGGTTTCACTGCCCCGCCCAGTCCACCTGCTCTCCATATAGCAGCCAGAGTGGTCTTCTTCAGGCTTCCCAGGTGGCGCTAGTGGTGAAGACCCCTGCTTGCCAAGGCAGGTAGACGTGCACAGACCCCGGGTTTGATCCTTGGGTGGGGAAGATTCCCTGGAGGAGGGCCCAGCAACCCACTCCGGTATTCTTGCCTGGAGAATCTCTTGGACAGAGGAACCTGGCGGGCTACAGTCCCTGGGATTGCAAAGAGTCAGACACGGCTGAGCAACTTGGCATACATACCCGTGTCTTCTTTGGAACAGACACAGGAACTGACACCCCCGAATCATGGCCCTTGATACTTTTCCATCACCCTAATTGTGAAACCCGGCTGCTTCTGGGCCTTCCTCTCTGAATTCAGCCCTGCCCTGACCCCAGCCAGCCTGCACCTCCGGCCCTTTCACAGGTCTGCCTTCAATCCTGAAAATCTCTCCCTCTGTCTAATCCTTCCCCTGGGCTTCCGTGTCACTTGGGAGGTCCTCTCTGTCACTCCCGCTTCTTCCTGCCCCCCTGTCTGAGCTGTGGGGTAACCCCTGTTGAACGGACAAGTGAGTGATAGCCGGGATCACTTGTTCTGATTTCCTGAAGAAAAAGCAAGGGAATTCCAGAAAAACATCTACTTCTGCTTTATGGACTACGCTAAAGCCTTTGACTATGTGGATCACAACAAACTGTGGAAAATTCTTAAAGAGATGGAAATCCCAGACCACCTTACCTGCCTCCTAAGAAACTTGTATGTAGGCTAAGAAACATCGGTTAGAATGAGACACAGAACAAAAAACTGGTTCACAACTGGGAAAGGAGTATGACAAGGCTGTATATTGTCACCCTGCTTATTTAACTTCTGTGCAGAATAACTCATTCTAAATGCCAGGCTGGATGAAGCACAAGCTACAATCAAGATTTCGAGAGTAATATCAATAACCTCAGATATGCAGATGACACAACCCTAATAGCAGAAAGTGAAAAGAAACTAAAGAGCCTCTTGATAAAAGTGAAAGAGAAGAGTGAAAAAGCTGGCTTAAAACTCAACATTCAAAAAACTAAGATCATGGCATTCAATCCCATCACTTCATGGCAAATAGATGGGAAGAAAATGGAAACAGTGACAGATTTCATTTTCTTGGGCTCTAAAATCACTGCGGACAGTGACTGCAGCCGTGAAATTAAAAGATGCTTGCTCCTTGGAAGAAAAACTATGACAAATGTAGACAGTGTATTAAAAAGCAGAGACATCACTTTGCCAACAAATGTCTGTATAGTCAAAGCTGTGGTTTTTCCAGTCATGTACCAATGTGAGGGTTGGACCACAAAGAAGGCTGAGCACCAAAGAGTTGGTGGTTTTGAACTGTGGTGTTGGAGAAGACTCTTGAGAGTCCTTTGGACTACAAAGAGATCAAACCAGTCCATCCTAAAGGAAATCAGTCCTGAATATTCATGGAAGGACTGTTGCTGAAGTTGAAACTCCAATACTTTGGCCACCTGATGCAAAGAGCCAACTCAATTGGAAAAGACCCTGATGCTGGGAAAGATTGAAGGCAGAATGAGAAGGGAGGGGCAGAGGATGAGATGGTAGATAGCATCACTGACTCAATGGACATGAATTTGAGCAAACTCCAGGGAGCTACTGAAGGAGAGGGAAGCCTGGGATGCTGCAGTCCATGGGGTCACAAAGAGTCGGACACAAGTTAGCAACTGAACAACAACAGTTGTTGTTTGAAACCGCATTACCCTTGATTTTGATGGGTTTGATGTCTGCGCCCAAGAGGCTTGCATGGTGAGAAAAGGGAAAATAGCATGCGCTAGGGATATACACGGAGAAGGCAATGGCACCCCGCTCCAGTACTCCTGCCTGGAAAATCCCATGGACGGAGGAGCCTGGTGGGCTGCAGTCCATGGGTTCGCTATGAGTCAGATACAACTGAGCGACTTCACTTTTACTTTCCACTTTCATGCATTGGAGAAGGAAATGGCAACCCACTCGAGTGTTCTTGCCTGGAGAATCCCAGGGACGGGGGAGCCTGGTGGGCTGCCATCTATGGGGTCGCACAGAGTCGGACCCGACTGAAGTGACTTAGCAGCAGCAGCAGCAGCAGGGATACACACACTCACAGTTTTGGGGTTTTATTCTGGTTTACTACGAACGTTGGCATCACTGACTTAATGAACATGAGTTTGAGGAAGCTCTGGGAGTTGGTGATGGACAAGGAAGCCTGGTGTGCTGCAGTTGATGGGGTCACAAAGAATTGGACACAGCTGAGTGACTGCATGGAACTGATGAACTTTTAGCTCCTTTGTGTGCAGGTGTGCTTGTTGGCACAGGGTTTAGGAGGAGGTGGTGCCATCAGGCACTTTGAGCAGACCGGCGGAGGGCTGATGTCGGGGAAGCTAAGAGGGAAGAGGTGAGTCAGGAGTTGGTCAAGGAAGAAGGTGAAAGGAGACAAATATTTACAGCAAGAAAATGAAATGTGCTCGCCTAGCAGAGGCTGGAAACCAGCCGTGAGGGCCAAACCTTCAGGGGATGAGTGTGGCAGCTGTCTGATTTCCCAAGTCACCGGGAGGGAGGCCCGCCCCCCTGCCCCAGGGTTCTGGGTTTTCCTGGAGTCTTCTGGAACCTGAAGTGGTTTGTGGAGTGGCTACCGTGTAGCCAAGGTGTGTGGTGTTGAGCCCAGTTCCCACCTGAGATAAGGATCAGGGCTGTTATGGGTGTGTTTGAGTACTTTATGTGCCAGCCTCCAGGCTGCCTAGTGGGTAGGGATGGGATTTGCCCTGGCACAGCAAGTTGCTAAACCGCCCTGGGATTCGAGATTCCAGTTGGGTGAGGCTCCGGCTGCCTGTTGCCTGGAGGCAGGGTTGGTGGGATGGCCAGGGGCCTGGGGGTGAGGATTTCCAGCTCCTGGACTCTGCTGACCACCCAGCGCCTCCAGGCAGAGGCAGAAATGGGTTGTCTGTATCCCACTGGAG
Organism: Bos indicus; assembly: GCF_029378745.1. Classification (NCBI taxonomy): domain Eukaryota; kingdom Metazoa; phylum Chordata; class Mammalia; order Artiodactyla; family Bovidae; genus Bos; species Bos indicus. Next base: position 46,726,967 of record NC_091788.1, on the reverse strand, counting down.
CAGGGAGGGAGAGATGATGGGCAATCACAACCAGGTGTGTTCATGAGTAACATTCAATTTATCAAATGGGAGGAAATGGTCAAATTCAGAATGGATCACACATCTATATAGGGGCTTCCCCAGTGGCTCATCGTTAAAGAACCCACCTGCCAATGCAAGAGGTACCAGTTCGATCCCTCAGTCGGGAAGATGCCCTATAGAAGGAAATGGCAACCCACTCCAGTATTCTTGCCTGGGAAATCCTGTGGACAGAGGAGGCAGGCAGGCCACAGTCCTTGGGGTCGCAGAGTCAGACATGACTTAGAGACTAAAGAGCAACAGCAAGGGGTTTTCTGACATCTGGTCAACACTCACCATGCTCTGTTCGCCCTTGTCGTTCCAGGAGCTCGCTGACCATGGCGGAGGCCCACCAAGCCGTGGCCTTCCAGTTCACAGTCACTCCAGATGGGATCGACCTCCGGATGAGCCATGAGGCCCTCAGGCAGATCTATCTGTCTGGTCTTCATTCCTGGAAGAAGAAGTTCATCAGATTCAAGGTTTCCAGATACTTGCTTCAATCTGTACCGTATTCGCTTTCCTATTTGAAAACTCCAGGCTCTACTGAAGGTTCAGTGTGCCCGTGATAATTGGCACCTTATGTATGTTTCCTGGTCCTTAAGGCCTGTGAGACAATTTTATATGTATTGGCTCACTGAAATCCTGGAGAAATTCTGTAAGGCAGGCGGGGGGAATTGGGACCCTTTGGGCAGATGAGGAAATCGGCGTTCACAGAGGGTAAGCAACCTTTGGGGTAGAAGGAGAATAAATGTCTCTAGCTCTGAGTCTGGACCTCTCTACGCTTCACGGAAAAGGATTGTTCTTCATCCGTGTGAAACCACAGAGAGTTTATTTAACAAATATCTCACTGATGAAATAGTCCACCACGGAAAGAGATGCATGTAAATGCAGACGCGGGCTTCCGAGGTGGCTCAGTGGGAGAGAGTCTGCCTGCCCGTGCGGGAGACGCGGGTTCGTTTCCTGTGTCTGGAAGATCCCCTGGAGAAGGGAATTGGCTACCCACTCCAGTATTCCTGTCTGGAAAATCCCATAGATAGAGGAGCCTGGCAGGCTCCCGTCCATGGGGTCGCAAAGAGTTGGACATGACACAACTGAGCGGCTGAGCAAATGCAAAGTTCTCAGTTCTGTTTACCAGCAAGAGTGGACATTTATTCACTGTGTTTAACCACGTGTCTTGTTTTTTTAAATTTTACTGGAGTATAGTTGATTTATAGTGTGGTGTTCATTTCAGATGTATAGCAAAGTGAATCAGTTACACACATACAAATATCCACTCCTTTCAAGATTGTTTTCCCAAATAGGCCAGCAGAGTGACATTTTTTAAAAGTCTTTATTGAAATAATTTGTTACAACATTGCTTCTGTTTTATGTCTTTGGGTTTTTGGCTGGCGGCATCTGGGGGATCTTAATTCCCTGACCAGGAATGAAACCCCGCACCTACTGCATTGGAAGGCTAAGTCTTAACCATTGGATGGCTGGGGAAGTCCGATGTGTCTTGTTTTTAATTAATTTTATTTAAAAAATCACAGCAGTCGTGAACATGCATGTGCTCTTTGCTTGAAACTTCCTCAATTTTGCTGTTCGGGGAGATAGTGCTGGGAAAAGTCCCCAGAGTTCTCTTTTCTCACTGCCAGTAATAATAGATCCCTCCTTCTCCTAAAAAATGAAAGTCACAGAAGGACAAATGCATGTTTAAAAAAATTCAAGCAAGTTGAAAGCGTATCAAAAGTGTCCGCTCCCCATTCCCCAACAAAACTGGGTTTGTTGTCCAGTTTTCCTTTCAGAGGGCAGCTCAGAGGAGGGTTGTTGAGAAAGGCCGGGGAGCTGGAGTGGGTGCAAGCAATGACCAGGGAGACCTGGCCTGGCTGGACAGGTGTCCCTTGGCTCTACTGGAGGGTCCTGGGGCCCAGGTTCAGTTCAGTTCAGTTCAGTCGCCTGGTTGTGTCCGACTCTTTGCAACCCCATGGACTGCAGCACGCCAGGGCTCCCTGTCCATCGCCAACTCTGGGAGCTTGCTCAAACTCATGTCCATTGAGTCGGTGATGCCATCCAACCATCTCATCATCTGTCGTCCCCTTCTCTTCCTGCCTTCAGTCTTTCCCAGCATCAGGGTCTTTTCAAATGAGTCAGTTCTTTGCATCAGTTCTTTTGCCTGAGGCCCCAGCTGCTGTGACCCACTCAAAGTGGAGGAGGGCGCCACCTGCAGAGAGAAGTGCCCTCTGCGCTCCTGACCTTGTTGGGAGCCTCCTTGAACCTCCCTAACCGTGTGGTTTCCTAGGGCACCTAGGGGCAGGGGTGGGGGTGGGGCCAAGGCTAGCAGAGCTGCTGCAGGGTAGGGAGTGTGGTGAGTGGAGGCCGTTTATCTAGAACCTTCTTTCCCCCATTATCATTTAATGTGTCTGTTTATTTACAAGAACATTTCAGAGAACTTCGGAGAATACCAGAAGGCTCCCCCTCCCTGCCCCCGCCCCTCACCCGCAGCCAGCTTTGTTTAAAATCTTCCATACCTCTCGATAATGAGAATAACATGGTAGTCTCTCCTAAGAGAATTCAGTAAAGCTTTGAAATTTTTTTTTAATCCTTTGTCTTGGTCAAATCAATCTCTTATTAACATGATTTCAGTATGAATTTTTTTTTAAATTGTAAGTCTTGAAACATACACAAAAGTAAAGAAAATAATAAAGGCACACAGCTATAATAAAGTCACATTGCTCATTTTCACAACTATCAACATTTTGCTGATTTGGAGGTCTTATTTCTTCCTAACCCTTCTTCCCTGCTACATTTTTTTTTTTAAGGGGCTGCTGTGGGGCTTTGGCTGAAGCATCTTACGGGAGATTCTGGCCATGGAGTGAGGTCTCCTATAGATATTAATACCTCCGGTTAAGCAGTGTCTGATTCAGCAAGAGGGGTGCATCTGAGAGTGAGGGTTTCGGGGCATCCTGGACGAAGCAGGCTGGGGAGAGGACATCATGGTGGGCAAGGTGGCCAGTGTCCCTGCGTCAGTCTCAGGGGAGCTAAGGAATCCGTATGTTTACTTAAGGCTTCTAACTTAGGGTGATTCTAATGTCCTGGGGTCACTCTCCAGGGAGACGGTTTTAGAGAAGTTTTTGACTCATGTGCTTCCCTGGTAGCTCAGTGGTAAAGACTCTGCCTGCCAATGCAGGAGACCCAGGTTTGATCCCTGGGTCGGGATGATCCCCTGGCAAAGGGAATAGCCACCCACTCCAATATTCTTGGGGCGCTTCTGATGGCGCTCCCGTCTGTTTCTAGAATGGCATCATCACCGGCGTGTACCCAGCGAGTCCCTCCAGTTGGCTCATCGTGGTTGTGGGCGTGATGTCGACCATGTACGCCAAGATCGACCCCTCTTTGGGAATAATCGCTAAGATCAACCGGACCCTGGACACGACGTGAGTAAGCCTCTCAAATCTCAGAGGGTCTAGGGAATGCCTGCCTTTTTTGTGGCTGCTCTTTTTCTGTCTTTTCAAATGTCAGGACGGTCTGTTCTGGGTATTCTCTTTGAGGCTTTTGCTATGATTCTCACGACAGCTTTCTCCCCATGTCCTGGGGAGGTCCCCTGGGGAGTTTGGGGTCCCTTGTCACTCCTTCTCTGAAGCCCAGAGGTGTGAAGAGCAGCCTCTATCCTGCGGTGCCTGCCAGCCCACTTAGCCTGGCCAGGGGGCCCTCAGAATGAATTTTGTCCAAGGCACTGCTTCCGGACATGGTGTCTTCCTTGTACACGGGGCCATCCTGGAGTTGTAGGACTCCGAGAGCTGACTGCTGTTGGGGGTTCTGGGGAGAATTCAGCCGCTCAGCTCCTTGTCTGAGTGACTTAGAATCTCGGGGGGGACCCCCAACATTTTATCCTAGTGACTGTAGTTTTCTAAGAGCTTGAAAATAGGCTTGCCTTTTTTTTTTTTTTTTAAATATCGTGAGATTTGGCCTGGAGAAGCCTTTGGTTGATACTTTTCCTTCAAGGTGTGTGGCGCCTGGGGTCTCGTGCGAGAATGCTGGCCATGCCCGCGAGGGTCTTTGTGGAGCCCCTCTGATGTCCTTTCTTCCCTCCGGTCCTGGGGGTGACCCTGGCTCCCGCAATCATCTCCTGCCCGGTGGCCCCTGCGCTGCAGTGACCTCTTTCACTGGGCTGTCTGATGTAAAGTGAGGAAACGCTCAAGCTTGTAGACTCCTGGGATTTCCCTCAGGGTCCAGTGGCTAAGACTCAATGCAGGGGGCCCAGGTTCAATTCCCGGTCAGGGAACTAGATTCTGCATGTCGCAACTAAGTGTTCGAATGCCACAAGTAAAGATCCCACGTCAGTCGTGTCCGACTCTGTGCGACCCCATAGACGGCAGCCCACCAGGCTCCGCCGTCCCTGGGATTCTCCAGGCAAGGACACTGGAGTGGGTTGCCATTTCCTTCTCCAATGCATGAAAGTGAAAAGGAAAGTGAAGTCGCTCAGTCGTGTCTGACTCAGCGACCCCATGGACTGCAGCCTACCAGGCTCCTCCATCCATGGGATTTTCCAGGCAAGAGTACTGGAGTGGGGTGCCATTGCCTTCTCCAAAAGACCCCGCAGGCCACAGCAAAGATCGAAGATCCCGATTGCCGCAACTAAGACCTGTGCAGCCAAACAAATTCACGAGAAAATACTGAGAAAAAAAGATGTGGATTCCTGCTAGAGTCACGGAGATGAAGTGGGGAGTTGGGCTCCAGACCCAGCTCTGTGCAGCACCTCGGACCCCTGTGCCCCCCTCAGCAGGCCCTGAACCTCCCCGGAGAACCTTCCTGCCAGACAAAGGCAGGAACAGCACCTCTGCCTTGGCGTTTGGGGGGGCCCGGTGATGGGACCCGCATGGGGCTAAGCCTACCCCACCCCTTCTCCATTACACTGTTTGTGATTGCAGCTCTGAAAGGCACATTTTTATTCTTTTGGCTGTGCCATAAGGCTTGTGGGATCTTAGTTCCCCAACCAGGGACGGAGCCCAGGCCCTCACAGTGAAAGTGCTGAGTCCTAACAACTGGACTGCACGAGAATGCCCGTGGGATACCGGTTTCTCTTTTCTGGTTGAAACAGTCTAGGGCTGTGGCTTGTCCCACGCCAGACCTTTGATCCTGTTCACATGTTGCTTGTTTATATCGGTGAACATTTTAGGTCTGTGACTGGAGAAACGATAATCCGCAAGTCCTCGTGCCATGTCTGGGCTTTGCTTTTTGTTTTTTTGTTTTTTTTTAATTTTCTTCATTGTTTGACCGTGCCTCCGAGCAGGTGGGATCTTAGTTTCCCGACCTGGGATTGAACCTGCACCCCCTGCAGTGGAAGGGCAGAGTGTTAACCACTGGACCACCAGGGAATTCCTGAGCTTTGCTTTTGGGGCCAGGAGTTTTGTGAAGAAGGTGGGGGACAGATTGTAGCCCAAGTGTGTCCACTGGGTCTCTGGGCCGTAGCTGCAGTGTTGGGGTTGGCCCAAGATAAACAGATGAATTTCTGGGCCCTTTACTAAGTTGGTTGTTTGGATTTCAATATTGCCTTCAGAAAAGGACAGGAAAATAAAGTGGCAAAATGGAACATAAAAGAAAGCTCACGGCTCAGGACCGAGTTTGATTCTGATCACAGTCAAGAAAGGATTAAGCACTTTTCACGGAAAGGTCTGAATCTTCTCTTGTCTGGGCCGGTGCCCCTTGCTGCCGACAGCTGCTCCTTGTTCACCAGGCCCTGGGGTGCTTAGCAGCCAGTGCGACGCGCTGAGTCACGCGTAGCCCCCAGCTGCCTCCTAACCCCAGCTCACACCTCTGTCAGCATCTGCGAGGCCCTGGGTACAAACCCACCCCGGGGAACCCGCGCTTCGCACCTGCCAGACTTCTTGGTCTGCCTGGGGTGCCAGGAGTCCCGACAGGGTCCCTAAGCAGGGGACTCCGTCTCTCTCTCATCACCTTGCCCATGTCTCTGCCCTCTCTTTCCAGAGAGTCACAGGCCTGTCCCACTATAGACAGCTCATCTCTGCATCCCTGTTAAACTTTTTAATTTATTCTGGACCGCGGGCGGTCTCTTTACAGTGGATTATATTTAGAAGTGTCGGCTATTTAAAGCCCTTTCTAATCTGAGTCTTTATAAGATTTGTTTCTTCATCCCTCTAAACCAATTGCAGTAAACTGGGCCATCCTTGGCCCAGATTTAGAAAGACCAGGTTTACAGGCCAGCAGCTCCCAGGGTCAAGGGTCAAGGGCTGTTCTGCACATTCTTGCTGGAGAGGATCCCCAACACCCTGAAGTCACGGCCTCCCCCCGACCTCTGGGTAGGCCATCCCCTGCAGCCTTAGAAGGGGCATAACATATAACAGAAAGCTTTTTTTGCTAATGCTTTCAGTTGAAGTGCCTAATGCCAAATGCATCATTTGTTCATTGCTGTTCAGTTGCTCAGTCATGTCCAGGCTTCCCTGTCCTTCATTGTTTCCCAGAGTTTGCTCAAACTCATGTCTACTGAGTCACTGATGCCATCCAACCATCTCATTCTCTGCTGCCTCCTTCTCTTCTGGCCTTCAGTCTTTCCCAGCATCAGGGTCTTTTCTAATGAGTCGGCTCTTCGCATCAGGTAGCCAAAGCATTGGAGCTTTGGCTTCAGCATCAGTCCTTCCAATGAATATTCAGGACTGATCTCCTTTAGGACTGACTGCTTTGATCTCCTTGCAGTCCAAGGGACTCTCAAGAGTCTTCTCCAGCACCACAGTTTGAAAACATCAGTTCTTAGGTGTACAACATAATGATTTGTTATATATATTCTGCAAAATGATTACCACAAGTTTTGTTAACATCCATCACCCAATATAGTTACAAATTAAAAAAAAAATGTGTTTCAGGTTTCACGTGTGAGACCATCCATACAGTATATGTCTTTCTTTTTTTAACTTTTTTTTAATTGAAGTATAGTTAATATTCAATGTTGTGGTAGTTTCTGGCGTACAGCAAAATGACTCAGGAATGTGTGTATATATATATATATTAGTTTTCTTTGTCTGTTTCTGTTTCATTAAAAAAAGTTCACTTGCGTCATATTTCAAATTCCACATGTGAATGAATTCAGCTGGTATTTGTCTGTCCTTGTCTGACTTATTTCACTTGGTATAATGTCCTTAAGGCCCATCCATGGTGTCACAAATGGCAGCATTTATTCCTTTTTTAGCTGAATAATATTCCATTGTATCAGTCGATATTAATACCATCTCTTCTTTATCCATCCATTTGTCCATGGACACTTAAGTTTCCATGTCTTGTCTGTTGTAAATAATGCTGTAGTGGAACATGGAGTGATTTCGCTTCCTTCAGATAAATACTCAAAAGTGAAATTGTTGACTCATATGGTAGTTCTATTCTTAATTTTTTTGAGGAATCTCATATTGTTTTCCATAGTGACTGCATCAGTTTAATTCCCACCAACAGTGCATAAATGTTCCCTTTTTTCTCCACATCCTCACCAACATTTGCTATTTAAATTATTTTTATTTTGTGAATATTTTGTGGTTTTTCAAAACAAGTGAAACTCCAGCCCACAAGGGTGTATGAGTGGCTGCATTTCTTCTCGTTTTTAAGTCCCATCTTTATCAGATCACTTTCCTATCTATATCCCTTTCCCTAGCAAATGAAAATACTTTCTAGGTTTTTAAGTGATCGTTTAACAGCATCAGTTTCTACATGTATTCGTGATAAATGTCCCTACGCAGATCAAAACCAAGCTCTTTTGATATAAATAGTTGAAGTAATAGTTTTATCAAGTGACCTGCATTCCTTATGAGTCATGATGAAATGCAAAGCTATGTTTAAGGGAAAAACGTCTTGAGTAGCAGGAACAGAAGGCAGAGAATTGCAGCCGGCTCCAGGAGAACGCAGGTCAGTCATCAGTCTGGGGCATAGCTCCTGTTGTGAGCCAGCCAGTGCCTCACCCGTGACCTTCTCGTCCTGCCTGGACCTGGAGGAAGCTGTCTGTTTTCCCTGATTATGCCTGTGAGTCTGGGTTTGTTTCAAGTACCAGCAAAGCAGATGGGGCTGGTTCATCTCACATCCAGAAGAAAGACGGCTGAGTCTTGGGAGAATCAGGTGAACGCGGGTGGCCCCTCTCTCTGATCAGGCCTGGGGTCTGCAGCCTCCGCTGTGGCCCCAGGAGGCCGCCCCACCTGGGAACACGTGGTGTCTCTCGGCGCCGGGGCTGTGGCTTCCTTCGCTGATGAACCCGCGGCTTGTCTGGTCTTGTTTCGGCAGTGGCTGCATGTCCAGCCAGACCAAGAAGGTGGTGAGCGGCGTCATCTTCGGCACGGGGCTGTGGGTGGCCCTCATCGTCACCATGCGTTACTCCCTGAAGGTGCTGCTGTCCTACCACGGCTGGATGTTCACCCAGCACGGCAGGTTGAGCCGCACCACCAAGATCTGGATGGTAATGCTGCCCCAGCACGCAGCTGGTGGGGAGGGTCTTGCTTCTTTCTGCCGTGCCTCGAGGCTTGTAGGGCCTTAGTTCCCAACCAGGGGTCGAACCTGAGTCCGTGGCAGTGAAAGGCCCACGTCTTAACCGCTGGACTGCCGGGGAGCTCCCTGGTAGATGATTCTTAACTGTGGCTCAAAGCTGTGGCTGTTTCATAGCTTGATGTGTTTGGAGATAAATATACACTTGTGAAACCCTCATTTCTGCCAAAGTTACTAATATATGCACCCTGCCCTCCCTGAAACCTGGGCCCCACCCATGCCTTTTGCCTTTGAACGTAAGAGCATTTAACCTAAGATTCACCCTCTTAGCAAATTTGTAAGGTCTGACGCAGGGTTGTTTGTTCCAGGCCCAGTGTCCACACATACTTTTCTCAGGACTTCCTGAAAAGTCCAGTGGTTGAGACTACACTTCCACTGCAGGGGCTTCTATCCCTTGTCAGGAACTGAGACCCCACATGACCAGTGATATGGCCAGAAAAGGAAGACAGAAAAAGAAAAGCCAAAAAACGCCCAACCAAAGAGAACATAGTTATGTCTTGTAACTGAAACCTTGTCCGTTTTAAGGGACGTACCCACACGTGTATACGCATAACGGATTCACTGTGTTGTACACCTGACGCTAACACAGCGGTGTAAGCCAACTAGATTTAGGATCCCCGCCCCCGTCCTCCGGCCCCTGGCAGCCCCCTTCCCTCCTTGCTGCTTCTGTGGTTCCACGGACCCCTGAGAGCACCCAGGATATGTCCTTTTGAGTCTTGTTCACCCACTCAGCCTGGTGTCTGGTGTGGGAGACTTTCTCTTCTGCAGAAAGGGTCCTCACTGGGCCTTTGCCCCTTGGTGCCTTTTTTAAAATTAATTTGTATTGAACTCCAGTTGATTTACAGTGTTGTGTTAGTTTCAGGCATACAGCAAAGTGAATCAGTTATGCATACGTGTGTGTGTGTGTCATTTCAGTCCTGTCCGACTCCTTGCAACTCTATGAACCATAGCCCACCAGGTTCCTCTGTCCATGGTGTTCTCCAGACAAGAATAGTTACTAGAGTGGGTTGCCATTTCCCCCTCCAGGGGATCTTCCCGACCCAGGGATTGAACCTTCATCTCCTGCATTGCAGGTGTGTTCTTTACCCACCAAGCCATCTGGAAAGCCTGTCATATCCATATATCTACTCTTTTTTTAAGTTCTGTTCCCAAATAGGTCACTACAGAGTATTGCATAGAGTTCCCTGTGCTGTACAGTCCCCTTGGTGACTTGACTTGAGTGTCGCCCTGTAATTGCCAGAGAAGTCTGACCCACTGTGATTCATGAGCTTGGGCTGGGGACTCTTTTCCTTTAATGAGTGTGTCCTGAATATCTGGTGTTGATGTCTGCTGGGTTTGTCATCTCGGTCACCCATTAAACAAAAGTACTTTCCATCTACTTCTTTGTAGCCTTTCTGACTAACTCGGGCGATAAGTGGTTTCCCTAGATGAAACTAGGACACCCTGACTCACCCTTAGCTTTTAGTAGTTCCACCAGCTCACCTTGGTCCTTGGTCCAGCAGTCACTGGACTAATGCATGGATGGATGTTTGTCCTGATCTCACCCAGAGATACCTCCACCTGTGGTTGAATGCTGCCCCCTGGGGCTCCTTCTGAAAGGGGGGGCATCCACATGCTGGAGCCCGCCACACCACACCTTTCCTCTTTCCCAAACAGACTTCCTGCTGTTGCTTGCATGTAAGATTTCTGATTTCCAGAGAAATAGAACTTAACTCCCAGGAGAGATGCTGAGGTGGTGTCCACACTTTATTAAGCAAGAGAAATGACCTGCCCCAGGGTGGCCTTCATAGCTGGTGTCCAGTTGAGTCCCACCTGCTCTTCAGCATCAAGAATCACAGCACTGCCCCCCACCCCACTGCTGCCATGAGCCCCAGAAGTTCTCCGAAGTCAGGTCAGCATGAGGTGACCAATTACTAGACCATGTTTAGATCATTCCAGACTAAAGCAGGGGCAAGTGTGTGCCCTTCACCAGACTTGTCAATGACCAGAGGGTCCCACTGCTTTTCCTGAGCTTGCTTCTGGGTCCAAGCCCCTCACCCAGCCCCTGGTGCCAATCTGGAAACCGAGGGCCTTGCAGAAGTAGGCACATGGAACTTAATCCCCTTGTGCAGAAGTGCAATCGGACCCCGTGTCAGGGTGCCCAGGGAATGGCACCTCCTGGACAGGGCAGGATGTGTCTCAGACACAGGGCCTCATTCGCCCTGGGTTTTATTTGGGGTTTGCTGTTTGCTGAGGCCTGCGGGGGTTGGGGCAGAAAATGGATTGAAGGAGATGAGCTGCAGTGGAGAAGCAGTCAACAGTTGGCGAGTCATATACACTGAAAAACTGATTTTGGGCCTTTAACACAATCTCGTCTTTCAGAACATACCTTTGTTCTCTTTTGTTAGTTTATGGTCAAGATCTTCTCAGGCCGAAAACCCATGTTGTACAGCTTCCAGACGTCTCTGCCGCGCCTGCCCGTGCCAGCTGTCCAGGACACCGTCAACAGGGTAGGTCGGCTTCACGCTGCCTCTGGGTCACCTGCTCTGAGCACCAGCATCTTTGCCATCAAGGCTTATGACTTGATGAGACTTCCCTGCTGGTCCAGCGGTTAGGACCCCGAGTTTCCACAGCAAGGGGTTTGGGTTGTATCCCTGCTCGGAGAGCTAAGATCCCTCATGCCCCCTGGTGCAGCCAAAAAATACACTGTCGATGCTGTTGAGTGCCATGAACTGCTGCCTGCCTCCTCCTACCTGCAAGGACCAGAGCAAATCAAAGTGGGGGCCCTGGAAATTCTGAACTGGTGGCCTGGCCTCAGCCTGGTGGTGTGACCTTCCCCGTCCCTGTCATTTTTACGGCTCCTCTTTCCTGTCCTGGGGTCCTAAGCACCAGCCTTTAGTACCACCCTAGGCTCTCAGAGCCTCCCCACCCATCTCATTGGCACCTTCATAGCCTAGGTGAGAACAGAGCTCTTATGAAGGACCAGATGATGGAGAAAAAAACCCCACACATTAAAAGCTCATTGTTGACCAAATCTTGATCTTGTCAGTCTAGAGTCCACTTTGGTGATTTTGTGCTGATTCAAGATCTGAGGAGGGTGCATGCCAGTAAAAGGACAAAGAAGTTATTTTTTTTTTAATATAATTAATTAATTTGGCTGCTTCAGGTCTTAATTTCAGCATGCGGGGTCTTATAGTTGTAGCATACGAACTGTTAGTTGCAGTATGTGAGACCTAGTTCCCTGACAAGGGATTGAACCCAGGCCCCTGGCACTGGGAGCTCGGAGCCTTAGCGGCTGGACCACTGGCGATGTCCCCCCAAAAGTTTAATTGTTGAGTTATCCCTGATGTAAAATGTCCTTTGGTATTGAAGTTAGTTAACTTGAGTGAAGACTAGCCTTTTTCTAAGGCATAAGGAAAGAAACCTTCTATTTTAGCTGGGCTTATGTTTTTTCCCTTAACCCCAGTACTTGGAATCTGTGAAGCCTCTTATGAAGGAGGGAGACTTTACACGGATGACGGCTCTGGCACAAGATTTTGCTGTCAATCTGGGACCAAGATTGCAGTGGTATTTGAAGCTAAAATCCTGGTGGGCTACCAATTATGTGAGTATACAAACATGCTGTTTTTCTTGGTGGAATTTTGTGTAGGAATATAATTTGTTCCTGAGCCAGTTGAGCTTCCCTACATATGGCGAGTGGAAGGAGACAAGTGGTGGATGAAACAGGCAGAGGAGTTGAGCTTTGAGGAACAGCTAGTGTGGAAGACTTGGACCATAAAGAAGGCTGAGCTCTGAAGAGTTGATGCTTTCGAATTGTGGTGCTAGAGAAGACTCTTGAGCATCCCTTGGACAGCAAGGAGATCAAGCCAGTCAATCCTAAAGGAAGTCAGCCCTGAATATTCATTGGAAGGACTGATGCTGAAGCTGACACTCTAATACTTTGGCCACTTGATGCAAAGAGCCGATTCATTGGAAAAGACTGATGTTGGGCAAAATTGAAGGCAGGAGAAGAAGAGGGTGGGTGATAGGATGAGATGGTTGGATGGCATCACCGACTCAATGGACATGAGTTTGAGCAAGCTCTAGGAGATAGTGGAGGACAGGGAAGCCTGGCGGGTTGCAGTCCATGGGGTCACAAAGAGTCGGACGTGACTTAGTGACTGAACAACAGGGTGGAAGAGAAGGTGTGACCCAGACAGAACTGGTGGGTGGGGCACACCAGGGGCACAGGCATGGGGCGAGTCATGACCGGAGAGAGCAGTCGGAGTCCAGGGTGGGTGGGCGAGTCACGTCGGGGTTTGATCCTGCACTGGTGACATGGGTGTTTTGAGTCTGTGAAAGTTTTCACAGGTACTTAGATTCTTAGGTGGGCACCGTAAGAATCTTCCACACAAAGTGGAAGGATGGTGATCCTTGGGTCCCGAAGGCTGTGGGTGTGGTTAGGACGAGACTGCTGGCCTCCTGAGGGATGCTGGGAAGACAGGACACGTGGCCCCGGGGTGGCTCCACACAGAGTGGAAGCTGTGGGAGCAGAAGGGGAGAGGCAGTCTGTGGACAGTTACTGGTGGTGTTCACTGTTAAGAAATGTTAGAGCAGCCAGACACTGATCATTTCTTTCCCATTTGGTGTTTTTATTTTTTAAACTGTCTATGAAATGAAGGTGATGTACCCTGTAGCTGAGTCTTGACTTGAATAAAGCCATCTTCCGGTGCCCGCTGTTTTGCATTCGGCCTCACTGGGGCTGACTTGGCCCCGAGAGAGAGAGAAATGCTGTAAATGCGCCCACCCTGTCCCGGGCAGCCTGGTTAAGCCTGTCCGTGCTCTCTCCTGCTTGCACCTAACAGGTGAGCGACTGGTGGGAGGAATACATCTACCTCCGAGGACGAGGGCCGCTGATGGTGAACAGCAACTACTTCGCGATGGTGAGTCCCGCAGGCCCGTGGCTTTCGGTGGAGACCAGGCCCCAGGTGGCCCGGCCCGGCCCTGCGGGCTGCCTGGGGATGCTCTGGGCCTCCCCTGGCCCTGCTTCCCCCACCCAAGGCCTCACACCCCCGTCAGGGAGCCCAGGACCTGCCGTCCACAGCACAGGGGCCCGTGGAGGTCCTTTTGTATTTCCAATGACATTCAAGGGCGCCCACCGAGCTGCTGCAGAGGAATTTGGATTGCAGAAATGGTCTCGTGGCGATCGGGACTCCTCACGCAGCAAACCTTTCCCTCTGTTTTCCTAACTGAGCCTGAGTAATGCTGAAGGCCCACATCCCTGCCCGCTCCTGACCTGTTGGTCAGCTGAGAGCTCGTCCACGTACTAAGCTTGTCCTTCTGGGCCCTGGGGTGACGTGGGTCCCACCCTGTTATTTTCATGTCTCTTTGGTCTTTCTTGCCTTTTGAGACATGGGTGGTCTGGAGAGCAAACCCCACTATTTCGTTAGAAGCACCTCCTTGGGGTTCCCTGATGACTCAGCAGGTGAAGAATCAGCCTGCAATGCAGGAGATGTGTGTTCGATCCCTGGGTCAGGAAGATCCCTTGTAGGAGGGCATGGCAACCCACTCCAGTATTCTCGTCTGGGAAATCCGTGGAGAGAGGAGCCTGAAGGGCTGTTGTCCATGGGGTTGCAAAGGCGTCAGACGTAAGGGAGCAGCTAACCACCACCGGTGTCTGATAACTGGCCTTAAATTGCTGCTGAATCTGTCTTTCCCCTTCTTTCTCCTCTTTGCTTTCTTTTATATTTTTTGCCTTCTCCTTATATCTATCTTAGATCTTCCCTGGTGGCTCAGAGGGTAAAGCTTCTGCCTGCAGTGCGGGAGACCTGGGTTCAATCCCTGAGTCAGGAAGATCCCCTGGAGAAGGAAATGGCAACCCACTCCAGTCCTCTTGCCTAGAAAATCCCATGGACAGAGGAGCCTGGTAGGTTACAGTCCATGGGGTCGCAAAGAGACACGACTGAGCAACTTCACTTCACTTATATCTGTCTTATTGTTTGCTTTTTCTGTTTTTCTCCTTTAAAATTTCTTTTCTTTAAAAATAATTGTTCTTGTCCTTTGGAAACAAGGTCAGACTTAGAGAAAAACTGTTGACATGGCCCAGAAAAATACTTTTTAGAGTGAACTGCCCATCTGGTCCCCTTTTGTTCCCAAAGACTTTGGTATCTATTTCCCACGTAATCGGGGGGCAACCGCACACATATAATTTCTCTCAAAGTATCGTTGAGACAGACAAGCGACCCTTGGACTTGAAAAATATAAACACTTAGAAATGTGTTTCTAAAAATTTGCCAGCACTACTCTATATAAAAGGTTATTTTAACCTTTGGTTACTTCTCATTCAGAAAGCATCCTAATTATCTAATTGCTGTTTTTAATTTCCGCTTTCCTTTTTATGCATTATATGAGGATATTTAGGAGGTAGTACTGTTATCTTTTTTTAGACTTGAATTATATTTATTTACCATTTAATTTTAAAATATACTCTTACCTTTCATAGCCCGACAATTGCTTGGAAGCTTGAAACAGCAGAGCAGGTGTCGTGAACACATGTGTAGGAGGAATACATTCGCTGTGTATTGAAGTTCGCTGTCTTTCCATGAACATTCCCCCTAATGCTGTGTGTTTTGTGTCAGGACTTGCTGTATATCATACCGACTCACATCCAGGCGGCAAGAGCTGGCAACGGGATCCACGCCATCCTGCTTTACAGACGCAAACTGGACCGGGAGGAAATCAAACCGGTATGCACGCAAAGTGCTTTTTTCTTAAAAGAAAAAAACGTTTTTATTTGGCTGTTCAGGTCTTTGTGGTGGCTTATGGCTTAGTTGCTCCATGACACGTGGGATCTTGGTTCCCCAACCAGGGATGGAACCCACACAACCTCCACTGCAACGTGGGCTCTTGACCACTGGACCATCGGGGAAGTCCCAGACTGCTTTTTAAAAAATTCTTTAAAACAGCTTTATCCAGGTGTAATTGATACACAGCACACCTTCAAAGCACCCACTGTAATGAGTTCTGACGTTCTGATGTGTATCTCTGTACATGTGAAACCATCACAGTTAAGTGAGTGAGACCCCCGCCCACCGGCCCACCCTGGGTTCCTCTGTGCGCCTCTGTGTCCGTCTCTGCTCCCCACCATCACCCTGATCTGCTTTCTGTCACTCTAGATTAGCTTGCGTTTTCTGTAAGTGGATTCTTACAGCTTGTGCTTGCTTTTTTTTTTATTTTAAACATTCATTATTTCGGGGCTTCCCTGGTGGTTCAGTCGGTAAAGAATCCACCTGCAGTGTAGGAGACCCGGGTTCAATCCCTGGGTTTGGGAAGATCCCCTGGAGAAGGAAATGGCAACCCACTCCAGTATTCTTGCCTGGAGAATCCCATGGACAGAGGAGCCTGGCGGGCTCCAATCCATGGGGTCGCAAAGAGTCAGACACGACTGAGCGACTAGACCAACCAGTGTTTATTTGGCCGTGTCGGGTCTCGTTTGCGGCACGCAGGGTCCTTGTTGCATCATACAGGATATTCACTTGCAGAGCATGGACCTTCTAGTTGCGGTGCACTAGAAGGGTCTTAGTTCCCTGACTAGGGATCCAACCCATATCCCTTGCACTGAAAGATGGATTCTTAACCACTGGACCACCAGGGAATCCCCATTCACTTTTAACTTTTTTGTTTTGACCTCTTTCCCTCAACATAATTATTTTGAGATTTAATTCTCTTCTGTAGTGTCCTAAATGGATATATGTCTGATGCACTTTAGTTCTGTAATTTGTCCTGTGAGGAAACCCTCTCTTGCTTGTGAAGGAAATAATATAGATGTCAGGCCTTTACAAAAATTCTTTTTGTTTATTAATTTATTGATATTTTTGACCGTGCTGAGTCTTTGTTGCTGCACAGGGACTTTCTCTAGGTGTGGTGAGCCGGGGCTACTCTTGGTTGCTGTGAGCGGGCTTCTCATATTACAGAGGCTTTTCTTGTTGCAGAACACAGGCTGTAGGGCCTACGGGCTTCGGGAGATGCCGCACGCGGACTCAGTTGTTTCTCTGTGGCACGTGGGATCTTCCCAGACCAGGGGTCGAACCCGTGTCCCCTGCACTGACAGGCAGATTCTTAACCACTAGACCAGCAAGGAAGTCTTGAGGCCTTTTTTTTTTTTTTAACTACTCCTTTGACTTAAGTGTCAGCATCTTTCTTTCTTTCTTTTAACTACACTACGCAGCACTCAGGATCTCATCTCAGTTCCGAAACTAGGGGTTGAAAACGTGCTCCCTGCGGTAGAAGCGTGGAGCCTGCTGAGGACGTGTTATTTACGAATAAGATGCAGGGTTCTGTGCTCTGGTCTGTTTCAGCAAACCCCAGGGTGCATGGTATCCCAGGGAACCCCCGTTCTTACAGAGTTTGGAGATTAGGTCCAGCCATGCTATGGGCCCGGAAAACAAATCCAGCATTTAAATGTGTGGACTTAATTTGCTCCTTGAATTTTTGTTTGAGACATATTTCTGTTACAGATTCTTCTTCTGGGGTCTACAATTCCGCTCTGCTCCGCCCAGTGGGAGCGCATGTTTAATACTTCTCGGATCCCGGGAGAGGAGACAGGTGGGTAGCCCACTCAGGGCTCCTTCGGAAATCAAAACTTCCCATCCTTGTGCTCAGGAGACATCAGAGAAGACCACACCAGTGGCTCGAGGCCTCTCCTAAGGTTTCAGAGATTTCAGGCTGAAGAACCTTCCTTCTGTTGAACTGCCTTTGTCTTTCTCAGGCCTGGACAGTTAATTAATTTAACTGACTCAGTTTCTCTTCAATTTAAGGATGTCTTACAGTAGTTTTTTTCCCAGATTGGGTTAGGAATTTTTTTTTTTTGGCCGCATGGTGCGGCACGAGGGATCTTAGTTCCCCGACCGACCGGGAATTGAACCCATGCCTCCTGCAGTGAAAGCGCATATTCCTAACCACTGGACCAGCAAGGAAGTTTATTGTCTTCAGGGGGAGCCAGATTTGTGGCCCAGTAGCCTGACCTAGGACCCCTGACCCCTGCCTTCCTTACTGCCCAGTGTAGGGGGTGCCTGTCTGTTCCAGCCGGGATGCCCTCACGAATGCAAGGGGACAGACCGGTACCACTTAGGACCGCCCCCCGTCGGCCCTTTGGCCCGGGTGACACATCCAGGGGGTGGCCAAGCGGAGCCAGTGCCCAGGCCTGCCCCAGCCCAGAGCTCCGAGCCCTCTGCAAGCTTGTGGGAAGTGGACTCTGAGCAGAGCCGAGTGACGCAGGGACAGGAGGTGGTGCCGTCGAGGGTGTGTTCTCTCCTCCTCTAACCACGTGCCGCTGGATGCCTGCCCCCGCCCCCCGCAGACACCATCCAGCACCTGAGGGACAGCAAGCACATCGTCGTCTTCCACCGGGGCCGCTACTTCAAGGTCTGGCTCTACCACGACGGCCGGCTGCTGAGGCCCCGCGAGATCGAGCAGCAGGTGCAGCGGATCCTGGAGGACCCGTCGGAGCCGCAGCCTGGGGAGGCCAAGCTGGCGGCGCTTACGGCGGCGGACAGGTGTGCGGCCCCTCCAAGACGCTGGGGGGCTGTCGGGGGGGTCTCAGGGTTCTCTCCCCACCAGGGGGGCAAACAGGTGTGCGGTCCCTCCGAGATGCTGGGGGCTGTCGGGGGGTCTCGGGGTTCTCTCCTCACCAGGGGAGCAGACAGGTGTGCGGCCCCTCCAAGATGCTGTCGTGTTTCGGGAGCTCAGGGTCCTCTCCTCACCAGGGTCCCCCCTGGTGGGGAAGCAGGTCCCCGGCCTGCCGCGCTGGGCTCGGCTTTGTTCCCGGGTCCCCTTGGCCATCTGTGTGACAGGCGGGTATGCGTGTGCGTGGATCTCGGGACGCGTGACTGAAGGAAGGAAGTAGGCGTTGTCATGTGGGCTGCGGCATGTTTTTGGTTGTTGTTTTGTTTTTAAATAATGTTATTTAGTCTGGCTCTGCTGGGTCTTTGTTGCCGCACGAGGGCTTTCTCTGGTTTCTGAGAGCGGAGGCTGCTCTCTAGCTGTGGTGCACGTCCTTCGCGTTGCTTTGACCTGGTTTGTTGCAGAGCACAGACTCTAGGGCACCCGGGCTCAGTCGATGCGGTTCCCAGGCTCCAGAGCACAGTCTCAGTAGTTGGCACACGGGCTTAGTTGCTCCGCGTCATATGGAATCGTCCCAGACCAGGGATCGAAGCTTGTCCCCTGCATTGGCTGGTGAATTCTCAGGTGAACGCTGAGCCGGCAGGGAAGCCCTTGGGCATGTTGGACTTAGGAAACAGACAAGTTTAGCCAAGGCCTCCATGTCAGGGTTAAAGCTCGAGGGCCTGGCCTGTACAGCCTGGGCTCTGATATCTCTGGGGCTGAGCTAGTCTGTTTGGGATGGGGGAGGGGAGCACTTGGGGGACAAGCAAGTCTGTCTTCAGGCTTTGCCCAGGGCTTCTGGTTCAGTGTGGTCCCTGATGAGGACCCCTGGGGCCGGCAGTGTGGCTGCTGTTAGGGTGGTGCTGGGAGCAAGATGGTGAGTGACTGTCCTGCAGAGAAGAGGAAGAGACCCAGGCGAGGGCACGCAGAGGGCGGTGCTGAGCCGGGATGACCGACGGGCAGCAGAGATGTCTGGGGAGAAGATGCTGGGAGCTGTGGAGTGGGGCCCTTGTACCCAGCCACATTTGGGCTTAATTCTGTGACCAGGCGCTGATAAAGGGGCCGCGTTAGCCTGGAGTGACTGCGTGCATGCTCAGTCTCTCGACTGTGTCCCACGTGTGACCCCACGGACTGTAGCCCGCCAGGCTCCTCTGTCCTTGGGATTCTCCAGGCAAGAAGACTAGAGAGGTTCACCCTGCCCTCCTACAGGGGATCTTCCCCACCCAGGGATCGAACCCACGGTCTCTTACGTCTCCTGCATTGGCAGGCAGGCCCTTGACCACTAGCGCCACCTGGGAAGCCCCAGACTTATATTCTGGTCCGGGGGGTTCCGGGGCTGGACATGGGCAGTGTTAGTAAAGAGGAGGCTCAGTCCAAGAGGCTGGAGGGCGGCCGTTGCTGGGTGGCAAGGGCTCGGCTGGAACAGAGGGGACGCGTCCTGGGGAAGAACCTTGGGTCCCGAGTGCTGACCGAGCGTCACTGGGGGTGGCCAGTGAGGCAGAGAGGGGCAGGGTGCAGACTCAGCGAGCAACGCCCCCGACGCGTCCCCATGAGGACTATGCCCCACCTCACTTACCTAGGTGCTGAGCACGTACCAGCGATTCTCGTGGTCACCACTGTCCCCAGGCGTCGAGATCAGCGGTTGGAGCTGGGCCTGCGATGCCACCTGTTGTGCTTCTGGGCTTTGTGGCACGCCTGGGATTCTGGATTGAGCACTCGGTGGGGAGAAGAGGGCGGGAGACAGAGACAGGTGGTCCTGGCCTGGAAGGGTAGTGGGGTAGGGCGCCTGAGTGAAGGGGCCCAGGAGCTATCTGGAGAGGCCACAGCTGGGGCGCCTCTCGGGAATTGGGTGTCCCATCAGCTCCGTGCACCCCACATGGGGCAGGATGGAAAAGAATCCCTGGATTCGGCTCCCGGGGGCGCCCCTCATCACCAGGCTGTCGTGTGGCCATTTGTAGCATGGGCGTGTGGGCTCGGGACCGGCTGGCCTGGGTAGCAGTCCCGACCCACCACGAAGGCACTGTGACCTCCTGCCTGTGCCTCGGTTTCCTCATCTGAAAGATGGGACAGTGGTGTCGGGGTCTGTGAACTTGAGCTGGTCCCGGCACCAGGGCTGTGCTCTTGGCCCTCGCTGTAGTTTCCAAGGGATGGTCGCATGGAGAGGGTCAGAAGGCCACAAGGAAGGCCCCTGCCTGGCTGGGGCTCTGCTGCCCCGGACGGCAGAGCTCCGGGCCCATCTGCCCTCTTGTCCTTCACTCGGCATTTATGGATGAAGTTCCCCGCCTGCAACGTCCCTGGAGCAGGTACAAGGAGAAGGCGAGACCCCTGCCCTCCAACCAGGCGGCCCAGCCGGCAGGCAGGCAGGCAGTTGCAGATGGAGAAAGTCTTTAACGCCGAGTTTTCCTTAAACCCCTAAAACACTGAGAACTGAAAAACGTTGTCCTTTCGCATGTGCCTCGAAGGAGATGTCACCAAATTGCTGCAGGTCTCATGGTACTTAATCCTCACCACAGGGTCCCCTGGGCCAGGTGTCGCCAGGCCTATTTTGGACACGGGAAAAACAAGCAGTCTCTGGATGCCGTGGAAAAAGCAGCGTTCTTCGTGACGTTAGACGAAACCGAGCAGGGATACAGGGAGGAGGACCCGGAAACGTCGATGGACAGCTACGCCAAGTCCCTGCTGCATGGCAGGTGTTTCGACAGGTATCGCGCTTACCTTCTGAAACACAGTGCTTTGCCTGAAACCTGGAAGAAGCATTGCCTATGGCTGACACCCAGCCGTAAGCATCCGCTGAAGCAAGGGGGCCGTGAAAATATGACTGGGGAGTTTCTTCTTTCCACCCAAACTGTCACGCACACACGTAAGCAGCAGCCTTGAGATTCTTCCCCTCTGCATGACCTCCTCCATTTGGAGATGCTCGTGAGAAGGGGCTGCCCAGGGCCTGACCTGGATGTCGGCTTTGGCTCTGCTCATTCGTCATGTGATTGGGTGAGCCTGCTCCACTTCCTGGAGCCTCCATCCCCTTCCCTGTGAAGGGAGGTCCTGACTGCCCATCAGGTTGGGGGTGAGGGTTGGCCGAGGTGGGGGAAGGGGGGTGCAGGCACAGTTGGTCCTCCGTGTCCGTGGGGTTCAACCACCTGTGGATCAGGGAGCGTGTTTCAGAGCCTTGGTTGTGGAGCCTGCGGCTGCAGAGGGCCGACTCTGGGGCCGGAGCAGCCTCAGGTTTCCTTATCGGCCAGTGGGTCCCAGAGCCACGCCCCCAGCAGATACCCGAGGACGACCTTGCGGCTTCCTGCCTCTCTGCCAGTGTCTTATGCATCCTTTCTCGTTATAACAATACAGCCTGTTCTCCTTCTGGTCCCCAGTACCCAAATGCTTATCTCTGTGTCGGGAGCAGGAGAGAAACCAGTGAGTTAGGGTTCTATGTGTACCTTTTTTTTTTAAACTTTTTAAAAAGAATGATTTATTTTTGGCTGTGCTGGATTTTCGTTGCCGTGCAGGCTCGTCTCCAGTCGCAGCGAGCACTAGTTGCAGTGCTCGGGCTTCTCATTAGAGTGGCTTCTCTCTCTCTCTTTTTTAGATGTATTTATTTATTTGGCTGTGCTGGTTCTTAGTTGCAACACATGGGATCTTTAGTTGCCGCTTGCAAAATCTTAGTTGTAGCCTGTGGGATCTAGTTCCCTGACCAAGTATCGAACCCGGGGCCCCTGCATTGGGAGTGTGGAGTCTTAGCCACTGGACCCCCAGGGAAGTCCCTGCCGTGGCTTCTTGTTGCTGAGCACAGGCTCGAGGGCGCGCAGGTCTCAGTAGCTACAGCTCCTGGACTCTAGAGCACAGGTCAGTAGCTGTGGCCCGTGGGTTTATTTGCTCTGAGGCACGCTAGGACCTTCCCGGACCAGGGATTGAACCTGTATCTCCCGCATTGGCAGGAGAGTTCTTTACCGCCGAGCCACCAGGGAGGCCCTTGTGTATGTACTTCTATTATCACTGGTGGAGAGTCGTTCACCTCTACCAACCATAGGAGGGGTGGATACAGTCAGTTGAGGCCATCCATAAGAAAACAAACACATTGTCTGGATTTGCTTTGTCTTTGTAAACGTGCCAGTTGCATTAATATTTTTGTGTCGTGCAGGTGGTTTGATAAATCATTCACGTTTATCGTCTTTAAAAACGGAAAGATGGGCATTAATGCGGAGCACTCCTGGGCCGATGCGCCCATCATGGGTCACCTTTGGGAGGTGAGTGTCTGAAAGTTTAACTTGACCATAGAAACTGCTATTGAAAAAGCAAACCCCAGACTGAATTAAACTTGGTAGTATCCGTCCAGTTACAATGTTTTCAGCAGCTGTTGGCACTGTCAACGTATGGCTGAGGTTCCTGAAATGGAAACATTTATTGTCACATCCTGAAGGTGCCAAAATAATGAGGTGGCCTTGGCTCAGACCCAGTGACTTCAGGGCGGAACTGAAGCTCGGTTATTTTGAAAGCTGCCAAGTTTTAGGCCAAATAAAAGCAAGGGTCTTGAAATCTTGGTTTATGAAAGTGCAGTGTGCCTTTTCCCACTTCGCTTAATTCTTAGAATTACCAAGTTACCGAAAAACCCACCAAAGCCTGTCATCCTCTCCCTCCACCTAACACTTTACATTTATTTATTTTTTGGGCTATGCCGTAAAACGTGCGATCGTAGTCCCCAGTTGGGGATCGAAGCCAAGCCCTCTGCAGTGGGAGTGTGGAGTCCTCACCACTGTTCATTGTTGGCGTCCAGTCGCTCAGTCATGTCCAGCTCTTTTCGACCCGATGGACTGCAGCACGCCAAGCTCCCCTGTCCGGGAAACCTTTAAAAAGGAAAGAAAAAATTGCTCCAGTCTGTAAGACACCGGCGTGGTCCTAAGACACTAACACGTGATAAAAGTAGCCAAGTTGTCAAAAAGGCTCTTCATCACCCTTGTCTTTGCTGATGCCGACAAAGGCTGAGAGATCCTTTCAACTAAAGATCTGTCATAGATCAAACCCCTTTACCACTGCTGAATGTTGAAATGAGACACTTTAAGTCTCTCTGCACTTTGTAATGGTCCATGCCTATTACACCCTGTTCCAAGGACTTTCCCAGTAACAAGAGCATCAGAGCAGTACTTGGGTGAAAGAGAAATCTCTGAGTCATAGGCAGTCTGGATCACATTAGGTACATTTACCAAGTAGAGAAATCTACAGGATACTGACAAGGCCAGGCGTATTTTTTCAGTACTCTGGATAAGATAAGGATAAAGGATTTAGTCTTACATCAGGGTGAGCAGTTGGATGCGGTGGTGTTTAACTGTTAATCACCCGATGGACACTGTGGCCCGTGACTCCAGGGGTCAAACAGGAACCCAGATGCTCCCTATGTGGATGAGAACTGACCCACCGTCTTGTCATGGAGGCCCACACCAGGGCCAATTAATGGGCTGGTATAATGATGCCACCTGTGCCAATTAAAAACAAATCTGGTCCAAGCTGAGTCCTGTTGGCTGTCTGTGTGTTTCTGGTGTTTGTGTTGGACTCGGGGGCTCTGATGCAGAGCAGACACAGGTAGGCTGGGCCCCTTCACAGGCTCAGCTCACAGGGGCACTGACCGCACATGCGTGAGATGAGGCCCGCCTTACACTTCCCCGTCCCTGAGCCGCTGCTCTCCCCCGCTCACTGTCCAACAGTGTCACCCTCTGACCTTGGGCTCTTTTTTTGTTCATTTTGCTTCCCCTACTGGAATGTAAGCTCCCCGAGGGCAGAAATACCTTTTAAAAAATATTTTTATTATTTTTAAAAATTCAGGTGTAATTCACAAAGCATATAGTTCACCTCTTCAAGTGTACAGTTCAGTATGGTTGTTCTTTCCATCACCACTGTCTCATTCCAGGACACTTCCATCACTCCCAAAATAAAACACCTCCCCGCACCCCCACCCCACCCAACCCTTGGTAACCACTAATCTCCTTTCTGTCTCTGGCTATTCTAGCCGTTTCATAGAAACAGAATCCACACAGTATGTGGTCTTGTGTATCTGGCTAATGTTTTCAGGATTCATCTATATTGTTCTATAGGGCTTCATTCCTTTTTAAAAATTTTTTTTGGGATCTCAGTTCCCCAACTGGGGATTGAACCTGGCCCACAGCAGTGAAAGTCCAGAATCCTAACCACTAGGGCTTTGTTCCTTTTGATGGCTGAATAGTATTCCTTCGCATGATAATACCGTATTTTATCTGTTCATAACTCGATGGACATTTGGGCTCTTTTCGCTGTTTAACTACTATAACCATCGCTTCTGTGAACGTCAGTGTACAAGTTGTATGTGAACCTGTGTTTTCATTTCTTTTGAGTCCATACCTAAGAATGGAGTCGCTTGGTCGTGGCCATCTGTAAACTTTTGTAGAAAGGCGAAATTCCTGTCTGCTTTGTCCACTGGCGCTCAGAAGCATTGCTGTCTCATAGCTGTTGTTCAGTTGCTAAGTCACGTCTGACTCTTTGCTACCCCATGGACTGCAGCATGCCAGGCTTCCCTGTCCTTCACCAGCTCCTGCAGTTTGCTCAAACTCATGTCCGTTAAGTTGGTGATGCCGTCCAACCATCTCATCCTCTGTCATCCCCTTCTCTTCCTGCCCTCAATCTTTCCCAGCATCAGGGTCTTTTCCAATGAGTCGGCTCTTCGAATCAGGTGGCCAAAGTACTGGAGGTTCAGTTTCAGCATCAGTCCTTCCAGTGAATATTCAGGGTTGACTCATAGTTGGTGCTCAGTAAATACCATTGAATAAACTGGCTTAAGATTACCTGCCAGTGAACAGAGAGCATTCACACCTGGGCCCACATCCTGGCTCCCTGAGAAGTGTGAACTCGGACAGACTCTTCACCTCACTGAGGCGGTCTTCTCATTTATACGCGTGAGAACAGCAGTTACTACCTTATAGGGTCAGTATCCATCAGGGTAACACCCAGACGGTACTAGCTCACAGCCAGGACCTAGAAGCAGGCTCTGAGCTACTTTCTGCGCATCATACACTCAGCTTGAATTCTGGCTGTGCTCCTTACCTGTCCAAACACTGTCCAACCTCTCCAGGTCCATCTTTCATGACCCTGAAGTAGAGATCAGAGTACCTTATTAGGTGGGTGTTCACAGAATGTCAAGTGCTCAGCAGACCCTAAGCAAGTAGTTATGGTTAAGTCTAGATTGCATTTCTAGAACGAAAGGATGTACTTTGAGAGGTCAGTGACTTGTATGTAACAGGTACCTGTGATGATCTTGGACTTAACAGATGTGTCTTATTTTTGACAGTACGTCATGGCCACAGACAGCTTCCAGCTGGGTTACACGGAGGATGGACACTGTAAAGGAGACACCAACCCGAACATCCCGTACCCTACCCGGCTGCAGTGGGACATCCCGGAGGAAGTAAGTCCCATTCCTCAGATGCTTGTCAATTACCTTGGACAGGAGACGGGTCTAAACTCTCAGTCGAGTTTTCCAGTGGTGCTCACGAGCTCAGAATGCCCCCGAGACAGAAGTCTGTCCGCCTGGGTGTTTCTTCCTGGGACCTCAAAGCTGCTACAGCTCCTATTGCCTTGGAAGCCCCAGTCAGTAGTTCTTCTTTCACTGAAAGCTTTTGGCTAAGACTGTCAGTGAAATTCCTAGCTCAAACTTAGCTAGACGTCACAATGAAATCATTTCCTTTGGAGCTGAAGTACGCTAGATCACTAATTTGTCATTTCTGTCCCTCTGAGTCTTCTCCAATGCAATTTACTCCATGGAAGCCCTTTGGGGAAGGAATTTTAGGGCTGGAAATACCAAATCAAAGCCAAACAGGAATTCCCAGGGCCTGGGAAGTCTTTTTCTTTTTTGAAGTCATTTTTGACATAGAAAATATTGGATCCATACTATAAGGTCTTATCCGTCTGCATCTTTTTGTCCAGCCTGCATCCCTGTGGCTGGTGTGTGGTCCTCAGAGAGGCATGACTTCTGAAGAGGTGTGTGACAGAGTCCTTCTAGCTGACTAAGTCACGTACCATTTATTGAAAAGTTTTTTTTTGGATGGATTTTCATTTTTAGAGCACTTTCAGGCTCGCAGCAAAATCCAAGTGGAAGGTGCAGAGTTTTCGCACACTCTGCCCGCCCTCACACACGCACAGTCACTCCCACTGCCGACGTCCCTACCAGTTGGTCCGTGTGTTACAGGCGATGCAGCTACACCGACGTGTCAGTATCACTGAAGTTCGTAGCTCGCATTAGGGTCACGCTTGGGGTCACGCTTGCTGTCGTGCATCTATGGCGTGGGCAGAGATAATGAGACGCAGAGCAGCGTCACCGCCCTAAAACCTCTCCTCTGCCGGCTCGTCCCTCTCTCCCGCCTTGCTCCTGACAGCACAGGTCTCACCGTCTCTATCATGTCGCCTGTCCCTGAATGTCATACAGCTGGAGTCGTATAGTGCGGAGCGGTTCCGGTGACTTCTTTCCCTCGGTCGTGTGCATTTAAGATTCCTTGTGTGACTTCACGGCTGAGGACTCGCTTCTACTGTACAGCTGTCCCACAGTCCATGCCCTGTTTTTTTGTCTTTTTCCGGCTGTGCTGGTTGGTATGTGGGAACCTAGTTCCCCAACCAGGGATCAAGCCTGCAGCCCCTACAGCGGAAGCACAGAGGCTTAACCACCGCACCACCAGGGAGGTCCCAGTCCATTTCTTTTTAAAGCTGGTCCCTCGATGGCTAGCATATAAGAAGAACGGAGCTCATGAAGCAAAACCTGTGACTCTTTGAAATGCCCTCTGGGGGTCCCCCTGGGACCAGGCGTTCCTCCTGTGTGGGCCACCCCATTGCTGTTTGGGGGGTGAGGGGCAGTGCCACGTTACCAACTTACTGCAACTCTTAGGTTAGAAAGATTGGAAAAATCCAAGTAAACGTGATGTATGTATTTCTAAGCAACAAGTCTGTGTGTTAGCTGTGCTGAAAGTCAGCTTGTGTTTTCTTCAGTTTGTGTCAGAACTTCCCCTGCCATTAAGTGAAGCCTTTTCTCCTTTTTCCCCAAGTGTCAGGAGGTCATTGAGACTTCGCTGAGCAGTGCCAACCTCCTGGCCAACGACGTGGATTTCCACTCCTTCCCATTCCGCACTTTCGGTAAAGGGCTGATTAAGAAATGTAAAACCAGCCCGGACGCCTTCGTACAGCTCTCGCTCCAGCTGGCTCATTACAAGGTGAGACACCCAGCTGGGCCTTTTGTCCTGAGCACTCCTGGGGGCTTGAACACAGGCCCAAGGCTGCCCGCCCAGCGTGTAGGGGAGAACCCGTCATGGGAGCTAGTCGTGCCTGGACAGCCGTGGGCTCCTGGTTCACACGGGAGGAGAGGCAGAATGTAGGGGGCGGAAGGCAAGTGAGATCTCCTCATTCTACAAAGCAGGAATTAGACGTGTAAGCTCCCAATCCTGGGATTTGGGAAAGCAGAACTACTTAGGGCAGGCAACTGGAGGTCTCTGACCCTTGACATGCTCTTCCATAGGAGGGGATACACCAGCCCCACGGGAGGTATTCTGGGATGGGTGGGGTCCCTGTACACACAGAAGCTTGTGGTGTTGCCAGGGCCCTGGAGGACCTCAGTGAGGCTCTTTTCCATTGGAGGGAGCATTCCACGCTGAAAGGGTGGCCCTGGTTTCCAGGGGCAGTGGAAGTCCTGGTGGCATTGGGTCAAGGTGTGTCCTGGCTTTAATGGAGAATTCTGTCTTCAGAGCTTGAGGCTTGAACACAGGTGCAGGGCAGCACCCCTGGACAGCGGCTCCGTGTGTGAGGTCTGCCTGTGCCGGGCACTGGCCTCAGCGCTCCACACACATAGCTCTCATGGTCTCCTGTGTGAGGTCTGCTTGTGCCGGGCACTGGCCTCAGCGCTCCACACACATAGCTCTCACGGTCTCCTGTGTGAGGTCTGCTTGTGCCAGGCACTGGCCTCAGGGCTCCACACATAGCTCTCACGGTCTCCTCACCAGCAGGTCTCTGTAGTTGGCCCGCTTTACTGGTTGAGAAGATCGGGGTTCACTCCAAGAGGTGAGCTGACCAGCGGCCAAGGGGATACTGGAGTCGGGCATGGGTCCCGGGGGCAGCCTGTAGCTTCGACTCCTCTATAATTCGGGTCAGGAAGATAAACACATGCAGACCAGCACAAGAGGCAGTGTTCAGTTCAGTTCAGTCGCTCAGTTGTGTCCGACTCTTTGCGACCCCATGAATCGCAGCACGCCAGGCCTCCCTGTCCATCACCAACTCCCGGAGTTCACTCAGACTCACGTCCATCGAGTCAGTGATGCCATCCAGCCATCTCATCCTCTGTTGTCCCCTTTTCCTCCTGCCCCCAATCCCTCCCAGCATCAGAGTCTTTTCCAATGAGTCAACTCTTTGCATGAGGTGGCCAAAGTAGTGGAGTTTCAGCTTTAGCATCATTCCTTCCAAAGAACACCCAGGATTAATCTCCTTTAGAATGGACAGGTTGGATCTCCTTGCAGTCCAAGTGACTCTCAAGAGTCTTCTCCAGCACCACAGTTCAAAAGCATCAATTCTTCGGTGCTCAGCCTTCTTCACAGAGTCAGTGTTAGTATCAGATAAATGACAACTGATGGGCCACAACTGTGCTTCAAATCGACTCTAATACAGCTGATGGATGCACGAAAAAAGACGGCCACGGACCAGTTTTGCTCACAAATGCAAATGCAAAAAATCTAAATAAGGTAATAGCAAATAGCATCAACCAGTACAGGGAAGATACCGCAGCCAGCAATAGCTAACGCCAGCGGCCGGAGGATGGTTTGGTATCAGTAAATCCAGTAATAGACTTAATCATGTTACTAGCTCAGAGAAGAAGCCAGTCATTTTGACAGATGCTGACGAGGCATTCATAATGGAGCATCCCAACTCGTAGCATAGGGGCTATCTCCTTCACACAGTAAATCACATCGTGTGCCCGCAGACGGGGTCTTCCTCAAAAGTGGAGTGTGGAGGCAGCCCCATTAAAGCAGGAAGGATGACATGACCTCCAGGGGCTGTTCTTGAATGTCTTTGCATTAAAGGGCATGAGGGCAGCTGACAGGACCACTGGGCAGAAGAAATATTCGCACATCTGCTCAGAAGATGGAGTGGGTGGGAAAGCTTCTGTGGTTGGGAAGCATGCTCAGTAAGGAGGTCTGGTGCAGAATTACGCAAAGACAAGCATCTTTGTCTTATAGCTGTGATAGTCAAGCAGCAAACACGGTAGGAAAATGTGATACAGACTAGAAGCAAAACCCTGGGATTCCCCAAGCCTCTATTTATAAAGCAGTCAGGACCTTTGGGAAAAAGACCCAGAGCCTAGGAGAAGGAATGGGCCCTCGGAGAGGGAGGGAAGGCTGTGATTTTGGACAGAAAGGCTCAGCACCTTCGAGATGAATGTCCCCGGTTCACACAGGCACTGTGAACGTCGTCAGAGGTCCGCAGAAGACTTTAGGAGAAGGGCTGGGCTGGTCTACCTTCCAAGTTCAAGTGGAGGGCTAACGTTTGAGAATAACTGGTAATATTTTGAAAAGGAAAGGTTGTGAGGTGGAGATGGGGCAGGGTGAGGTAGAGACTTACTCTTTCAAAGCTGAAAATATAGAAATCAGAAGCTTATAGTGATTAGCACAGTATAGTTTTGGT
Source organism: Bos indicus (assembly GCF_029378745.1). Taxonomy (NCBI): domain Eukaryota; kingdom Metazoa; phylum Chordata; class Mammalia; order Artiodactyla; family Bovidae; genus Bos; species Bos indicus. Next base: position 46,697,114 of record NC_091788.1, on the reverse strand, counting down.
GCCAGAATAGTTGCGTGGAATCACGTAACAGTTTATTTGACACTGATGATTTGTTTTAATAACCCAAGCAGTTATATTTACTCTCTGCACTCTGGCTAGAAACAGCCAGAATTTCATTCTTGGCCCCTCACCCCTCTACCAATTCGTCATGTGGCACTCAGTCTATTAAAAATGATTGACCGAAGTCTATGAATAGTTTAAAGCAGATTCCTCCATTCAGAAGTTCTTTCCTGCACGCCTGTTGGAAGGCCAGCTCTGTTAGGAACAGACTTTGCTGTGGCACTCACAGTCAGACCCATCTCTGCCCAGCTCTGGGCTGGAGGGCCTCACGGGGGCTCCTGCACAAATCCAGATATTTTGGGTGGCCCTGCGGGGGGGAGTTCTGCTCCAACCACCTAACCTTCTTTGTGCCCTGGACCCCTTGGGCAGTTGGAGAAAGCCTTGGGGATCCCTTCTCTGAATAATGTTTAGAAAGCATAAAATGAAATACGCAGGGTTACAAAAGTAACCAGTTAATTAACATGCAGGTGTCAAATAGTAAGCGTCCTTTTGTGGTACTGTAGATGTGATTCTTTTTTGGATACAATGTATTTCTTTTATTATTTTTGGCCTTGCTGAGTCTTCTTTGCTCCTTGGGCTTTTCTCTGGTTGTGGCGAGCGGGGGCTGCTCTAGTTGCAGTACGCTGGCTTCTCATCTCGGCGGCTTCTCTTGTGTAGCACGGCCTCTAGGGCATGGGGGCTTCAGTAGCTGTGGCACGTGGGTGCAGTCGTTGTGGTTCCCAAGCTCTAGAGCACAAGCTCAGGAGTTGTGATGCACGGGCTTAGTTGCTCCGTGGCATGTGGGATCTTCCTGGATCAGGGATCAAACCCTTGTCTCCTGCATTGGCAGGTGGATTCTTTACCATTGAGCCACCAGGGAAGCCCTTTGTAATTGTTCATGCACTGACTTTGAAGCAGCAGGTCTGATAAGTGCCTTTAACTTTGAAGCAGTGATAAGCTTAGATGCTATTTTGGGGTATCTGCAATAACCACATGCTGTGTGCTTAGTCGCTCAGTCGTGTCTGACTCCTTGTGACCCCGTGGACTGTAGCCCTCCAGGCTCCTCTGTCCATGGGGACTCTCCAGGCAACAAACTGGAGTGGGTTGCCATGCCCTCCTCCAGGGGATCTTCCCAACGCAGGATCGAACCCAGGTCTGCCACAGTGCAGGCAGACTCTTTACCACTGAGCCACCATACTTTGATGTGAAAATTGCTATGATTTTTTTTCTATTCAGCATCACAGGCACTGCTCATAACTCCTGAGATTTGCTGCCTGTGCTTCTAAATGCTGTATTTCACTTTGTGGTTTAATTTGCTTTGTGAAATTAAAAAACTATGCATATTTTCCATCCAGGTTCACACATCCCTAAGGTTAGTCACCCTTGATCTGGTGCTTATGCTGATCTCCAGTGCTGCTCTGGGCCTGTTCCCTCCTTTTGCTGCTTTTGAATGTGCTGGGCTCATTTCTACCACAGGACCTTTGCACTTGCTCTGCACTGGCAATTAATAACTCCCAGATTTTTAAAAATAGTTTTTTGGCATTGCATCATATGGGATCTTAGTTCTCTGACCAGGGATAGAACCCACATGCCCTGCATTGGAAGCACTGAGTCTTAACTTCTGGACTGCCAGGGAAGTCCTCACTACCTCCCAGATCAAGGTAGGGTTGCTTGCTGCTGCTGCTGCTGCTAAGTCACTTCAGTCGTGTCCAACTCTGTGCGACCCCATAGACGGTAGCCCACCAGGCTCCCCTGTCCCTGGGATTCTCCAGGCAAGAACACTGGAGTGGGTTGCCATTTCCTTCTCCAATGCAGGAAAGTAAGAAGCGAAAGGGAAGTCGCTCAGTCATGTCCGACATGGAGTCTTCGCGACTCCATGGACTGCAGCCTACCAGGCTCCTCCATCCATGGGATTTTCCAGGCAAGAGTACTGGAGTGGGGTGCCATTGCCTTCTCCAGGGGTTGCTTAGATCTCCTATTTAAAAGAGCCCTACAGGGATTTCCCTGGTGATGCAGTGATTAAGACTGTACTTCCAATGCAAGGGGCTCGGGTTTGAGCCCTGGTCTGGGAAGTAAGATCCCACATTCTGTGCAGCACAGCCAAAAACTAAAAAAAATTAAAAACAAATAAATGACCCTCCTCCCCATCACACTCTTCCCTGACCATGCGTTATTTCTGTGCATTACACCTGTTTCTCACAACGTCAGGTATGTGTTCATCCTTTCTCTCTCCCACTAGAATGTTGGAGATGGGCAGGGATGTGATCTGTCTCCTTTGCCACCGCATCCCAGTGCCGGGAGCATGATAGCCGCCATGGGGGAGGCATCAGTAAATACATATTGAGGAATTGATTTAATGAAGACCTTGGGCCGTAGTCATAATTCTAGGCTATAGCTAATTGGCTTCCTGTTTTGGGGTCGTATTTATTTCTCACTTGGAAAACGGAGGTGAAAGATCCCCCCAAATGCCACCAACCCCAACAGTTAGCTCCAGGGCAGCAATCCAAGTGTGCAAAAAGTTTGTGTTCTCACACCGTGTGTGTTAATATCTTTATAGACTTTGTCTTTTGGTCCTGCTGGTTAGACACTGGAGATGTTTTGGTGATGGCCGCTCTCCCGATGGTGAGGTAGTGGCTGGTCGTAGCAGGTTAAGTGAGTGTAGCCATAACCCGGCTTGAGGTCTGAGTACACTAATATTCAGTGCATCGGCCGTGAGGTTTTTAGATGGTCATTAAAAAACTGTGGATGTAATGCATGATTGTACTGACCACTTACATGGTTAAAGTTTGATATTGCAAAGTTGACTTCAAATAAATCATTGCATCATATACCCCAAGTTAACCTGTATTAAATGACTAAAATAGCCCTTTTATACTTTTTCCTCATCCCCTCCTTCCTTCCAGGCTCCCCAGTGCTTTATGATAAGACAGTGAGAAAGCCCCCCCGTAGTAAGCTCCCCTTCTATAGGTAATTCTCTGAAAGGCATTTTTGGCAAAATGACCTTAGTTCGGCTCTGTAGGCCAGTTGAGGGGTTAGAGCCTCTCAGACCCCATCCAAGGGAAATGTAATAGCCAGTGTGTTAAAGGATGAGTAGATTATGAGCTGGCGGGTCTTTGTGCTGGGTGCTGGGGATGCCCACCGGAGGCTGGGATGGCACTGAGAACCCATGGCCAGCTGGCTTCCTCCGTGACCACACAGGGTGGTAGGGACAGCCAATGTTAAGTCAGCCAACCAGCCTTGGGGGTAAAGAGCCCACCCGGCCGGGCTGCTCACAGGTCTGGACTGCACACCAGAAGTTCAGCCTTGCCAGCTCCTGAATGAACAGTATCGGCCTATTTCAGGTGTCCCCTGTCACCCTGGGGCCACCAGGACCCAAATGCCCAGAGGGACGTTGTCCCGTCAGAAATAACCTGGGTCCACAGTCTGCTGCTCAGCACTTTCCCGTCCCCACGGGGAACCTGGTCGTCTTGGAGCTGGGGCTTTGCAGGTGGTTTCCGCCCGCAGCACGGGCGGGGGGCCGCCCCGAGCTCCCGTGGACCGGTGCCTGTCCTCGTCATGCCCGGCCGCCTCTGTCTCGGGCCCTTGAGGAACTGTCCGCACGTCACCCAGCTGTTCCCGTCATCCCGTCTCCCCTCTGGCCCCTGACACCAGCATTCCTCATCGCAGTCTCCAGCCTGCCCTGCCCTCTACCCCTCTATCTCGCCTCCCCTTTTGCCTCTCAGGCTTAGATTCCGCAGCCTGTCGCTATCACCCTGACCTCTGCCCCAGAGCCCCAAGCACAGCAGACACACCCCTGGGTCAGTCCAGTGTCTGCCTGCTTTGATGCTGCACTGAGAAGCTGACACAACCCAAGAAAATCCCCCCAAACCGCAGCTCATCTTTCTTAACTGATGAGCCCTGACTTCGGTGGTCCCAGACCACCCACTCTCTACACCCCCAGAGCCTGTTTCACACCCCTTTGCTGACTCCCAGCACCTCCCCTCCATCCTCTCTCTCTTAGGAGGTGAACTTCCTTATTTCACCAAGAAAGTGAATGTTCTAAAAAGACCCCCTGTCTGCTCCCCTCAGCGACTGCCAGCCCCACACAGCTGTTCCCTCCTGCTTTCTCTCCCTCTTGTCTAATGGCCGGGGTGGGGGGCTCCCTGTGCTCTAGGCACTGACCACCCACCTGCTTCCCGCCCCCTCGGAGGAGGACCTTCCTGACCCGGAGTTAAGTAATTCCCAGCTCCTGCATGCAGTTCCCGGTCCTGTACCGTATTCTTCCTAAAACCACGTCTGCACTCGGGCAGGTGTGTGAGATCCGGATGCCGGGTCATGGCACCAGTTGCATCTGGACACGGAAACCTGGACCCTCCCGCCCCTGTCAAAGCTAGTGACGTTCCCACCTGCCTGCTGCATAAGCCCGTGTAAAAACTGACAGTGACTAAAAGCCGCCTCTGACGATGATGTCTGCTTTTCCCGGCTGACTTGAACCGTTCCCCTCTTATGTCTTTGTCAACACGACCGGCCTTGTGTTAAAATATTTTTCCTTTCCCAGGACATGGGTAAATTTTCCCTCACCTACGAGGCCTCCATGACCCGGCTGTTCCGAGAGGGCAGAACGGAGACCGTGCGTTCCTGCACCGCTGAGTCGTGCAGCTTCGTGCTGGCCATGGTAGACCCCACACAGACGGTAGGTTCCGCCCGGCCGGCAGAACAGCCCCCGAGGGGCCGTCTCTGCTGTTCCGAGGACGACACCCGAGGTGGACACGCAGGCTTCCCTGATTAAATCGCAGTCCCACGCGTACTTCTCCAGCGAGTCCGCATCTCCCTCTTTCCCTCCACCCGTCTCGGGAGGACAGAGAGTATTAAAAGGCAGCCATCTAGACAGACACAACGGTTCGTGTGTGCATCCATCCTGTTATTCTGTAACCTCACAAGTGAGGTTACACTTCATAGGAGTCTTTTACTATTTATTTATTTATTATTTGGCTGCTCCGGGTCTTAGTTGAGTCACGCGGGATCTTTAGTTGTGGCGTGTGGGATCTACTTCCCAGACTGGGGATCAAACCTGGGCTCCCTGCATGGGAAACTCATAGCCACTGGACCCCCAGGGAGGGCCCCCTCAGAGTCTTTAAATCAGAGCGGTGCACAGCTGGTGAACACAGGAATGGGAGGGCGGTGAGGCAGGACAGTGCTGGCAGTTGGTGTCAGGCTGAGAAAATGGTGACCGTCCATGGGCGCCTTCTTATTTTATTATTATCATTATTATTACTGTTTTTTGTTGGCGCATACGGCACGTGAGATCTTAGTTCTCTGACCAGGGATTGAACCCACAACTCCTGCATTGGGAGCGTGGATTCTCAACCACTAGACCGCCAGGGAAGTCCCACACAGACACCTTCTGCCCGGGGTTCCTGAGGCCCACCGCCCACACTGAAGCCCCCTGAGCAAGCTCGGGGCCCTGGGTTTTCCGTGCACTGCCTTTGACAGTCCTAGTGGTGGCTCGTGAAGCATTATCAGTTTGTTTTTGATAGATAAAGGAACAGAGACTTAGCTGAATCCGGCAAACTGCTGACCACACACCCAGTGAGGGGCTGAGGCCCATCCTGTCCGGGTCTGCTGACTCCCGAGGGGACACAGCCCGGGGTTTTGCTCCGCTCTGGGGAGCTCATTCCTGGAAAGGCTGTCGGTTCCGAGGGGAGACGCTCGGCAGATCTCATCACAGATGGCTCTGATCTGTCACTGCCTTCAGAGCAGCCTGAGGGCCGGGTCTGGAGTGGACCGGCCTCCACGTCCATGGAAGGGCTTGTGTCTCCTCGTACTGAGATTGACCAGCAGGGTCCTAAAGAACCTGGAGCGGCCTTTGTGGGTCGGACTTGTAGGCCCCAGAAGCGCTGTTTAGCCGAGCTGACGGACCACCTGGGAGGGTTACTTAAGGGCCCGCAGGAATGTCGCAGCCCCCTCAGAGGAAGGGGGCGTCATTCCACATGATGAGACGTGGAGGCTGGCGCTTTCCTACCTACTTAGCGGCCTCATTTGTGTGAAAGGTGAAATGACGCCCAGTGGGCAGCACACAGGATCCCCAAACTGTCTCTCCACAATCTGTCCCCTCCACAGCCTCGCAGCAGGAATCTGGGGCAGGGGCAGCCGGCCAGTGGCGTTTCTGGTCAGGTTGCCTTGGTAACCAGCCAAAGACCACCCAGACCCCCTGCCCGCCCCACCAGTGACCTGCTGTCTCAGCGCTCTGTTGGACTGCTGGCGAGAAGCGCCCGTGACCCTCATCTCGGAGCTCAGACGGTGCTGCACGACTTGAAACTGCCTGTCCTTTGTTATTTCAGGTTGAACAGAAGCTCAAATTGTTCAGGATCGCGTCTGAGAAGCATCAGCTTCTGTACCGCCTGGCGATGACCGGCGCGGGGATCGACCGCCACCTCTTCTGCCTCTACGTGGTGTCCAAGTACCTCGCGGTCGACTCCCCTTTCCTGAAGGAGGTGAGGCCCTTCTGTGCAGCCCACTCGGCTTTCTTGGCTAAACCAAACTTAGTCAATCTGAGGACAAAATTTAGTACAGCTTTGCCAGTCAGAACTGGTCTAACAGATGGGTTCCAGGGCTCAGCCGTCCTCACGCTGGAAAATCTGAGCCACATTTCTTCAACCCCGGGGATGCCATTGTTGTTTAGTCGCCAAGTTATGTCAGACTCCTTGCAACCCCATGGACTGCAGCACACCAGGCTCCTCTGTCCTCCACTGTCTCCTAGAATTTGCTCAAACTCATGTCCATTGAATCGGTGATGCCGTCCAACCATCTCATCCTCTGTTGACCCCTTCTCCTCCTGCCCTCAATTTTCCCCAGCATCAGGGTTTCCTTCATTGATTGAGTCAGCTTTTCACACTAGGTGGCCAAAGTATTAGAGCTTCAGCATCAGTCCTTTCAATGAATATTCAGGGTTGATTTCCTTTAGGATTGACTGGTTTAATCTCCTTGCAGTCCAGGGGACTCTCAAGAGTCTTCTCCAACACCACAGTTCAAAAGCATCAATTCTTCAGTGCAAAGTCTTATGGTCTAACTCTCACATCCATACATGACTACTGGAAAAACCATGCTTGTACTAAAATAACTATCAAGTGATGTGCTCTGAAAGATTGATGCTAAAGCTGAAACTCCAGTACTTTGGCCGCCTGATGCAAAGAACTGACTCATTTGAAAAGACCCTGATGCTGAGAATGATTGAAGGCAGGAGGAGAAGGGGACAACAGAGGATGAGATGGTTGGATGGCATCACCAATTCAATGGACATGAGTTTGAGTAAGCTCAGGAGCTGGTAGACAGGAAGGTCTGGCATGCTGCTATTCATGGAGTTGCAGAGTCGGACACGACTGATCAACTGAACTGATGAGCTCTGAGGTGGTTGTGTTTTTTTTTTTTTTGACCACCCTGCAGAGCATGTGGGATCTAGTGCTCTGACCAGGAATTGAAACCTGTGCTTCCTGCAGTGGGAGCCCAGGGACTGCATAGCCAGGGAAGTCTTGAGCTCTTGAGTATTTACTTCTTTCATTTTTAATATAGTTGTTTTACTTTTATGTTTATAAAATGTAACTTTTTAACGGTGGCTGTGTTTAACAGGCACCTTGGAAAATTCCTGGAAGTTTGACCCTCAGCTTAGGAGAGCTGATACCAGTCTGCTCAGCACACAGCTGCTCCCTTCCAAATCTTACTCCGTGTATCCGCCACCTTTTCTGCCCAAGACCCCGTCAGCCAGTGTTTGCCTCTCTAGTCTGGGTATCCTCACCTGCTCCATCCCTCTCCGAAGAACCCCTGCCCCCAGAGCCAGCAAGGCCCCCAGGGACATAGCCTTCTGGTGTCTGAAACAGTCCAAACACCAAGCAAGCCTTTCCTCATCTCCTGGGCTCCTTGGGGACAGAAGAGGATGGAGCTGGGAAGTGTCATTAGAACGTCACCTTGTTTAACTCCCCAGGTCTTAGCTGAGCCTTGGAGATTATCCACCAGCCAGACCCCTCCACAGCAGGTGGAACTGTTCAATTTGGATAGGAATCCAGACTACGTGTCGTGCGGAGGGGGCTTCGGGCCGGTAAGTGGCCGGGCGTCTGAGTTCACAGAGCAGCAAGCGCCGGGGCAGGACGGGCCTGTCTCAGCTCTAAGCACCCCGCCCTGAAGGTGCTCCTACTGGCTATTCGTGCCAGTATGAATGGCATTCTCATTAAAGGTTCGAAATCCCCTTTTCCCGTGGCCTCATTTCCACGGTTCTGTTGATTCATTCTCTCACCATGCCACATGGTATGTGGGATCTTAGTTCCCCGACCAGGGATTGAACCCATGTCCCCCGCAGTGGAGGTGCGGAGCCCTAAGCACTGGGCCGCCAAGGAATTCCCCCCAAGTTCAGTTTGAATGTGCTTTTCTATAGGTTGCTGATGACGGCTATGGGGTGTCGTACATTCTCGTCGGTGAGGACCTCATCAATTTCCATATATCCTCCAAGTTCTCCTGTCCTGAGACGGTAAGTACAAAAGTCCCCCCTTCCCAGGATGGAGTATTTGTACTATTTTCTTTCGAAGGGATTTGGGTGGGGGGCACATCCCTGATTTAACAGAAAATTTCAATTCAGTTATGCATTCTTCCTTGGTTGGGATGTTTTCAAAACAAGGATTTTAATAGTTTTAAAGGGATTCATCGTATTTGGTTGAAAGTCTTCATCTTTGCTGGTAGCTGTGGTTTCAAGCCTTCCTAAGTTGGAGTGCTGCCACAGCTTTTAGACTCTGTAACATCGAATGCTTGGCTTCCTACAGTGGGGCTAGTGGTGAGGAAGCCGCCTGCCAATGCAGGAGACCTAAGAGGCGTTGGTTAGATCTCTGGGTGGGGAAGATCCCCTGGAGAAGGAAACGGCAACCCACTCCAGTGTTCTTGCCTGGAGAATCCCATGGACAGAGGAGCCTGGCGGGCCACAGTCCATGGGGTCGCAGAGTCAGACACGACTGAAGTGACTTAGCAAAGTCACTTCCTTGCACGAAGCGTTGAAGGACAGACTTGAGATCTGTGTGCATGAGCTAAGTAACTCACACACGTCATGCAGCAGCGGTCTGCGGTGATCTCCAAGTGGAACCCGTGACCTCCTTCCTAGCACGGCGCATTTAATCCGTACTTATATTCTCACCTTCCCACGTTGTACGTCGCCTGGCAGTCAGCACCAGGATCACCTTTAACAGAGACATTCGGAATTCACTCGCTTATTGTGTTTTATGTAATGCATTGACATTAGGGAAAAAAGGTACCAGGCATCCCAGTGCTCATAGCAGCACTGTCTATAGTAGCCAAGACATGGAAGCAACCTGAATGTTTATCAACTGATGAATGGATAAAGAGGTGATATACATACACACACACACACACACACACACACACACACACACACACATATACGTACATACACTAGACAATCACTCAACCATAAAAATAATGAGATAATGCCACTTGCAGCGACATGGATGGACCTAGAGATTACCGTCCCGGATGAAGTAAGTCAGAGAAAGGCAAATATCATATGGTTACTGGTTATATGTAGAAATAAAACGATACAAATGGACTTATTTATAAAACAGAAGTAGACTCACAGACATAGAAAACAAATTTATGGTTACCAAAGGGGGAAGGGAGTGGGGAAGGATAAATTAGGGGTTTGGGATTAACAGATACACACTATTGTATATAAAATAGGTAGTCAACAAGGACCTACTGTATAGCACAGGGAACTCTACTCAGTACTTTATAATAACCCCTATAGAAAAGAATCTGGAGAAGAATGGATATATATGTATGTATAACTGAATCACTTTGCTGTGCACTTGAAGTTAACACAATATTATAAAACAACTGTACTCCAATATAAAATAAGAATTAAATTTTAAAAATAACTACTAAAGCTGTTTCACTATGAAAGATAAGGTGTTGGAAGCTAATGGAAACTTCAAAAGGTGTGTGACAATTAGCAGAGGAGGGGGGACTTATATTTGCTCTGTGTGGAAAAGAAAAACAAACACAGCCACACAAACACGTAAGCTGTTATCTTTTTTTTTTTTTTGTAAGCTGTTATCGTTATGAACCCTTAACATCTCATCAGACTCTGTAACTTAATGATTCACTGAGTCAAAGCTTAGAGAACTGGCAAAAAAGAATGTTAGTTCTTTGAGTCAGATTACAAGTGAAAAGGTTTAAAATGTGAAAAATCCCACGTTATAAAGTTTCTTTTTGTTTGTTTGTTTTTAAATGAAAGGATTCGCATCGCTTCGGGAAGAACCTGAGAGAAGCAATGACCGACATCATCAGTTTGTTCGGGTTCAGCCCCAATTCCAAAAAGTAAATCTCTTAGCACTTCTGGGAAGGAAAAGAAGTTCTGATGAAAAACCAAATGAAAAATAGCTCTGTGTCCTGACTGTATTTCAGGATGAAAATTTGTTTCCTTCCAGCGAAGGTTTGGTGTTTTTGCTTTTCTAGGACAGCAGGCTCCACGCCGTGAAGTATAACCCTACTCCTTCTAAGCAGCTCCTAACCTGGGGGACATTGGATGAAGTCCCCCCTAAAGTCTTCCCATCACCTTACATTCCTTAAGGGACAAGCGATTTTTGGAATGAGTGGGGTTGTGGCTTCATACTCGCTGGAACCAGACCGGCACGCTTCCTTGGCTGCCACTGGACACCTGGTACTTACGGGCACTTAATTTTATCAGAGCAGTGTAAACATTTGTTTCCTTCCAAGAGAAAAGCCTCTTTTAAGTTGCAGATATTAGCAGTTAATAGCCGACGCACATGCAGCGCACTAACCGAGACAAGCTTTGTGATTTGGAATCTGTTCTGTCTGTGGTCACTCTCACTGTCTAGTCCGGTCATCTGCTTTTGCCTCTCCGTGTTTGAAGTCTTCAAAACCCGGTGCCTTAAAACAGAAGGCCCTAAGCATAAGGGAGGCCACGCAAGAGATTTATTTTAAGTCTTTGGGTGGAATTGTGGATGTCTCACTCCCGTCTCAATTTCCTGGGTGGATATCCCTGTGTAGGGATTTTCCTGTCATGTCCCCATGTCCCAGAGGGACCAGTCCCCTTACAAGGGCAGCTGTGAGCCGGATTCCCTTCCATCAGACTGCCTTCCTCAAGCTTCATTGTTAAGCTACGAAAAAAGATGTGGGCGCGTGTCAGAAATGGGGAGCAAGGCATGTGATGGTTGAAGATAGCGTGTCTGGATAACACACATGGTAGATGCTTCCGGATTCCTGCTTACCCAGCCTGCCAGCAGGGATAACAGGACAGTGGCCACTGAGAAAGGAACAAACTTGAGAAGAGCGAACCTCAGGTAGTCAGGGCTGGCCGTCCCACCTGCTGAGAGAGGAGACCCACTCCCGTCTCCAGGGAGACAGAGGGAGATGGGTCATCTCGGCGACCTCCTAGAATGTCGCAGGTGACGGGTGCTGAGTTTAACACAGCCTACCCTTCCGATGCGTGTGCCTTGCTCGAAAGAGTGATTGACCAAAAAGTGATGACGCGCTGCATCGTCTTCAGTATTTAATGCAAAAAGAAAGAATCATGGAGTGAAATAGACCCACTGCCTCTGGGCTGTCATGACAGGCTTAGCTGTCCATTTTTAAAATCATGTATTTATTTTTCTGAGCACTCTGTTCTGGTGGGGCTCATGTCTCTAAGAGTCCTGTACTCCAGTGATTTGGTGATGAGGCTGAACCGATGGGGCAGGGGCAAGGCACTGGCCACAGGGCACGTGCATATTTTATTCGTGTACATGTTGTGATGTAAACCCCCCCTAAATGGGCCAAAGACTCTTTCTGTTAAAAGCAAGCAGAAATGGGAACAGACAAAAAAGCAAAAAAGGACATCTAACCACCATAGCAACAAAAGATCCTGTTCATCTGTGGTATGTAGTCAGGGGGGCATCGGGGGATATGGGAGCCCCGCTGACTCAGCCAGGCGTGGCTTCCAGTTGAAGCCAGGGCCCCCAAATCATGCACTGTTGACCACTGACCAGTCTGTATTATGATTCACGGGTGAATTCGAGAGCAGACATGTTAGCACTCAAACCTATTTGGGCTTGTCTCTCAGGTTTTAAATATTTCAAATGTAATTTTCACTAATCCATGCAGTCATCAATGCAATTTTATATTCCTTAAAAGGAAGAAGACTGGGTTTGTACTGTACATGTTGAAAGCAGGAAGTTAAGAGTATTCATGTATTTAATTTAATTTGGAACAAGCCATAGTCTTAACAGAGCTGTGGTCTGAATTTGTTATGTTGGACTGGCCATTGCATGTAAATATAAGGTGCCCTTTTGGATGTAAATCTTAGATACGCAGTATGAATGTTACCATTAATAAAAACATTAACCACAGGACTGCTTTCTGTCTCTTTTGTTATACTGATAAGGAGGCTAAAGGTCAGGCACCTGGGACAAAGGTGACTGGCCAAGATATGCAGAGAAGGCCTCAGGTTGGGCAGAGTGGACCTCACTAGGTTCACACCTCTGTTGGAGAAGGGCTACTGCTAAGAAGGGCTGTGGGTTTCGCCCTGTGTTCGTTTTCCATCTTCTCCCGTGCCTCGGGGCCTGGAACAGCGCTGACACATAGCGAGTAGGTGCTCAGTCAGTGAATTTCCATTTTCTCCAAGGCTCTTCTTAAGCACCTCCTGTATGCTAAGCTCTGTTCTAGGCACTGGGAATACAGCGGGAACCCCACCAGGTTCTGGCTGTCATGGGAAATGGTACAGACGAACTTGCCTGCAGTGCAGAAATAGACACAGACGCAGAGAAGGGACATGTGGACATGGGGTGGGAGGTAGGATGAATTAGACTGGGATGGGCATGCGCACTGCCACGTGTAAAACCTGCCGGAGAGTGCAAGGAGCTCAGCTGGGTGCTCTGACGACCTAGAGCAGGTGGGGTGGGGGTGGGAGGGAGGTCCAAGAGGAAGGGGATGTGTGTGTGTACAAGCAGCTGACTCACTCGCACTGTACGGCAGAAACTAACACAGCACTGGAAAGCAGCTGTACTCCAGTTAAAAAAATATCCCAGTGGGAGGAAGTCAAGAACAAGAGAACCCTAGGGTCTTCAAGGTTCCTAGACGTGTGTGTATGTGTGTGTGTGTGTGTGTGGGTGGGTGGGCGGTGAGAATACCTGGCTTGTGAAGGATGCTGATTTAGAACTGAGGCCTAAAGGACAAGCTTTCACCTTTTTTTATATTATTATTATTTTTAAATTTACTCACTTTTTTTGAAGGTTTCAAGTATATGTTATTTCTTTAAACATGCCATATTTTAATGGATACACAGTACTTTTACTTGGCATCAATTATGAGTTGATTTTGAAACAATTCAGCATTAAACCAGCTAGGGTGATTACTGTTCTCTCCATTCCGTTGGGGTGACTCTGCCAAGAGGTGACGGGTTCCACTCTATTCCGATTTGTGTTGCCATATATACCCATAGAGCAACACAGACAGTGGCTGTACTAGCTAATACAGCGTATTATCATACTTGTCATGGAAACCAGGTGCCCGCTTCTGGTGGATCTGCCTTGCCACTGCTTGCTGAATGCTTTGAACCCTGAGACGACTTAGTGCGTTTTTGGCCAGGGGAAACATCCTGAGGTTGAACACAAGAGGGAGGCAACCATAGCTGCTGGCCTGTAGCAATTCCTCGTCAGAGGAATTCCCTGGCAGAGTCCTGAAAAACAAATTTATTTTTAATTGAAGGATAATTGCTTCATGGTATTGTATAAAGCACAATTCTGCCAGACATCAACATGAATCAGCCATCGGTTTGCCCACATCCCCTCCCACTTGGACATCCCTCCCTATCCCACCCCACTAGGTTGTTACCCAGCCCTGGTTTGAGTTCCCTGAGTCCTACAGCAAATTCCCATTGGCTATTTGAAAAGGCAAAATGATAGGACACTGAAAGAGGAACTCCCCAGGTCGGTAGGTGCCCAATATGCTACTGGAGATCAGTGGAGAAATAACTCCAGAAAGAATGAAGGGATGGAGCCAAAGCAAAAACAATACCCAGTTGTGGATGTGACTGGTGATAGAAGCAAGGTCCGATGTTGTAAAGAGCAATATTGCATAGGAACCTGGAATGTTAGATCCATGCTAAGCTGCTAAATCACTTCAGTCGTGTCCGACTCTGTGTGACCCCATAGACAGCAGCCCACCAGGCTCTCCCGTCCCTGGTTTTCTCCAGGCAAGAACACTGGAGTGGGTTGCCATTTCCTTCTCCAATGCATGAAAGTGAAAAGTGAAAGTGAAGTCACTCAGTCGTGTCCTACCCTCAGCGACCCCATGGACTGCAGCCTTCCAGGCTCCTCCATCCATGGTATTTTCCAGGCAACAGTACTGGAGTGGGGTGTCATTGCCTTCTCCATAGGTCCATGAATCAAGGCAAATTGGAAGTGGTCAAACAGGAGATGGCAAGAGTGAATGTCGACATTCTGGGAATCAGCGAACTAAAATGGATTGGAATGGGTGAATTTAACTCAGATGACCATTATATCTACTATTGTGGACAGGAATCCCTTAGAAGAAATGGAGTAGCCATCATGGTCAACAAAAGAGTCCAAAATACAGTACTTGGATGCAATCTCAAAAATGACAGAATGATCTCTGTTCGTTTCCAAGGCAAGCCATTCAATATCACAGTAATCCAAGCCTATGCCCCAACCAGTAATGCTGAAGAAGCTGAATTTGAACGGTTCTATGAAGACCTACAAGACCTTTTAGAACTAACACCCAAAAAAGATGTCCTTTTCATTATAGGGGACTGGAATGTAAAAGTAGGAAGTCAAGAAACACCTGGAGTAACAGGCAAATTTGGCCTTGGAATACAGAATGAAGCAGGGCAAAGACTAATAGAGTTTTGCCAAGAGAATGCACTGGTCATAACAAACACCCTCTTCCAACAACACAAGAGAAGACTCTACACATGAACATCACCAGATGGTCAACACCGAAATCAGATTGATTATATTCTTTGCAGCCAAAGATGGAGAAGCTCTAGACAGTCAACAAAAACAAGACCAGAAGCTGACTGTGGCTCAGATTATGAGCTCCTTATCACCAAATTCAGACTTAAATTGAAGAAAGTAGGAAAAACCACTAGACCATTCAGGTATGACCTAAATCAAATCCCTTATGATTATACAGTGGAAGTGAGAAATAGATTTAAGGGACTAGATCTGATAGAGTGCTTGATGAACTATGGAATGAGGTTTGTGACATTGTACAGGAGACAGGGATCAAGACCATCCCCATGGAAAAGAAATGCAAAAAAGCAAAATGGCTGTCTGAGGAGGCCTTACAAATAGCTGTGGAAAGAAGAGAACCGAAAAGCAAAGGAGAAAAGGAAAGATATTTGCATTTGAATGCAGAGTTCCAAAGAATAGCAAGGAAAGATAAGAAAGCCTTCCTCAGCAATCAATGCAAAGAAATAGAGGAAAACAATAGAATGGGAAAGACTAGAGATCTCTTCAAGAAAATTAGAGATACCAGGGAACATTTCATGCAAAGATGGGCTTGATAAAGGATAGAAATGGTATGGACCTAACAGAAGCAGAAGATATTAAGAATAGGTGGCAAGAATACACAGAAGAACTGTACAAAAAAGATCTTCATGACCAAGATAATCATGATGGTGTGATCACTCACCTAGAGCCAGACATCCTGGAATGTGAAGTCAAATGGGCCTTAGAAAGCATCACTACAAACAAAGCTAGTGGAGGTGATGGAATTCCAGTGGAGCTATTTCAAATCCTGAAAGATGATGCTGTGAAAGTGCTGCACTCAATATGCCAGCAAATTTGGAAAACTCAGCAGTAGCCACAGGACTGGAAAAGGTCAGTTTTCATTCCAATCCCAAAGAAAGGCAAGGCCAAAGAATGCTCAAATTACCGCACAACTGCACTCATCTCACACACTAGTAAAGTAATGCTGAAAATTCTCCAAGCCAGGCTTCAGCAATACGTGAACCGTGAACTTCCAGATGTTCAAGCTGGTTTTAGAAAAGGCAGAGGAACCAGAGATCAAATTGCCAACATCCGCTGGATCATGGAAAAAGCAAGAGAGTTCCAGAAAAACATCAATTTCTGCTTTATTGACTGTGCCAAAGCCTTTGACTGTGTGGATCACAATAAACTGTGGAAAATTCTGAAAGCGATGGGAATACCAGACCACCTGACCTGCCTCTTGAGAAACCTATATGCAGGTCAAGAAGCAGCAGTTAGAACTGGACATGCAACAACAGACTGGTTCCAAGTAGGAAAAGGAGTATGTCAAGGCTGTATATCGTCACCCTGCTTATTTAACTTATTTGCTGATTACATCATGAGAAACGCTGGGCTGGAGGAAGCACAAGCTATAATTAAGATTGCCAGGAGAAATATCAATAACCTCAGATATGCACATGACACCACCACCCTTTTGGCAGAAAATGAAGAGGAACTAAAAAGCTTGTTGATGAAAGTGAAAGAGGAGAGTGAAAAAGTTGGCTTAAAGCTCAACATTCAGAAAACAAAGATCATGGCATCCGGTCCCATCACTTCATGGGAAATAGATGGGGAAACAGTGGAAACAGTGTTAGACTTTATTTTTGGGGGCTCCAAAATCACTGCAGATGGTGATTGCAGCCATGAAATTAAAAGATGCTTACTCCTTGGAAGGAAAGTTATGACCAACCTAGATAGCATGTTCAAAAGCAGAGACATTACTTTGCCAACAAAGGTCCGTCTTGTCAAGGCTATGGTTTTTCCTGTGGTCATGTATGGATGTGAGAGTTGGACTGTGAAGAAAGCTGAGTGCCAAAGAATTTGATGTTTTTGAACTGTGGTGTTGGAGAAGACTCTTGAGAGTCCCTTGGACTGCAAGGAGATCCAACCAGTCCATCCTAAAGGAGATCAGTCCTGGCTGTTCTTTGGAAGGAATGATGCTAAAGCTGAAACTCCAATACTTTGGCCACCTTATGTGAAGAGTTGACTCATTGGAAAAGACTCTGATGCTGGGAGGGACTGGGGGCAGGAGGAGAAGGGGGCAGGAGGAGAAGGGGATGACAGAGGATGAGATGGCTGGATGGCATTACCGACTCTTTGGACACGAGTTTGAGCGAACTCTGGGAGTTGGTGATGGACAGGGAGGCCTGGCGTGCCACGATTCATGGGGTCTCAAAGAGTCGGACATGACTGAGCCACTGAACTGAGCTGATTTTACATATGGTCATGTATGTTTCCATGTTACTCTCTGCATATATCCCCCCCTCTCCTTTCTCCTCATCTCCCACCCCTCCCCACCTCCTTTCTTGATGAAGAAGGTGTGTTTAGCTCACCACCCACCCTAAGTTTGCATTGTGTTAATGTGGTTGTGTGTGTTAGTTCTAGGTCTTGACCACCTCCCTCTTCCCCAGAACATCATCAGCGTTGGGTCGCTTATGTCGACAAGGAACGCCTAGTCTTCATCTGGAGCTCCAGCACCACGGACCTCAAGTGCACGCTGGGCTGGGAACCTACCTGCCTGTGCGGACCCCTGGCCTTCCACCCACTTGCGGTGTTCTGTGGCCGGGCGGAAACGTATGTGGTGAAGTCTAGGGGTCTGAAGTCACTGCCTCGGACTGGCCTCAGTTTCCCCACCTGAGCCAAGAGCTGCTGGTCCCGGTAGTGTCCCGCCCTGTCTACCTCAACTGGCGGGTCCCGGGCCCCAGCCCAACACCACCCTCCAGCCCTCCACGTGCCCTTCCACAGTTCTGGCTTATTCCCTCCCACTGATCGGCCCCGCCCCACTCACTTCCGCTCCCGGCCTTCACACCTCACCCCCAACGCGTCCCACCCTCTCACCACCTAGGCCACGTGTTCCGCCCCTGCCACGCCCATCGCCGCGAGCCCCGCCCTGCCCCTGGCCACGCCTCCTCCCAACGGCCAACCCAACGGCTGGCCCCGCCTCGCCCCCACATTTGCGCTAGGTGCTCTGACAGCTCCCGCGGGCCCAGGTACGTCGTCTGAGGAGACCTGACGGGGAACCCCTCCAGCGCCTGACACGCCGGCTTTCCCCGCGGTCCCGGGCCCGGCCTCGGGCTTGCAGACGGGAGGGGGACCGTGGGCCCCGAGTCAGCCTCGAGGGGGCGGAGGGACCCCCCCTCTCCTTTCGTCCCTGTCGGGGACGGCGGGACCTCCAAGTCAGCCCCTTGGCGAACGGCGGGACCCTGCCTCCGTCATTCCTCTGAGAGCGACGGGACACCGCTCCTGTCAGCCCGTCGGGCCAGCAGGGAGCCCTTCTCCGGTCGTCCTCGCCTGGGACGGTGGCACCCCCCAGGCCAGTCCCTGGGAGCGGCGGGCCGCGACCCCGTCGGTCCCTCCGGAACGGCGGGACCCTTCCCCGTGTCATCCCGCAAGACCCTTTCCTTGTCAGCCCCTGGGAGCGGCGGGCCCTCCGAATCAGATCTTGGGGGCGTCGGGGCCCCCGGTCAGATTCCGGGGGCGGCGGTACCCCCAAACCAGACCCTGGGAGTGGCGGGCGATCGCATCAGATCCTAGGAGCCGCGGGCCCCCCGGAATGGCTGCAGGGCCCTCTGGGGGCCGCCGCTGACCGGGCCGCGTCGTTGCAGGTGCGGGGCGATGCCCGGGCCTCGACGCCCCCAGTGGCCATGGAAGACGCCCCTCTGCTGGGCAGCATGTCCAGCCCCGAAGACGAGATGGTGACAGACCTCTTCAGTGCCGAGAGTCAGTTTGTTCCTGAAAACCTTCCCCTGAAAACTCCGGTGGCGATAAAGCACGAGGAAGACGATTTTCACGTCTTCAAGGATGCGTACCTGGGCCCAGCGGATCCCAAAGAGCCCCTGCTGCACGCGTTCAACCCCGCGCTCGGCGGGGACTGCCAGAGCAAGGTCAAAGTGGAGCTGCTGGTGGATGAGAACGAAGACGAGGGACTCCTGGGGGAGTACCCGAACCTCCCAGAGCTCAACCCCCTGGAAGACACCGTTCTCTCTGCCCCGCAGCCGCAGGCCTACAACGTCCACTTCCTGTCCTCCCTGCTCACCCCGCACAGGAGCTCTGCCGTCGTGCCCCTGGGCGCCTGGGCCAGGGACGGAGCCACCCACCCCGGTGTCCGTGTGATTCCAGTAAGATCCGCATCGCACAGCTCCCCCTGCTCCTCTTCCCCAATAGAGAGGGAGGACTTTTACCTCGATTTTTCCTGTGTCAGTAGCATCACTGTTGGACTCACCATTCCCAAAAAGGCGCATCCCTTGCTGAAGCGAGATGCATCAGCCAGCCAAGCATCCTCGCTGATGGTGAATTAGGTCCTTCATCCCTAGGTAAGATCTGGCCTGACTCAGGGACTTCCCTGGCGGTCCAGTGGCTAAGACTTCACACTCTCAATCCAGGGGACCTTGGTTCAATCGTTGGCCAGGGAACTAGATCCCACATGCCACAACTAAAGATTCCAAGATCCCACATTCTGCAAGGAAGATTGAAGATACCATGTGCATCGACTAAGAACTCGTGCAGCCAAATAAATATTTAAAAAACAAAAAATACATGGCCTGACCCAGCAGGGATTAAAAAACAAAAGAGAAGGGAAACAACTAGAATTTTTTTTTTTTTTTAGCTCTGCAGGCAGGGATCAAATTGTGCCCCTTGCTATGGAAGTGGGAGTCCTAACCACTGGATCACCAGGGAAGTCCCTACAAAGTTTTAAAAGCAGCTTTAGGAAAGAAGCCCTAGTGTCTGTGAAAACAAGTGCAGTGAGTTTTCATGCACTGGCCTTTTACATATTTTCCCCTTTAGATTTATAAGGGTTCTAATTCATAGATCAGTCAGTCATGTCTGGCTCTTTGCAATCCCATGAACTGCATCATGCCAGGCTTCCCTGTCCATCACCAACTCCTGGAGCTTGCTCAAACTCATGTCCATCAAGTTGGTGATGTCATCCAACCATCTCATCCGTTGTCATCCCCTTCTCCTCTGGTCTTCAATATTTCCCAGCATCAGGGTCTTTTCCAGTGAGTCAGTTCTTCGCATCAGGTGGCCAAAGTATTGGGAGTTTCAGCATCAGTCCTTCCAATGAATATAGGATGGATTGGTTGGATCTCCTTGCAGTCCAAGGGACTCTCAAGAGTCTTCTCCAACACCATGGCTCAAAACCATCAATTCTTCGGCACTGAGCTTTCTTTATAGTCCAACTCTCACATCTGTACATGACTACTGGAAAAACTATGGCTTTGACTAGATGGACCTTTGTTGGCAAAGTAATGTCTTTGCTTTTTAATATGCTGTCTAGGTTGGTCATAGCTTTTCTTCCAAGGAGCAAACGTCTTTTGATTTCATGGCTGCAGTCACCATCTGCAGTGATTTTGGAGCCAAAACAACAGTCTCTCACTGTTTCCATTGTTTCCCCACCTATTTGCCTTGAAATGACGGGACTGAATGCCATGATCTTAGCTTTCTGAATGTTGAGCTTTAAGCCAACTCTTTCACTCTCCTCTTTCACTCTCACCAAGAGGCTTTTTAGTTCTTTGCTTTCTGCTATAAGGGTAGTGTCATCTCTGTATCTGAGGTTATTGATATTTCTCCTGGCAGTCTTGATCCCAGCTTGTGCTTCATCCAGCCCAGCATCTAGCATGATACAACATATAAGTTAAATAAGCAGGGTGACAATATACAGCCTTGACATACTCCTTTCCCAATTTGGAACCAGTCTTTTGTTCCATGTCCAGTTCTGTTGCTTCTTGACCTACGTACAGATTTCTCAGGAGGCAGGTAAGTAAGGTGGTTTGGTATTCCCATCTCTTTAAGAATTTTCCACAGCTAGGACTCGCTGCTAGGTAGGACTTACAGTTAGTACTTGTGTTTGGTGAGCTGTGAAATCACGGTATTAGAGCTTCCCTCTGTTAGTAAGTAGCTGTTCCTCAAGTGTATGTAATATAAATCAGAGTCTATATGAATTCATGCTAATTGTCAGCCAGCTACCCTATTTTGCTGTGGATAACCACTAGTAATTTTCTGCTTTGTTCTTATTTATTTACTTTGAACCTGGGCTTTGGGTGGTGAAAGCACAAAGTCCTAACCACTGGACCACCAGGGAATTCCCATTTTCTGTTTTATTTTTGCTGAAACTAAAAAATCAATTTTTAAAGGAAGAAAAGGATTTCCAAGGAAATGTGTACTGGCCCCCCAAAAGGATCTAGTTTGGAAAATTAGATTACTCAACCACTAATTTTAGTAAGTTATAAATTAAGCCTGTGTGGAACATTTTTGAGTTGGTATTAAGGTGGCTGGAACCTGACTTTGTATATCGTAAACCGTAGCAGCAGGAGCTTAGATTCCTGTTTTCTGCTCCTTAGTGCACAGGAAAGTTGGGGAAGAGAGGCTGAGGCCTGGAGAAACCAGAGAGCACATCTTGTTCCTCCAGACTTCAGTCAGCGCAGAAGTCTTTCTCGGAATCTTTTTGAGATGGCTTGAAGTGTCGGACATTCCATCTTGCTACCAGGCCAAACTTAAGTCCCAGCACCTTTGCCTGTTGGTCCAAGTGCAGTTCCCTTCCTGTGCCCAGTGGACTCAGTGTTCACCAGAACGGGAAGGGAATTAGCTCATTAAAATAGTAAATTCTCTTTTAATGTAACTCAACTTTAGCAAGATAAAGGAGGGACTACTTGGATGATATTTCTTTTTTTTTTTTTTAATTTTATTGACAAATTCCAAGTGTTAGTCGCTCAGTCATGTCTGACTCTTTGCCATCCCTTGGACTGTAGCCCACCAGGCTCCTCTGTCCATGGGATTCTCCAGGCAAAAATACTGGAGTGGGTTGCCATGCCCTTCTCCAGGGGATCTTCCCAACCCAGGCATCAAACCCAGGTCTCCCACATTGAAGGCAGATTCTTTACCATCTGAGTCACATGATTCTGACAGTCCAAATTTATTAATAAAATGAAAAAGATTTAGCACAAACATGTTTATCATTTAAACAGAATGGAATTATTTTTCAGTAAATATTCAGGGTCAGTTGCTAATTTCCTTTTTCTAGAAATTCATTTCCACATATTGACCTCTGTTTATTCTGTAAAAATAGGGTTTTACTATACTATAAGTAGTCCAAGTATCAGTTGCATGGGATTGAGGAACTGATGTATTTACTATTAAGTATCTGTTAATTACAGGGAAATAAGTTAAATCTGGAGAAGGCAAGGGCACCCCACTCCAGTACTCTTGCCTGGCAAATCAAATGGATGGAGGAGCCTGGTGGGCTGCAGTCCATGGGGTCACTAGGAGTCGGACACAACTCAGTGACTTCACTTTCACTTTTCACTTTGATGCATTGGAAAAGGAAATGGCAACCCACTCCAGTGTTCTTGCCTGGAGAATCCCAGGGACAGGGGAGCCTGGTGAGCTGCCATCTCTGGGGTCACACACAGTCAGACACGACTGAAGCAACTTAGCAGCAGCAGCAGCAGCAAGTTAAATCTAAGCCTTGATCATTTAAAAAATAAAATTATTCTTCCCTAAAAACCAAAATCTAAACTTTGATGACATGTACATGACAAATTCCCCAAAGCAGAAAGCAGAGAAAATTGAAAAATTCTACATTTCTGTAAAATTTGAAATGTCTAAAAAAAGTTATAACTTGAAATATTGCTAAACTTTCCTATATCTTAAAAAAAATTTCTACCTAGATACTAGTCTGCTGTGCTAGGGGATTTGCCAGTCCATGAAAATAATTAATTGTTTGGATCCCAGATTTTAACTTAGATGATCTTCAAGTCTGAGTCAGACCCACACTTGGAAAGATAGTTGTCTCTGTTGTGATTTTACAGAAGGTCTTCAGAATGTTACCTCAGAATCACCATCTTCTTTGAAGGACTTTATGATCTGCCTCCTGGCCTTTGGGAAAATTCACCTGTGCTCTCTAACAGGCAGTCTGTGCAGGTGGAGGTTAAGGAGGGGGAGAGACCATATAAATTGTGGGTTGACTGCTATTTCCTGATCTCCTTACATATCACATTTTAAAGAAGCACTTAAAAAATATATAATAATATATTAATATAACAATATATATTAATATAATTAAATTAGTATATATTACATTTTATTATATATATTATATAATATATATTATATATAATCAATATATAAAATTACATCTTAACTTTATAATTATATATAATATATAATCATACATAATATATATTTATATATGTTTATAATTATATATATTTATATATAAATTTATATAATTTATAATATAAATTATTATATAATATAAATTATATATTAATTATATATATGTTACATGTGTGAACATAAATATATATAATTATATATAGAAATTATAAATATATAATTGTATGTATATATGTATATATATAATTATATAATGATATATATAATATATAAATAATGTAAATATATAATTATAATTATGTATATTATATCTATAGTATATAATATATATGCTATAATATATATTATATATATAGTCAACTAGCTGACTTCAACTAACAAACATATATATAATATATATTTAATATATAATAGTTATATATTATAGATAATATATAATAATATATAATGTATATATTTAAAAGTTTATTATTTTAATTTAAAAATTTTATAATTTAATAAAAATAAAATTATATTATTTTATATAATTATATAATAATTTAGAATTATATAATTAATATTAATATAGTATATT
Source organism: Bos indicus (assembly GCF_029378745.1). Taxonomy (NCBI): domain Eukaryota; kingdom Metazoa; phylum Chordata; class Mammalia; order Artiodactyla; family Bovidae; genus Bos; species Bos indicus. The sequence continues at coordinate 46,673,366 of NC_091788.1, read as the reverse complement.
ATATAATATTTATTACATACTTTATATATTATATTTATATTATACTATTATCATATATTTCTAATATAAATTTATTTATTTTAATTGAAGGCTAACTACTTTACAATATTGTATTGGTTTTGCCATACATCAACATGAATCCGCCATGGGTGTACACATGTTATATACATTATAATATATTTATATATACTATACATATACTATAGATATATAATTATAGTTTTGAAACACTTTAAATGGTAATTTTTTTTTTGAAACACTTTAGTGGTATTTTTTTTTAAAGCATCGAGACTACTTAGTTTTTTAAATTCCATTGACTTTCAATGACATCATTGATGTTTCTCCCTAGTTTTGGTACTTTTGCTGATGTGTCGCTGAGTTGTTGCAGAAGATAGCTTAAAAAACAAAGCTGGCAGTTATTCTCTACCCTCTTGGTTTTCATGTTAATTATCGTTCTACCATTCAGTGAGGGAAGCTCTACTATTTAATTATAAACATTACTATAAATACATTGTAAGTTATGTGCATGTGTGCTAAATTGCTTCAGTCATGTCCCGCCACCCTTTGCTACCCCATGGACTGTAGCCCGCCAGGCTCCCCTGTCCATAGGATTCTCCAGGCAAGAATACTGGAATGGGTTGCCATGCCCACCTCCAGGGGATCTTCCAGACTCAGGGAAACCCAGATCTCTTATGTCTCTTATATTGGCAGGAGGATTCTTTACCACTAGGGCACCTGGGAAGCTCCAAGTTACAACATAATATCATTAAAACATCAGCAAAGATGTCTGGCTTCTTGAGGAAAAGGCAAAACAGACTAGAACATTAATACAATTTAATGAGCGTGCTCTGAGAATGATGATTAAGGAGAAGCATTTTAGGCGATTTTAAGGAAGTTCCCAAGAGGCAGCCAGCTCTTTTGTAGTAGAGGGTTGTCTAGAAGCTCAAGGGGGAGCTGACCAATCACAGAATCTTCTCAGATTACCCACACCATGTTTTTCAAACAGCAAGAGGGTTACATCGAAGTCACATCCCCACACCTCATGGGCAGATGGTCCTGATCTCTGGTGTTCTCGATCCCCAGCCAGGATGGTCAGATGACTTGTCGCCCCAGAGGATGAATTAATAGTGAGGAAGAGAGGATGCTAAGCATAAGAATGTTCTTTACTTCAAAAATGTAACTTCTACAAAGAATTTTCTATATTATGCAACTGTAAATAAAGTGCAGTGTCCACAATGTGATTTCTAAGATAACGTTTACTTTTTCAGGTTGAAATCAAGGAAGCAGGTGGTTCTATCACAAGTAACAATCTGGATGAAGCAGCCTTCCAACATCCTCTGGCCCAGGAGTCATGTTGCAAGTTCCCATCATCTCAAGGAGCAGAGGATGCCTCTGGTTGCTCTCATAAGAAAGACTCTAACCCAATGGTAATTATGCCAAAGAAAATGTGTCTGACTAACATGATGTTAAATGTTTGACCCTTATCATTACTAAGTCAACAGTAAAATATTTTCAGTCATTGCTTTGCATTCTGTTTACTTGTCGAGTCAGCATTTTTGATTGTCTTATCTATGAAAAGAGGGATATAATTAGAGTCTTTCTAATGTTTCCTTCACATCTAAGATTCTCTTCTACTCGATCTTAGCAAATCAAAGATTAGGACACTGCTGTATTCACTAAAGAGAGAAGCCGTAAGTCACCTCAGTCCAGGCAGACCCAGGGTTGGCCCAGGAAAGGAGCAGCTGCTGACCTGTGTGGTTTGGCATGCTGGTGGGAGGGGGCAGCTGCGGTTCTGTGGCTGCAGGGCAGAAGCTGCTTTCCTCCCTGCCTGCCTCCAAATCCCTCCTACCAACTAACACTCAAGTAAGATAGGAATCAGTAACATTTGTGGTTTATGTGATAGGTTCGCATGTTTGTCGTTTTATTTAATCTATCAACTGCCCTGGTGGCTCAGACAGTAAAGAGTCTGCCAGCAATGCGGGAGATCTGGATTTGATCCTTGGGTTGGGAAGAGCCCCTGGAGAAGGAAATGGCAACCCATTCCAGTATTCTTGCCTGGAGAATCCCGTGGACAGAGGAGCTTGGCAGGATACAGTCCATGGAGTCACAAAGAGTCAGACACGACTGAGCTACTAATACAGACAAACTCTGTAGGGTAGACATTATTTTTACCTACATTTTATGGATCAGAAAACAGAGATGTTGCATAGTCTACTTGTAAGTGGTGTGTTGAGGACCAAAAAGGGAGGGAAACCAGGGAATCCAGCCCCAAGCATTCATTCGGCAAAAGGTCCACAGAACCAATTGCTGTCCCCACCATCAGCTCTCTATTCCAAGAAAGGAGACCTTAGACCTAAGGTGTGTACTTTAACTGGAAAATACTTGAGAATGAGCAGAGCTTTTCTAGGACACTTAGATCAGGTGAACAGGATGAGAATTCTTCCGATTACACCAGACTCCTGAGTAATGTTAGAATGCTCACAGGAGGGACAGGATTGTGTCCCTCAGGAGTCCAGAATTGTGCAATAGGCAGAGGCCTGGACAGACCACTCAGCCCATCTGTGCACCTGTGCGTGTGTGGCTATAATTATCCTCTAAATACAAAGAAAATTCCAATGGAACATGAATGCTGGCCTCTTATCCAGTGTCAGGATGATCTGAAGGTGTGAGCTGGCGATCAGCACCTCATTAATGTAGGTTGTATGTGTGTTATTTTGGTAACATTGATCCTTTAAGCTTATTTGGGTTTTCCTGTCTAGGAAACCCAAAGGCAACCTAACAACAGAAACCGTAGTTTCTCTGGGTATTTGCGATTTTACCATCAGAATTAGAAGCTATGTGCGGTGAGAGACAGTGACTCCTCTCACCTTCATGTTCATGCCGCACTGCCATGGACAGGGCTGCCCAAGGGAGGGCCGAGTCCATGCTTGGCTTGACTGGTGTGGTGGACTGGTGACTCACCAGGCTTGCTGGGGATTTATATATGGTCAGAATCCAACTAGGCGATCTGAGGGTGCTGGTCAGGCCCAGAAAGATTGACATGGTTTCTTGGAATTTTCCAGTACTTGGATTAAACTTTCTAAACTGTACTTGTAGGAAATGAAATAAATGGGTATCTTAAAAACACATTAAATGTTAAATAATAACATGTGCATGTGGAAGGAGAGAACAACTGTCATAAAATTAAAGATTATTCTAAGTAGTTGACCAGCTACAGAGATGGAGTCAGGGGGACAAAGCCCTTCCTATGGTTAACTGGATTTCAGTGGGGCCAGGTTAGGCAAGTCAGCACACTCTCTCCATTCCTGAAGACCGTGGAGTACCTGGACAGGTGGACAGAAGCTCTGGTTCATAGTCACCTGTTCCCTACCCTAAGCCTATACCTGTAGAGACAGGTGTGAGCAGGAACTTCTCTTAACACACTGAACACACCTCCCAAGACGTTTCCCCGGGAATTTTTTTGCCTTGTGGTCCCTCCAGAGAGCATGTTATTGTAGAGTAAATAAGTGAGAATATATCTATAGTTTACCATTTTCCATTAAAACTTAAATTGTGCATTAAAACTGTGTTCTTGGATTTAAGTTTACTTAGATTCATATTACTGGATATCTTTTTAAAAATGGAGCCTGATCATTATTTTTCATTTTAGGTGATATGTCAGTTGAAAGGGGGCACACAAATGCTGTGTATAGACAGTTCTGGCGCAAGAGAACTACAAGCACTTCATTTGGTTCCTCAGTATCAAGACCAAAATAATTATCTACAGTCAGGTACAAAGTAAATTAATAGAAAAATATGTCATATATCACATGGAAGTTGGTAAGTGAATATGTGTGTGAATGTGTATACAGAGTGAAAGTCAAATAGGCAGTTAGGCAATTTGGCAACCTACAGCCCATATTAGTGAGTTAAGACTAGAAAAATATATCTTTATAGGTTAATTCATGTACATTGTTCTGACTATCTCGAATTCTTAGATAGCTGTCCTCTCCTTCTGCTATCTGTAGAGAGCTTTGTGATCCTAATAGGCAATTACTTGTACCCATGAGTGGTGTGGCCAGAGGTAACTGGGTTGAAACAAACTTTCCCAGATTAGGCAGTGGGTTGACTGTTCAGATGTGGCAAAAATCATACACATTTTAATGTAAATGTTTTAATGCAGTCAAGGAGAACCAGCACTCCGCTTTCATCATCATGGGTTCTGAAATAACTATCAAATGCTGACTTATCTGCCGTTGATTTATTCAGAAACTTCTTTAAACTGGTGCAATAATAATGAATAATCTATAACTACTTGATTACCATCAAATGACTCATGAATGATTAAAGGAAGGTCAAATGACATAGTTTTAAGATTGTGTTTACAAAAGTTAGACACTAATACTCAAAACTGGGCATCTGTGTGTACTATGCACATAATTGTGTTACCCTAAAGCTTGAATTAACCAGAATATTTCATTATCATATGATTCACTGACCTTGTCATAATTTAAGTCAATATTAAGTCCTGATGCCATTCCAGTGAGCCTTTGGAACCCAGGGCAAAAAGACAGAATGTAACTGCTATTCCATCCTGATAGTCTCCTTATCCAGGGACAGATAACATGCCTCTAAGGCATTTACTTTTCTATGATGCAAAGCACCTCCAGGAGCACTTTCCTGCACACCAGCCATGGGTTTTCTGGCTCCAGTCCCTGTGGGTCAGAGCTGCCTCTGATCCTCTACACAGGCAGAGAAGGCTTCTTTTCCAATTCCCTTCCTTCTGGAACACAACAAAATCCTAATGCCTTAGATCATCCCCAGAAGGAAGATTTACATAATGCTCTCCTCATCTATGTCCTTGTCATATCATCATAACTGCTCAGCCCTCAGCCTAGTTTCCTTTGTCACTGTGTACACATTAAATATCACCGTGAAATAGATGCATTCAGTTACGTAAATCTCAAGGAAACACCACTCAAAGGAGGCACAAGCCTTCAGTAGGTGGGCAATCAGGAGACTTCTGTCACTCCAGTTCAAACACGGAATTTGACAGGGACCGTAGTGTCTCACGGGTGTTCTTCATGGCGCGCTTAGGCCAAAGAAATACAGTATCAGCTCCAATCTTAAGTAGTTGCTCCCAATAGCCTGGTAAGTATTCACATGCCATCAAATCAGTACCTGAGGAAGAGCACACACAAAGTGAAGGTGGCCCGTGTGTCGTCCCACAGGGGGCGCTGTGCTTTCTCTGGTGAGTGCTGCAGCACTCGAGGGCACCGTGGCACAGAGTTTAGGAACCTGGGCAGCGACATTTTTTAGCATAACATCCCGGAAGCTCAAGTAAAGTAGCATTATGACAAAGAAAAAAGGTGTAATAAGTAAAAACAAACAAACAAAAAAACCCAAGCTGAAAACATTGACCAGAAAGGTTTTATAGAAAACATAAATAGGATCAAGAGAAGTGTAAATGACTTTGCACATGTTAAACTCATGATACATTATCATTTTTGTACTTTATTCCATGTGCAAGTGGAAAAGGAACAATATATGCTATCAATTAATTGTAATTAATTGTGTCTTCCTTACAGATGTCCCTAAACCCATGACTACTTTAGTAGGAAGATTTTTGCCAGTACCAGCAAAATTAAATCTCATTACACAACAAGTGAGTTATTGCTTTAATAAAAAAAATACAATAGGGCATTATTGTCTCTTGAAATTTCAATTGTTGAAGTTTGAATTACTCAGAAAGTATATTTATCCTCTGTTTTACAATCAGTGGTTAAACCAAGTATCCAACACCTTCACCCCACGTTAGGCACTGGGAGTAGCAGAGTGAGTCTAAGACCGCCTTCTCTGCCGGCTCTGTGAGACAACCTGGCCTTCCTAGGCCTCTGGACCCCAGTTCTGCCCCATTCGCTGAGTGTGTCCTTTGTAGTCCTGACACCCATCAGCACGTACCCCTCACTTGGTCTAGAATACTTATTTCCCACCTTTGTCCACATCAGGAAAATGCTCTTTAGTTTAAAATACTTTTATGATTACACCATAATGTGCATAGATTAAATATAAGACAAATGTACTCTTTTCCTTAAGTCTTGATGTAAAATGTCCCGTCTCCAGAAGAGCCTTCCGTACGCCCCCAGTGTAGACGCCACTCTGTCACAGCGCCGGTTTGATTCTCTGCATACGCCCCCAGTGTAGACGCCACTCTCTGTCACAGCGCCTGTTTGATTCTCTGCATACGCCCCCAGTGTAGACGCCACTCTGTCACAGCGCCGGTTTGATCCTCTGCATACGCCCCCAGTGTAGACGCCACTCTGCCACAGCGCCGGTTTGATTCTGCACACACTGTGACTGCCTTGCGTTCTGCAGTCTGTTTGTTTGCCTGTATCCACCCCCAGGAATACAAGCTCCACAGAGCGGAGGTCTTGTGACTCTTGGTTACACCTGTGGGCTGAGGGCTGGAGCAAAGCTAACATGCATCAGGCCTTCACAGAGGGTGGCCTGCAACAGGGCAGCGTGCCTGAGCACTTGGGTTACATCAGTGAGCCAATATTAAGTGAACCCCCCAAAACAAATCAAAGCAGAACAGATGACTCTGCCCTCCCACAGTTTACATTTCAGTGTGGGAGACAGACAATAAGCAAACCTAATAAATAAATAAATTAAACTGTATGCTAGGAGAGCAGAGGCAGGGCACTGGAGGTGGGGGTTTGAGGAGGAAGGCAGGTGGCAAGTTTAAGCAAGGTGGTCAGTGTTGGCGCCACTGAGAAGGTGACACTCGAGCAAAGTCTTGAGAGAGAGGAAGAGGTGAACCATGTGACTGTCACGTGGAAGAGCCTTTCAGGCATGGCGAGGAGCACTCACAGTCTGGGTCCAGTGGGCTGTGCAGACAATCAGGAGGCCGATGGGGCAAGGGTGGAGCAAGCAAGAGGGGAGAGCAGGAGGAAGTGGAACGAGACAGAAAACATCTTACTTAAAAGACATCTCTTTTTCTCTGCTTTACTTTGAGGCTAAATAAATAAGCAAAAGAGAGAGAAATTATATCTGGTTTATTCTGAGAATCATCTCAACCTCAAGAACTGTTAAATCACTTCCTCAAAAGAAGGCAAAAGTCCAGAGAAGTCTACTCCTCATGGACTGCCATGAGGAGGTGTGGGCCCAATAATTGGGTGTCTGGGTGACTGTAAAAAAAACAGTTGCAGTCACTGGTGAACACTTCCCTCTAGCAAAGCAGGGGAGAGGAACACAGAGCCTCCCAGCTCTCAAGACCCACCAGGGTGGTTCTGGTGGTGACTCCCTGTGAGACTGTGGTGGGGGATTTGTAATGAAGGAGTTGGACCCTGGGTGGTTTCTCAGTGTCTTCAGGGCCCATCAGGGAATGATTACACACAATGATAAAAGAAGCAGAAGAGAGAAAGGATGATACATAAATTGTGTTTTCCCAAGATCATGCTTCTTTTTTTTTTTTGACTGCACTGAGTGGCTTGTGGGATTTTAGTTCCCTGCAAGTGAAGTCGCTCAGTCGTGTCTGACTCTTTGCGACCCCGTGGACTGCAGCCCACCAGGCTCCTCCATCCATGGGATTCTCCAGGCAAGGGTACTGGAGTGGGTTGCCATTTCCTTCTCCAGGGGATCTTCCCGACCAGGGGATCTTCCCGACCTAGGGATCGAACTCGGGTCTCCCACATTGTAGGCAGACGCTTTACCGTCTGAGCCGCCAGGCAAGTTCCCTGACCAGGAATCAAACTCAGGTCTTTAGCAGTGAAAGTACAGAGTCCTAGCCACCAAACTGCCAGGAAATTCCAAAACTATGTTTCTTAAATAAAGCTTATTTTTAAATTTCAAGTTTTCAGGGAGGAAGGGACAAGGATAGGATGTTTGTGATATACACAAATAATTTCAAAATCTAAACTTATTCAACAGTTGAAATTTCTTCAAGCTTCTTTTAAGAAAATAAAGGTCAGCGTTGATTTTGCTACCCTTTCCTTTCCCTGTAAGCCATGTGAATGGATAAAATACAATAAAAGAACATGAGAACCAAAAAGCAAAGGACATGGATAATGCAGAGATTAGGACACTGGTTTTGAATTTGTTAAAATTGATTACAAAATTTTTTATGATTAGATGAGAAAGTAATGGTTGCCAATGAGATTTCAAATGTCAAGATCTCTTGTGTTAAACTAAGAACATAATAATAATCAAAGAACATGTTTAGTTTATAGAAATATGTTATTAAATTTATTTCCGAATTTGTAGTTCATAAAAGTGAAAAAGATGTCCATTGCAATAACACTGGACAACCGACTGACAGCCGTGTGAACCGCTTGTCAGCTTGTAGGTGGCTTGGCCCTGAGTCCTTGGCCTGTTTTCAGTCTTTGACCACAGTCAGGCTTTCTCGCCCCAGGGCATCCTGTGGTCTGGTGGGTGAGGTGACTGGGGCTGGACTCCTCTCACTTCTACTGAAACCCTTGGCTGGAACCCTCTCAGGTGTTAGCAGAACCATGGTGATAATAAGGCCTGGATGTTGTCGTAAAGGGATCGTGGTATAAACTTCCAGAAGAAAATCATTTTTGTCTATATCTGGGGTGGGGGGAGAAGGTATAATAAACTTTTAAAATGTATACTAATTCAAATTATGCTTGCCTTTGACTTTACACAGCTTGACAGTGGAGCCTTACCATCTGCAATCAACGGTTCTGCTTTCCCCTCAGGATCAACTCTTCCAGGACCACCACCAAAAATAACTTTGGCTGGGTAAGATTTAAAAGCAACTGTCACTTTAATGTAAGAGTTTAAGAGGCTCTTGGGTACATTTGTGATTTTCTTCTGAGTTTTAAAGTTAACTTTACCTGCAAACTTTCATGACTTCTAAAATAGGATTTTTACATTCAGCAGTGCACTAACAGTATTGCTGTGAGTGTCTGGTTTGTGGTTGCTTGAAAGACTGGTCTGTAACCTTCATTTACTTCCACTCTCTGCCCACTGCCCAGTGGCAGTGTTTCAGAGGTTTGCTGCCGATCCTAGCTGTCTTGAGAGCACATTGGCTTAAACTTGGCTGCTCTGTTTCTTTTTTGCTGTCATCAACACAGGTAATGGTGTGGCAGTCACTTAATGCTGACCGCAGTCTCCGTGCCTTTATGGCAGCCTCTGCCCGCTGCCTTTGCTCAGGTTCAATGGCAGGGTCCAAGGCACATGGTCTGCAGGTGGATATGGCTGCACTTATCTGGGACCTTGTCTGGACATTTTAAAATCATGTCTATAATTGTAACTAACTAAACTAACCAAGCTGGTTGCAACTTTCTTGAGTTCACACTCATGTGCTGTCAGTGAATAGAGCAGCCCTCTTTGTTCATGGAGCCATCTAGTTGGTTATGGAGGGCCATCTCTTCCTGCCTCCAGAAGTTGGGACACACAGCCTAATGAAAAAGTACATTTGAGGGCCTGAAAGAAATCAGGCCAGCAATTTAGGAAATGTAGGCTGGTCTCTAGTGCCCCCAGCCTCCTGAAGTGTCTGCCTTTAGGCACATCTTCACTGTGACCTTGATGAGGGTGAGGAGAGTCATGGGGCCGTGTGAGAGGCTTAGGTGACTTGGTGGGATTCAGTCAACACACACCTCTGCGGCGTCGCTGAAGAACGTCAGTTGCTCACAGGATTTGCTGCTCCAGTCTTAGTAGTTGGTCGTGGAGCTGGTTGTGATTCTGTGCCACCTCAGTTGTTGACTCTCATTTAATTTGGCTGACTCTGACTGTGGGAGCCATTCTCCTGGCTTCACTATCTTGGCATGGTGGATCAGTGGTTGCTGTTTACCTGGTTCTGTAATCATGGTTCATAATATTTGTGGACAAAACAACTCTGTGAGCAACTTCTAGATTTGCTGATGGTATTACATCTTTGGCTACACCATATGACCCAGGATTTTCTCAGGATATGTACCTTACCTCGCTTGTAATCTGGGAGCATCCAGCCCGTGGTATTGCACACCATGTGCTTTAGCATGCCTACCATATCCACGGGCATTCGGTGCTTCAATACTTTATTTCCGGTGTGGCTCTCGGAGTTAGAGTGCCGTTTGAAGTTTCTCTGCGTTGCAGCTGCTACACGTTTCCACAGAGGAGCAGCAGTGAGGGGACTTTCACTCGGTGCACCCCCTTATTCCCACCCTCCCCCTGCCTTCTTCCCGCTCTCTGCAAGGTTTTCTCTGTTGTGAAGTCATTATGCAGGCCATAAAATATTTTTCTATTATAAATGATGTGCCAGGAAGGTTTGTCAGGAACAACATGAGCTTTGTTTTTGTATTTTTTGCTGCAAATAATTACTTGATTTGATGTCATGCCACTGAATCAGCCAGATGATTATTATCTCTACATCCACAGCACTGATGGCATACTGGAATCTCTACCAACTTGTTATTTTTGGTGAGGGAGCTGTCAGAAAACCATTTGCTGGCTGTTTCATTCTGTATGAGTTCCCAACCACGACTAATTTGCTAGACCTCTTTAGATGCTTTGTTAGGCTTTTTTTTTTTTTTTTAACTTTCATCAGACAACAAGGTTAAAGTAGGTGTGAGGACATGAGAAAGGACATTCTGTCAGCCCCTGTGGTGTAAACGTTCTGAGATAGGTGACTTAGATGTGGGCCAGCTTGGGCCTCACAGCAAGCAGTCCATGTGGATGAATTCACCCAGTCACCATTCTCAAGATACAGGTGGTGAACTGGCTGACTTATTCAGTAGCCTATCATATGAATAAAAATTCACGTCCTGTCACTCTGCACGGCTTTAATAATCAAATTATCAATCAGACATTACTGTGAATTCTGATATCCCTTGAGATCTTTATTTTTGGTAACATCATGAACATTATAAAATTCAAGAGTCTGCTTCTCTGGAAATTTTTTCTTAAAGATGAGGTCATATCTCACTGTGGTACAGTTTATTTATAATGCTTTTCTGAGGCAGAGTTGTCCAGATCTCCTCTAGCCCTTTAATTCTCAGGTTGGCATAGAAGAGTAGTCAAATATGATTAATATTAGAGCCATGGAAGTTTTTTCCAGTTTAACCCACTGCAGTGAACTTGTCCCTTTACTGTCCCTCCAGGCGCTCTTTGCTCAGCCCTGATGTGGTATCTTTGCTTGTGCTGTTATTTCAACTGAAACATCCTTTTGATGAATAACAAAAAAACTTCACACCCTCGAAAGTCAATGTCAAGTTCTACTTCTTTCAGGAGTAGTTTGTTTTGTTTTTTCATCTCTATTAAACTGTCCTCGAATTTTATATCATTTATAATCGATATCATATAATTTGATAGTTGATTATATAACATCTTTTGTTCTCTAATTTTTCAATTATATATAGCTCATGTCCCAAATTATTTGGTGGATTCCTCTAGAACAGGCAACGTAAATTAAAATAGATGTGTATGTATGTATATTTTGGTATTCCCGTGAAGCACTTATGACGGTCTAGCCACAAAGTGATCTCATAGTCAGCGCCTGTTGGCTCCTTCCTGCACCGTAGATGCTCACTGAACCGCGCTCTCTCCTTCCACAGTTACGGCAGGGCACCACTGCAGTGTCTCCATGGGCCCCTACTCCATTTTTAAAGGGAACAGTTTTGGTTCCTCTGGACAGGTAGTGCCAGGTCACACCATGCCCCATTTTAGAGGCAAGGCCGAGGGCAAGAGTGGTGAAGTGGGTGCCCGTGTCCCCCTGCTCTGAACAGCCCACATCTGATCCAGGTTCGGGGACCAGGGCCAGTGCAGCCAGATCTGCCGCCTGCAGGCACCATGGGGATGGAAGGCTGCCACTCTCCTCTCTATGAAGGGGAAAACTAGACTAGATGGAGAATAAATTAATAAAGACTCAACAACATAGTGTGGGGATATAACCTTAAAAATGGGAGACATCTCCAGAAGAAGCAGCACACAGCAGCTCAGCCGGGAGTCGGGGACCTTTATGGCCTCCGATGAGAGAGGGCAGGGCTCCTGGAACAGAAACCCACGGTGAGGAGAGAGGCGGAGCCCTGATGAGGGGAGCTTCCAGAGCACGGGGGCGGGGGCCTGAGCTGAGGTTAGACTGACCTCCCCTGACTCAAGACAGCTGTGTGTGTGAGGGCGCAGCGCACAGGCAGAGGGTGGCTCCCGTGCTCTGCAGGCTGCCAGGAGGCTGTCAGCAAGCCTGTGTGTACCGAGCACTGCCGGAGCTCCTGAGGAGACCAAGACCAAAACGTGGTCTCAGAAGCAGCCAGGGCCACAGAGGCAGAGCCTGTGCACACAGCCTCGGGGAGCAGGAGGCTGAGCTCGAGGGCCACAGGCCCAGGGAGGGGGAGCCCTGCTCACAGGCGGTGTTTGGGCATGTGTGCTCCTGCTCAACCCCAGGGTCTACCCACCATCTCACAGAGCTGACATCCCAAGTGCCCTCAGGCAGCAGTGCTTCTGAGCCGCGCTTGGGAGCCTGTCCGTTTCTTAACCCGCAGCCTCCCTCAGGTTTAGCAGTATCCAGCACACATTCACCTCGCCCCTTCTGATGCCCCTGAAAACGGCTTCTGGGCTAATCCCCAAAGGAACAGTTAGGAGGGCAGTCCCCAGTACCCACATGATAACATTCAAAACACATGTGATACTCGTGGTAATACTAGTCAGCTCTAACACAGTGGACGATGGTTTATCTGTTGTTTCTTTAGCTTATACTCTTCATTAGTGTTCTGATTTGAAAAATACAGAAATAGAAATCTATTTGGTGTGGGGAGCCACACACAGTAGAGGTTTAAACAGATCAATGGAAGAAGCTTGGGGAAGGTCCAAGGCCCCAGTGACATGAAATATCTCTCCCTCCTCTGCTCCCCAAAACGGTGTGTGTCATAGTTGTAAAGAGCCTGCCTGCCAGTGCAGGAGACATAAGAGACACAGGTTCAATCTCTGGGTTGGGAAGATCCCCTGGAGAAGAGCGTGGCAACCCACTCCAGTATCCTTGCCTGAAGAATCCCATGGACAGAGGAGCCTGACAGGCTACAGTTCATGTGGTCGTGAAGAGTCGGACATGATGAGTGACTAATGCTTTTGCTTTCACTTTCACTTTCCCTGGGGCCTGTGCCCTCGAGTTCGGCCATCTGCTCCCCGAGACTATGTGTGCGGGCTTGGGGAGGAGACAGCGATAGGGTCTCTGGGCGTGCAGCTGGACCTGGCCAGGCCTGCTACTCACATTGTGAATGTGCATGCCGCTCCATCTTATGATCTGGCACTAATAAATGATACCTATAACTCTTTGGTGTTGAGATTTTCAGTCTTTGTTCAAAAACACCAGCTGCTTAGCTAATTCTCTTTTTGAAGAGTAATGATCTGAATACATTTTCTTTTTTAATCTTTATAGAGTAACTCTTAGTTCATTGGACACAAAGTCTAAAAAGCCATGTAACTGTACCAAATCCCAGTGTCTGAAATTGTAAGTAATCGCAAATCCTTCATTATTAAGTAGAAATAAGGTTGTATAGAAATCAGTAAGTGGAGCAGGGTCCAGACAAACGTGAACGGCTAGTAGTGTATATGCTACAGTTAAGACTCAACAGCCGTGTACTCACGCTCCTCGTAAACCAGAGAGACTAGAAACAGCACCTTCTGCATAAGCCTGGTTGGGATCTTTCGGTATTATCTTGACCAACTAACTTAGTAAAAGACTCTGCCTGCGCCTCAAGTGGTGTGATTTTCTTGGATTTTGGTTTACGTTCTCCAGCCCCTCCAACAAGTGCTAAACACTGCATTCTTGTTGAGCATTAACTGTAACATTTCCGCATCTTAGTTTTTAAAAGCTGGATGAATTGGTTTACTCTATATTGAATTCTTCTCAGAACAATTCTCCCCCAGGGATGCCAGCTTCCTGGGAGGCTCAGTCGGGGGGGGGGGGGGGTGGTAGGGCAGGTTGTGAAGCAGAATCCGGGCTGGGGTGGACTGTGTGGCTGGAATAGGATGTGGACCGGTCACCATGACTGGTGGCACCGTGCCCTTGAGCTCCCGTCCCCGCCTGTCATGTGGAGGTGCATCCGTGCAATCTGTCTGCTCTCAGCTTCTGCCCTGAGTGCCTGCCTAGCTTTAAGTTACGTGATGGAAGGGGAGAATACGCCTTGTGCCGATGTCTAACAACCCTAACCACTATCTCCACATGATTTTTCCATTGGAGAGCTCCTGCTGAAGTCACTGAGAGCTCCATTGATGGGACAGTGATGTGGGGGTGCAGAAGTGGGTAAAAATCCAGAAGTCTGTGAAACTTGGTTCACAAAACAAAACTGAACAAACAAATTGATTTTTTAAGTTAATGTTAAAATCTAGGGTTGACTGTATGTAAATACTGAGTTGTCTTTGGTTTAGTCTGTGAATGCAAGTCCTATACCTCTCTGAACGTTGGACACACCATGAGACTATTGATCAGGAACTCTAATAATGCAGCTGGGTGAGGAGGAAGGAGAACAGAGAGAAAAGCCTGGACCATGTGACACTGTCGAGCCAGAGTGGCCAGCCCAGATGGAAACTTCTGATGCGGTGGAGGACGAGGTGGCAGAGATGAGAGTGGACGGAGCTGGGGGGTGAAGGGGTTCCTGTGGACAAGGGCTGCCATGCTGCTGGCTGGGCCGGCGACTGGGTTGCCCATGAACAACCCGTAAAGCCTAGAGCGAGGTATGTACACTGTGACTGGGGACGAAGTGAGGCGGCTCTTAAGGACTTGGAAATAAGATGTCTCTAAGAAGGGTTTTTCCATGATCCAGAGGATGTTGGCCATTTGATCTCTGGTCCCTCTGCCTTTTCTAAAACCAGCTTCAACATCTGGAAGTTCACCGTTCACATATTGCTGAAGGCTGGCTTGGAGAATTTTGAGCATTACTTTGCTAGCGTGTGAGATGAGCGCAATTGGGCGGTAGTTTGAGCATTCTTTGGCATTGCCTTTCTTTGGGACTGGAATGAAAACTGACTATGCCAAAGCCTTTGACTATGTGGATCACAATAAACTGTGGAAAATTCTGAAAGAGATGGGAATACCAGACCACCTGACCTGCCTCTTGAGAAAACTGTATGCAGGTCAGGAAGCAACAGTTAGAACTGGACATGGAACAACAGACTGGTTCCAAATAGGAAAGGGAGTACGTCAAGGCTGTATATTGTCACCCTGCTTATTTAACTTATATGCAGAGCACATCATGAGAAACGCTGGGCTGGAAGAAGCACAAGCTGGAATCAAGATTGCTGGGAGAAATATCAATAACCTCAGATATGCAGATGATACCACCCTTATGGCAGAAAGTGAAGAGGAACTAAAAAGCCTCCTGATGAAAGTAAAAGAGGAGAGTGAAAAAGTTGGCTTAAAGCTCAACATTCAGAAAACGAAGATCATGGCATCTGGTCCCATCACTTCATGGGAAATAGATGGGGAAACAGTGGAAACAGTGTCAGATTTTATTTTTTTTGGGCTCCAAAATCACTGCAGATGGTGAGTGCAGCCATGAAATTAAAAGACGCTTACTCCTTGGAAGGAAAGTTATGACCAACCTAGATAGCATATTGAAAAGCAGAGACATTACTTTGCCAACAAAGGTTTGTCTAGTCAAGGCTATGGTTTTTCCAGTGGTCATGCATGGATGTGAAAGTTGGACTGTGACGAAGGCTGAGTGCTGAAGAATTGATGGTTTTGAACTGTGGTGTTGGAGAAGACTCTTGAGAGTCCCTTGGACTGCAAAGAGAGCCAACCGGTCCATTCTAAAGGAGATCAGTCCTGGGTGTTCTTTGGAAAGAATGATGGATGCTAAAGCTGAAACTCAAGGTCTTTGGCCACCTCATGTGAAGAGTTGACTCATTGGAAAAGACTCTGATGCTGGGAGGGATTGAGGGCAGGAGGAGAAGGGGACGACAGAGGATGAGATGGCTGGATGGCATCACTGACTCAATGGACATGAGTCTGAGTGAACTCCGGGAGTTGGTGATGGACAGGGAGGCCTGGCGTGCTGCGATTCATGGGGTTGCAAAGAGTCGGACACGACTGAGCGACTGAATTGAACTGAACTGAACTGAAGCAGGGTTAGTGAATAGTGAAGTCGCTCAGTCGTGTCCAACTCTTTGCGACCCCATGGACTGTAGCCTACCAGGCTCCTTTGTCCATGGGATTTTCCAGGCAGTAGTCCTGAAGTGGATTGCCATTTCCTTCTCCAGGGGATCTTCCCAACCCAGGGCTCGAACCCAGGTCTCCCTCATTGTAGACAGATGCTTTACTGTCTGAGCCACCAAGCTAAAGTGAAGAAGGGTTACTTATTGATTACTTCATAATGGAAAGGCCCAAGAAATAGCTTCTTGCCTAGAAGCAGCTTTCCAGATTAATCGGTGACTAACCTGCTAAGGAAAGATTTTATCATCACAAGGGGGCTTGGTCAGCGTTGGAACAAATGAAGAGGAGGTTCAGAGTGTTTGTGGTGCTGTCCTGGGAAGGCAGACATTGTGTCTGGGGGCTGCGGGGGCCGCCCACTCCAGAGAAGTGCGGGTGCCATGCACAGGGGAGGTGCAGCCCTCCCGGTGTGTTCTGTGCCTCTGCACCTCTAAATTCACACTCAGCACTGGTGATTTTGCTTCCTCAGTAGCAGCATCCTGAGAAGCAGGGGGCCCTGAATAAAGGCTGGGAACATTATAGGCACCGGAGGGGATGCTGTTTCCACCAAAAATTAACACATAGCACTCTGAACAGTGCATCTTTGGTTGGTATCAATCTACCACTGAAAAACCAATTATCTCCAGAAATACTGCTTTTGGAAAGGCTAGAAATGGGCATATTCAACCCAGTGGACCTTCTTGGTGAGATCTGTGTGCTTGTGCTGGTGGCAACACCACTCTGTCTCCGTGTGCCACAGGTACCCATCCTGATGCCAGTCAGGGGTGGATTCACCACTGCGGCTGCACTAGCCAGCATGGCATCAGCACCAGTCATAGCTCTTAGCTTCCTTTAGCTTTTTTCCCCGCAGCGAAGTCATGTTCAAAGCAGTGGAATCTAATTTTCTTGGAGTCTATTTGTCCCACATTATTGGGAATCTCTCTTGGATAAATGTTAAGAGGGATTACTACTAATTGACCATTAATAAAGAGAAAACCACATTATTGTATTTTTTAAAAATCCAGGTGCTGCATACACGTGGGTAAAAATCAGTAAGTATATGTGATTACAATGGAGAGAACTGCATCATAATCTGCATCCCTCCCCCTCCCCAGACTTCTCCCTAGAGGCCGCCACTTCAGTGACTTCTGTGTTCAGGCTTTCTGAACTTTGCCTCCATGTCTGGAAAGATCATCTGCTGCCATCTTGCTGTGGGAGAGGAGGGGACAGTCTGCACTCAACCCCCTTGGCTAGAGCCACCGTTTTCAGTTCCTTTGCTGTTTACCCTTGAAACTCAAAAATCTTATACTTCAAATTTTTGTTTTTATTGTTGTTCCAAAGTTTTAAAGTGTTTGTAGCCAGGGATATGCCAGGATGCCAGTGAACAAAGAATGAGTTTGGAATGTATCATCTCAAGTCTTTTCAAGCACTACAACTAAAATTTTAGGCTACAATGTGCCTGCGGGAAGTGAACGTACCACAGAGCATCCTGGGTATTTTCTTGAATAGTATTGTCACTTTCTCATTAAGTGACAGAGTAAGACTACCCACAGAGGGTTGGAAAGTTGCTGTCTGCCTGCACTGCAGCAGTCTGTACCTCGAGGACAGTATCTTCAGCAGATGATGCGCTGGTGTTTCATAGCCAAGAGAGGGGCCACAAACCTCGAGTGAGGGCTGTAGACGTGGTTTCCTGGGCAACGGTGAGAGTGCACTGAGGAAGGAGGACAACACAAACACCTCGTGCAAGACCAGCTAGACTGCGGGCAGCACTGGTGAGGCGGCACGGGCGCGGGAGTGCGGCAGGCCCTGAGACAGCGCCACCCACTCTCACTCATCAACCTGCAGGCAGCTGGATTTTCTTCCACTGAAGACTGGAACCCTTATGTCTGTCCAACTGACCCACCACGTGGAGGAGCCTGAGACCAGAGAGGGCGGTGCTTTTCCAACTCTCATCTTGTGGCTGCCATTATAGCTGTTACCACTGGGGCAGATCAGCCTGAGCTTCCTAGGAGGAAAAGTGATTCTGCTTAGAGGGGAGCCCACAGAGGTAACAGAAGGGAGTGGAATTTGGGTTGAGGGCCAAGGTGTATGTCCTGGCCCTAGACATGGGTTTTTGACCCTGTCTGACCCTTGTTCTAGCCCTGAGAGAGAGAACGTGTGCTCGATGGAAGGCCTCATGGGGAGGAGTCTGTGTCTTGTTCACAACTCTACCTCCAGCGTCCAGTGCAAGGCTGCTGTCGACTGGGCACTCAATACACACGGCAGAAAATGAGCAGTGACTTTTGTTGAACAGAAGTTTTCAATTTAATATAGTCAAAATTACCAAATGTCTTTATTGTTACTGCCTTTGTGTGCCTTGTTTAAGAAATCTGGCCATATCCCAAGGTTAAATAGATGTGCCAATAGACTATTTATAAAAGTTTAAAGGTTTGCTTTTTGTCCCACTTCTTAGTTGTAACGATTCATCTGTGAATTTCCTTCATCTCTGTATTTAAGCAGTCATTTTGTCTGCAAAGTGTCTTTGACGGTGTCTTTCCCACCCTTTCCTTTTCCTTGGCGTATGGTCTTAGCTAGGACCTCCACAGCTGTGACGAGGGGATGCTGGGGCAGGGCACTGCCTTGCTGCTGATTTTCATAGAAACACTTCTAAAATTCCCTTACCTAAATTTTATTCCCTGAATAAGATATTTGCTATAGGTTTTTGAGAAATGCTCTATAGTATGCAGAGGACATGCCTAGATGCTGTAACAGACTCTGCACGGCAAGCAGGGCTCTTGTGGTGGCTGGTCGGCGTTAGTGCCTCCTCCTCCTTCAGCAGATGTCCTGCCATCCTCGAGTGATTCCCCAGCTGCCACCCTCACAGTCGCCTTCCCGCCATGAGGAAGAGGAAAGAGCAGGGTAAAGGCACACTCCTTACCTTCTAAGGCATAATCCGTGATTGCCACAGCCACTTCCACCCAACGTCCCTTGGCCAGAACCTAGTCGTGTGGTCAGACCATGTGGTGTAGGAAGCTGGGAAGTGATGCAGAGTCAACCACACCCTCAACTAGAGCTGTGGCAAGGGGCAGAGCGAGGGGTGTGTGGGCTGTTTTCTGCTGCATGCCCACCTCGGACTCAGAAAGGGTCCTTCTGTGTATGCCTGGGTTCCTAAGTGCCTTTCTTTTTTAATTCTTAGTATAAATGAGTGGTGAATTTTATCAAAGCCTTTTAAATACCTGCATTCTTTTAAATGATCAGATTGCTTTCCTCTTTTAATCTTACAGTTTGATCTATGACAACATTTTCTAATGGTCATCCACCCTCGTAGGCCAGAGATTAAACCCGATTTGATCATGATGTATTGATTTTATCTTTCATGTGCACTGCTAGATTTAGTTTTCAATATTTTGTTAGGATTTTGTATCTTTTTCATGAGTGAGATAGATCTGTAGTTTTCCTTTCTCATATTTTCTTTGTTTGAAATTGCTATTAGTGCTGAATTGCCTAATAAAATGCATTAGTAGTCTTCCCAAATTCCCACTGGACCCTCTTTTTCTCTAGCCTCTGGAAAAGTTGGGCAAGATAGGATTTATTAGTTCTTTGAAGTTTGATTAAGCTTTGTGCATAAAGCTGTTTGATTTAATGTCTGGGATTTAGAGTGGGGGTAAGAGATGGAATACTCATTCACTCTCTTTACAAGCTGTTGCCGTCTCTAAGTTTGTGCTTCTTCTTGAGTCCATTTTATTTTATATTTTCTTGAAGATTATTGTTTTCTTGAAGATTATTGATTATTATTATTGACATTTTTAAGTCTCAGTATATGTCTGTTCATATACTCTTTTGTTATTTTTAAAAATTATCTATCTGTAGTTAGAGCTTTAAATTTTTCTAATTTTAATTTCTACTATTGTTTGTTGTATCTTTTCTTCTCCTTGATCAGTCTCATGAGAGATTTGTCTGTTTTGTCAGTCATTTCAGAGCAGCAACTTTTGGTTTTATTGACTTTCTTGCTTATATTCCTGTTTTAAAAACATTACTTCTTACTCTTAACTCTTTTCTCCCTCATATAATAATTATTACAATGCATGCCTGCACGCCCAGTCATGTCTGACTCTGTGACCCCATGGACTAAACTGCCAGGGTCCTCTGTCCATGGAATTTTCCAGACAAGAATACTGGTGTGGGTTGCCATTTCCTTCTCCACGGGATCTTGCTGATCCAGGGATCTCACCTGAGTCTCTTGCGTCTCCTGTATCATAAGTGGGTTCTTTACAACTGTGCCACCTGGGAAGCCCATTTTCTCCCTCACACTTTATCATTTTATTCCCTTGTTTTAATAGCTTTTTTGTGTTAAATATTTATTTACAATCTTTTTTTAGGAAATGCATTTAAAGCCATAAGTTTGCTCTGTGTACCGCTTTACTGCATCCTCCAAGAGTATGTGCTACTTTCATTGTCACTCACTCAAAGTATTCTGTAATTTTCATTGTAATGTTCTCTTCACTGCATGAATCATTTAGGTGTACATTTCAAAGTATCCAGATATATATGTATGCATATATGTGCATGTATCTGTTTATATGTATTTTTAAGCAACATTTTTACTGTCAATTTTTATGTTTAATTATAATGTGCTGAGATAATATGGTTTGTATGATAGCAATACTTTGAAATTAATGAAGATTGCCTTATGACAATGTTTGGTCAATTTTTAATATATTCTATATTAACTTAAAAATGTATATTCTCTATTTGTTAGATGCATTTACTATCCACTAGTTCAAGTTTGTTAGTTTTGTTTTTTAAATCTGCTAAATGCTTATTAAATTTTGTGTGATTTATCTGTTTTTTATAAAAGTTCATTAAGATGTCTCATTATGATTGTGAATTTGCTTATTTTTTCCTTATAATTCCATTTTTGTTTATATACTTTGAGCCTATAGTGAAAGGTGTACAAATTCATGATTGTGGTATCTTTTTGTGAATTATTCCGTTAACTGTTAAATGTGACTCTATATCCTAGTGCTTTTTGCTTTGTATGCTTTTTTTTATATTACTGTTACTACACCATATTTTCTTTGGTTTGTATTAGCAAATGTGCTCTTACCGTCCTTCTGTGTTCATGCTCTGTGTGGTAGTGTTTTAGGTGTGTCTTCTGTCATCTAGATATAGTTGGGTTTTTATTTTGTTTTATTTACTTATTGTATTACTATTATTCTTTTGGCCATGCCACGCAGTGACCAGGGTTCGAACCCACCAGTGACCAGGGTTTGACCAGGGCTCGAACCATCCTGCAGTGGAAGTACAGAATCTTAGCCATTGGACTGCCAGGGAAGTCCTGTAGTCGGGTTTTTAAAAAGCAAATCTAATAATCCATGTGTCAATAGACTTTAAAATCTATTTGCATTCTTTGTCTCGTTATTGATATATGTGGACTTATTTGTATCACAAATAAGTTTCATAAATTTTTTTTGAAGCCTTAAAATTTATTTAAGTTCTTTTGTTTCCCAAAATGGCAGCATTTCATATGTGCAATCTGCACCTTGCTTTTTTAAAATCATGGTAAAATATGCAGAACATAAAATTTACCATTTTAACCATTTTTAAATACACAATTCAGTGGCATTAATTGTACTCATGATGCTGTGCAACCATCACCGTTACCCATTTCTGGAACCCTTTTGTCATCTCAGATAGAAAGTCTGTACCCATTAAATAGATTTCTGTTACCCCCAACCCCTGGCAAACCTCTGTTCTACCTTCTGTCTCTTAGTTTTCCTGTTCCAGGCACCTCATATAGGTGGATTCATACAGTATTGTGCTTTTGTGTCTGGCTTTTTTCACTAACATAATATTTTTAGGGTTCATCCATGTCGTAGCATGTATTAGTACTTTATTCTTTTTCCAGGTTGATTAATATCCCACTGTATCATAGACCACATTTGTTTATCCACTGATTGTCCATCATCTGTTGATAGACACTTGGGTTGTTTCTACCTTTGACTATTGTGCATAATGCAGCCACAAACATGGGTGTGCACGTGTCTGTCTGAGTTCTTGCTTTCATTTCTTTGGGGTATATACCTTGAAGTAGAATTGCTGAATTATATGGTAACTTATTATTTAACCTTTTGAGGAAACACATTACTGGTTTTCACAATGACTACACCATTTTATATTCCCACCAGAAATACAGAGTACCACTTTTGTGTTTTCTGATTACCGTTTTTTCCTCGCTTCCCTTTTTGCCTGATTTATGTTTTAAAAACTAATGGCAAAGTGGAGGAAGCTGAAGGTGAGGAGACATCACAACAGCACAGACAAAAGTGATGGTGACCTGGACTCGGGCGGAGACGGCAGGGTGAGGAGAGCCACAGATTAGGAGACGCTGCAAACTGTGTGTAAAGAGACATACACATTTTTCACTCATTTATTCATTCCACAAATATTTTTTATGCCTGTGATTTCAGGGATAGAGAAAACAGAAATTAACAAGAAAAGTTATGGTCCCTGCCGTCTCAACACTCACAGTCCAGCTGGGGAGACAGACATGAATATAACAGTCACATACACAGAGATCGTGGTGGATGTGTGGCAAAGGAACAGCGATGGGCAGAGGGTAATGGGGGAACTGACCAAGTATGACAGCCAGGAAGATTTTCCTGAGGAAGGGAATGGTTTTGGATGAGGAGGAGTTAATCAGGAGTTAATGAGGCAGACGTGGATTCAAAGTGGGTCGATAAGAGCATTCTAGGCAGAGGAAATAGCAGGTACAAAGGCCATATGGCAAGAGAGAGAGGGCACCGGGTTCTGGGAACAGAAAGGAGGCCAGTGCCATCTGTGTAATATTGTTCATTATACCAAAATGTACAAAATAATCTGAATGTTCATCACTCTATACTGATGTTACTACAGAGTGGGATACAGTGCAGTCATTACAGTGACATAAATCTATTTACATGTAATATTAACTCTCATATTGATAATAAAAGCAAGCTGTCATATTGATTACTAACTTTGATACATAGTAAAATCACATTGAAACTGTATAGAATATGATCTTGTTTTTATTTATGTATTATATGTAATCAAACAGCATATAGTTATTGATAACATGCATAGTTTTACAGAAAAACTCTGAAATATATTCACCAAATGGTCATCTCTAGGGAGCAGGATTCTGAATTATTTTAATTTTTTCTTTTTATTTATATTCTAAAAAACTACAACAAATGTTATTTTCTTGTATCAAGAAGACAATTAGCAAAGACATTTCTGAGCCAGAATCAGAAGACTTGGTAACCTCTTGGATATGAAAAAAGAGAGAAAGGCAGTCATCAGAAATGACTTGGGGTCATGTCACTGGGTGGGTGATGACACCACAAATGCAGAGAGACTACAGCAAGAGCAGGGTGAAGGCTGAAGGAGAAGGTCAGAACTTAAGGTGTGGACACCCTAAGTTGAAGGTGGAAATGTCTGATAGGCAGTAGGGAAATGGTTTTGGAGCCTAATCGTGTCACACGCTGCTGTGAGGTAAATGCAGTGCAGAGGTCCTTGCACTTTCTGGTTAGGGAGGCTGTTGACCACCTTTGAGAGTTAGAAGGAGGCAGGAAGATGGTCCGAGAGCAGTAGATTAAAGAATGAATGGGGATGAGGAAGGATGAGCAGCAAGTGAGGAAACCCTTACCTGATGTTTGTGAAAGAAGAAAATGAGACTTTGGTGACACAGATTTACAAATCTTCTACATAAAGTTTTTTTAAAAAGAAAGTGAAAGTTGCTCAGTCATGTCCAACTCTTTGCAGGCCTATTCTCCAGGCCAGTAGTAGGTAGCTGTTCCCTTCTCCAGGGGATCTTCCCAAGCCAGGGATTGAACCCAGGTCTCCTGCATTGCAGGTGGTTCTTTACCAGCTGAGCCACCAGGGAAGCCCAAGCATACTGGAGTGGGTAGCCTATCCCTTCTCCAGTGGATCTTCCTGTACCAGGAATCGAACTGGGGTCTCCTGCATAGCAGGCAGATTCTTTACCAACTGAGCTACCAGGGAAGCCCAAAGTTTTAAAAAGTAGTCAATAAATAAAATCACCCAGCAAAGTGTGTAGAGTGAGAAAAGAAGTGTGCCTAGCTTGGATCTCGGTGACTAAACATATCTTGAACTAGGTATAAAATTCTAGATTGTCAGTTTTTCCTCTCCATGCTATAAAAATATTGTTCTACTGTTTTCCATTATTTCTAACACAAAGTCTTTGGTCAGTCTAGGTAATGTCTTTTCTCTCTGGTGTTTTTACAATTTTCTTTTTATCTTTGATTTTTCTTTTTATTTGCTTTTTTGAGGTTCATTAGTTTTCTGAAATCTGAGGACCCACAACTGGAAAGCACAGGTATCCTCCAAGTATAACTCTCTTCTGCTTCTCTTTTCTGTCCTGTAATGCTTATCAGTCATGCGTGACCCCCTAACTAGGGACCATTTCTCTTCATCTCTCCCATGTTTCTAACTTCTTTGTCATTTTATGCTGAATCTGGATCTAACTCTTTATCTTTGTTTATCCTTTCTGACTTTTAATTATTGCTTTTATCCAGGTCATATGTACATAGTTTAAAGAGCTAAATAGGGGATTCCCTGACTGTCCAGTGGTTAGGACGCTGCATTTGCACTGCCGAGGGCCTGGGTTTGAGCCCTGGTCAGTCCATGGGGTCGCT
This sequence comes from Bos indicus, assembly GCF_029378745.1. Lineage (NCBI taxonomy): Eukaryota > Metazoa > Chordata > Mammalia > Artiodactyla > Bovidae > Bos > Bos indicus. The sequence goes on along the minus strand of NC_091788.1, from coordinate 46,648,589 downwards.
AAGAGTCACACAAGACTGAGTGACTTCACTTTCACTTTTCACTTTCATGCATTGGAGAAGGAAATGGCAACCCACTCCAGTGTTCTTGCTTGGAGAATCCCAGGGACGGGGGAGCCTGGTGGGCTGCCCTCTATGGGGTCACACAGAGTCAGACACAACTGAAGTGACTCAGCAGCAGCAGCAGCAGCAGCAGCAGGGAACTAAGTCCTGAAAGCTATGTGGCTCAGTCAAAAAAAAAAAAAAAAAGTCTAATAATTATACAAGGTTTATGACCAAAAAATGTAGTTCCTGGTAATTGTTCCTTATTTTCTGATCTCCAGACGCTTTTGGCCCTTAACCAAATCTTTTAGTATTTGCCTCCATAAATCTAAATAACATGCCTGCATCGCTGCTTCTTGGCTTTTCAGTTTCAGCATGATCTCTTGTTTTTGTGCCATGAAAGATGTGGATTTAGCCTTTTCCTCTTCCTACTCACACCTAACCCCCTCCCAACATGCACGTGGCCTGTTCCCAGACATCAGATGTACTTTGTTAGATCAGTAGTGTTTTTATGACTGTGAAAACACATCTGAGGTTTGATTACTGTTCTTCCTCAACTTCTTTCTCTTCTCCCTCACGTTAATACTTAGTTTTTAAATGTATCGAGCACTAACTTAACCCTTAACTCTTCTCTGCTTGTGTAAGTGCTTTCTCAACACATGCAAACACGCTAGGTGCTCAGTGGCCTGGTCTGGAGGAAGCCTTTCCTGCCGCCGTCAAGGTCCTGCTCCTAAGGGGCTGGTTCTCAGCCCTAGGTGCGGTTCTCCTTACCCTCCTTCCAGCATTGGTCCCAGGGTTTCCTTTGCTTCTTCCGCATATCTGACCCCCTGGCTCCTGGATAGCATTATCTTCCTCATTCTTGATTCACTGCATTGTTTTCAGGCAGCATGTCGTCCAGCAGCTTCCCAAGCAAGAGTGATGGAGAGAATGTTTTCAGACTGTGCGTGTCTGAAAGTGTCATGTCTGTCCTCACACTAAGATGGTCACTTTGGATGGATGGTAGGGTTTTCAACTTCAACTAATTAAGTTTTCCTTTAGGATTTGGAAGGCTTTGCTGCATTTTCTTCTAGTTTCTGGTGTTGTTATGAAATTTTTTCTCACCCTTTGTATGAAACCTGTATTATTCTTTCTAGAACCTTCTGGGATCTTCTTTCTGGTCCCTGTGCTCTGAAATCTCCACGAAGTAGATTTGTGGGAAGGTTACCTTTGAAGGACTCACACTTTATAAGGGTTTTTGATGCAGCTCCTACCTTCTGTAGCTCAGACGCTGTCTCCTGTAGCAGCGGCCAATCTGAACGCAAGCTTTGGGCCACTAGGGACCAGCAGAGGGCCCAGACAGCACTTGGCAGCTGCAGACCCACCCCTCTGGCTCACAGTTTCTTTTCACATCCAACAATCTCCTTTACTCTCCTCTTTGTTTGGCATGAATTTTGACACATTATTTAAAATATTAAAATAATAAATGTTAAAATAATTGTACTTAGGAATTCTATAACAGGAAAGTTTCTGCAAGCATCTAGTCCACCATATAACCAGATGCAGAGGCCCTCCTGCCTTCATGCAGCACTCTGTCGGAGGAAGCACACCAGGGCTTCAGGGCTTCCCTCAGCAACTCTGGGAGACCAGGCAGTCAAGTGGCAGAATTCCCATGTCCTGGCTCTAGACGCTGAAACAAATAACTTGGATCAGGTAACATGGGAAACTAGTAGCAGAGCTGATATTAAACCTGCATATGAAGCTCTTTTCCATGAACTGTGCTCAGGAAGAGAACACTATGGGTCCTCTCTAGTCACGAGCTGAAGCTGTGGGGTGGCTAATGAGCCTTCCAAAGCCTCTCAGGGGTGCAGCTTACAGGTAGGTTGTTCGGAGTCTGTCCAGATGCTCAATTCTTACATGAGTTGAAGAAAGTGTCCTGTCCCTCTTCATACTGAAAAACCTCAGGCCTATAAATGCCTCGGTCATGCGGCACGAGAGGAAGCTCCTGCAGGAGCGTGTGAAGCAGTTTCATGGTCATCAACACTGAGAGGTCTTCAAGGATGACACAGCAGAGAAGGTGCTGGCCGCCTGAGCCACAGGGTACTTACTGCCTGTCTGACTCCAGGACCTCAGGGTGGGAGGTGGATGCTCAGACAGGTCTACTCAGCCTGCTACTCTGTGGATTCTGAGTACGTGGAAGACCTGTGTTACCACATGTGACAGCACTCACCTGTGTTTCTGCCCCAGTCGTGTCTCCCTCCTCCACATGCTGACATGGAGTGAAAGTGCGACAAAGCCTGGGTCCACCTCTAGGTCCCTTAGGTTTTGCTCATAGGCAAGGTCTGGCTGAGAAGTGAACTGGCATTCAGTGATGTTGGCTGGGTTGGGATGGTTGATGGGAGAATGGCTCAGTGCTCACCAGCTTACAGCTCTCCTGGAACAAGGGCAGTGGGCATCAAGGGAAGGAGGTAATGGATGCCAGTGGACATTGACTGGAATATTGTTTATTCTGCCGACTGCTGTGTTATGAAACCCATGATTTTCACTAGTCTCTCTCTTCTGTGTTGGTCACTGGAGAACATCATCCCAGTGGATCTATTTTCACAGAAACAGGAGAATCAGGTAACTAAAGGTCGTGTCTGACCCAGCGTGCCGGCCAGCCTTCCCCCATAGGTATATGCACGCTTGTCTTCATCTCCTCGCTGGGTGCCTTTGACACGCTTGTGTTGTTTTATCCACAGGTACTGTGATTGCTTTGCTAACGGGGACTTTTGCAACAACTGCAATTGTAATAATTGTTGCAACAATTTACGTCATGAAATCGAAAGGTTTAAGGCCATTAAGGTAAAAATTTCCTTTAAATACACTCATGTTGACACATATATGTGGAATCTAGAAAAATGGTACAGATGAACTTATTTGCAGGGCCAGAATAGAGATACAGATGTAGGGAATGGACGTGTGGACACGGGGAGTGTGGGAAGGGGAGGGTGGGACAAACTGAGAGATTAGGATTGACATACACACACTGCCATGTGTAAAGCACATAGCTAGAGGGAACGTGCTCTATAGACAAGGAGCCCAGCTTTGTGTTCTGTGATGACCTAGAAGGGTGGGATGGGGAGTGGGAGTGGGAGGCAGGCCCAGGAGGGGGGGTTTTGTGTGCCGATAGCTGACTCACTTCATTGCAGCAGAAACTAACACAACATTGTAAAGCAACTAGACTCCAGTTAAAAAAATGCATTTAAAAGTTCCAGGAATATTCACAAAACAATCTCTACAGGTTTCTAATTTCAATATTGGGGAAACCCCAAAGTATTGAAGAGTATACATTAAACAGGACTCTCTTCATGAAGGAGGGGCACTGGCCATGACCAGAAGCTGCTGTGAGAGTGGCAGCCAGAGAAAGACCTTTATTCTCCAACCGGTATCAGGAGGCTTAGAGGGGCAGCAGGGTCCCAGAAGTTTCCGGGTTAAGGACATGCAGATATCCATTTTGTCTTGATTTGGGGTTTGGAAATTTAGATTGTGTTCTGTAGCAGATAAGCCTAAGTTCAAAGAGCATAGTTTGAAAAGGAATAGATGGTTCACTGTGTGAAGAAACCTTGATGAAAGCTCTCAGCCATTGTTAGTTTGGGCTGATTTTTATTCTTCTTGGCTTTGGGCGAAAGGGAGAATCTAGAGGTGAACAGCACCTTGGAGAGCCCCTCAGGCCACCTGCTAAAGACTAAATGCAGGAGAGAGGTTAACCGCCACCCCTCCACACCCCCGGTGACGAAAGACCACCGGAGAAGGGAGCACAGCCCACCTGCCCAGGCCATGTCTCGGCGCCCTCTCACTTACCAGAGGAAACTTGGACTTGAGGCTCTCATACTGTGCCATGGTTAGTCTGGTTTTTTCTAAAATAATTTAATTTGCCTCGATTTATAGATAAATCAATTGAAAATCAGTTTTGATACCGGCAGATCCACAGGACAGAAAAAAATAGTGATTCATCTGAAGTTCAACACAGTTGTATTTTCTTTAGGCATAAAGAACACTATCTGCAATTAAAAGTATAAAAAGTTTTATTTAAAAATCATGGAAAGCTGGTAGCAGTGTAAATTGGTGCAAGCACTTCGGAAAATTGTTTGGCAGTAGTTACTAAAGTTAAACCTCTGTTTGTGCTGTGCCCGGCAGTTTCATTCCTGAAAATACAACCCCTAGAAATGAGTGTACATGTCCACCAGGGGCTTGTACAAATATGTTCACAGCAGCTGTGTTCATAATAGCCCCAAACTGGAAACAAGCCGGGTGCCTCTCTGTGCTGGACTGGATAGGTCTGCAGTATATGATGGGTTACACAGGTCAGTGGGAAAGGAAGACCTCCATCTCTGCCACAGCCCAGACAGCCTCACAGACACTGCACTGGTGAAAGAAGTCAGATGACAAAGAGTACATGCTGAAGGGTTCCACTTAGCTGAAGTTGCAGAACAGCAAAATTAAAGCAGCGCAAGTCAGAAGATGGGTTCCCACTGGGGTGTGTTGATGGGCAGAAGACATGAGGGACCTCGGGTGGGGAGCTGGACTGTCCTCTGACCTGGCCTGGGTGGGGGCCACATGGGGGTCACACGGGGGTCACAAATGCCCCAATTCATCATATTCCACCATCCCTTCTGCTTCACTAAAAAGTAGAACACACACCAAAGGGTCCTCACTGCAAAGGCCCTTCTGCAGAGCCAGGCTCTGGTGTCAAGACGGATCCCCACACTCATGGTGAGGGGAGAAGGAGCATGGGGCTGCCGCTGTGATGTCCATATTGCCCCAACCCAGCTTAATAAAGAGAACAGGGCCATCTTGTTAGAGAGGTGATTGAGACCTGGGGCTGACCGTGAACTCAGAGACCAGATGCCATCCCTGGGCCACAATCTTCTGACTCCTCGGCGCCTCAGTTTCTTCATCCATCGGGCGCCAAGAGGAGGGGTGGTGTTTGCTCCACAAGGTTGTGTGAGGCTTCAGTGAGAGAATGCATACATCGCACAGAAAGATGCCTGGAACACAGTGCACGTTTAATAAATGTGAGCTGGTAGCAGAGTGCCGTGATCCCAACTATTAACATCTCAGGAAACAGTGTACACAGGCGCCGGGAAGGAGCTGTGTTCAAATGGACACAGTGATTTTCTTTGCATCTTTACCGTCCACTATTCCACCTTTAAGTATTCAAGAGAATGGAGCAGGACCGGGGTAGAGGCCCGCTGCTCGTCGTGGCCGCTCCTGAAGTTACAGCTAGACCCAGTTATGGCAAGCCAGATACGTGGCACTAAGCATTGTTTTAAGTAATAAAATATATCTTGATGGAGTTTTGCATTTTCTGTCTTAGGCATGTCTTGATAGAAATCCAGAAGCTTTCCAACCAAAAATTGGGAAAGGAAAACTGGGTGATGTGAAGCCTCGACATAACAAAGGATGTAATTGCAAGAGGTCGGGCTGCCTTAAGAACTACTGTGAGTGCTATGAGGTCAGTCAACAATTGCCAAGCATTATTTTTAAAAGCCAGGTAAATGGTCTAAGTAACTTTGTGGTTAAAAATTTAATTAAGAATTTAATTTTCTTCCTTCCAGGGCTTCTAAAGAGCACTCATCAATCTACCTTAATGTCTCAAACATAAATTTCACTTTATGAAGCAAGGGCTCCTTTGGGAGCATGTCGTCCCCACTGAGCTCGCCCCGAGTGTCCCGGGAGGGTGCCCAGTGCCACAGCCCTGCCCGCTCTACGGCTGCTGATCTGATGCTGGAGCCACCCTCAGGGGCCGGCAGTCTGTTGGCTCCCCGAGGTGGGCTTCTGCCCAGCTGAGCAGAGCAGAGATGCTCTGGGAGGGCAGTGAGGACAGCCTTGTCCCCAGACGAGCCTTCCCCTGGGTGCTTTGAGGGGGCAGCTTCCAAGTGGACAGAGACCAGAATGCACAGCTGCCCTTGCTGCTGGGGAGATGCTGACCAGTTCTCAGACAGAGCTTTGTTTCCTTCCTCAAAAGATTTAAAGGCAGTAGAAGGACTGGTTTTCTCCTTTAGGTTCATCCCTCACTCACCTCCTTTTTCTGTCTCTCTCTGTCTTTCTTTGTGTTGAAGGGAAAGGAAGAAAGAGGGAGGAAGGGAACCCTCAGGCCTTGTCAGTGAAGCAGCCGAGAAGCCCCTCCTGCAAAGACTCTGATTTGCTTGAGGTCTCTTGGGGATGTTCCTGTGAACTTTATTTTTAGAAGATTGTCATAGAAGGTCAGGCTTCAGTAAAGTCTTCCTGATTCTGGAGATCCGGCAGACCTAGCAATCCGCTAGCTCACATTTTGAAAATAGAGTAAAAAACACTGTAGAGCTGAAGGTACAGGAAGGCAGTGGCCTCACCCGGTGGAGCTGCTCTCAAACCTCCTCTCAGTGCCTCCGCTCTGCTCCGCGCCCCCGCTGCTGCCCCAGGGCCCTGGCACCCTGGGGCAGTGTGCCAGCCGCTTGCCCCAGCTGGGCAGAGGGCCTGCAGCGCCTGGTATCACAGCAGACTAGAAATTCCAGACAACCTCCTGCTCAGAACTCCCAGAGGTGCAAACGAAAGCACACCCCTTTAGACGCAGGTCTGAGTTTCCCTGAGGGAAACCCCCAGGGGCTGAAACCATGAGGAGGCCAGAAACGAGCTAGTCTTCCCGCTGCCCCCAGGTCTGGCTGGCACAAGGGGTTGGCCCCCGGCCCTGAGTGTCACACGACCATGTGACAAGAAACAATGTCCCCCCAACAAGGAAGAGAGAAGGCCCTCCCCTACAACGCCCACCACAGGCCTGGCCTCGGGGGGGTTTCGTGTTTCACCCATGCTCTCAGTGCTGAAGGAGAAGGCTGTCTGGGCGGCTGGAGTTCTAGAATCGGCCAGGGCAGGCTTCCTTCAGAACAAGGGTCAGGTAGAGTCTTCACTGTGTGCCCCCTGGGTGAGGGAGAGACCCAGCTCTGCTCAGGGCTCACACCCACACCCACACACCTGCCTTCAGGAGCCCCCTCCCTCTCTCACCCCGGGTGGCGGCGACGTGGATGGAAATGTGCCTTTCTCCTTACATCACCGTCACTCATCCATCTTCACTTCTCCCCTCCCCTTTTTTTCTGGTATGAATATTGCGATTACTACATGTGTGTACACACAAATATAAAACATTATTTAAGGTCCAAATAGTTTTTGTCAGTTTTTGATGAATTCTAGGGCAACCTAGTTTTATTAAAGCATTTTATGTTACCAGGCCAAAATTATGTGTTCTTCTATTTGCAAATGCATTGGTTGCAAAAATTATGAAGAAAGCCCAGAACGAAAAACACTAATGAACATGCCAAACTACATGGAAATTGGAGGTTTTGAAGGCGGCCATCATTTGTCACCAACAAAATTTTCAGGACTGCCAAAATTCAGAAAAGATAGGTAGGTACTCTGAACTCAGCCTCTTAATAAGGGAATTCAAGGATAACTTGAGAGGGAAGTTGGGACTTCCTGGTGAAACAGGGCTTAGGATTAAGCGCTTCCACTGCAGGAGGCATGGGTTCAGTCCCTGGTCGGGGAAACTAAGGTCCTGTAAGCCTCACCTCACAGCCAAGAAAAAATTTAAGAGGAGAGTTAAAATGGTTTCCACACTGGAAAGAAAGCATTTTTGTCTGTGGGAAGGCAGGAGATGAGGGATAGGGAAGGGAGCCTCCAGCTTCTCTATCTTGACCAGCCCTCGATCCCACACTGTGTTACCCCAGAGGCGCCCCGCTGCCCAAACCCCTCGGTCCTCTTTGTCCTCCTAGCTCAACCTTTCGGTCCTCACTGTCTGCGTTGCCCCTGTTTTGTACAAGAGCAGAGGGCCTCCAGGCCCTCAGGTGGCAAAGGCCTGATCTCTAGACAGCACATGCCTAAACCGCTCTTCACCACAGGAAGTGACGTGAGAAGCGCTCTCAGTGCGTGCTGTACACCTCACTAAAGGGCGTGTAGAGCCCACTTTAGTGGCGTGTCGTCCCGTGTAATTATTTTGAGGCCATTTTTTAATATTTTGTAATAATTACAAAAAATATTTGTGATTATTATACTCCTAGGAAGTCTCAAAGGTTGAGTAATAATTTTATTAGATATTGGACTAGATTCACCTGTTTAAAAAAATTTCCTTGAGTTTGATGGGATGGGTCATGTCATGATAAACTACCAGATGTCATTAATTAATTGATAACATGTAGAAAAGACAAATTCCTGCTTTGTTGGTTAGAGACATCAGGAATACTCATCACTGTGACCTGAAGAGGTCTTTATTAGTAAAAATGTACTGAAGCATGGCTGCATCTTCTGTGAAATTACATGTGGAAACATTATTGCCTGACATGGTGATGCTGAGTATCTGATGGAATGTCACAGGGACTCTATACTCTGGAGTCCGGTCTCAAAATGTTAAGACTCTTGACCTGAGGCCAGCCCTGTTCATTCATCTGCAACAAAAGTCATTGTGTATTGCCTTGACAGATTTAAACCAATCCCAATGTCTATATTTTCATAATCTAGAGGTTTGCTAAATTTTCTCAATTTGAGCATGACTTGGGCAACTATCTAGCTAAGTCACAGTTGCCCCCGCAGCCCAGTGAGGAAGTGACTGGTCCTGTATGACGTGGTTCACCTGACTTTCAGAACCACTTCAGGGATGCTGGGGGTGTTGAGAGGCAAGCTGACAGTGTGCCCCCAGGAGGCGACTCCTCAGAGCCCCCGGGCCCCTGGGGAGGAGGGGCCAGCGCCCAGAGCCCGCTGTGCTGGGGCCGCTTTCCTCAGGCAGACAGACTGTGCACGGAGCCCAGACCACGGCTTGTCTTGGCTAAGACTCCTGCTGCTTCAACCCCTGCGCAGCCTGCAGGCTTGATGCTGCAGCCCAGGTTTCCGGGCTCCTTTGTGGATCTAAGTTTGAGAAAATGCAGAATCTTCAGGGAAAAGGATGTCTAGGAGCTGACAGACTCATCTGTCCTCTGCATTCTTCTTCTAAAAGCAGTCCTATATATGGTCACAGGGCATATAATTTCCAGTATTAAGAAAACAACATTAGATTTTACCAGTGGCACTCTTTAAAGTACTATAACAAGCATGTCCCCTGGACTGTGAAAGGTATTTAAAACAGTGGAGTGACTGAATGTGGCCTTCAACTGGTTTGCTTTGACAGGCGGCCGACCTCGTGCATCTCCTGGGAGGTGGTGGAAGCCACATGCGCCTGCCTGCTGGCCCAGGGCGAAGAAGCAGAGAAGGAGCACTGCTCAGAGTGCCTGGCGGAGCAAATGATCCTAGAGGAGTTTGGCAGATGCTTGTCACAGATTCTCCATATTGAGTTTAAATCCAAAGGGCTGAAAATTGAGTAGAGTACAGCATGAAATACACATGTGTGTAGGTTTTGGCTCCGTATTCTGAAGGAAATCTGTAGTTTAGAAAGATTATTTTAAGGAGCATGAGGCTGTGTCTGTACCAATAGCTTCATCATTAAAAACAAATTTTCTCCCTGCATCAGGACACTGAGGGGCTACTCAGAGTCTCTAAGGGATTTGGTGACTGAAATCATCCACCACGTTTTGAGGAAGTGCATGACCCTACTGTTGTTGTCTGGGCCCAAGGAGACAGCGTGGGTTCCTGTAATCCTGGGAGAATGGTCTGCACTAGCATTGAGTAATGGAGGGTGGAAGCAGGCCCTGGAGAGAAATACAAGTCCTTTCCTATTGACTTCACCCTCTCCAGGGAATTTTCCTCCTCTGGAGGTTTCTCTGCATGAAAAGCCATAATGATTTTTCCCCTAAATTGTTTAGAAATAAATTCCCCAGATAGGCTGCTAAGGTATAATGTAAAATCTGTAGAGAACTACTAAATACCTTGGAGAATTTCTGAGTGTAAATATTTCCCTGGAGTCTCAGAAATTACTAGTCTCCTCTAGGGTCACCATGAAGTGCAGACAGTGGGGTTGGTTTGATCAGTAGCCTTTTGAGTTGTGGGGCTGAAATTCTCTAGTTTCTTATATGTTTCTATTTAAATTGTGGAAAAGCTCTATCATCCAATTAACTTCTCCATAATTACTGTTATAATATTACTATCGTTTGTAAAATATGGTTAAAATAACTAATTTGCAGAAGTCGGCAGGAAAGATAAGTTATTAAGTTGACTCTCTTTTGGTTCTATTGTAAAAGCAAAGAGGAATAAGAATTTCAAACGTCTTCCATTATTGCAATTAACTTAATAGCTGAACATATTTTTGTTATGTTTCTGTGTTCTTTAAGAGTGTTGGCCCTTGGAGAACGTTTAAAAAGCTCGCTTACACACACACCACTTAAAGAAGCGGGGTCCTGGATCTGGTCACTGGGCACATCAGCGAGCAAGGAGTCGAGGAGCAGGCTGAGATCTGTAGAGCTCGTTTGGAACAGCCTGGCTCTGATGGGGACCAAAGGGGGGTTTGTTGTTGTTCAGTCACTTAGTCGTGTCCGACTAGTTTGTGACCCTGTGAACTGCAGCAAGCCAGGCTTCACCGTCCTTCACTGTCTCCTTGAGTTTGCTCAAACTCATGTCCACTGAGTCGATGATGCCCTCCAACCATCTCATCCTCTGTTACCCCTTCTCCTCCTGCCTTCAGTATTTCCCAGCATCAGGGTCTTTTCTAATGAATCAGCTCTTTGCATCAGGTAGCCAAACTATTGGAGCCTCAGCTTCAACATCAGTACTTCCAATGAATATTCAGGATTAATTTCCTTTACAACTGACTGGTTTGATCTCCTTGCAGTCAAGGGACTCTCAAGAGTCTTCTCTAGCACCACTGTTCAAAAGTCTTAATTCTTTGGCGCTCAGCGTTCTGTATGGTTCAACTCTCACATCCATACATGACTACTGGAAAACTATAGCTTTGACTAATACAAACCTTTGTCAACAAAGTGATGTCTCTTTTTTTTAATACACTGCCTAGGTTTGTCATAGCTTTCTTCCAAGGAGCAAGTGTCTTATAATTTCATGGCTGCAGTCACTGTCTACAGTGACTTTGGAGCCCAAGAAAATAAAGTCTGTCACTGTTTCCATTGTTTCCACATCTATTTGCCATGAAGTGATGGGACTGGATGCCATGATCTTAGTTTTTTGAATGTTGAGTTTTAAGCCAGCTTTTTCAGTCTCCTCTTTCATCTGCATCCAGAGGCTCTTTACTTTAGTTCCTCTTTGCTTTCTGCCATTAGGGTGGTGTCATCTGCATATCTGAGGTTACTGATACTTCTCCCGGCAATCTTGATTCCAGTTTGAGCTTCATCTAGCCCTGCATTTCGCATTACACTTACATCTGTGATCCACTTTGAGTTAATTTTTGGGAAGAGTATATGGTCTGTGTCTAGATTCATCTCTCTGCATGTGGATGTCCAGTTGTTCTGGCAGCATCTGCTGAAAGACTGCCTTTTCTTTATTGTATTGTCTTTGCTCCTTTGCCACAGAACAGTTGACTATATGTAGTTTTTCTTTTTTTTTTTCCTTTTTTGTTTGCTTGTTTGTCTTTTGGCCATAGCACACAGCTTGTGGGACCTTAGTCCTCCGACCAGGGATCAAACCCCAGGTCCTGGGAGTGAAAGCACCAAGTTCCAACCACTGGACCACGAGGGAGCTCCCTATCAGTTGACTATATTCACGTGGTAAGTTTCTGTCTCTCTATTCTGTTCCATTGATCTGTTTGTTGATTTTCCCACAAATATCACACTGTCTTGATCGCTATAGCTTTATAGTAAGTCTTACGGTCGGGTGCTGTCAGTCCTCAAACTTTGCTCTTCTCCTACAATATCGTGTTGGCCACTCTAGGTCTTTTGCTCTTCACGTCACTTTAGAATCAGTTTTTTGACATCCACGAAATAACCTGCTGAGATTTTGATTGGGATTGTGTTGATTCTATAGATCAAGTTGATAAGAACTGACATCTTGGAAATACTGAGTCTTTCTCTCCATGAACATGGAATATCTATTTAATTCTTCTTTGATTTTTTAAAATGTTTATTTGACTGTTATATACTTGACTGTGCTGGGTCTTTCTTGCTGAACAGGCTTTTCTCTAATCGTGGAGAGTGTGGCTACTCTTTGGTTATGGTGTGTGGGCTTCTCACTGGAGTGGCTTTTCTTGTTTCGGAGCATGGACTCGCTTCAGAGCGAGGGCCCTCGGTAGCTGCTGCTCCGGGCTCTAGAGCACAGGCTCAATTGCTGTGCCGCAGGCACTTAGCTGCTCCACTTCTGCTTTATTGACTACGCTAAAGCCTTTGACCATGTGGATCACAACAAACTAGAAAATTCTTCAAGAGATGGGGATACCAGACCACTTGACCTGCCTCCTGAGAAATCTGTATGCAGTTCAGGAAGCAACAGTTAGAACTGGACATGGAACAATAGATTGGTTCCAGATTGGGAAAGGAGTACATCAAGGCTATATATTATCACCCTGCTTATTTAACTTATATGCAGAATACATCATGAGAAATGCTGGGCTGGAAGAAGCACAAGCTGGAATCAAGATTGCCGGGAGAAATATCAATAACCTCAGATACGCAGATGACACCACCCTTATGGCAGAAAGCAAAGAACTAAAGAGTCTCCTGATGAAAGTGAAAGAAGAGAGTGAAAAAGTTGGCTTAAAACTCATCATTCAGAAAACGAAGATCATGGCATCTGGTCCCATCACTTCATGGCAAATAGATGGGGAAACAATGGAAACAGTGACAGACTTTATTTTGGGGAGTGCTCCAAAATCACTGCAGATGGTGACTGCAGCCATGAAATTAAAAGACGCTTGCTCCTTGGAAGAAAAGTTATGACCAACCTAGACAGCATATTAAAAAGCAGAGACATTACTTTGCCAACAAAGGTCCATTTAGTCAAAGCTATGGTGTTTCCAGTAGTCACGTATGGATGTGAGAGTTGGACTATAAACAAAGCTGAGCACCATAGAATTGATGCTTTTGAACTGTGGTTTTGGAGAAGACTCTTGAGAGTCCCTTGGACTGCAAGGAGATCCAACCAGTCCATCCTAAAGGAAATCAGTCCTGAATATTCATTGGAAGGACTGATGCTGAAGCTGAAACTCCAATATTTTGGCCACCTGATGTGAAGAACTGACTCATTGGAAAAGCCCCTGATGCTGGGAAAGATAGAGGGTGGGAGGAGAGGGGCCGACAGAGGATGAGATGGTTGGATGGCATCACCGACTTGATGGACGTGAGTTTGAGGAAACTCCAGGAGTTGGTGATGGACAGGGAGGCTTGGTGCGCTGCAGTCCATGGGGTCACAAAGAGTTGGACACGACTGAGTGACTGAACTGAACTGAACCATGTCTGGGATCTTCCGGGGCTAGAGATAGAATCAGTGTCACTTATATTGCAAGGAGGATTCTTATCCACTGGACCACCACGAAGTTCCTCATATAGATCTTGAAAGCGTTTTGTTAGATTTATACCTAAGTGTTTTATTTTGGGAGTGCTAACATAATGGTATTGTGTTTTTAATTTCAAACTCCACTTGTTCATTAGTGCTACGGGAAAGAGATTGACTCACATATATTAACCTTGTATCCTGCAACCTTGCTATAATTGTCTTTCTCTCTGAGGAGTTTGGGGACTGATTTTTAACATGGTCATCTTTGAACAAAGTAAGTTTTATTTCTTCCTTCTCAACCTGTATATTTTTGATTTTCTTTTCTTTCACATTAGCTGGAACTTCCAGCATGGTGCTGAAAAGTAGTGATGAGAGGGGACATCTCTGTCTCGTTCCTCATCTTAGTGGGACAGGTTCTCGTTTCTCACTGTTGAGTATAGTGTGTGAAGAACCAGCCTGCCAGTGCAGGAGACTTAAGAGATGCAGGTTTGATCCTTGGAGGGGGTCATGGCAATCCACTCCAGTTTTCTTGCCTGAGGAACCTGGCAGGCTACAGTCCATAGGTTTGCAGAGTCGGACATGACTGAAGCGACTTAGACCCATGCATGTCGGGTTTTGTTGGATATTCTTTATCAAGTTGTAGATATCCTTTATCGATTCATTGATTACCAAAGGCTTTTTTTTTTTTATCATCTACGGGTATTGGATTTTGTCACATGCCTTTTCTGCATCTACTGGTAAGATCCTGAGATTTTTCTTCTTTAACCTATTTATGCAATGGATTGCATTAAAATTTTTCTCTTTTTGGCTCTGCTGGTCGTTCGTTGCTATTCTCAGGCTTTCTCCAGTCGTAGCAAGCAGGAGCTACTCTTCCTATGGTGCTCAGGCTTCTCACTGCAGCAGCTTCTCTTGTCTCAGAGCGTGGCCTCTAGGGTGCTCAGGCTTCAGTAGTCCCGGCTCTCAGGCTCCAGAGTGCAGGCCCAGTAGCTGGGACGCCTGGGCTCTGCTGCTCCTCAGCATGTAGGATCATCCTGGAACAGGGATTGAACCTGTGTCCCCTGCACTGGCAAGTGGATTCCTACCCACTGTACCACCAGGAAAATCTTACACTAATTGACTTTTGATTGTTGAACCAGACTTACATATGTAGGTGAAATCCCACTTAGTTGTAGTGGGTAATTTTTTTATACTCAGTCGGATTTGACTTGCAATACTTTGTTGAGGATTTTCGCATTTATGTTCATCAGAGATATTGGTCTGTAGTTCTCATGTAGTGTTTGTGTGTGTGTCTTTTTTAGGGTAATATTGCACTCATAGGATGAGTTAGAATGAGTTGGGAAGTTTTCCCTCAGCTTCTGTGTCCCAGAAGGGATAGTAAAGAATTGGAATAATTTTTTCCTTAAATATTTAGTAGAATTCACCAGTGAACATACCAAAACCCCAAAATATATTTTAGTAGCTTCTTAAAAATGTAAACATTTCATTTTAAGGTAATTGTGATTTATACACAATTGTAAGAAATAATACAGAGAGAAATGTACCCTTTATCTAGTTTTCCCTAGTGGTAACATCTTGCAAAGCTTTAGTGCAGTATCACAGCCAGGATGGTGACATTGACACAGTCAAGATGCAGAATTCTGTCGCCTCAAGGCTCCCTCAAGTCACTCCTTCGTATTCACACCCCCCCGCCCTCCTTTTCCCCTCCCCTCCAAGCCCTGGCAGCCACTAGTCTGTTCCCCACATCTGTACCTTAGTCGCTTCAGGAATGCTATATAGACGGCATCGTGCAGTATGTGACTCAGGAGTTCCCTGGAGATCGCCAGGTTGTTGTGAGTCTTCATACTCGGACCTTTTCCACGCTCGGTAGTCGGCGTGGGTGACGAGAGAATAGCCCGTTGAAGGGCAGCTGAGCTGTTTGCAGTCGTTGGCTGTTGTGAGTAAACTGCTGTGAATGTTCGTGTGTGGGCTCTCGTGTAAGGCGAGTCTTCATTTGTCTGGGGTGAGTGCTGGGAGCGCAGTGGTTGGGTGGGATGGCTGTGGCATGTTTGATCTTTACAGCTGTGATCAGCTCTCTTCAGAGCAGCTGAGTCGCACTGCATTTTCGGCAGCAGCGTGAGGAACCCACGCTCTCTGCCTCCTCACCAGCAGGTGGCGCTGCCACTGCTTCTTCAGCCCTTCTAACGGGTGTTGCGTGATTCTTGGCCGTGGTTTTAATGTGCAGCCCCCTAAACGTTAATTATGCTGAGCGTCTCTTCTGGTGCTTTTTTTCCATCTCTGTAAGCTGTTCAGTGAAGCGTCTGTTCATGTATTGTGCTCATTTTAACTGGATTTTTTGTTGAGTTTTGAGAGTCCTTTAAATGTTTTAGAAAACAGTCCTTGATGGGATATGTGGTTTGTAAATATTTTCTCCCAGTCCTTAACTTGTTTTTTTCATGCTCTTTCTTGATGGGCATCGTGTTGTCTGTGTATCCATTCAGAGACAGTCGACCTCTTCCCTCTGCTGAGGAGGCAAGAAGGGACCCAGGTCTCCACACAGCGTCATCCCTGGGCCCTAACTTCCTGCTGCCCTGCCTTCCTCCTGACTTTGAGTCTCCTGAGTTTATGTACAATGTCCAGGGCTTTTCACTGCACTGACAGGGGGATGAGAGAAAACACACCTACTTTCAAGCTTGCAAGTCAGCAAACATCACATTTTAAGCTTAGATCAGAGGTGATCAAGCTTTCTGCTTTCTAGAGCCTTCTTTGTTGTTACCACGGATAAAATAGGGTAAAATCCAGACTTTAAAATGGACCACTAGTATCTCTCTTTTGCAATGTATTAAAAACAAAAGTTGAGTTGTATGTTAGAACGTCATGAGCTGTGATTCTTGTCATCTTCCTGAGACTTCACCGCCCTTCCCCAAGGCCTTCCTTAGCCTCCCAGTACCTCTCCCCTCCTCTCAGGCATCACCTTCTCCTCCCTCCTGGAGGAGCTTCCCAGGGAGGCAGACTCGCCCTTCCTCAGCCTGGTCTCCCTCTCAGCCACCTCACCCCGCCCCGAGTGCGCCCGAGCAGCGTGGCTCTGCGCAGATGGCGGGGGAGGCCCCTGTCCTTGGCCTTGGATAGCAGCCCTCAGCTTTCGTGACTGCTCCTTGCAGGACAGACAGCCTCGTGGAAAATTTCCCCACTCTCTCCTCTTCCACCTCTCAGCCGGTCCCCTGGGCAGCTCTCAGGCCTGTCTGTGAATTCTCCACTTCCTCTGGGGTTTGGTGAACTCTTCTCCTTGGAAATACTGGCCACGATTGGCAACTGATTTACCCAGCATAGCCATGGCCAGCTCCAGCCACGTTCTCTCCGAGAAGTAAAGCATCTCCTCCACAGCCTTCCTCTGAGAAGGGCCACTGAGTCCATCACTTGTGACCAGCAGATGGCACCACGCCGCTCCCCGCCCCTCGCCTCTCGCTGCCACCGTCTCTCCCATTCCATTTACACCTGAACGGCAGTAGAGGCTTGGAGCAGGTGGGGCAGCGGGGGTGAGATTGCAGAGCTCATCCTGGAGCCCACATGGCTGCGCCTGCACCGAGGCCCCTGAGATGCTCTCCTGCCCGCCAGGTGCGATGCTGGAAGCCAGAGTGTGGCCCCGGCTCACCTCTGTTTCTCTGGCAAGGGTGGTTTCCTGAGGGAGTTCAGCGTGGTGAGGAGAGACAGCCGCAGACAGAACTCCGACCGGGGCAGCGCCACACTCGCTGGGCCTGCACACAGCCCTGCTCGGGGAGAATGAACAGGAAGGTGTCCTGGGAAGGCCACCATGGAGCGGGACGGTGTGGGACGTGTAGGAGTTTACCAGGCACTGGTAGGGAGGTGGGCAGAGGTTTCAAGTGAGAGAGACTGGGCCAGGGGCTGCAGATGGCAGGATCTGGGGCTCAAGGCACAGGGAGGCTGCCAGAGCAGGCTGGGTGGCTCCCGGTGTGGATGGAAGGGGGCAAGGCCCAAGGCAGGGCAGGCAGACTGCAGGCGGGTGCGGGGGGAGCGTGAACGGGGTATGTGCGGCCCCCGCCAGCTGCTGATGCCGGGCGCAGGACCAGCCTGCACACCTGGTCCTCCTGAGCACTCTGGGCAGGGGCCTGGCCCCCAAGCTCTGACAGGGCTTCTGGGGGTGCTGGGGCCCCCGCGGCCCTGGGGGAATTAGAGCAACTCAGAAGAGGAGCCTGAGGATGGTGAGGGCAGGAGGTGAAGGACGGCCTGGCACCTGTGGGACCTGCGGGCGGTGCGCCTGCACCCTGAGCTGGGATGGCCCACCCGGGCATGCGCGTGGTACATGCCAGGAAGAATGGCTGGGGGCAGGAGGGAGAGTGCCTATGAGTCGCAAGGGAGAGGAGGCTGGGCTGGGCTAGGCCTCGGAGAGCTAACCCGTGTCTACTTCTTCCTGGAAGCGGGTGGTCAGCGCCACACTTGGCCGCATGCTGCAGTCACCTGGGGAGCATGGGAACGCAGTGGGCACCCGGACTGACTCGGGGGTCTGCGGGCCACCTGGGCCCCCAGGGCTGAGAGGTGCTGCTGGGGCGGAGATGGCGGGAAGACCACCCCGCTTCCTCCTCAGGTCTGCTCGGGCTGCTGAGAAAGAGCCCACGAGCCGGCACTGAACGACTGTCTGGCTTCGCGCCGTCACCTGTTTCCTTCTCTGGTCTTTGGTAGGAAGACCAAGATTTCTACTCTTAGTCCCCATGCGCTGTCCTTAACTCAGCATCAACCTAGCGCACCTCCTGATCCAGAGGAAAGCCACCGTGTCTTGGATGGCGGCCGCCTGACCCACCACGCGACTTGCGGTGCTGTGTGGCGGTGCCCGCCTCGCGCGGCCCCTGCACTGCGGCCGCCCCTCGCCGCCCTTCACCTTCACGAGCCCTCACGTCCGCCTCCACGTCACTCCTCACCGCTCAAGCTCAGGGCTGCGGTAGGCCGTTTCCCCCATCTCCCCATGTCATCTCCCCATATGAGGTCAGGGTTCTGTTTGTGGTTTTGTCTGTCTCAGAAACAAATTTACCTTCATAATTATCTTTGACTCAGCTTCATATTAAGACAACTTTGTTCCCTAAACGTGAGTGACAACAGAAGGTGTCTCAGAGATACCCTAGATACTCTAGAATTAGAGGGTACAGGTTTTATCCAATACCCGTGATTATAAACAAGCATTGTCCTTTAAAAACGCATCGGTGGCAGGGGTGACGAGCCAGACACCTGGAAGGAAATGAGAATCACAAGCCATTGCTGGTTTTTTTTTTTTTTTTAATTTTGCCACCGAAACTTATGACCAAAGGGGAAAAACCTGAAATGGTATGGACACAGCATCAGGGCAGCGGGGATGGGGCGGTTGCCATGCGATGGGCATCCTCCTGGAGCACGACTGCACGTGACACAGGGAGACCGACGCGCGGGAGCCCGCTCAGGACCTCTCGGCGTCTTCTGCGGACTCTGCTGTGGGGAGACTGGGCAGGCGCTTCAGGGCGCCGGCGTCTGCAGGGGAAGGGCCACACTCACAGATCCCCCGCGTCAACCCCGGCATCAGGCATGCGCCACAGTTAACCCCCACACTGGGCATGCATTTGGGTAATAAAAATCAATGTCCCCTAAGGAAAGAAGCTCCGTGTGGCAACATTCCAAACAGAACAAATAAACCATAAGGGTCAGTCTGCCATTGCTGGAAGAGTCACCAGTTTTCTCCACAGAGGCCTCCCCGGAGGCTCCACTGGGCTCTGGGTTCTGAGGTTTCTAAGTCCTTCTCCCACAGTCCCACTGCCCATGGATGGTTCTGAGGGAAAGCCGCAAGCTTAATCGCCCCAACTCCTCCCCCGCTAAGCCGCCCCTAAAAGCAGTGGAGCCTGAGAGCAAGTGGATCAAGACAAAACCCAGAAATCATCGTCGCTCTTCCAACTAGACAACAAAACAGTGACAACCCTGGTGTCTCCCTTGGAGCCTCGGAGTGGCCTGCGTCCTGCTGTGTCCCCAGGCCACCTCCCGGCGGTGACCTCTCAGAGCCCCTTCCACAGGGCGGCTTTGATTAAGGCTAGACTCTCACTGGGGCAGGAACGGCAGTCACAAGCACAGACGTGCTAAGGTGGGATGGGCCATGGCAGGCCCCCTCGTCTGCAGTGTCCATGGAAGAGCCTAGATCCCAGGCTGCAGAGCTGTGGGGGTCAAACGCAGCTGCCCCCCAGGAGACTGCCCCCGGTGACAGTGCAACCAGGCCCCTGGGCTCCGGGTGGTCTGCGGAGAGCCTGGCTGTGTGTAGTGACTGCGGCCCCACAGGGACAGCCGCCGTCACCACGTCCAGGAGTCTGGGTCGGCAGCACAAGTGAACCCGGCCCCCCTGTGGCTGGTCCCAGCCCCAGCCTTGTCATCCCTCCCACCAGCGGGACTAGGTGTGAGGTGGACCCGGCTCCTCCCCAGGAGAAGTCCATGGAATTCTTTCTCCACAGGCTTCCAAGAGGTGGGGTTTCCCCTTGGTGTACTTCACGTACCTTTGAGATGCAGGAAAGTCAGAAACTCGATTATCGTGCGCACGATGTTGTTCTCCGCCAGCGGTCTGTCAAAGCTTCCTAGAAACCAGAGGGGGCAGGGGTGACGACCGGGTGCCTGTCCTAGACCTGGGCACCTGGGGGCATCACTGGGACGCCCCTCCCTCCCTCCCAGAGCAGGGCAGGCCCTGAGACCCTGTGGCCGCCCCAGGATCTTATTCTCAGGTTTGGGGTGCCTCGTTCTGGCGGCTGACAGATTTTGTGGGGCCCAGCTCAGGCTCGGTTGTGGATTGGGGGTGGTAGGAGGCCAATACCCCCACTGCCCTGCGCGCCCTGGGATTAAAGTCCTCTCACCTGGCCGGGCTTCGTCTTCAGGCTCGAGTTCCCGCTTGCCGGCGACGCCATGCTTGTCTTGAAATGACCTGTGGCTGTCGAGCGCATCTGTCGGCAAATCAGGGAGGAAGGCACCTGAGTGTTGTCGCCGTGACAGGACACGCGGCTGCTCACCGCCGACAGGCAACACAACCAGAGTGTACAAACCAAGCACGGCAGGGGCGCCGTGGAAGAGGGAGGGCCACTCTCCGTGGAACCAGAGGAGAGAACTTGTGCCAGGGCCAGGGCGCCGCTCCCATGCCAGGGCCAGGGCGCCGCTCCCACCAGCACGCGCCTAGTGGAGGGCACTGGCTCCAGGCCTGGTCAGCGCGGGTGTGCCAACGGCGCCCCAGGGGGGCTGGCATTTGAACTGGGTGCCTCCCAGGCAGAGGACAGGGGCTGGGGTCCTATGTCCCTGAAAACAGGGGCAGGCGGAGCCACAGGATTTGCCCTTCTGGTGAAAGCAGACTTTATCTCTCTAAGACCACTGGCTGCTGTGAGGGAGACAGACTGGAGCCAGGGAGAGAGAGACAGAGTCAGAGAGGAGGAGGAGGAGGAGGGAGGGGACGAGAAGGCAGGAGGGAGGTGGAGTGTGCATGTGTGTGCGTGCGCGTATGTGTGTACACGTGTGTGCGTAATGTGTGCATGTGTCTACGTGTGTGTGTGTGCATGTGCATGCATGTTGGCTGGAGTGAAAAGCAGGAATTGAGGTTGCAAGCAGAGTGATCCCCTAAGAAAGTATTGGACGGAGTTCCCTGGTAGGCCAGCGGTTAGGACTCTGCGGTTTCACTGCTGAAAGCCTGGATTCAATCCCTGGTCGGGGAACTCAGATCTCATAAACTGCAGAGCGTGGCCAAAAAGATAAAGGAAAAGAATGCGGACTCTGCACCAAGCAGCCTGCAGTGAAGGGAAGGGCCTGACCTGGGGCCCTTCGGGGTGAAGGAGAAGACCTGCACCATGGTCTCCGGCTGCCGGGCCTGATGCACCAGGTCGCCTCCAAGCCTGGGCAAGCGCAAACTGATGCAGCTTCCCACGGAGTCCTCGGCCCGCAGTGCAGAGGGATGACAAGCGCCCGGTGTGTCAGGAGGCCGCCGGGCGCCTCCAGGCTCAGACCGGCCTCGGCCGCACACACATTCTCATGCTGCTGTTTTCTATGCTGACGACAGAAGCCAGGAGCACGGTGCAAAGTCGTAAGGGATTCTGACAAAGAGCTGGCGTAGATGGACAGCTTCTGCTGATCCCACTTGATGGTGAAAAACAGCTTTGTTTTCTGACTCAGGATTTTTTGGCTGCGCTGCTCGGCTTGTGGGACGTTAGCTCCTCAGCCAGGGACCAAACCCGGGGAACCGACAGTGAAGGCATGGAGTCCTAACCACCAGACAACCAGGGCAGTCCCAGATGCCCTTGATAAATATATTTTCAACACGGGCTCCTCCTTTCTTTGGGGCCAGAAGCACCAGAGATGAGGTGCTTTCTTGGGAGGAAGGGACTCCAGGCTGCAGAGGGCTCAGCGGGCAAGGCCACTCCACCCACAGTGCCCAGACCCCTGGGGACTGGCCACTGCTTTTGTTCCGAGACCAGAGATGCCCAGGGGACCCTGCCTGTGGCCTGCCTTGTTTTCATTTCATTTCTCAAAGCCCGGTTCTCAGAGACCCTGCAGATGATCAGATAAACAACCATGTGAAGTGGCAGAAGAGTCTGTACTTTAACTCGGGGGTTAAAAACTACAAACAGCTTTCCAGGATCGTTTGAATGGGGATGGCTCTTCCCAGTGACTCTGGAGGGATTGGGACAAGAGCTCTCTGCTGTTCGCCTCCTTTCCTGTGGGAAAACAGGAAATAAACAGAGGAGGAGTTTCTTCAAGGCTGATGGCTATCCTCAACGAAACCATGCCTGCAAGTCTGAAAGTAGGGGTGGGGTGAGATGGGAAGTGAAAGGCCTCCCCTCACCCCTCCTTGAGGACAAAACCTGAAGGGGTCACCGCGGACAGAGGACGTGCAGGAAGCGGAGTGGGGGCGGGCGGCATGCAGCCTGGGGGCCGGAGCGTCCCCTTTAGTGCCTGGAGGCGAGCCACTCCCCACCTCTGCCGCTTCCTGCGCCCCCTGAGGAATTCCACGGCAGTGAGCCGGTCACTGAGCCCTGGGGTCCGTGTGCTTGCCCGTAAACGCAGCGGTCGAACTGGGACTCTCTGAAGGCCCCCACTAGTCTACACTCACTGAAGTCTGCATCCTGAACGGAGTCAAATTACTCACACCAAGTGCAGACGATGTCACATCAAAGATAAGACCCCGAGGGTCAGTCACCCTGCAGGACGGCTCCAGGAGCAGATTCGGAGCGCAAAGAGAACCATCAACATTCAGTCTTGGCGTGAGCATGTTTTGGCCTCTTCAGGTCAAGGAATGGACGGGAGCATTCAGGGAGACACGGAGGGATCCGAGACAGAGCCCAGAACAGAGCCCCAAGGAGTGTCTGCCTTCTGAGACGTTCACCCAGGGAGGCCTGAACAGGCTCTGAGGCTGGGAATCCCAGAGGAAGGCGAGGCCTCAGAAGGGCCTGGGTCAGTCCCTTCAGTTAAACCTACAGAGAAACCCACCCTGCCTCAAAGTCTCAGGGAAAACTCCCCTGTGTCCCTTTATCTAACTTGCAGTGGAAAATCAAGGGCTTGGAGCAATGACCGGCGACCCCCACATTTCAGGAAGAGCAGGGTCAGCACCAGGGCCGCAGCCAGCTAGACCAGAGCAGGTTTGCCGGAGATGCCAGCCCGGCCTCACTCACGTGGTCCGAGAAGGTACCCAGCGCTGTTCAGGGTCCAGCCTCTCTTCTCCTTCACCTTAAACGGGAGGGCAGGGGTCAGCGGGCAAGCATCCTGCCTGGTACAGGCCACGATGGCTCAAAGAAGCCCCCAGCAGCAGCTTCTGCTCATATAACCCACCATGGCAGCCTGTGAAGTCAGCATCTACTTCAATTAGCCACACGGCTTCAATGACAAAGACTCTTGACTCTCATAGAATAAGCTAAGAGAGGCAAACTGTTAAAGCAAGAGCTTTAAATGAAATTAGAAGGACATTAAGTGAAATTCACCCAGACTTTTCAGGCAGGATACAGGAATTAGAATAATGCATGTACTTTGGGAAACTGTAAGACATTCCAGACTTGCACCCCAGGAAGCTATGCTCAACAGGAGAACAGCAACACCTGCCTTATCCAAGAATTCCTTTAGAGTTGCAGACCACGGACTCCGAGTGTACCCACTGGCTTTAAATGATGCTGAAGACACGTGCTGATAAAACCAGCTGGCAAACGGGGTAACTGACGCTCCACTGGACTTAACCAAATGGAGTTCACCCCTCACTAGTCTGAGGCACTAACCTCTGGTTCACAGGGTCCCCATTTAGTGGTCCATACCCAGGGGCTCTTTGTACTGGGAGAGGCTGCTGCCTGGAGGATCCGAGCGAGCATCTCCCCGGAAACGCCCGCCATCCATCTGCTCTGAGGACTCAGGTCCCTCCCCGCGCCGCCCCCCACCCCCACTCCCCAGTATTCCGACGCCCCCACACCCCCCTCCCACCCCGAGGCAGAACCCATGGCTCTTTTCCTGGCACAAGGCATTCACCCCACCCCCACCCCCAGTCTGGTTCTGATGCGGTCGCCCCCCTTTGCCAAGAAAGAGACTCGGCTTGGGGGGCGTTTGCCCCTGCCCAGCGCTTACCGGTGACCCGAGGCCCAGGGTGGCTGAAAGGGCCGCTGCGAGGAGCAGGGAGGCGAGCAGCAGGACGGAGCCTCTGGGCATCTGCAAGGGAAGGGGCGGTGGGCGGCGGTGCGGGGAGACCGGCCTCCCTCCCCAGGGCGCACGTCGATTTGGGGCTCCGGACCCCCCCACCCCTGCGGGTGCGGGAGGAGCAGCCAGGAGCCAGGGTGCCCAGGAGAGAGCCCGGCCAGGGGCGGAGGCGCCGCGCCGGCCCCGGGGAAGGTCCACCGGCCGGCGGCCGCTCTGGAAAGGGGAACGCGGAGAAAAAGTGGGGTGAGCTCGGGGGCGCGGTACCTTGAGCGGGGCCCGGAGGGTCGGGGGATGTCTGCGGGTCCTGGGGTGTCTGCAGGTCCTGTGTCGGCGGGGCCGCGCGTCCGTCGAGTCGGGTGGGGCAGGGCCGGGGACGCTCACCGCATGGCGCGGCCTCGGGGACGCGGAAGCGGGAAGCGCAGGGCGGCCGGGCTCCCTCGACGTGTCAGCGCCGGGAGCCGCCGCCGCCACTATTTATGCGGCGCATCCCGGAGCCGCTCGGCCGCGTCACGGGCTCCGCTCCCGCCTCCCGCGTCCTCGCCCGCCCGAGTGGGCGGGAGTGACCGGAACTCAGTCCCCGGGGGCCTCGGAGCGCCCGCGGGGTGGGGGGGGGGGGGGGCGGCGCGCGGTGGTCCTGCCTTGCGAGTGGGGCTGACGGGGATGGCGAGAAGCACCGACCCCCGCACCTGGCCGGAGAGCCCCCATCGCCGCTAATGGAGAGCCCCCAACCGTGGCGGAGACCCCACGCCTGTTAGCGCGACCCCCGGGCCAGGCACAGCGCCCCCTGCGCAGGGAACTCCGCAGCCGGAAACCCTCACTCTGAGCTGGGCGCGGTCGCGGGGTCCTGGGCACCGCCGAGCCCGCACACTGTTGCAGCGGCAGGATTACGGGTTCAGCCTCGAGAGCCATCCATGGGGGAAGGACAGCAGCCCGAAGCCCGCCCAGCTTCATCCTCCCGTGCCCAGTGGCCCTCCCTACCCGGACCCCGGTCCCCTTTTTCTGGGCTGGGCTAAGTCGCTTCAGTCACGTCGGACTCTTTGCGACCCCATGGACTGTAGCCCGCCAGGCTCCTCTGTCCGTGGGATTTCCCAAGCAAGAAGACTGGACTAGGTAGCCACTTTCTTCGCCAGGGGATCTTCCAGACCCAGGGATCGAACCAGCCTCTCGCATTGGCAAAGTGGGTTCTTTACCACTAGCCCCACCTGGAAGCCCCTCCTCTTTTTCTAAAAGGGGGCGGATCCGCAAGCGCACTTAGGCCTGTGGGCTGGTGGGCTCTCCGGCCTGAGGGCTGTGGGCGCCCCCCTCCATCCCACTGCGCTGCTGCGCGGGAAGGGGTACCTGCAGCCCTTCAGGACAAGGCAGTGCTCTTGGGAGCAGGGTCAGGTAGTGGTTGAGGTTTTGAGGGCCTGGAAGCAGACCCGCCAAGGTTCCCAGAGGCGGCCAAGGGCTGGGTGGGCGGCGGCCGACAGCAGGGTGCGGCTGCCCTGGACAGGCGGCCAGAGTCCCCTGGGAACAAGGCCGGCCGTGGCTCACTGCAGGATGCGCCTTGGCTTGGGCCAGGCTTTGCTTGCAAAGACAGCTGAGGACACACAGGCCGGGCGCCTCCAGGCTTCCAAGGAGGGAGGAAGCCATCAGGAGAAAATTTGCCCGAGCCCCTCTCCCACCTGGCTGGGCACTACTGGCCTTTGAAGTCCTCAGTGGCAGCAGGCAGAGGCAGACAGAGGGGCCCTGCTGGAAGGTGCCAGCCGGTGGCTGAGCTGGTTGCCAGGAGGGTGCAGCCGTGTCCCCACCTGCCCAGCTGACTGTTAGGTCGATTGACTTAATTGAGGACTCTGGAGGGAACAGGATTCAGGAGAGAGAATCATGATGATGATACATTATGTGTCACCTACATTTAGTCCCATGAACCGTAGGACTGAAAGCTCCGACCATCTCCGGGGGAGCCATTTGCTTCTGTGGGGCACCTGAGGCCTCCAGTCCAGGCCAGCTAGCTGGTCAGGAAGGAGCAAAGCCCTAACTTGGGGTGCTGAGTGCCCACCCTGGCTTACTGGAGGGCGGGGGGTGACGCAGGGGGCAGCTGGCTTGGTAAGTGGTCTCAGGGACACTTCTGGCTGCGATGAGGGCGATGGGGAAAGACGGGGTGTTTTCTCCAGGGCACATCTGACTTCTAGTCGCTCCTATCTTGGCAGCCTGGGGTGGGAAGGGACTAAGGGGCAGGGGGCCTAAGCAGGAATCACAGACTGATGTCAGAAGCCCCTGGCCAACCCAGCGTGTGCCTTTGAAGGAAGGAAGGGGGAAGGCGGACCACCGCTCTGGCAGGCTGTCGGTGGTGGGCAGACGGAGGGCTGAGACGCAGAAGAGCCGAGGGCAGCTTTCTGCGACTCACCGGAGAAGAATGGGGATGCCCTCTCATCAGACAGGTTGGGGAGTAGGCAGGGGCCCAGCCAGGGTGCCCCTGGCTACCTGAGAAATGCCACCACCTCTCGACAGTGACCACTTTAGCAGGAGAGACATGTGTCACTCATAACACTGGCTTTTCTTCCGAGAATCAATGCATCCTGGTGCACCAGAAAAGTGGTTAATGTCAGCCTTCTCCTGTCTTCCACGTTCAGCGAATCTTACCATCGACAAGAGCTTGAGGACACGTCTGCTCTCAATTTACTTTGTCAAGGAACCTCTTCATCTGTCTGAAGAAGCAGAAGTTCTAAACAGAAGTCCTGGGGTCCAGAATGCTCTGGCCATGGAGCCAGCATTCAGGCCCCTAAGTGGGAGACGGTGGCCCCGCAGATAAGCGAGACATGAGTGAGCCCCTGTTGGTGATGCACTTCAGAGGGGCTGTCAGATTTTTTTATCCTGCCAGCAGCCCCCAGATCTTCCTGGAAGCCAAACCCTGATGCATGTTTGAGCCCTGGCCCTGGAGGAAGGCATGGCAACCCACTCCAGTATTCTTCCCTAGAGAATCCCATGGACAGAGGAGCCTGGTGGGCTACAAGTCTGTAGGGTGGCAAAGAATCAGACACAGCTGAAGCACGTAGCACGCACGTGGCCAGGGCAAACAGCAGGGGCACTGGTAGACGGAGCGAGGACGTTTCAAAAAACAAAAAATCCTGTCCTCTGGTCACTTTTTTCCACGTGTCTCAGGGAGTATCATAAGCAGTCTTTACATGTGTTATGAATCCACTTAGCAAGGCTGCGTGTATGCTCAGTCACTTCAGTCGTGTCCAACTCTGCAACCCTATGGACTGTAGCCCGCCAGGCTCCTCTGTCCATGAGATTGTCCAGGCAAGAATACTGGTGTGGGTTGTCATGCCCTCCTCCAGGGGATCTTCCCGACCCGGAATCGAACCTACAACTCTTGCATCGCCTGCATTGCAGGTGGATTCTGAGCCACCTGGAAAGCTCTTAGCAAGTCTACATTAAATAATTAGACACATGCTGTATACAAATACGGGTCCTCTAAGTTGACGTGCTCTGTCAGCATGATGCCAGCCAGGGGGACACCCACTCTCACTGCTTCTCCTCGTCTGGTGAGGGGGCTGTACAAACCGGGGGGTGCCTGGTGACCCCGGCCAGGAAGAGTTGGGTGGGCACCAGGAGAGGCAGCCACAGCGAGGCAGAAGTGAGGAGGGGTGCTCTGCCTTCCCAGGACCAGCAGACACCTTCAGACAAAGGAGGACCGCACCCCCGATGGCAGGCACCGGCTTCCTGGCACAGGCTGTGCTGGGACCCACAGCCAGCGCTGTAATGGGCTCTGTGTGCTCAGCAGTGACCCAGTGGGACACTCAGCTTGTCATCTTGAAGACAGCCTGGTGTGAGGCAGACAAAATGGGTCACCATTAGAGTAATGGAAATCAAGCAGAAAGCATAATTTCACCCCTGCATTGTGAGCTGGCCCATCTTCCCTTAGAATCCCTGTTCACCACCAAAACCAGCCTGGGTCTGATGAGCAAGAAGAGGAAGAAGAATCCAGAGAAAACCCAGGCTGTGGTCCAGCACTGGGCCTCATCTCTCCCTCCTCCAGCCCGGGAGAGATGCTGCTTCCCCCAGCAGCACACTGGGACTGCAGCAGATGTCCCAGCCCTCGGGGAGGTTTCAATCTAGTGGGAACCCAAATGCACGGAAACCGTTGTACAAATAACTGCTTCATTATCATGAGAAGGATATTCGGAGGGCCTCACCGGACAGGTGAGCAGGATTGGCCAGGTGGGACCCAGCACATTCCAGGTGAAAGGAATCCCATGGGTAGCCCTTTTTCCGTCCTTTTCCTTTCCTCCTTCCTGCTGCCTGGAATGTGAATGTGAGGGTTGGAACTGAGCAGCCATTTTGGACTAGAAGGTAATGACTTTGGATGAACTGGGACTGAAGCAGCCTGGGCTGCTGACTGACCTCCAGCCTTGTTTTACTACAGAGAGAAACAAACTTCTTTTACTTAAGCTAAATGTTGTTTGGAGGATTTCTGTGTTAACAGAAAATGTTAGTTCTATGCAGTTCGAATGACTTTACTAATATGGTGTTTCACACAAAATAGCAAATGTTTAATGAATGAATTAATGAATACAAGTGAATGAAGGGATACACAACTTCAACGATGGTGAGGAGCTAATGTTGGCAAGAGGGGCACACAGAGGAGGCTTCAAGAGAATATACTTTAGCCAGCTGATGCAAAGAGCCGACTCACTGGGAAAGACCCTGATGCTGGGAAAGACTGAAGGCAGGAGGAGGAGACAGAGGATGAGATGGTTGATGGCATCACCGACTCAATGGACATGAGTTTGAGAAAACTCTGGGAGATGGTGAAGGATAGGGAAGCCTTGTATGCTGCAGTCCATGGGGTCGCAAAGAGACACAACTGCGCGACTGAATGACAACAAGAGATGACCAAGAGGCACCGCCTACTGATCCTATGATGGTCTCAGTGTGTGTGTGCGTGTGTGTGTGTGAGTCGCTCACTCGTGTCTGATTCTTTGCAACCCCCTGGACTGTAGCTCACCAGGCTCGTCTGTCCATGGAATTCTCCAGGCAAGAACAGTGAAGTGGATAGTCATTCCCTCCTCAAGGGGACTTTCCCAACCCAGGGACTGAACCCAGGTCTCTTACACTGTAGGCAGACTCTTTATCGTCTGAGCCACCAGGGAAGCCCTCAGTGGTCTCATTACTATTAAAGAGATGAGGAAATGGCTTGGCCATCTAACCCCGGCTTCATTTGACCCTGCAAGTGTTGTGCCCTTGACCCTGCCCCTCTGTGGGTCCCAGTCTTACTCAACCTCCCGTAGTGGCACAGACATCATGGAAAAAAAAACACAAAACCCAGCTGCTCCCTAAAGATAACAGCTTGCTAAGGATCTGGCTGAAGTGAAGGTTAGTACAACTCTTCGAATGGCCTTTTGAGTGTATGTATGCAGCTCATCATATGTCTCCGTTAAAGGACTCATGATATGTGTGACAATTTGTTTACTTTGCCCACGGGAATAATCAGTGGTTTTAGTAGGGTGTTGGCTGTGAAGAAGGGAGAGACAGTGGAGAAGAGGGATGAGAGGTCTGGGAACCTGGGTGAAAGGATCCCCTCCTCCCTTTACCAGTTCTTGGGGGACCTCTCCTCCCAGAGTCACGTCAGCCGCAGTGGAGGCTGCGGAATGGGGTCTGTAATTATATGCAGTGCTGGTGGCCCACTGAAATTGGGGTTCTGAACCAGAGGAAGGAAGATTGGACGCTGGTCCTAGTGATCAGCAGGTTCAGCCTCAGGCAGGGCCCCAAGACAACTGTTCTCAAGGTTGCACATTTTTGTAAGATTGAAATAAGCTATAAGCACAGCTTTCCTGGTGGCTCAGACAGTAAAGGACCTGCCTGCAATGCAGGAGACCTGGGCTCGATCCCTGGGTCGGGAAGATCCCCTGGAGGAGGGAATGGCAACCCACTCCAGCCTTCTTGCCTGGGGAATCCCATGGACAGAGGAGCCTGGTGGGCTACAGTCCATGGGGCGCAAAAAGTGGGGCAGGACGGAGCAACCGACGCACACATGAGCACAGTCAGCCAGACCGCGACCTCCACATCTGCCCCTGCGCCGCGGTGGCCCCGTGGAAAGTGGTGTCAGGGAAGCCGAGGGCATTTCTGGGCTCTCGGGGGAGGTTGGCCTGGGGGGTTGCATTTAGTCGGGGTTCAGGTGGGAGGGAAGATTTTTCTGGCTCCTGGTGGGTATACTTACAGTGGGGTGGCTCTATCTCAAGCACATTTACCACTGAGTGTGGCCGGCCCTCCCAGTGTGGAATGGCCCACAGTGGGCCCAGGTCTCAGATCAGCCCTACAGAGTTGCTGGTACATCTCCAAAAGCTGGGAGCTGGGGGTGGTACAAACCCGGGGTCACCAGGGCAAGAGACAGCGGCGTTTCAAGGCGCCATCAGCCCTTGATCAGCCGCCACCCTCGGCCAGCGTCTCGGAGGGCACCAGGACCTCTCATTAGGCCCACAACCCCACCAGCAGCACCCCAGACTCCATCACCTCCAGGGCTCAATGCTCCTGGGCAGGCTCAGCTCCGGGTGAGTGGAGCGGGGGCTTGATGATTCCGGGGTGGTCCAGCTTGGGTCATCGCCCCTGCCCACTCCCCCCTGCCCCTCCCCTCCCACTCGCGCCCCTCCCACCTCCCCTGTCTCCTCCCATCCAGGTCCTCCCACCCAGCCCCGGCCCCTCCCACTCCTTTCTGTTCCCGCCCCCTTCCTGCCCCTCCCACCCTGCCCCACCCCGTCCCTCCCCTCCCCTCCCCCACCTATCCCTCCCCTCCCCTCCCCCACCTATCCCTCCCCTCCCCTCCCCTCCCCTCCCCTTCCCTCCCTCTCCCGTCTCCCCTCTCCCTCCACCCCAGGAGCTCCCCCAGGGAGTGCTGCTGCCAGTCAGAGGGCCAGCTCCCCTGGGTGTCGGGAATACTCTTGCGCCCAGCCTGGGGTGACTCAGCCGGGTGGTGGGCTGGTGACTCAGCCGCAGGCCTGGGTAGCAGCACCTGTTTCCTGGCCCTGAGTCAGACCCACGGCAGCACCCCCAGGGCCATGTGGGAGCCCACCTGGCTAACGGGGTGGGGGGACCCAAAGGGAGGGGCGTTTCCATTGCGGGGGGCGGGCACTGGGGGAGCTGGGGAAGCAGCCACCCTGTGCTCCGCCCCCTTCTCAGGGACCCGGAACACTTCAGGGGAATTCAGAAGCCATGAGCATTTAAAAACCTTTAGTGGTTAAAAAAAAATGAAAAAACCAAAACCTTTAATTGAAGAACAATCCATAGACAAAAAGGTGTTCGGGTGTGGAGCTGGCTGAATGTGCACACGGATGCCCCGCCCGGGGCCCCAGGCCCCCCACCCGGCCCCCCGCAGGGTGGCGCCCGCAGGCTTCCAGCATCAGTCACTTCACCTGTTTTAAACTTTGTGGAGATGGAGCCGCCTGGCAGGGTCCCTCTCCCATTCTTCCCGGGCGTCCTCAGAGTTGCTTTGTGTCCTGCCAGAGGGTGACAGCGTCCGGCCCATGGGTGGCCGGGAGCAGGGTCAGTCACTCAGGGGTACTGGCCACTGTGATCGGCTTCACCGGGACACCCAGTGCTCCGAAGCTTCATCCTCTCATCGGTATTGATGGGCAGTCCCTGCGGAAGGACCCCTGGCCCTGGTGGTCTGGCCGGGGTGCTAGAGACACGCCCACCCCCCAGCATCCCAGAGCCCAGCTGGGTCAGGGCTGGACCATGGCCCCACCTTCGCTCCAAGTTCAGAACCAACTAAATAAACAGACACAGAGGCCAGGACAAGAGCCGAACGCCAGGTTCAGATCCCATCTCAGCTGGGACACTGGTCAGCCAGCTGGGATGCTGGATGGTGCTGCCCAGTTACCTGGACTGGTCTGGAGTCAAGGCAGGCTGGCCTTAGCTCCCTGGGGGCACACAGTCAGAAATCACCCACAATCCTATCACTTTTTTCTGCCACCCACGCCCCTAGAAGAAACCTCTGCAGACGGCGTGTGTTCTTCCAGGCGCGTCTGTGTTTTCACTGCAGTGATACGTGCACTTTAAAAAAGGAAAGGAAATGATGGGCCTAGAGATTGTCGGACTGAGTGAAGTGGGTCCAAGAGAGAACGAGAAACATTGTATGATGTCACTTACACGCAGAATCTGAAAAGAAATGCTACAGGTGATATTATTTCCGAAACAAACAGATTCACAGCCTTAGAGAAGGAACGTAGGTTACCAGTGCAGGGAAGGACGGGGGAAAGGATAGCTAGGCAGTTTGGGATTGACATGTACACACCGCTCTGTTTAAAATAGATAACCAAAAATTTTTAAAAATGAAGTGGCTTACCAACAAGGACCGACGGTATAGCACAGGAAACTGCTCAAAATTATGTTGGTGTTGGTGTTGCTCGAGAATATGTAGCAACCTAAAGAGGGAAAGAATTTAAAGAAGAGATGCGTGTATCTGTATACCTGAATCACTTTGAGGTCCACTTGAAACGATCACAGCATTGTTAATCAACTGGGCTCCACTATAAGATAAAACGTTGAAAAAATAAAAGAAAGCAAAGTGGAATTTTGCTCTGCTTGTTCTTCCGTTTCACATCTGGGATGGCTTTCCTCGAGGACCACTGCGTTCCTTCCACTGTGCATCGCCCAGCTCCCCTTCCCAGGCCACAATGTCCTGGGGTCCTTGTGCAGAGTCCTCCAGGATCAGGGGATGGAGTCTTAGCCCTGGGGACAGGGGCGCTGAACATGGGCATCTCAACTTCCGTTAGACGCGCCCAGTGACCTTCTGGAAAGGCTGTGCCCATTCAGTCCTCTGACACCCTCTGCCCTCTGCCCTGACCCCTGGCTGGTCCTACCACACGGTCAGATTTTGCCAGTCTGACAAGGGGACCTGCAGGAGTCTGCTGGGGCTGTGGAAACCACCGACAAGGCAGCTTAAACAACAGCAATGTAACATCTTCGCAGGTGGTGCTGGTGCTAAAGAACCCGCTTGCCAAGGCAAGAAACGTGACAGATGCAGGTTCTATCCTGGGTCGGGAAGACTCCCCTGGAGGTGGAACAGCAAGCCACTCCAGCGTTCTTGCCTGGAGAATCCCATTGGCAGAGGAGTGCCATGGACTATAGGAGAGGGCTACAGTCCACACGATCGCAAAGAGTTGGACACGACTGAAGTGACTTAGCACGAACGCACAAATGTGACATCTGATGGTCCTGGAGCACGCTCGTGAGGATGGACCACATTGTCACCGAGTCATCAACTGAAGGACACTTGAGTTGTTTCTACCTCCTGACTCCTGTGAATAATACTGCCATGAACATTCGTGGACAGGCTTTCATTCAAACACGTGCATGCTAAGTCGCTTCCATTGTGTCCCACTCTTTGAGACCCCACGGACTGTGGGCTGACAGGCTCCTCTGTCCATGGGACTCTCCAGGCAAGAATCCTGGAGTGGGTTGCCATGCCCTCCTCCAGGGGATCTTCCCCACCCAGGGATTGAACCCACGCCCCTTATGTCCCCTGCACTGGCAGGCGGGTTGTTTACCACACCTGGGAAGCCCCTTCATTCAAATAACTGTTTACAGTTCTTTTTGGTATATACCTTGGGGGTGACTTGCTGGGTCAGATAGGAATTCTTTTTTTTTAAGTAGTTACTACTTTTTTTAAAAGTAGTTACTACTTTTAAAATACATACATATATGTGTGTTTACTTGGCTGCCTCTTAATTGTGCCTCTTAACCTGTGCCTCTTGGCCACAGGTCTTAATTTTGGCCCACAGGCTTAGCTGCTCCGAAGCACGTGGGGTCTTGGTTTCCCGACCAGGGGTCAAACCCACATTCCCCACGTTGGAAGGTCGATTCTTAACCGCTGGACCACCAGGGAAGTCCCCAGATAGGAATTCTATACTGAATATTTTAAGGAATTTTATTTACGTTTTTAATATTTTGCTCATCACGGATATGTTACATTTATTTGGATCTTTTAAAAAGATGTTTTGATATGGACCATTTTTAAAGCCTTTATTGAATTTGTTACAATATTGTTTCTGTTTTCTGTTTTCTGCTTCTGACCCCAAGGTATGTGGGATCTTGGCTCCCCCGACCAGGGGTCAAACCCTCCCCGCCGCATTGGAAGGTGAAGTCTTAACCACTGGACTGCCAGGGAAGTCCCACATTTATTTTTATTTTTAAGTTCGATGTTGCACTGAAGGCTTTATCTTGATTGTCCAGTTTGGGCCCCCCTTACATTTTGCTCCTGGCCCTGTGGGGTGGCGGTGGGCAGTGTTGGGAGACTGGGTGGATTCAACACATTTCTGGGAGGCAAATTCGCCCCCATAATTTTGTACTTGCTATCTTTGGTCTAGAGCGTCCTTCCCCCTCGGGGTGACCAACCGTCTCATTTTCCTGGGACTGTGGGGTTTCCAGGAAGCCCTGGGCAAGCCACGACTGATGGTCACCCAGGGCCCACCATTTCTTTGCCAGCTTCTTCCTCTCCCTCTTTTTTCCAATCAGGTGTAGCTGGCCAGGACGCTGTCCAAGTTCATGCTCCCTGGAGGGTCTTCCTTGCATTTCCCATCACCCCTCCCCTGGGTCGTTCCTTTCTCGCTCCCCTTTCTCTTGGTCCCTCTTGCTTTGGTAGTCAGCTCCACTTCATCCCAAACGGCCCCTATTAAGTAAAAACACAGGATGCACAGTTAAACTTGAATTTCAGATGAACAACAAATTTCGATTGTAAGAATGTCCGCACAATATTTGGGATGAATTGTACTAAAAAGCTGGAGTTCCCAGGTGGCGCTTAACACCCCACCTGCCAATGCAGGAGACATGAGAGACAAGGGTTCGATCCCTAGGTCGGGAAGATCCCCTGGAGGAGGGCGTGGCAACCCCCTCCAGTCTTCTTGCCTGGAGAATCCCATGGACAGAGGAGCCTGGCGGGCTACAGTCCATGGGGTCAGAGTCGGACTCGACTGAACGGCTAAGCACAGGGGTCAGAGCAAGGTGGGGCCTCGGGGACCCCGTCCTCCGGAACCTCAAGTCTTGGTCATGGAGACAAGCTGAGCAAGGATGGCACTTTCCTCATTTCCACAGATAAGTATTTGGGGTCAAGCTCTGCTGGGAGGAAAAACGGAGAGACCTGTGTGGGCTCCGTGTTTTGTTAAAAGAAGACTTGGATCTGGTAGGGACGGGGATGTGAAGGCCAATTAGGAGGAAATCAGCTTGACAGATCCTCTGTGGGAACAGCTTTCTTCCCCCCGTAATGCGTTGACAGCAGAACAAATCACGACCCTGGGGAAAAAATTAAATTCTCAAACTCTGTTTATTATATTTGAAGAGTCAGGCTGACTTCCCAAAGGAAGGACATTGCCAATTACCATCGCCAGGGCCCTCATTTTCCGGGGAGCACAGCTGTCCTGCAAGCTGTCCGGGCAGCAGCCCCCGGCCCAACAGCTGGGCCCCCAGCCTGGCCACATACATCATCACCGGGGAGCCTGCAGGCTGCTTGCCGAGGGGGTGAGGTGGGGACGGGGCTGCTGTGACGTCGGCAGGAAGCGACACCTGGGAACAGTGGTCAGACCTGTCCGGGGCTTCTCAGGGTGGCTGCTGTGCTGGCCCCAGCTCCGCCCATCAGGTGCTTATCCCCAGAGTCCAGCCAAATCCTCCTTCCCAGAGTCTCCATGTCCCGGGTTGCAGGTATTTATTGCCACGTAACAAATTACCCAGGGCTTCCCTAGTGGCTCAGTGGTGAAGAACTTGCCTGCCAATGCAGGACACGTAGGTTCGATCCCTGGGTTGAGAAGATCCCCGAAGAAGGAAATGGCAACCCACTCCAGTATTCTTGCCTGGGAAAATTCCACGGACAGAGGAGCCTGTCCATGAGCTTCAGGACACGTAGCTGTCCAGGTAGCTACAGGTGAGCTACAATTCATGGAGTTGCAAAGAGTCGGACATGAATGAGTGACTGAGCACGCATGCACGCAACCAACCACCCCCCAACTGAGATGTTCAAAGCAACAGTATTTCTTGCAGCTTTGCGAGACAGGCAGCACTCTGCTGCACGCAGCCTCCGCCAGGTGGGCTGCCAGGTCACTGCTGCCTTGGAGCTCAGCTGGAGGGCGTGGCCACTTGTGTAAGTATAGAGGCTGAGTTCCCAGAGGGAGGAGGCCTGGACCTGGCTCAGTGGCCCTTCTGCCATGTTCTGCTCTTGGTCACAGAGTCAGAGGTTCAGCCCAGACGCAAGGAGGTGGGGAAACAGCCCCCACACCTCCGTGGGCAAAGCGGGGGGAATCTGTGGCTGTTTCTAATGGCCCAGACCCAGTTTCTCCTGCTCATCCTCGTCCATGGCAGCCATGGGGAACTTCCCCAAACACAGATCTGACTGTAACTCTGCTGCCAGGAAAACTCAGCAGTTTCTTTATCATCCAGGTAAACAAGTTTAAACGTTTTATGTGGTGGTGACTTCCCTGGTGGCTCAGATGGGAAAGAATCCGCCTGCAATGCAGGAGACCCAGGTTCGATCCCTGGGTCAGGAAGATCCCCTGGAGGAGGGCGTGGCAACCCACTCCAGTATTCTTGCCTGGAGAATCCCATGGACAGAGGAGCCAGGCAGGTTACAGTCCATGAGGGTCACAAAGAGTCAGATACGACTGAGCGACTTTCACTCCACTTGAGGCTCTCCAGTGTCCGACACTCACATGTCTGTTCATCCCTCCACCTGACCCAGCTCATTTATTCTCCAAACATCTGGTCCACACACAGAGCAAATCCTTTCCAGGGGTACCTTTTTCCTTATTCTGAAAAAAATATTATCTCTCACACCAGGTATATTTTCTTGCTGGACTCAGGTCATGAGAAGTGACAATTTTTTTAAATATTTATTTTCATTTATTTAGTCAGGTCTTAGCTGCAGCGCCTTGGATGTAGTTCCCCAACCAGATGTCGAACCCAGGCCCCTGACACCGGGAGCTCGGGGTCTCAGCCCCTGGACCACCAGGGAAGCCCCCTGACAATCTGTTTTCAAGTTGACTAAAGGTATCTTCTTGCCCTTCCCCTCCAGCCACTGATTATTCTGTGTGCATTTAGAAAATAAAATTCTTTTTTGGCATTTGGTGCTTTTTCTTCCCTCTGGTTTTAATTCTCAGTAATGAAAACAGAAACAGAATAGGGAATTTTGACGGCCAATAGGCGCATGAAAAGACGCTCAGCATCACTAATTATTAGAGAAATGCAAATCGAAGCAACTAGGTACTGCCTCACACTGGCCAGCATGGTCATCATCAAAAAGTTCACAAGAGACAAACGGTGGAGAAGACGCGGAAGAAAGGGAGCCTCCTGCACTGTCGATGGGAACGTGAATTGGTGCAGCCGCTGTGGAGAACAGTATGGAGATCCCTCAGAAAACTAAGAACGGCACTACCATGCAGCCCAGCAACCCTGCTCCTGGGCACATATCCCGAGGAAACCATACGTCAAAAAGTCACACGCACCCCAGTGTTCGTAGCAGTGTTATTCGCAATACTCAAGACATGGAAATGACCTGAATGTTCACCGATGGGTGAATGGATAAAGAAGACGTGGTACAAGTATGCAACATCTGTATATACAATATACTATGGAATATTAGTCGTTGAGGGCAGGAGGAGAAGGGGACGACAGAGGATGAGAGGGTTGGATGGCATCACCGACTCGATGGACATGAGTCTGAGTGAACTCCTGGAGTTGGTGATGGACAGGGAGGCCTGGCGTGCTGCGATTCATGGGGTAGCAAAGAGTCGGACACGACTGAGCGACTGAACTGAACTGAACTGAACTCAGCCATAAAAAGAATGAAGTAATGCCGCTCGCAGCAGCATAGATGGGTCTGGAGAATGTCATACTGAGTGAAGAAAGTCAGAGAAAGACAAGGATCACGTAATGTTGCTTCTATATCGAATCTAAAAAATATCTGGTACAAATGAACTTATTTACAAAACAGAAATAGCCTCACAGATGTAAGAAAGAGACCTATGGTTTCCAAAAGGGAAAGCTGGGAGGGGGGTAAATCAGGAGTTTGGGATTAACACACACACACTACTATATATAGGATAGATAGCCAACTAACTTATACAGCACAAGGAACTATACTCGTTATCATGTAATAACCTAAAATAGCAAAGAATCTAGAAAATAATCTACATGTACGCATGTTAATATCTGTATAACTGAGTCACGCTGCTGTACACCTGAAAGTGACACGGCATTGTAAATCAACCACATTTCAATTAAAACTTTTTAAGTTAAAGAAAGGATAGGAAACGTTCAGGTACTAATGGGCCAACTCTTTCTCTTTTTTATTTAAAAAACCGCAACAATTTGGACGGACGTGTGTATTAGTTGCTCAGTCATGTCCAACTTTTTGCAAATCCGTGGACTGCAGCCCACCAGGCTCCTCTGTCCATGGGATTCTCCAGGCAAGAACACTGGATCGGGCTGCCATTTCGTCCTCCAGGGGATCTTCCCGATCTAGGGATCAACCCAGGTCTCCTGCAGTGCATGAAAAATTAAAATGGCTCTTCCCCACCCATCAACGCTGTCTCTGCCCAGACGCCATGGGTACAACCTACAAGGAACGGGGGTGGGGGGTGGTCTTCAATGAACCTGCAAGGAGAGAAGAGCGTGTTCCCGGGAGCAAAAAGGAAAAGAGAGACAGTGGGCACTGCCCTAAGGAGGCCCTGGAGTCCGTGTGGGCAGAGCCGCCCGACCCTCTCTCTGTCCTCTGGGCCACAGTGGATCCTGTCTGTCGGCACCGGGGACCCACGGAGCGTGACTGTGCACTCCTGGGTCAGTGTTTTTGGCCGGATCCTGAGTACAGGCGGGCAGGTCGGAGGTGCCAGCTCTGGCCTTTGGATAGATTTTGCCAAACTGCCCTCCCAGGGTGATACAGTTTCGCCTGCTCTTTGTCAACAAAACTCCGATGACCTATCAAGGTAAGAAATACAAAAGGGAATTTTACTTGAGCCAAACAGGATTACAACTCAGGAAGCAGATCCTCAGAAGCCGAAGGCCCGGTGATACACCTTTTCCAGACCAAAGATCATACATCAAAACGACACATTGATCCTGTACGTGAAGTTCACCAGGGACTCAAGTCCACGTACACCGGGAGCAGCGACAAGTCACCCCGTCTCGGAGCTGGAAAAGAACACAGTGCCTTTAAGAAGTCACACTGTCAGCTTCAGAAGGAAGAAAAAAAAAGATCTTTATGGGGGGGCAGGACCACCATCTTTTAGGAGCTCTGGCTAACGTGCAACGTGGATGCACTCGGCACTTCAGGGAGGGAGTGGAGGCCCAAACACACTTGCACACACAGAAGTTTGTGTTCAAATGTTTTCTGGTCTCGCCTTACAATATAAGTTCTGTTTCATCACTCTCCAGTCCTGTACAACAGTGTGAGCCGGCTGTCAGGTTCTGGCCAATCCGACAGCTGAGAAATGTCCTCTCAGGGTAGTTTTGACGTGAGTTTCTTTAGCAGGAGTGGAGGGGTGTTTTTCCTACTCTAACGGCGTTTCTCCACCTGTGCGCTGCCCTTCGCCTGCATCTCTCCACTATCGTCATGCTGGTGTTTCTTCCTCAAAGGATTCTCCATGTATTGGGAAGATAAGCCTCTGGCCTGTATTATGACAGGCGGATACTTTTGTGTTTAACTGATAGAGGTTTGCTTGTTTGTTTTGCTCTGCTTTTCTCCAACGTGGTAGAATTGATCAGTCTTTAATTTTATGGCTTTTGCATCCATCAGAAAGACCTCTCCTCCTCCAAGGTTTTAAAGGAATCCGTCCGTATTTTCTTAGGAAAACTTTTTTGTGATTTCACTGTTTGCCATTTACCCTGTTGTAAGGGTCACCTTGCCAGTTGTTAGAAAGTGAGGTCACTCCCCTGAAACAGAGAAACCCACACGTCAACCTATTTAAATAACTGTAGCTGGAGTCGGTCATTGTAAAGGCAACATGTCCCCGGTGACGATGCTCAGCGGAGGACGAGGACAGGGAGGAGTCATCCTTCACCACATCACCCGGCAGCCTGATTTGTTGTTCTTCGGTCACCGTGTCCGACTCTGAGTCATGCCCTTGTGCTCCCCCGCCCCCACGCCGGAACCAAGTGACCACGCAGGGAGGGACAAGGGCAGGCGGAGCAGCCGCTTCTCAGGGAAGGGTTCCCTCACTTGCCCAGGAAGAGGCTGTCCTTACGTTCGTTATTGTCCAAACATGATGAGGTTGACGCTGTTCAGCTGCTAGGTCGTGTCCGACTCTGCAACCCCATGGACTGCAGCACACCAGGCTCCCCGTCCTTCACCACCTCCCAGTTTGCTCAGACTCATGTCCATTGAGCCAGTGATGCCATCCAACCAGCTGGTCCTCTGTTGCCCCCTTCTCCTCCTGCCCTCAATGTTTCCCAATAAGTTGGCTTCTCAAATCAGGTGGCCAAAGTATTGGAGCTTCAGCATCAGTCCTTCCAATTGAATACTCAGGGCTGATTCCTTTAGGATTGACTGGTTTGATGCAATTGGGGATATTTGTGCCTATGTTGCTGTTTCACTTTGATCAACGACAGGACACCACTTAAGAATGGTGGCTAGCTTTTCTAACTAAGATGGTCCAGAAGAACCTCCCGATCGTTGTCTTACTTGAAGTCTCCTGAGACAAAGAAGGAAAGAAAAGCGCATTTAGTTTCTTTTTTTGAAATAGTTTAGCTGTGAAAATGACTGTTTTCATTATCACCTCTTAGCCAAGATGTTTTGAAATTATCTTAAAATGTTCTCTCTCCTAAGAAACAGTATATATAATAAAGGTGTATTTTCACCAAGAACAAAATGTCCAGAAAGGAAAGTTCTTAAAAGCAGAATGATTGACAACCAGCACACAGAGACTCCTCACCTCCAAGGAGGCCGAGGGGGGTGGGAATTGGCGTGGGGAGACTGGTGGGGTGCAGACTGAGATAGGGGGCTGGGGCGGGGGTGGGGTAGGGGGGTTACGGAGGTGGGGACAGGCAGGGGGTAGGAAGACTGGGGTGGGGTCTGGGGTGGAGGGGCTGCAGGGGATCCGGGGGGCATGGGGTGAGGGAATGGAAGTGGGGCGTGGACTGCTAACTGCTAAGTCACTTCAGTCGTGTCTGACTCTGTGCAACCCCATAGACAGCAGCCCACCAGGCTCCCCCGTCCCTGGGATTCTCCAGGCAAGAACACTGGAGTGGGTTGCCATTTCCTTCTCCAAGGCATGAAAGTGAAAAGTGAAAGTGAAGTCGCTCAGTGGTGTCCAACTCTTAGCGACCCCATGGACTGCAGCCCACTAGGCTCCTCCATCCGTGGGATTTTCCAGGCACGAGTACTGGAGTGGGGCGCCAACAGGGGGCCCCATTAGAGGCGACCTTCTTTGTGATGTGTCTGCAATGCAATTATTTGGCTCCTTTGGCCACTTTTCAGTTTGATTTCCCTTCTTCCAACCTCCCATGGGACACGCGAGGGGCAACGTTAGAGGGACTTGCAGCTGACACTTTCTTTCGGAATCCAAGCCCTCGCCGGCCCTGTGGAGTCCCCGAGTCCACAGGCCGCAGAGGCAGATGCTGGGCCGATGGGGGCGGGGCTGGAGCCAGGGGTCAGGCTGCGCCCGGGAGGGACTCATACGAGCTCGCGGGTGGTGGGCGGGGAGCGTACAGCGGCAGGGGGCTGCTTTCCTAGTCCTAGAGGACACGTGGGAAACGACTCAGCCAGCTGCACAAATGTGCTGCCAGTTTGCAGTTTTTTGGAGAAACTTCTCAGTTGACAGTGCACCCAGGCTGGGGGTGGGGGCAGGCCTCTCAGCCAGCCTGGTCACAGATGCCCTTCCTGGACGGGCCGCACGGGGCCTGCAGCTCCGGGTGGACTGAGGAGTGCTGAAGCTCCGCCTCTGGGAGGTCATCTTGACTTACCTGCAGGGCCTGGTGAGCCGGGGGCAGACCCAGGATGGAGGGGAGGGACACAGGTGAGCCTCAACCCCACCCTCACCTGGGCCCGTGCAGGTGATGCTACCTAGCGATGTGAGTTCGGCTGTCATCCTTAGCTCACGCCTTTCATAGACAGTTTTTGTTGTTGCTCAGTCGCTAAGACGTGTCTGACTCCTTGCAGCCCCAGGGACTGCAGCACGCCAGGCTTTCCTGTTCTCCACTATCTCCCGGAGTTTGTTCAACTCATGTCCATTGAGTCAGTGATGCCATCCAGTCATCTGGTCCTCCACCATCCCCTTCTCCTCCTGCCCTCAATCTTTCCCAGCATCAGGGTCTTTTCCAATGAGTCAGCTCTTCTTATCAGGTGGCCAAAGTATTGGAACGTCAGCTTCAGCCTCAGTCCTTCCAGTGAATATTCAGAGTTGATTTCCTTTAGGATGGACCGATTTGATCTCCTTGCTGTCCGAGGAACCCTCTAGAGTCTTCTCCGGCACCACAGTTTGAAAGCTTCAATTCTTCAGGGCTCAGCCTTCTTTATGATCCAATGGTTTACACAGGTGAATTATAAAAAGTCTATGTAAAATCTAAATCATACACATACGTATGATCACAGATGCCACGAAGAGCAAATTTAACTCATATCCCAACTCAGTTGTACGGATAAAAAAAATTTTTAATTTTGTCTATGAACTAATGTCCCTAGGACCCCCACTTGAGATAAAACTGTCAGTCACCTCTCTGGGTGTGTCCTGACTCTGTCTGCATGAATTCTAACCCAGGAAATAACTGATCCAAGAGCATGGACTGTTTTATATTCTTGAAATCTGCAGCCAAATTGCTAAATTCATGTGGTTTTTCACCTCAGCCCTGCAGAGCTGAGCCCTTGCAGGGGTGGGGCCTCTGCCTTCAGCCCAGCACTGCGTTGTCAGCCTGACTGAATGTGCACGCCTGTGTCCTCGTTCACAGCGACCCAGATGTCCACAGGTGGATGACGTATGAAGAGGCTGCGGTCTCCATACAACAGAGCTTTCGAAAGGAAGGAAATTCTGACACAGGCTACAACACAGATGAACATTGCGGACGGTATGCTCAGTGAAATAAGCCAGATGCCAAAGGACGAAGCCTATATGATCCACTTGGAGGAGGTCCCTAGACGAGGCAGACTCATAGACGCAGAACAAAAAATAGAGGTTCCCAGGGCGCCGTGGTGGGGTGCGGGGCATAGGGAGTTTGATGGAGACAGTTTCTGTTTGGGAGGATGCAATGTTTTTGGAAATGGATAGTGGTGATGGGTGCAGGACATGGTGAACATATTTGGGTATGTATAGGGGCTTTCTTGGTGGCTCAGTCAGTAAAGAATCCGTCTGCAATGCAGGAGACACGGTTCAATGCCTGGCTTGGGAAGATCCCCTGGAGAAGGAAATGGCAATCCACTCTAGTGTTCTTGCCTGGAAATTTCCATGGACAGAGGAGCCTGGTGGGCTACAGTCCACGGGGTTGGGAAGAGTCGGACACGACTGAGCCCTAAATCACCACCACCACCATAGGTATATATCTTTTATTTATTTATTCATTGCATTGAAGTCTATTGTTTTAATTGAAGTATAACTGATTTATAATACCGAATTAGGTTCACATGTACAACAGAGTAGCAATTCAGTTATACATCTCTAAATACATATCTATTGTTTTTCAGAGTCTTTTCCCTTATAGGTTAGTACAAAGTGTTAAGTATAGTTCCCTATACAATAGATCCTGTCAACACTGGCAGTATATTTAATGCCAATGATTTGCAGGCTTAAAATGTGTAAAATGGTGCAAATTTATGTTTTATCACAATTTTAAAAAGTGAAAAAATGATTGGAGGGAAGACCGCTGACCCTCGAACAACACAGATTTCACCTGTGGGTCCACATATAGGCAGCTCTTTTTTCAATAAATACATATATGACATAAACGTATTTTTCTTCTCCTTGTGATTTTAATAGCATTTATTCTCCAGCTTACTTAATTGTAAGTATACAGTATATAATATGAATGACAAATGTGTAACATGTAAAATCTGTGTTCATCACCGAGCTGTTCCTGGGTCAGCTGTAATCATCCTCCAAGTCATGGGATTCATTTACAAAGTCCCTCCCAAAAGTAACCTGGGAAAACGTTCTTACAGATTTCACAACCTAGCTCCCAAAGTCTGCTGTGTTCCGGGTAAAGCTGGAAATGTCGGTGAAAAGTGACAGGCGATGGAGCGGCGACACCACGTGAGCCAGGGTCTCGTCGTCCTTGGCGGGCCCGCCGGGCCCCTTAATGTCGAAATGCTTTCTGATTATTATATAAATTCGTGCCTGTCAAGAGACTCATGAGGGCGGCATGACCCTTCTGATGGCATTATCTCAACTTCTTTAAGTCTCATTTCTAGGTCATTATGATTGAAAGATTCTTAAATGAATATTGCAGCTTAGAGTTGAAAAGCTTGCTATGCTTCCCATCAGTAACTGATCCCGCAGTTCCACAGTGTGGGGCCGGAGCGGGGGGCGCCCTTTGTCTTCTGGGGGCGTCAGGTGCCGTTTCCCCAGGGTAGGCATCTTCTTAAGGATTTGGGGGCCTTGTTGAGCGGGGGCAGGTGACTATCAGCATGGGAGGGCCCAGGCCGAGTTCCCTGGTCTTCACTTCCGCTCTCTGGCTGCCCTTTGCCCCCTGGAGTGTGTGTGTGCTTGAGTGTGCCCATGCGTGTCGGGGGCTGTGCCCCTGGGTGTGACCTGGACCCCTAGATCATGGCCACCTGACTCTACCTGGAAGCCCCTCTGCTCCTTCTGCGTGGGAGACCCTCCCTGTCCTCCGCCCCTGCGGGCCTCATGTCGGGGTCAT
This sequence comes from Bos indicus, assembly GCF_029378745.1. Lineage (NCBI taxonomy): Eukaryota > Metazoa > Chordata > Mammalia > Artiodactyla > Bovidae > Bos > Bos indicus. The sequence goes on along the minus strand of NC_091788.1, from coordinate 46,603,763 downwards.
GGGGTCCCCTGGCCTGGGCTCTCTGCTCCCTGAACTTAGGGCTCCTGGGCCAGGGACCTGCTGAAGGAAGGGCTGGGCTGGGGGTCTGCTGAGCTGGTCTGAGCAGGTACTGGGTTTTTTTCCTTTTCCCAGCTGGGGTTGCGGTGGCCTCACCACACCCCTCTGCCCCGCTCACCGCCCCACTCACTCCCCCGCCTTTGACTCCTCTCTCATCTGGGCCACATGGGCCTTTCAACTCCTCTGGAAAGCATACAGATGCTAGTTTGCCAAATCAAATTTGACTTATTAAGTTATTTTTGCCCTTTTTAAGAAAAACGTCACCATGCCTGGCAAATTTCCTAATTGAATAACATATAGCAAATGAACTTTTTTTTTTAATGAAAACCAAAACCCCTAAAAGCGTTATGAAGTGGGGAACTATTTCAGCCTGCCTCTGTTCCCACTGGTCAAGCCCCTTCCTTCCAGGAGAAAACTGCCTCCCACACATCAAAGCCTGCAGGCCGCCAGGGGACTTAGAGCAAGAAGGAGACCACCTCAACACGCCGTGTGCTGGGAGGGGCTGGGCTTCTGGCAGGAGCAGGTCCCCACTCGCCCCCAACTCCAGGTCGGCCTCCCGTGTCAACCCTCCCCCTGCGGGCCCGTCTTGGTTGCTGGTTCGTGAGGGTCACCCCAGCTGGCGAGGGGAGAGGCTTGCTGAAACTCTCATCACCCCTGACCTTCCAAGCTGGACCACTCGGGCGAGGGAAGCTGGGGCCGTGATTCTGACTCGTTTGATCAGGAATCACGGGGCAGCCTCATGCCCTGCCATCCCTCCCAGCCGCCCACAGGCTGGACTGTTGAAGAAACCATGGCCCCTGAGCTGGTCTGGTCTTGGGAGAGGGGAGGGTGGGGAGAGTCAGCAGGATCTCAGGCCCTCGGGTCCTCTGGACTCTGCTCCTGCCCTGGGACGGACCCCCGGCCCACACCTGTCCTCACACCACCCACTCCACGTACCCGGAGCACCTCCCAGGGGGTTTCCACGACCAGACGAGCTCATTTATGTCAGACTCTGCATCAGGCCGAGAGTTCCAGAAAAACATCTATTTCTGCTTTATTGACTATGCCAAAGCCTTTGACTGTGTGGATCACAATAAATTGTGGAAAATTCTGAAAGAGATGGGAATACCAGACCACCTGACCTGCCTCTTGAGAAACCTATATGCAGGTCAGGAAGCAACAGTTAGAACTGGACATGGAACAACAGACTGGTTCCAAATAGGAAAAGGAGTACGTCAAGGCTGTATATTGTCACCCTGCTTATTTAACTTATATGCAGAGTACATCATGAGAAACGCTGGGCTGAAGGAAGCACAAGCTGGAATCAAGATTGCTGGGAGAAATATCAATAACCTCAGATATGCAGATGACACCACCCTTATGGCAGAAAGTGAAGAGGAACTAAAAAGCCTCTTGATGAAAGTCAAAGTGGAGAGTGAAAAAGTTGGCTTAAAGCTCAACATTCAGAAAACCAAGATCATGGCATCCGGTCCCATCACTTCATGGGAAATAGATGGGGAAACAGTGGAAACAGTGTCAGACTTTGTTTTTGGAGGCTCCAAAAATCACTGCAGATGGTGATTGCAGCCATGAAGTTAAAAGACGCTTACTCCTTGGAAGGAAAGTTATGACCAACCTAGACAGCATATTAAAAAGCAGAGACATTACTTTGCCAACGAAGATCCGTCTAGTCAAGGCTATGGTTTTTCCAGTGGTCATGTATGGACGTGAGAGTTGGACTGTGAAGAAAGCTGAGTGCCGAAGAATTTGATGCTTTTGAACTGTGGTGTTGGAGAAGACTCTTGAGAGTCCCCTGGACTGCAAGGAGATCCAACCAGTCCATTCTAAAGATTAGTCCTGGGTGTTCATTGGAAGGACTGATGCTAAAGCTGAAACTCCAATACTTTGGCCACCTCATGTGAAGAGTTGACTCATTGGAAAAGACCCTGATGCTGGGAGGGATTGGGGGCAGGAGAAGGGGACGACAGAGGATGAGAGGGTTGGATGGCATCACCGACTTGATGGACATGAGTTTGAGTAAACTCCGGGAGATGGTGATGGACAGGGAGGCCTGGCGTGCTGCGATTCACGGGGTCGCAAAGAGTCAGACACGACTGAGCAACTGAACTAACTAACTGCATCAGGCAGGACCCAAGGGGCCCCTGTGGATGCCGGCCAGTGGCCCAGGGTCTCTGTTCCACGACGGGAGCCTCCTCTCTTGCGGGACAGCCCAGCAGAGTGACAGGACCAGGTCACGGTCACGGCTACGAGGGCGGCGCTCCTGGCCACCGAGACGATGCCGAGCCCTGGGCCGGTCCTGGGCTCTAAAGGAGGTGAGCCCGCCCCACTCCAAACCCGGCGAGTGGTTTCACCCTGAGGCCTCGGCCCCGGGCCTGCGGGCGGCCACCCCGTCCTGATCACCTCCTGAAGGCCCCGCCCGCCCCCGAATGCCATCACGCCGGTGCGGGAGCGCCTGCTCTTTTGGATGCCTGACCTGCGTGTGGGTCACCCTCACTCCAGGCAGCCCCAAAGGGCAGTCCCCCCCGCCCATGGGCTCAGTCAGTACGTCAGAGTCGGCTGGGCGTCTCTCTCAGGTGGGCTCGGTGCCTCCTGGAGCCGCACCTGGGGCCTGCCAGGTGGGAGTAGGGCAGCGTGTGTCTGGCAGAGCCCGCACCCCGGGGCCCCGGCCGGCAGAGCAGCGGCCCCTCGCCTCCAGAGACAGGAGCGAGGCCCTGTCCCCCGCCCTCACCCCTGACGCAGAGGACAATACAGCTCAGCGCTTACTTTCATCAGCAGGCAGAGAGCCCTGGTGGCAGCACATAATGGCCTAATTTACGCCGAAATTATCAATAATTTGGGCCATTGAAGCCCATGGGCTGATGACTACCTTTCCTGAACACAGGATGAAGATGAGCTCTTTAGAAAAGTAGCTGTTTCTGGGGTTATATTTTCGTGTTTTGCTTTCTTTTTAATGAATCCACAGCTGAGCAATGAGCCCTAGAAACAGGGCTGGTGAACAGGCTGCCCGGCGGCCCGTGGTCCAGCTCCCGGCCAGACCACGCGTGTCGCTGTCAGGGACCCGCCGCCCCGCCGCCTGCGGGCCAGTCTCTCCCTCTCGTTTGCATTTTTATTCCTTTACTCGCCTTCCCCTTCATAACTCTCATATCTGAAAGCATTAAAGGCAGATGGAGATGTATATTTGAATTGACTTGGGCATCACCTAATGAGATTTGAGTTTCATTTGAAGCTATTAAAAACACATTTCCAGGATATTGGCCAGAATTAAGAAGTTGAGCTGAGAATATTCCGGAGAATTGACCCTTCTGAGTGAAGGCCAGCTCACGGAAGTCATCAGCAGGGGACAAGCTCATCGCTGGACCCCTGACGTGGTTTAGACGCAGGAGGGGCTCAGGGCACTGAGGGGTCAGGGCCAGCTCAGCATGGACCAGGCTCCCGTGGATCTGGGGGCCAGCTCAGCGTGGACCAGGCTCGCGTGGATCTGGTCCCAGACAGTGTCCTCCCGGTAAGGGCTAAAGGGAGAGCACCCCTCAGAGCCGCGACGGTACCTCCATCGAGGGCCAGCAGGGGTGTCCATAAAGGGCCAGACAGTGACTGAGGCTTTTTGCAGGCCGCCGGGTGTCACATGGCTCAGCCTGGAGCTGCAACGCGACAGTGACTGAAGCCGTGTGTGGGCAAGCCAGCTCGGCCTTGTTTCAATAAAACGTCACAAAACCAGGCAGAGGTCTGGGTCTGGCCCTCGGGCCATAGTCTGCTGATCTGATCGGAACCCCCGCTCAGCCACAAGGCCGCGTTCACCATGTTCACGCAGCTCGTTGCAGCATTCAGTTCCATGGTGGCATATGTGACATGAGCCTGTCTTTGCAGGGGACGGGATTCAACCCCCCACACTGGGACAGACCCCTGTGGCTTGTGGGCCCGTCTGCACGGTTAGCGTACTGACCGACAGCCACCCCAACACCGGAGTGGCTCCTGGGGATGCAGCTGCCGCCCTGGCCTGTCACACGGAGGTGGAGTCAAGGCATGGCCAAGGGGTGATGGTGTCCCCTGGCCCAGCCCTGGGGGTGCATGCGGAGCGCAGGGGAGCAGGATGTGGAGTTTGGGACCAGAAGCCAGTCTTCGGGGCACTGAGCCTCGGGGAGGTGGGTCAGTCGGTGCCGGTGCCCAGTGAGACCCAGTTTCCTCCAGTCTGGCTGCGTTAAGCACACAGGTACAGACCCACCGCCAGGCTCTGCTCTTCCAACGGGAATTGGGTTCGTCAAGCCGCCTGCAGCTCCCACGGCCAACTTGAGTCACAGCCGTGAAAGCCCCTCGGTGACAACGAGCTCGATGGAGCCCGAAAGTTCTCGGCTTCCCTGAGATGAGCTCTGAGGCTTCTGAACGTCCCTCTCCACCGTCGACGATGAGAAACAAATCCACGTCAGCCACCGGAAGGAGAGCTGTGCCCTCGACCTCTTCTCTCCACAGAAAGCAACCACAGGGTCCTGACACAGAGAGGAGATGGGTGAGCACTTTCCAGAGCCCGGGCGACAAGTCCCAGGCTGAGCCAGCCTCGCTGAGCATCCTGGCTGTCCTGCCCTCGGTGACGAGGGTGGCATCGAGCGACTTCTGCAACTTTGTAATGTCTTGTGGTTTCCTTTCTCGTGAAATGGAATTTACAGTACCCCCGCTCTTCTCACAGCTTTACCTTCTCACTCTTGGAGGTCCCTGAAGACCCCACCACACCCCGGCCGCTCTGCCAGAAGGACGAGGGGCTCTGACCCGATAGGTGTCAGGAAGTGGGCAGGGCCGCGGGAGCTGGACGGGGCATGCAGAGGCTGCCGGGAGGACAGGCCCAGTGCTCCTTCTGGTGGGCAGACTAGAACAGGTCCAGGACTGGTGAGTCCCTACAGCAGACTCCTGGGGTCCTGACGACCCCAAGGGGTGGGACCTGTCCTCCTGACACTTGCTCTGCCTGCAGGTGCTCCCTGCTCCCTGCGGGGTCAGGGATGTGCCCTCGGTGGCCTGAGCAAAAACTTGCAGGACCAACCACGTGAGAACATTCACAGCCCTCTCAATGCTCTGGCTATGGCTATTCTTCCTCTTTCCCTTATTCTACAAATTTTTCCTGGGAGCCACTCAATGTCATGCCCTGAGCAAGGGTGATGGATTCCCCAGGGCACCATTGTGACTCAACAAGCTGTGTGAAATGTTCTTCCCTGCTTGAGATCCTGATGTGATGGCTAGAGCTGTGCAGCTGTCTTAAGACCATGAGGTCACAGCAAGAAGGCTGGAAAGCCAATGTTCTGAGGGTGAAAGAGAGGGGTGGTTGAGGTGCCACGAGCCAGCCCTGAGATGACTTCCTCCCCACTTCTCAGGAGGAGGAGTAATTCATGTCTTTGCTTTCAGTCATTGCCAGTCCAACGTTCTATTACTTGTAGCCAGAGGTGTCAGGACTGATTCACAGGCAAAGCTTTTGAACCATTAGGATGACTGTGTTAGAATGAGCTTACATGCTTATGGGAAAGATTAATGACTGGGAGGAGGAGGTGGGAGACCAGGGGAGGGGTCTTTTGGTGGGGATGGCTGTTGTTCAGTTGCTCAATCCTGTCCGACTCTTTGCCATCCCATGAACTGCAGCACACCAGGCTTCCCTGTCCTCCACTATCTCCCAGAGTTCACTCAAGTTCATGTCCATTGAGTTGGTGGTGCTGTCTAACCACTTTGTTTTTTTTCCTACTAGCCATCCTAGTAGATGTGAAACAGTCTCTCCTTTTCAGATTGCATTTCCCTAATGCAGTGACTGGGGCTTCCCAAGTGGCTCAGTGGTAAAAGAATTCACCTGCCAACGCAGGAGAGGTAGGAGAGGAGGGTTCGATCCCTGAGTCAGGAAGATCCCCTGGAGGAGAAAGTGGCAGCCCAACCCCAGTATTCTTGCCTGGAGAATCGCATGGACAGAGGAGCCTGGGGGGCTACAGTCCATGGGGTCACAAAGAGTTGGACATGACTGAGCAACTGAGCACAGCACACAATGCAGCAATTAGTGATGCTGAGCATCTTTTCACAAGTTTATTGGCCATTCATACATCTTCTTTGGAGAAATGTCTATCCAAGCCCTCTGCCCATTTTTAGATTGGTTGTTTGGTTTTGTTGCGGTTGTTTTACTCTTTTTGCAGTCAAATACTACTCCAGTGTACAGTTTGATCACTGTTTATCCACTCGTTTGGACAGTTGGGCTGTTTCCATATGTTTTGTCTATTATTTAAAATGCTTCTTTGACCGCTCCGGTACATGTTTTTGTGGGGCCCTGTGTGTTCATTGCCCCTGGGTCTACTCCTAGGGATGGAACTGCCAGATCAGATGGTAACTCCACATTAAATCTTCTGAGGAGCTGCCAGCCTGTTCTGAAGTGGCCGCACCACTTACATTCCCTGAGTGACTTCATAAGAGTAGAACTTCACAGGACAGAAGAAACACAGCGATTCTGGAACTGACAAGACCAGCGGGCCAGAGGGACAAACGTAGGCCCAGACACGGCAGACGTGCAGAGCTCTGAGGGTGAGGGGGTTCTAGAAGCTTTCACTTCCCAGGTGGCTCAGTGGTAAAGAATCCACCTGCAATGCAGGGAGTACAAGAGATGAGAGCTGGGTCCCTTGGTCAGGAAGATCCCCTGGAGAAGGAACTGGCAACCCACCGCAGTATTCTTGCCTGGAGAATCCCATGCACAGAGGAGCCTGACAGGCAACGTGGGGTTGCAAAGAGTTGGACATGACTGAGCACGCACATTCTTCTAGAAGCTTCCAGAGAGAAGACATCAGCAGCTAGGAAACAACACTCAGACTGACATGAGTTTCCAGTCAGGGACACGAGACCAAAGGAGGTAACAGCAGCACCTTCAGGCCCTGGAGGGAAGATGAACCTGGATGCGGAGGCCTGGGTCTCAGACGGATGGGGTGCGAGCCTCACCCTTAGCCAGACACGACATATCTTGCTGAACACACACTGATCAAGTTGTTCACATCTCTGTGAAAGGCGTCTTGACGAAAGTGAAAAGACGAACTAGTCTTGCAGGATGTTTGTGAAATGTGTAACTGTCGAAGAAATCAGCACTGAGAATAACTATGTGGAGGGGTCCTACAAATTCATGAGAAAAAAGTCAACTCAACAGAGCAGACGGAAGACACAGCAGGCTTCTGGCAGAGCAGGAGGTGTGGCCGATACACCGTGGAGATTCGCTCCATGGTGGCTGGTGGAACTCCGTCTGAAAAAGACACACGAATGTTGCAGGGAAAAGGAAGGAGGAGGAATGAGTTTTCCCTCTTTCCCTTTCCTGAGAACAGAGACGATAAAGAGAACAGTGAGCAGGCCTGAACACGCCTCAGTTTTGACTTTGTGTGCTTGCTGTGCTTAAGTTGCTCAGTCGTGTCCGACTCTTTGAGACCCCATGGACGGTAGCCCATCAGGCTCCTCTGTCCATGGGATTCTCCAGGCAAGAATATTGGAGTGGGCTGCCATACCCTCCTCCAGGGGATCATCTCAACCCAGGGATCGAATCCAGGTCTCTTGCATTGCAGGTGGATTCTTTACTGAGCCACCAGGGAAACCTGAGAATACTGGAGTGGGCAGCCTATGCCTTCTCTAGGGGAATCCTCCTGAGAACACTGGGGTGGGCAGCCTATCCCCTCTCCAGGGGAATCCTCCTGAGAACACTGGAGTGGGCAGCCTATCCCTTCTCCAGGGGAATCCTCCTGAGAACACTGAAGTGGGCAGCCTATCCCTTCTCCAGGGGAATCCTCCTGAGAACACTGGAATGGGTAGCCTATCCCTTCTCCAGGGGAATCCTCCTGACCCAGGAATCAAACCAGGGTCTCCTACATTGCAGGCAGATTCTTTACCAGCTGAGCTATCTGGAAAGCCGATTTTTTTACTTTAACTGCTCCTAACTCTGTATGTCTGTAAGTTGGCTTTCCTGTCCCCTAACTCTGCAGGAGCCACACTTCACATCTAATTTTCCTTGGACTCTATTGTAAACACATCCTGTACACGGCGTTTACCCTGACAACACCCTTCCCCTTGTGGTTATCAGAAAGGAGGCCACAGAGCCACCGAAACGCCAGTCAACTGCTGGGTTACTGATGCCAGCCTGTCTTTGAAACAATGCAAAAGGGAGAAATCGAGATCCTATCACCTTTATCCCTCATCTTATATGAGCCCCTAGACTCCTCACGGGGGCGGGGGCACAGTCCTCGAGGGGTGAGCCAGGTGAGAACTAAAGCCACCTTTCTATTCCTCCAAACTCTGTCTCCATATTTTTCATTCAGCTTCAGTGGGCAGAGGAAACCAGGATTTTGGCCAGCAACACAAACGCGACCGCTGCTCGTGTGGGACAGGGGGCAGGCCGGTGCGGCCTCGCACCTCGCTGGGGAGAACGTAAAAGGTTCTGCCCCTTGGGACGGAATCCTCGGGTCAACCTGGACGTCCACGCCTCACAGCTCTGCTGCGGGGCCACCCAAGCTGGACTGTGGCCCTGTCTTCCCTGGGGACACACCCTAGAATGTCCTCAGAGGCACCATGTGTAGCAGCCAAACCAGGAAACAGCCCGAATGTGACAGAAGGACGTGGGCTCTCAGTGACAAGCAGCTGGCCGGCAGCCCCCCGCTTTCTGCAGGACGGGAGTGGGGCCTGGGGAGCCCTCGGACCCTGCACAGAAGCCTCCTGGTGGGGCCCGGCCAGGGCACCTAGAAGGGCTCTGCAGGTTGCTGCCCCCAGAGCGGCTGTGGTCAGGGCTGTGTCCTGCACCCCTTCTGACCTCACCCCTGTGAGCCGTCACCCAGGACCAGGCAGCGGTCCCAGATGTGGCAGCTGCAGGTCCCACCCAGAGGCCCCACGAGACAGGACCACCAGGACTGGGAGAGCCAGGACCAGGACCAGGGCTGGGAAGACTCAGCTCCCTCAGCCCATTGAGGAGCCAGGGTCTTGCTCCCCGCCAGCCTGGCGTCCCCATCGCAGCTCTGGGGACCCTCACACACCTGGGCCTCGGCCTCCCCAGAGCCATTCCCCAGCCCCAGGTGCCTGTGACGCCCACCTGAGCCCCCAGCCTGGGCCCTCCCGCCTGGCGGGCTCCTCTGGCCCAGTGAGAGGGCCCAGCCCAGGGGAACACCACTCCTTCCATCGCCAGGCCCACCAGGCCCTCTGGGGTCTCCGATCTCCTCCCGCGTGCCCTGCTCTGCCTTTAGGCTCAGAAGTGGACCTTCAGGCCCAGGTTCCCAGCTCAGCACCATTGATCCAGGGTGGGAACACTACCCGCCAGGGGCCAGCGGCAGCTTCCCTGCACCTCCCCTGCCCCGGCCAATGTCTGCACAGAAGAGCCGCAGGGAGCCTGTGATCTACAAGCACATCCTCAAGGCCTGTGCCCCCCACACCCACAGCACAGACCCCCCAGGTGAGAGTGAGGACGAGGCCTGAGGCCCCCACCTTCCTCCCGGGCTGGGGACACAGGCCGGAGGGCCGCAGTGTCTCCCGCCTCAACAGGGACAGCTGGGTGGGGGCCTGTCCCACCACCTCCCCAGGACGGATACGCCCTTGCCACACTCAGGCCCGTGCCTGGAGACCTTCCCAGGGAGGCTCAGCTCGTCCACCCTGGGGAGACATGGCAAGGTCAGAGAGCACAGGAGGTCACAGAGGCCTCTCGATAGCCTGGGAAGCCTGACTGGCAGAGCACCAGCTGAGTCCAGTCTGGAGTGAGCGACCCCCGGGGTGCGGAGCCCTCGCCTGCGGCTCATCAGCCGCCAGAGATCTGTATGTAGATACGGTGATGCTTTGTTTTCAGAGTGAAGCCCCCCAGAACGTGCTCCAGGGTTGCAATCAGAGCCAGCTGCGCTGGGCTCCAGGGCCCCAGCAGGGACGGCAGCAGGAGGCCACGCAAGTCCTCGTGCCCCGACGACACTTTCCGGGCCTTCCAATGTCACCTGAGGCCTAGATGCAGGCAAGGACAGGGCTGGCCTGCACCCCACGTGCCCAGGGCCAGCTGAGTGCAGCGCCTGGAATGAAGTATGCAGCCTTGTGTTTCTGCAAAAACAAACTGGTCATTAGTTCAAGGGAACCTGTGGAGCAACCAGTGCCCGTGAGTGACCCTCAGCCACACACAACCACACTCAGAACTGGACCCGACAGGGCCGGGGGTGTGGGCGCCACATCCCCGAGGCTCCAGGACACGGTGGAGGCTTCAGGGAGCCAGCCTTGTGCCAAGCGGGTCCCTATGAATTCCACCTCGTCGTATCTAAGTCGTGCGGCAAGTCTTCCCTTCGAGTCGCTGGTTTGGGCCCGATGACTAAGCGCCCTGTGTTCTCATTCTGACCCTCTGTGCTCCAGGACCACCCCTGCCGCACAGTATCAGCTCCAAACGGTGGGGCCACAGGGTTCCCAGGGCTCGGCGTGTAGCAAGAGCTAAGCTGAACCAAGACTAGACAGGAGACTGAAGGTGGGCCTGGTGACCCCATCCCTGTGTATGGCAAAGGCCACTCCCAAGAGGTGAAGTGCCTGCAGAAAATTCGGGATTTGATGGCATGGACCCCGCCTCTGAGGGTGAAGGAGCTGAGCTCAGGACCTGGGGCCCTGGGGGGACATGGGGGACGGGAGATGGGAGGGGGAGGAGGGTGATGTTTCCCCTCCCGACCTCCCGCTGCCCAGCAAGGTGCCCAGGGCTCGGGCGCTGTCTTGGGAGACACACGGTCTGGCCTAGGTCAGGGGTGCGGGCTCCTCTCGCTGGAGCTGGGGGTGTGCTGGAAGGGGCCTGGCTCTCTTCTGCGCCTGAATCCCCCGCCGTGAGCCTCCACCCTCCTGCGGGGACCCAGCAGCCACAGGGCGGGAGGGCCACAGGGCCCTCCGGGTGCAGGCAGGGAAAGGCACTCAGGGCAGAGCTGGGCGCCTATGGAAGGGCCAGGGGCTCGCGAAGAGCTGGCTATGGGGCTGGGCTCTGGTTCTGGGTGAGGGGCTCCGGGCCGGTGTAGAGGAGCATCGCCAGGCCCGCCCCGGTCCCTCTCCCAAGCTCAGCTTGGGGAGCTCTTTTGCATGACCTCCCTAATGGCCTTAATGTCTCGGGTGAACACTAATGCAAGTAATTTTGCCTCTCACTCACAGATTTTCTTTTAAAAAAAGCATACAATGGCCCTCGTCCACTTTAGCAGAGAAAATAAAATAGTAGAAAAATAATAGGAAAAATTACTGCGTAACTTTCATCACCTTTTTAAAAAAATTCACTCGCTTACTTTTCCCCGTTTTCCTGAATTTCCAACAAAGCGGAGGTTATGATTAATTTCCGGACAGGGTAACCTTTTTGTCAATGCACCGTTCCCACAAGTGAACTACTGCTTGTGGTAATTAATGTCATTTTGGGCCTGACGGCGTGTGCTAATAAGGATAATTGGCAGCAGCGAGCATTAGCCGCAATCAGTCATATGCATCTATGGGGCCTGTAATTTTCTACATGGAGCGGCTTTACTTGTTTTCAGGCATTGGACTCTGGGCTGAACATTTCTCTGAAAAGGATCCCCTTTCTGCCTGGTGCTCAAAAGCTGGGTTCTCTTTTCAAAGGTGGAAAAAGCACCAAGTAGAACATTTTGTGTTGGCTAGATTTTAAAATAAAAACACCAGCCCCAATGAAATCAGCACCTCCTAGGATTTGGTGTTTAACATGGACACGCTCTTTGTATCATGATGAAACAGATGCTCAGAACTCAGAGGCAGGATTCATCCAAGAAATATCAAGATAGAAAAAGAAAGGCCCTTTTTAAAAACATCGTTTTTCAGTTCACTTGAATGGCCTTGATAAATTGTTCCTGACATGTGAGGAACAGATGATAGACAAGGCCGTGAAGCAGAGCATGATCAGATCAGATCAGATGCTCAGTCGTGTCCGACTCTTTGCAACCCCGTGAATTGCAGCACGCCAGGCTTCCCTGTCCATCAACAACTCCCGGAGTTCACTCAGACTCACGTCCATCGAGTCAGTGATGCCATCCAGCCATCTCATCCTCTGTCGTCCCCTTCTCCTCCTGCCCCCAACCCCTCCCAGCGTCAGAGTCTTTTCCAATGAGTCAACTCTTCGCATGAGGTGGCCAAAGTACTGGAGTTTCAGCTTTAGCATCAGTCCTTCCAAAGAAATCCCAGGGCTGATCTCCTTGCAGTCCAAGGGACTCTCAAGAGTCTTCTCCAACACCACAGTTCAAAAGCATCAATTCTTCGGCGCTCAGCCTTCTTCACAGTCCAACTCTCACATCCATACATGACCACTGGAAAAACCATAGCCTTTACTAGATGGACCTTTGTTGGCAAAGTAATGTCTCTGCTTTTGAATATGCTATCTAGGTTGGTCATAACTTTCCTTCCAAGGAGTAAGCGGCTTTGAATTTCATGGCTGCAGTCACCATCTGCAGTGATTTTGGAGCCCAGAAAAATAAAGTCTGACACTGTTTCCACTGTTTCCCCATCTATTTGCCATGAAGTCATGGGACCGGATGCCATGATCTCCGTTTTCTGAATGTTGAGCTTTAAGCCAACTTTTTCACTCTCCTCTTTCACTTTCATCAAGAGGCTTTTGAGTTCCTCTTCACTTTCTGCCATAAGGGTGGTGTCATCTGCATATCTGAGGTTATTGATATTTCTCCCAGCAATCTTGATTCCAGTGTTTCTCATGATGTACTCTGCATATAAGTTAAATAAGCAGGGTGACAATATACAGCCTTGACGCAGTCCTTTTCCTATTTATAGACACTTTAAAAGGTAAGGAATGCGTAAGGCCGGTGATGAAATTGCAGGTGGCTTGCTTTCCTTTGCGCGTCTACGTTTTGGAATTTGTGTAATGAACTTGCATTGCTGCTGTAATCAGAGGGAAAAGACTTTATTAGTTATTTCCTAGTGGCTTTCGCCTTTCAGTCCAGTCTACACAAACTGTTCCATTATTTTCTCTGCAAAATGATGTCACTCTGTTAGATGAATGTGTTAGTCGTTCAGTCGTGTCCAACTCTTTGCGACCCGTGGACTGGGGCCCACCAGGCTCCTCTGTCCATGGCTCCTCTGTCCATGCAATTTTCCATGCAAGAATACTGGAGTGGATAGCCTTTCCCTCCTCCAGGCGATCTTCCCGACCCAGGTATTGAACCCAGGATTCCTGTGCTGAGGGCAGACTCTACCGTCTGAGCCACTATTGATGCTGTAGTCAGAGGGGAAAGATTTCGCCTTTCAATCCAGTCTACACCAACTGTTATTTTCTCTGCAAAATCATGCCACAGAAGAAAGGCCCTGAAATCCACAGGCTTTTAAAAATCATGCATTTATTAGTCTGTGCGGGCCTTAGTTCTGGCCCTCGAAATCTTTGATCTTGGTGACATGTAAAGTCCTCGTTGTGGCACGTGGGGTCACTTCCTGATGAGGGACTGAACCTGGGCCCGCACCGGGAGGGTGGCAGTGGACGCCACACTTCCACAGCCGAGGGCATGGGTTCCATCTCAGGCTGGGGGACTAAGATCCCTTACGATGCGCAGCGTGGCCAAAAAATAGAATACAATTTCCCTCAAGGAAATCTCTGAGTGTTTGCTCTGCAGGCATCACCTCTCCATCCACCCTGGCGTGGCGGAAGCTCCGAGGAGCAGGGCAGCGTCTGAGTGGATCATATGAAACAAGCCAGCGTGTAATTTCATCCCTGAGGCAGGATACTGGTGACAGTTCCTGGGACAGAGGCGTCTGACCAGGAAGACAGATCCCTGAGCAAGCCTTCCATGGTGGTGTCTTAGGGGCCTGGAATCATGGTGGGGGTGGTGTTTTAGACAGAAATCTGGGGCTTCCCCTGAGTTCAGAAAGAGTATGTCAGGATATGAGCAAAAAGGAGGACGAGGGGATACCCTGGGGGGACTTGCTGTTGGCGCCCCTCGGATGGATCCACTTTCCCAGGCCGGGGACGGTTGCTGCTGTGGGTGTTGGTGGTGAGCCTCTCAGGACGGCCCCTTGTCTGGAGACATGCCCTCAGTGGATGGAGATCATGTTTCTGCATCCTGCCCAGGGGTGGCTACAGTCAATGACTGAAAAGGCATAAAAGGCCAGCCCCTCAATGCGGTATGCTCCACAGTCACGGCAGTGGAAAGTCACAATCTTCCAGCTCAGGGTGACAGAGAAGCTGGAAACGGGAGAAATCCTGGAAGCAGAAGGGAATTAGACCCAGAATCTGAGTATAAACTCTGCCCAGGGGAATTCCCTGGTGACCTAGTGGTTGGTGTTTTTCACTTTTATGGTCTGGGTTCAATTCCTGGTGGGGAACTGACATCCCACAAGCTGCATGGTGAGCCCCACCCACAAAACAACACTCTGCCCAGATCCCTAGATAACCACCAAACCAGACACGCACAGCAGAGCTCTAAGGGACCTCGGTAAAAAAGCAGACAGATATGAGAGACGCATCTACCCTTAAAAGACAACCGCGCCGGGTGATATTTACGAGTCTTCTCTCTACACACAGAGGTTAGCGGCAGAAAGCTGAAGCCTTACTGGCTTAAGTGTCATAAGATAGAGTGGGGACTGGCAGAGATGCTGGAAAATTGGGTGTCAAGTTCCCAGACAAGGAAGCTACAGAAGGGCTGAGCCTCCAAATCTGAGTATAAATTCCGTTAAGTATGCAGAGGCAGAGGGCAAGCCACAAAGGCTACAGCTGGAAGCTAAAAAGCTGAGCAGAAATGCCGGCTGCTACACACCGTGGAGGAGACAGACTTTAAGTTTCAGATCTGTCAGTTAACTCCCAACAATCTTGAGAAGAATGTAACAGAATCCAAAGTGGCTGTAAAATACTACCTATGCTGTCCAATTAGCAACCCAAAATAACTAGACACATGAAGCAACAAGAACTTGTGATTCAAATTCAGGAAGAAGGCAGTCAACAGAAACTGACCCCAAGTGGACCCAGAGGTTAGATTTAGCAGAAAGACTTTGAAACAGCTATTATAAATATGTTCAAGGAATTAAATTTTAAATGATCAAATAGCTGAAGAAAAACATAGTCTTAAAGAGAAAACAGATGGGGATCTCAACAGAGAAAAGAGAACTCCAAAAAAGAATCAAATCAAAATTCTAGAGTCCAAAAGTAAAATAACATAAATGAAAAGTTCACTAGATAGGCTCAAAAAGGAGATGGTAGGGGAAAGAACTTGTGAACTTGAAGATAGGTCAATAGAAATTAACCAAAAAAGCAAAGAGGAAGAAGACCAAGGGCAAAGGACAGCCTGAGAGCTCTGTGGGACACGAAGCAGTCTAACACCCATGTAACTGGGATCCCAGGAGAGGAGAGGGCACGGAAGGGAAGAGAAGGCAGAAAAGATACATGAAGAAATCATCACCCCCAGTTTCTCAAACCTTGGCACATCATAAACAAACTGCTAAAAGCCAAAGCCAAAGAGGACACCTTCAAAGTTGCACGAGAGAAAAACAACACATTACATAGAGAGAAACACCACCATGTGCTCCTTAGACAAAGGAACGACACAGGCAAGGTGATGAAAGAAGAGAAGTGTGCAAGATGACGACGTCGGACTCCTGTCTTCCACCACTTGCAAGATTAACTTGAAATGGAAGACGTGAAAATAAACACTCCTAGAAGAAAACATGGAGACAAGGTTCCTTGACACTGGTTTCGGTAATACTTTTTGGATGTGACACCAAAATCATAAAATATTTTTATGATTATTGTTTGTTTTGACAGCAAAAGTAAACAAGCAGAACTACATCAAACTAAAAGGTTCTGCCCAGGAAAAGAAACAAATGATGAAATGAAGAGGCAACCTACAAAGGGAAGAACATATTAATATTTGTGAGCCATATACCTGACAAAGGATTAATCTACAAAATATATAAGGAACTCATACATGCATGCACGCAGATTATGTCACTTTAGTCGTGTCCGACTCTTTTCGACCCCAGGGACAGAAGGCTGCCAGACTCCTCTGTCCATGAGACTCCCCAGGCAAGAATACTGGAGTGGGTTGCATTCCCTTCTCCAGGGGATCTTCCCAACCCAGGGATCAAACTTGAAACCTCCTGCACTGTCAGAAGGGTTCTTTACTTCTAGTGCCACCTGGGAAGCCCCATAAACTCAACAGCAAAATTCCCAAATAATCCAATTAAAAAGTGGGCGAAGAACCTGAATATACATTTTTACGAAGGCATACCAATGGCCAACAGGAGCATAGCAAGGAGCTCAGCATCGATAACCATCAGGGATATGTCAACCAAAGCTACAATGAGACACCACCTCACACCTGTTAAAAAGGCCATTATCAAATACTGGTGAAAATGTGGAGAAAGGGGAACCCTTGTACAGTTAATGTAAATCGGTGCAGCCACTTTGGAAAACTGTATGCAGTTTCCTCAAAAAATTAAAAATAGAATGACCATATGATTCAGTAATCCCAATTCTGGGTATTTATCAGAAGTATCAAACCAGTCAATCTTAAGGGAAATCAACCCTGAATATTCACTGGAAGGACCGATGCTAAAGCTGAAGCTCCAGTATTTTGGTCATCTGATGCGAACAGCTAACTCATTGGAATAGCCCCTGATGCTGGGAAAGATCGAGGGCAGGAGAAGAGGGCCTCAGAGGATGAGATGGCTGGACGGCATCACTGATGCAATGGACGTGAGCTTGGGCAAACTTCGGGAGATGGTGAAGGACAGAGAGACCTGGCGTGCTGCAGTCCGTGAGGTCGCAGAGAGTCAGACACGACTGGGCGACTGAACGGTAACTATTGGAAGGAAATGGAATCACTTATCTTGTCATATACAGTCTTGATTATGTTGTGTATGTTCCTTCTATACTCAATTTGCTGAGAGTTTTCTTATTACGAAACGATGTTGAATTCTGTCAAATGCTTTTTTATGCATTTGTTGAGATCGTATGGTTTTTATTCTTCATTCTATTAACAAGGTACATCCCATCTGGTGTATATTCCTGTGTGCTTCCCCCACCTCCAAGCTCCCACAACTACATAATCATTACAGACCTGCTTTCCTTTGGTCATCCATTTGTTCTTTAATGAGACCAACAAATTTCATTTACTTACCAGAAAACGCTATTTTGTCTCAAGGATACCCCGTGCATACTCTTTCAAATCAACTGAGCAAGTGCTAAGGAATTATTCTTTATCCTGCTTAGAATTCCAAATACAACTTCAATCTAAGAATGTCTTTTCTAATTCTGGAAAATAACCAGCTAGTATTTGTTCAAACATTGCTTCTCCACAATCTTCTGCAACTCTCCTCAGACCATGCTACAGCCTTGACCAATCCACCAAGCCCTGCAAGCTCTCTCCGCATGCATGCAAGGTTCTGGCCTAAGGTCTCAGAACTATCTTCTAACCCGTCAGCCCTCTACTTATGTCCACAGTTGATCCTGTCTACTGACTTTTAAAAAAATGTTACTGGCTGTGTTTTTCCTTTACAAGATTTCTGATTGGTTTTCCTCTCTTCTAGATGTTTTGTTTACAATAATTTTCTTTGGGTGGGGAGGAACGTCTTCATTCTGTGTATCTTTGTTTTTCTCCTTGAGCCTCCTAAATATCCTTACTTGAGTCCTGATGCTGTTGTTCAGTCGCTCAGCTGTGTCCAATTTTTTATGACCCCATGGATGGGCAGCATGCCAGGCTTTCCTGTCCTTCACTGTCTCCCAGAGTTTGCTCAAACTCATGTCCACTGAGTAGGTGATGCCATCCGACCATCCCCTCTGTCGCCCCCCTTTTCCTCCTGCCCTCAATCTTTCCCAGCATCAGGGTCTTTTCCAATAAGTTGGCTCTTCACATAGGTGGCTAAAGTATTGGAGCCTCAGCATCAGTCCTTCCAGTGAATATTCAGGATTGATTTTGGTTTGATCTCTTTGCAGTCCAAGAACTCTCAAAGAGTCTTCTCCAGCACCACAGTTCAAAAACATCAATTCTTTGGAGCTCAGCCTTCTTTACGGTCCAACTCTCATACCTGTATGTGACCACTGGAAAAACCAAAGCTTTCACTATACGGACCCCTGTCGGCAAAGTGATGTCTCTGCTTTTTAGGTGTGTCATAGCTTTTCTTCTGAGGAGCCTCTTTTAATTTCATGGCTGCAGTCACCATCCACAGTGGTTTTGGAGCCCAAGAAAATAAAGTGTCCGTTTCCGTCAATTCCCCATCTATTTGCCATGAAGTGATAGGACCAGATGCCATGATCTTAGTTTTCTCAATGCTGAGTTTTAAGCCAGCTTTTTCAGTCTTTCACTTCCATCAAGAGGCTCTTTTGCTTTCTGCCATTAGCGCAGTATCCTCTGCATATCTGAGGTTGTTGATATTTCTCCCAGCAGTCTTGATTCCAGCTTGTGATTCATACAGGCTGGCATTTTGCATAATGTACTCTGCATAGAAGTTAAATAAACAGGATGACAATATAGTCTTTATGAGACTGTTTGATAAAATCAGTTTCACCTGAAGTGGATCCTAGTTATGGAAGTGGATGATTTCTTGTTAACATTAGAATTCTGTACATCAATCTTGGAATTTCAGCTTGTAAGCTCTTCAGAGGTGGCATGATTCTTTCTTTCTCCGAGTTCACTGTTTTTGACTAATGGCTTTATGACAGTCTGTCCAGCCTCAAACCATCTCCTGTGATGGTGCCAAGTGCCTGCTCTGTGTAGGGGACCCTAGAATATTCTGGATGGAGTCGCCCACTGTGGGGCAGGCTGATCCAGGATGAGGTCCCAGCTGCTCCAGGGAAGCTGCAGCACCAGACAGAGGTTGGCTCCCTTTTCCCACTTGTTTTATGAGTGAGTCCATCCAGCTGCTGTCCAGGAAGGTCCCCTGGAGGAGAGCATGGCAAACCCCAACTCCCCCCATCAGTATGCTTGCCTGGAGAATCCCATGGACAGAGGAGCCTGGGGGGCTACAGTCCATAAGGCACACAGAGCTGGACACTACTCAAACAACTTAGCAGGAGCCCACCCAGCTGCTGTCTGCAGCCTCCCACCTGCATGGACCTCCGTAAACAGCTGTGACCTCACATACTATAATCTGCTTACCGATTTTCCCACTGTTGGACATGTTTTTATCTTGTTATTATGAACGAAGTGATAATAAGCATCCTTGTATATCTTTCATGGACATATATTCTACTGGCTCCACATTTTCATCAGTATTTGGTAATGTTGGTCTTAATTTTAGCCATTCTGCCAGCGGGGAAAGGGTAGCTACCTGTGATTTTAACCTGCATTCCCTAGTGACTGGTGACTCGACACAATCGCTCATGTTCTTATTGGTCACTCGTGTGACTCCTTGGTGATGACGTGCTCGTCTTTCCCACTGGTTCCACTTCCCCGCATTGTTTCAGCTGCATTTTTCTATTTCCTGGATGGGAGTCCTCTGTCTGACTCACAGACGTTACTCTTGTCCTGGCGGTCCACGGTCTAACCTGTTCATTTTGAAGAGCAGAAAAATTTCATTTTGACGGCAGCCTCATTTCTTTTCCCTTGTGATTTGTGTCCTAAGAATTCTTTGCCCATTGCAAAGCTAGTTACTGTTTTCTTCTAGAAGCTTATGTAAATACTTACGTTTTTAGATCAATCGCCTGTTTTGTTCTGTTTTTTTTTGGGGGGGAGTGGGGGGAAGCTGTGACAGACACGTGGCTTGGGGAATCGTAGTTCCCTGACCAGGGACTGAACTTGGGCCCTCAACAGTGAAAGCGCTACGTCCTAACCACTGTACCACCAGGGAGACCCCCGTCAGTTCCTATGTATTAATTTTTTGTATATGGTGTTTGACAGGATTCAAGGTTAATTTCTTTCCATACAGATAGCCAGCTGCCGGCTGAAAAGACTTTCCTTTCCCTGTGTAACTGCCTTGGCAATGTTGTTGAAATTAACTCACCATGTACCTGTGAGTGTACTCCTGGCTTCTATTCCGTTTCACTGACCTATTTCAGGGGCCAGCGAGCTTTCTCTGTAAGCGCCAGAGAATAAACGTGTTGGGGTCTGCAGGCCACATGGCCTCTGTTGCAACTACACAACGCCAGTGACCACGAGAGCAGCCAGCTGGGGTTGGAACCAGAAGCAAGTGTGCGCCCCTCAGAAGCCACTGCTCTTGTAACCCCGCCAAGTGTGATTCTCATACACACACTGGTCCGTGTTTTGTTCACTACCTGGCTTTGCCTACTGCAATGCCTGTAACATTCTATTGTTCTACCGGCCACTAAACAATGTTTGACAGTCTCCACTCACTGCTCTACTCTGACACCAAACTGACAAATTCTAAGAAAAAAATAAACACCATAACGACCTGCTTGGTCGTGTACCACAGTAACCAACAGCTACTGATAGCAGCAGCTGACATGAGCTGAGCATTTCCACACTGAGCACTGCTCTTTAAATCCTGAAGTTAACCTTCACAAAACTAACATCTGTGCCCCTCTCATCCCTGTGTGAAATGAGGACAGCCGTCCATCTCATAAAACTGCTGTGAAGGAAAGTTAATGCACATAAAGCTTTTAGGACAGTGCTTGAAGATCTCAGTTTTGGTTAACAAGCAGAGAACCGTACAGGAGAAATAAAAACAGAACCACCCAACATCTTACGTCATGTGGTATGAAACACCGTCAGCTGAGTGGCCCTCATCTTTCAGCACATACAAGCCATCTCAGGGAACAAATTCAAAGGCAGCACTTTGTTCTGTTCACTAGGTAAGCGATGAAGGACTGGCAGAGATGGTAAGGGAAAAGCCCAGACACTGACCACTGAAATGAAGGGCTCAGCAGGAAAGGCATCAGTAAGGACAGGAACAGGAAGCAGACAAAGAAACTGAATCAAAGGAGAGGCTGGCTGTGGAGTGAGGCAAGCAACTCGACTCCTGGCCTGTCCCCGGGGTCCAGGAGCAGCAGACAGTGGACAAAGCAAGGGGCGTGGCTCCGTCCCGACAAAACTGAACACAGGTGTTGCGCCAGACGCGAGAGGTAGCTGACCCTGGGGCAGGAAAATTACTAAATCCATCTTTCTGGAGCGAAGGCACCTGAGTTCTCCAGAGGTGCAGGCTGTAAACAGCTCAAACCCAGGCTCGAAGCCAAGATTTGCAAAGGCCAGTAGGTGACATTAGCAGCTGGAGAAGCGAGCAGGGCGTTCATACTAACATTTCTTGTTTTATATCCATGAACTCATTGCTGTGGTTTTCCCATGTGACGGAAAAAGCAGCTGAGACAGAAAAGTTCTCCATCTTGTGCGGGTGGAGTGACTTGTGAGTATGTCAGTGCCAGCTGGCCCCGGTGCCCTTGATGCCTTGGCCCTGAGAGCCTGGCAGGTCCCGCGGTGTCCAGGTACGTAGAGGTGTGTGTCCAGACTAACACAGGGGCCTGGTGACCAGCTGGCTCTGGAGGACGGGTACCAACCAGGGGGACATTTTCTCATGCAAACAGATGGGGAAACAGGGACAGCGAGCAGCTGTGCCATGGCGGTGGTGTTGTGGAACAACTGAGAAGTTTCACCTCCAAGTTACTGCTGGGTCTAGATGCCAGAGCCCCAGGCTGGGGAGGCGCTAAACACGGAGGACACACACAGCAGGAAGACTTGGGCTCACGGTGCTCCCACCGTCGACACCGCCTGCTCTCGCCGCGGGGGCAGGACGCGTGTAGCTCGTCACCCAGCATGGCTCCTTCTCGCCAGCCCAGGATCCTGTGCCAGGGAGCCCGACCCCTCAGAATCCGGTGGTGTGCTCTCACGGCCCCAAACCCTGTCTGGTTACTAGAGCCCAAGCAAGGTACAGAGAAGACTTCTGGAAACAAAGAACCAGGCTTTATTTTGTCGTTTTTTTCTTTTTTTAAATACAGGTCTGGTATTATAGACATCTGTAGTCTTGCATTCAGTAGGGCCAACCCACAAAAATTAAAGTAGAAACTCAATGAGCGTGTACTCGCTCCAATCCCTGGGGCTGGCAGACTCCCACTCCCAACAGGCTCTGCACTGCCCACCCGTGTCCCCTCCCTGCCAGGCGAGACGAGCAGGACACACCCCAAGGAGAAGCCCCAAGGGCCCTTCCATCAGCAGCGGGTGGGATGAACAAGATGCCGGGTTTACCTTGGGAAGGTGCAGAGGCCGAGGAGATCCAGAGGGTGCGGGACTGTGTGTGCAGCCCTGGAGCCAGGCGGCCCCTGCAGAGCTCTCCACCAGGCCAGACCAGGGCACGCCGGCCGCCGGCAGTTCCCGAGGTCGGGCCGCGTCGGTCAGCACCCTTGAGACCAGCGAGGGGAGGCCTGTCCTCTGGCGGCGTTGAGGGTCCAGGGGAGCGTGCTCGAGGACAGTGTCTTCTGAGAGGAGCTCCCGACAGAAAGGGTCCCTGAGTTGGTGCAGAGGCCAGTGTGGCAGCCCCACTGACTGTCCCAGGGCACGCGGTTGGCCCCACTGTCCTTGGGGGCTAGTCGGCCTCCGGAAACCTCACCAAGGGCCTCCACACCATTTACAGTGGAAAAGTAAACCAGAAATAAGGCATTAGACATTTGATTTTTTTTATTTCCATATGCAATGTAATGTTTAGGCACGCTGCTTGGGATGCTATTTCTAAAAAAATCGTTGGCCATTTTTCAGAATATCCTTTTGGTTTTAAATACTGGTCAGGAAAAACAAATGATGTAAAAATACGTGAATAATTTTCTATCACAGAATGAAAAACTGATTCGCATCTACAAGAGCAAGAGGTGACGTAATCTGACCCTTCCACCCGACTGTGCGGCAATGTGCGCTATATTGCTGCAGCTGTTGAGAAGGCTGTGATGTATTTTTATATCGACATAGAAAATTATAAATTACACTGAATTAGTATCCATAATCACTATATATGTACACAAACCAGTTCTAAAAAAAAATACACTGGTTTAGAATTTACGAGTGAAAACCTCACAAGGTACAGTAAAACAATGAACATGCTGAGGTGCTGGACTCTGGTTTCTAGTTTAAAAAGACGAGCCTGTAAAATGAACGCACTCTAATTCCATTAGCAGCACGAGCATTTCCCCACTGACTTGCCTAATACGATTCAGGTATGTTACAGATGCAGATTGCTCTGAAATGTTCATTGGTGATGCTTGTTATTAACAAGGTAAATTTTGGTGAATGGGTTAAAAGGCAGATGAACAACCAAAACAAAACATAAAACAAAAAAAAAACCCAAACCACAAGCCATGTACACTCCCAATATTCTAGTGTTTCACCTGTAGGGATAAACAGTTCAAGCAAACAAGACTTTAACAGAACGTATGGCTTTACAGTAACACAATTATCAACTAAGTTGTAGCAATAAATACTTAATCTCTACCAATAGACTTACATTTTTTGATCCGTTTTTAAACAATACAGAAAACAGTTACCAATTAAAAACTGGTTATAAAAAGAACACCAAATATTTCTTATTCAAAATCACTTTTGTAAGTTAGAACAACCAAAATAACACTTAGAGGGCATTTCAATCCTACAACTCCTTGTCAACCTGGAAGAAAAATGAATTCAGAATTTTGTACAAGGTGAAAAATGTATGAAAACTGCCTAATACTTTGGTCACACTAATAATTGTCAAATAGTTATGTTTCAAATACAATAGATCTGTGTATTCACTTTTATAAAACTATTCTTACAGCCATTTTAACTATAGTATTACTACTATTATTACATGGGTGGCAAGATCTTATTTCACAGGCTACCCATTATTTAGAACAATACAATATAAACATACGCAAAAATTCTTGGTATTTGTCAATGTGCAACATTTGTACACGTCTGGGTTTCTCTGTACAGCGTCTTAGACTAGAATAGAAAGCTTGCTGGTCCTGATCCCTTGCAGAGTGAGTGCAGCGGCGGTGGCTCGGCGGGCTCCCCACGCAGCCCGGAGCCCCACCTGCGCGGCGCCCGCAGCCCTCGGTCAGCAGCATGGGGGGCTCCTCATCATACGGGGCCATTGACCGCCACGTCGCCCGGCACGCTCAGCTGCTCAGTCCTGCAGGGGGGCGAGAGACGGCCTCAGGACTCCCAGAGAGACCAACGCCGTGCCGCCCCCCTGGAGGGGGTGGACGACGTCCATCAGAACACTGTTCAGGCGGGCCTAGAACAAAGCCTGCATTCAGGAGTCACCCCACAAAACGCTTCTTAAGTGAATGCTCCTAAAGCTCCAGAAACTAACCGCACAGCTCTAAGCTTTGGCTGAGTTGACAAGAGCTACGGAGCAGCAGGTGCTGGGAGGCCCTCCCCACCTCGCCACCAGAAGCAGGGGGACAGAAGGGCCAGCGGTCTGCAGCCACTGTTCCCTGAGCCTTCGGTAGCTATCTGATCACCCCTCCTTCAGCACAGCTTTTCATGTTCCATGCACTGCCATCCAAATGAAATTTCACTTGGAAAAGTAGGATTCTGCTTCTCAGAGAAGAGGTAGGGCAGGGGTGAGGGGAAACAAGAGAAAAGTCTGTCTTAAAAGGACCAACTTTGAGAACAAAGGCGTGCCCTGTAACACGTATTCCCATGAAGCAAAGGTCAGGGTAACGCTGGGGGGAGGGGGTGTGTGTGTGTGTGTGTGTGTGTGTGATGACAGGGGTGTGTGTGTGTGTGTGATGACAGGGGTGTGTGTGTGTGTGTGTGTGTGTGTGTGTGATGACAGGGGTGTGTGTGTGTGTGTGATGACAGGGGTGTGTGTGTGTGTGTGTGATGACAGGGTGTGTGTGTGTGTGTGTGTGTGATGACAGGGGTGTGTGTGTGTGTGTGTGTGTGTGTGATGACAGGGTACCCAGGACATTCCTGCCAAAAACACAACTGGAGCACGTAGGAGATCCTTCACGGTGCTCCCAACACCTTCCAGAGAAGACCCCGGAAAGAAGACAGTGCTGACGGTGGGCAGCACAAGGCCTCCTGACCCGGCGTCCACCGCTTCAGCCCGTCAGTCCCAACAGAGACCCGTGAAGTCAGCTCCACACACATGGCAGACATGACCCACACTGGACGCTGTCTCATTACGCCACAGAGACACGGGCCCTGCCTTCGCCACCCGCAAGCTGTGTGATCTTCAGCACATTTCTCCACCTCTCTCAGCTTATTTTCCCCCTGTAAAAGGGAGACAGTAAGTCCCACAGAGACTAGTAGGACCACAACGTATGAAAATGCCTGTCTACACACCAAGGGCACAACACCACACACACCTGATCAACACTGAGAGGTAACGTTTTGTGGCAACAGACATCTTTAAGTCAACAGTGCACCTAAAGCTTCATGTTTGGTAGATGGACCCGAGGGTAAGACTGCACACGGAAGTCCCAAGCAGCTGTCTCCATCTTCAGCACCGCTTTACATACGCTGCTCTCGGAATGCGGCATGCTGCATCAGCAAGCCTGCCTCTGTCCCTGTGGTCAGGAGTCCGCTTCCCAGAGCACCCCTTCCAGTCCTTCAGCCGGCAGCAGGCAGTCTTCATGCCCCCGTGTTCTCTGTGGGTCTATCACCAGGACCAAACCGCTTCCCAGTGTGTGACGCCCCCCTCCCTCCCTTCCTGCTCCTCCGCCACCTGAGGCCTGCAGGTTGGGAGATGTCTCCAGGCTTGGAGAAGAACACAGCAGGTTTCCCCTGGGGCAGACACCCTGCACTCCAGAGCCCAGTAACTGCTCCCACAGGCCTGCCTCACTCGCATCAGAGAAAGCAGACCCAGGAGCCACGACTCCAGAGCAGGCGGGTTAGCTAGGTTGTAGGCAGCGCACAATATAAAGGAAATTTATGGGCAGACAGTGTAGAGATGGTGATAACTGGTCAGATCTACGAGGACCTCTGGAAAAACAAAGGAAAAAACTCCAGGCAAAAAATGACTTACCTAGACCCTGAGCAGCACAGCTCAGGCTGGACCCCCACAGCTAGAGGGCCCCTCGGACTCTTCCTCCCAAATCCTCCACTAGAGCCAACAGGTACAAGTAGTTCTTATAACCGACTCAGTTTATACAAAGTAATTAATTGCAAAAGCAAAGCCCTCATTCTAGCAGTAATTCCTCAAGAGAATGAAAAGCTGGGTTTGCTACACAAGGAACAGGAGGTTTACGGACTTTTGAACCGAGAGTGCCCCCTGCTGGTAACCACTGGTTATACTGCCCCTAAAATGCCTGGATTTTGAGGGGTCAGGTGAGCAGAAAGCACGTCCCTGAAAAGGCTTCCTAAGGTTCCTCTATTCCTTATGGAAGGAATCTACAATCAAAAAAGGATATCTTTTTGATTCTATATATATATATACATAGGATATATTCAATATATATTGGATATATTCAATCAAAAAAGTTCCCTCTGTGCAGGGCTGAGCAGAGGTCTGTGTGGTCCAAGGCAAGCTCTGATGCAGCAGGAGGCTGTCCTGGCTTGTGGGGCCTACGGTCGCCCTCGGGGACGGGCGAAGGCTGGGGCTTGGCCTGTGCCTCCAGACCAATGGCTCAGGCTAAGCTTAAGCCCACTAGAGAGGGAACGTTATACTGCAAATCCCTTGACTCTGCAGGTAGGAGCTTCATACTTCATCCGGACAAGATAAGTATTTTGCAAAAATAAAACCAAAGACGGACTCACATTAAGAGTTCAGAACACTGAGCTTACACACAGGGAGCTGCACTCTGGGAAGCCACCTGAGTGTCACGTGGACACATCTGCACAAGTGGGCACAGGAGCCGCTTGTCTTGGTAGCTGGGTGACTGCAGGACAGAGGGAACCCAATCCTGGAGGGGCTCAGTATCAGCCCCAACTTGGTGCCCCTTCAAGAAAAACAGGAGGGGGTATGCCAGAATGAGAGGCCCTTCCACCCCCAACAACTTCTCAGAGAACCAGTGACACTACCTCCAAGAAGCAGACAGTTTTCAGCTTCTGGGCCAGGAGGCGCGCTGCGACACGTGAGTTCTCAGCTCAGTCACCTGGCTGCCATACAGGACTGAGGAACACCACCGTGCTGAGCAGTTACTGATGAGCTGAGGACAGCTGTAATGGCCCTCACCCCGAGGCCCGTGCCCCTCGCGGCTCCCAGGAGACAAAGCGGGGCAGGGCTGAGACGGCCGGCAGGAAGCAGGCACTCACCTCTGCTCTGGGCTGCTGCTGGGGGGCCGGGGGGCCACAGACTTGCCCTCCGCCGTCTCAGGGCTCTCCTCCACGTCCTTACAAGCAGCATCTTGAGAGGTAGACAGTTTTCCTTCCTCACTGCATAAAGAGGGTGACAGGCAGCGTGAGAGGCCAAGGTGGCACCAGCAGGCGGAGGATGAGGACGCATGCGATGGCTCTGAAGTCATGGTGGCCGTGGAGCCAAGCCCCGGGGCTAAGCATGCTCGGGGAGGGGGCGCAGGGGCCACAGACACGCCGGGGAGACCACGGAGCAGGAGGACCACACACGTGGGAGCTGAGAGAGGGACGATGTGATGCGGTTGGTGTCTGGTAAAGAACAGCCCTGCGGCACTGTACATACCGGTAGGATCTCAACACTCTGAGGCCAAGGGTGCAAAACAGAAAAAGAAATGGACAAGACTTTCAGAATACTCCTAAAATGAGGTATTTGGGGGAATACTACGTCCACGACTGCATATAAGCAAAACTGCAGGCTCGGAGGAGGTGTCAAATGAACCTGTTTGAAGGAACGAGTCTTCAGTTAAAGGTTTTGCGCCCAGGGCCAAGCCCCCCATCGGCTTGCTGGCTGAGGTCCCGGAAGCAGGAGGCCATGCAGCTGAGCCAGGACCAGCTTCTCGAGCTGTCTCTGACAAGGCCTGAGAAGGACAAACCGTGGCGGGAGAGAGCGGGAACAGTGGCCAGGAGCGAGGCAAACCGAGCCTTAGGGGTCAGAGGACTTGGGGACATGAAACACCCCTTCAACGCTCCTGGCGTCTCCACTGTCTGGGGACTAGAAACTTAAGACTTTTGCCTATTCTGTCTGGATTTCCCTTTTTTTTTGGTGACACAATTCAAGACAGCACTAAACGGAGCTTGAGGGCAGCTACAGGTCCCACCATCCTTAGTGCTGGGTCCTATCTTCGACCTGCTTGTGAGAAACCTCATTTTAGGATGACTTCTGAGTGGCTTTCAGATGGCTTGGGGCAATACATTTATGGGAAGGGACCCGAAGTCTAGCCCATTCCTCCTCCTAATTCATCCCTACTCTCCATTCCCTGCTCAACACTGCTATGCTGATGCGTTCCATGCCTGTTACCTTCATTGTTGTAAAATGTACAGTCATTTTACCCATGTGGATTCTGAGACCCGTGACTAGCCGTGAATCGCACCCTCCCTGCCCTTGGGACGGTCCCAGCTCAGCTGGGAGCTCCGCCTGCCCTGCTGACTGGAGCACAGCACCCCGAGGCGCCCACCTCCCGTCGCACAGCGCACCTCGCAGAGACCAGAGCCTGTACACACAAAGCCGCACAGTCGCCACTGCCTGCCTCCGGCCCAGGGTACCCACTCGGGCCCCTCTCAGGCTTCACATCCAGGACTGGAAAACAGTCATCTTTCCAACTACAAGGAAGCCCCCACTGCCCCCGAGAATGACTGCCCCGGTCAGCATCCACCACGAGCAGGGCCTTGGGGCTCCTGCGGCCCCACACCCACCAACACTCACGCTCCCCATTGTTCCCCTCCTGCTGCTCTAGTAAGATGTGTCTGAGTTCTCAGAATCTGAGTTTTTCTTCTTTTTGCCCCTTTGGGTTTCCTTGTCTATAAACTGCCTGTTGCTATTTTTTGCCTGTTTTCCGATATGGATTTTCATTCTTTTCCTTACTGGTTTGAATATTAAATGCTAATTTCTGGCTGATTTAGAACTGTAAACTTTTCCCCCTTAATCTGCCATTTGCCTCTTAATTTTGTCTACAGTAATTTATCAACCAGAAATTCTTCACTGTGATGTAACCCAATCCTATCCTCTGCGTGAGGTTTATGCTTTTAAAGGCAGTTTGTTTTGTTTCAAAAAAGAAGCCCCTTACTGCCCTCAGGTCAGAACACTGTGTTTTCTTCTAACTACCATGAGACTGACCACACCACTCCATCCCAGTACTGCATTTTCCCATCTGGAAAGTGGGATGATAACCATGGTGCTTTCAGTTTTAATCATATACAACTTTTTTTTCCCCCAAACGCTTCATCAAAAATGTCAAATGATTTCTTCATTCTGTTAATATGCACTGAATTACCCAGACAGATTTTCTAATGTTGAACCATCTTTACAATTCAGGGATAAACTAACGGATCATTATGAAGTATTTCTGGTATACCTTAAGGATGCTGAACCATCTTTACAGTTGAGAGATGAACCAATCATTACGAATTTTTTGTGTATACTATTAGGTTCAGTTAGCAGATATTTCACATAGGATTTCTGCATTTAGTTTGCCTGTAAGTGACATAAGCTGATCATTTTCTGTAATTATTTTCATCTGGTTCTGGAATTAGGTTTTCACCGCTTCATAAAAAGGTCCAGGCAGTTTGGGCACGTTTTCTATTTTCTGTAACAACTTAGGAATTAATAGATTAACATGTAACATGCATGAGACAGCACTGAATTGGCACCGTCACTGACACGGCCTGGCCCATTAGTCAGTCCACTTTTCCCTCTGCAAATGCCTTGTTTGTATCCTCTGTCAAATTATAAAAGTTATTTACTGTCTCGTCCTTTGATATTAGGTTCCCCCTATATCCTGTGTGTTTCTTTGCTAGTTATGACTTGTCTTTTCTTTCACTTTATTGTGTCTTTTAGAAGACTAGAAACTTTGTCTTTCCTACCCGTACCAAGAACAGAGGTTTAACTTGTTCTCTTACATGGATATTTACAATCTATCCGTCCCTTCTCTCTTCACTGTCACCTGACCACATCAGTGTACGGGTCTGCTCGCACAGCCCTGCACCACGGCCACGGCATCGTCTTAGCAACAGTGAGCGCTGACAGCTACCACGGTGAGGCCCCTCACTCTCCTCTTTACAGTGATCCTGCTCTTCACGGCTCTCCTCGGTCTTCTCTGAAAATTACCATCAGTTTCTCCCTTTCATAAAAAACTCCATTGAGATTTTGAGGAGAAATCCATTGAGAAGCAATGCCAAAGTTAGCAAACGTGCTGTGAAGTCACTTCGTCGCGTCTTGACTCTTTGCGACCCTACGGACTGTGGCCCACTAGGCTCCTCTGTCCATGAGATTCTCCAGGCAAGAACTGGAGTGGGTTGCCATGCCCTCCTGCAGGGGCTTTCTTGACCCAGGGACTGAACCCGCACCTCTTACGTCTCCCGCACTGGCAGGCGGGTTCTTCACCACGAGTGCCACCTGGGAAGCCCTTCTGGCAAACATGGTAATCAGCAAACTCTCAAAGGTCGTAATAACCCGGAGACCCACGATGGTGTGGTCACTCACCTCCAGCCAGACATCCTAGAGTATGAAGTCAACTAGGCCTTAGGAAGCATTTCTATGAACAAAGCTGGTGGAGGTGATGGAATTCCAACTAAGCTGTTTCAAATTCTAAAAGATGATGCTGTGAAAGTGTTGCACTCAATACACCAGCAAATTTGGAAAACTCACCAGTGGCCATAGGACTGGAAAGGTCAGTTTTCATTTTCATTCCAATCCCAAAGAAGGCCAATGCCAAAGAATGTTCAAACTACAGTACAACTGCACTCATTTCACATGCTAGCAAGGTAATCAGTACATGAACCGAGAACTGTCAGATGTACAAGATGGACTTAGAAAAGGCAGAGGAACCAGAGATCAAATTGTCAAGATTCTCTGGATCACAGAGAAAGCAAGGGAATTCCAGAAAAACATCTACTTCTGCTTCATTGACTATGCTAAAGCCCTTGACTGCATGGATCACAACAAACTGTGGAAAATTCTTAAAAGAGATGGGAATACCAGACCACCTTACCTGCCTCCTGAGAATCCTGTATATAGGTCAAGAAGCAACAGTTAGAACAAGACATGGAACAACAGACTGGTTCCAAATTGGGAAAGGAGTATGTCAAGTCTATACACTGTTACCCTGTTTATTTAACTTCTATTCAGAGTACATCAAGTGAAATGCCAGGCTGGATGAATCACAAGCTGGAAGCAAGAGTGCTGGGAAAAATATAAACAACCTCAGATATGCAGATGATACCACCCTAATGACAGAAAGTGAAGAGGAACTAAAGAGCCTCTTGAGGAAAGTGAAACAGGAGAGTGAAAAAGCTGGCTTAAAACTCAACATTAAAAAACTAAGATCATGGTATCCAGTCCCATCACTTCATGGTAAACAGAAGGGGAAAGAGTGGAAACAGTGACAGATTTTATTTTCCTGGGCTCCAAAATCACTGCAGATGGTAACTGTAGCCATGAAATTAAAAGATGCTTGCTCCCTGGAAGGAAAGCTATGACAAACCTAGACAGCATATTAAAAAGCAGAGACATCATTTTACTGGCAATGGTCCATAGAGTCAAAGCAATGGTTTTTCCAGGAGTCATGTACAGATAAGAGAGTTGGACCATAATGAAGGCTGAGCACCAAAGAATTGATGCTTTTGAATTGTAGTGCTGGAGAAGACTCTTGAGAGGCCCTTAAACTGCAGGGAGATCAAACCAGTCAATTCTAAAGGAAACCAACCCTGAATATTCATTGGAAGGACTGAAGCTCTAATACTTTGGCCACTGATGCTGGCAAAGACTGAGGGTAGGAAGGGAAAGGGGCAACAGAGGATGAGATGGTTGGATAGCATCACCAACTTAATACACAGGAGTTTGAGCAAACTCTGGGAAATAGTGACGAACGGAGAAGCCTGGTGTACTGCAGTCCCTGGGGTCACCGAGTCTGACACGATTCGGTGATTGAACAACAAGGAAACACGGTACTGATGTCTCCCCCTGTGCATTTAGGTCTTTCGGTCTCAGATACAGACAAGGTTTAACTTTTCATGTAAAGGGGAGGGGGCACATCTAAGACATCTTGTGCTGGCTTCTAAGATGCAATCGACTTGTGCGTGTATTCAATAAACTTGCTAAACTTTACTAGCAATTTTAATGTTTACATACAGATTCCACTGGAATTTTTATATAGCAAGTTGTAAGCTACAAATAATCTGCAGTCATGGGGTCGCAAAGAGTCAGACACGACTGAGTGACCAAGCTGACCCTGCAAATAAACAATAACCATTTTACTTCTTTGGAATCTGTACGCCTTTTATTTACTTTTATTTTATGCTGCTTGTGCTAAGACCAGCAGCACAGTGCTGATGAGAAGCAGTAACTGCAGGGCTCACTGTCTGTCTTGTCTTTGAAAATGAGTATTTCTTCAAAATAATGTTTCACTGTTAAGAATTGAGTCTGCTGTGGATTTTCAGTGGACACCTTTATCAGTAGCTGCTTCTTATTCCTAGTTTGCTAAATGGTCACAAATAGCTTTAATTTTTATCAAATGTTTTTTTACCTACTGAAAGTCCAAAAGGTTTCCAACCTTTTGTCTATGAATTACCATCAGTAATCTTTAAAATGCTGTAATATCCTTGCATTCATGAGATACACCCTTGGTCATGAGTTAAAACCACACTGCTAGATTCGGTTTGCCACCTCGTAACTTAAAAGTATCTACATACAGACCCACGCGTGAGCTCAGCCCACAGTCATCTCTTCTTTCATGCTTTGTTTCGCGCTGACTTCTCAAGCTGGGACGCGTTATTCTTGTGATACGAAAGGGTCTGTGTACGATGGAGACCAGAGCTCTGAGCACCGAGTTAGCTGCAGTCTGTGGGTTTTGGTAGAACCTTTTTCACTAGTTTTTCAGCTTTGCTTTTAATTTGCATTATGATTCCTTTTTTGACACATAAGTTTACAAGTGAGGGTAATTTCCAAATATGTTTTTGTAAGCTATCATTCTGTCATGAATTCTGCTGGCTGCATTGTATCTGGAGGAAATGATCTGTATAAGACCCGAACTTATGGTTTAGATGGTCCCAGCTTTGTTGCCTGTATCCAATTCCTGTTTCTAGAGGTATGTCGTCAGTTCTTCAAACTCATGTATTTTGAATCCGATCAGTCTTTTCAACCTTTAGTCTTCAAAATACTATTCAAAGGGGAAGGGCACAGACACCGAGAGAGCCAAACTCCATCTCTTTGTTAAGACTTAATAAATTTAATGGAAGTAATAGAACAATGTCAGGCTAATGTCTGAATCCACACTGCAACCAAATTACAGATGTTAGTATTTGTGGCTTCTCCTCCACCACCCTCCCGACAACCTGAAGCTGCCAGTATGACCGAGCCTGGTTACCTTTTGAAGACCGCAGTTTCTGTCTTGGCATCTACAGTGAGGCTGAGAGTTTCCTTCATGCCGCCATTCATCACTGTCTCAGTTACCTTGTCTGTACTTTCCGCATCCTCCTCGCCGTCGGAGCTGGCTTCCATGGCCACACTGCCTGGCGCTGAAAAGAACACACAGCTGATGGTCAGGTGCATCAACAAGGACTAGGAGCTGCCGCCCCCTGTGCAGACCCTCCCACCCAGCGCCACCTCAGCTGTTTGGAGACAGAGACATGAGATGGTCTGCCCGCTGCTGCCTCTTTATGACGCCCACGAGACAGAAGCTGCAAGGGTCACTGACTACAGCCCAGGACCAGCTAGACCACCGGTCTCCCCGCTACCTGCACACTCAACTGTCCTCAGATGACTGCCCTGCCCCTCACTGCTCCAGCTGCCAACAGAGGGCAGAGTAGGCGGCCGAGTATTCTGTAGCCACAACCCATCATTCGGCCGGCACTGTTCTCGTTCACCCTGCACCTCTCGCTTGTCCACGACTCAGGTCCTGTTTTCCCTGTCTGCTAAATTACCTTGCTGGGGTTCTCTGTGGGTCATTGTTTGCCCTATGAGAGGGAGTCATGTGGTAAACCGCTGATGAGCATCTGAATTCACACCTGGCCTCAGAGGCCAGGTCAAACCACCCAGCCTGGGCCTGAGTTTTCTTATGAACAAAACTGGAGGTGTTTGAACCCCCTTACAGAACTGCTCAGGGATAAACTAGGTCATCTATATACAATGTGGCTCAGACAGTAAAGCGTCTGCCTACAAGGCAGGAGACCCAGTTTCAATCCCTGGGTGGGGAAGATCCCCTGGAGAAGGCAATGGCACCCCACTCCAGTACTCTTGCCTGGAAAACGCCATGGACGGAGGAGCCTGGTGGGCTGCAGTCCATGGGGTCGCAGAGTCTGACACGACTGAGCGACGTCACTTTCACTTTTCAGAGGAATGACAAAAACAACAATGATCTCTGGGTTGCTCCTCCCCCTTGCCCCTGGGCTCTTGTGCCCACACACGCACCTGCATTTTCTGAGACCTTTTTGTCTCTGCCTGTCAAGCCCTCCTTCTCGCCCCTTTACCAACTTCCCACAGCCCTAATCATGAGGCTGGAAACAGTTCAGGGCCCATGCAAACTACACCTGCCTATTCTGAGTAAGACAGCCACTGGACAACCTCAGCCATTTCACCTGTTCATAAAGATGCAAAGAAATAAACCACCACACAGCCTGAAATGCACCCAGACAGCACCCCCCAGCAATAAGAGCACGGGGTGCAGCCAGGCCTGGAGCGCCCACCCAAGTGCTGGTCTCACCCCCCGGGTGCTGCAGGCCAAGACCTCGTCCTTTCTGGGCCTCTTTCCTTTCCTGTCTTGAGGGGACTGAACGACTGGCAACTTAGATACCTTACTCTTTTTATGATCAGCATGCTGTGGTTCTGGAATAAACACACAACTGCTTTTCGCCCAAAGCCCTGAGGATATCAGACCCACATCTCATTTTCCTGGGTCCTTTGAGCCCTTGAACTTTTAGAAATATGCTTTGTGGACAAAGACAACTCCCCAGATCTAGGGAACCCAGCGTCACGTTCCAGAGCGGACACCCGCCAGGAGAGCGTCCGCTGGTCCTGGACCCACCTTCCGGCTGAACGGCCAGCGCAGCCACACTGGGCGTCAGAGGGTCCATCGGCTCAGAGCTGGTTTCCATCTCCACTGGGGAATTACTCCTTAAAGCATCTTTCGTACTTTCAGAAAAGAGAAAATTCAGAGGTGAGCAGTGGGAGACGGCCCTCAGGATCATCATTCACAGAAAACCTTTGAACACTAGTTTCAAATCCACTGTGGAGACACAGCTGGTTACAGACTCCAAGAAACACAAATGTGAGTGTGGACGGCAGAGTGGAGTGGCAGATGAGCCAGGGTGGGAGATGTTCTGTTGGGTCAGCAGGGCAGCGACACGGGGACTTCTCGGAGGTTTCCAGAGTCTCAAGATGCCCTCAAGCCCCTCAGGCTCACACAAGCACCAGGCTCCCGAGGTTGGGACAGTAGTGCATACCCTGTACACTATCAACTGTATCTACAGTTCCATTTTTACAAAACTCCTATCACCTCTAGGCAAACTGCCCAGACGGCCTGGCCCTGTTGATGATGTTTAATGAGACAACATGGCCCGTGCACAAGGGCTTGTAAAGGGAAGCAGTTGCTTCAGCAGCATTCTCAAGTAACCAGAAGAGCAAGAGGCAGAAACCTGGCTGCCCTGTACCGGAGGAGAACCAGCATCTCCTTGTATCTTGGAGACATTTTCCATAAACCTCACTTCACCTCTGAGTAACGGCTTACTGCTACTATCAGAGGTGATATGAAGCAACGTGGGTTTTAGTCTCCTCTCCTGATTTGTCTACAATGGTAACTGCTAGCTCACATCGGGTTGTTTTCTAATCTTTGCCATTACAGTGACTATTTAAAAACATGTCTTGTTAGAACAGGGAAAGCAAGTCTTTCAAGTCGGGGGGTGGAAACCTCCACCCCATTTTTTCAGGAGACAAAATGAAACAACAGTAAGCAAATCAAAATAAGTGTAAGGAGACATGAAATCCATGGTTAATACTCAAAGCTGACAATATCATTCAGGAAAACTACAAAATGATCAGTTGCTGTTGCTCAGACTAATGTAATTAACAAGACTGACAGTCACATCTGACACACCTACCCCTAAATTTACAGTACTAGATTAGCTCCAAGCGGAATGTACGTTCAGTATCATCTATTAAATGCAAGGTACATGCAGTGTCTCCATAACGCTCTCCACGGAGGTGCCCCTCAGGAACTCCCGGGCTCCACCGTCAGCACTCTGCCCCTGACTCCCTGGGCCATCTCCTCAACCCACTTTATCATCCACTCCTCCTCCCAGCTCACCCAGGAGGAGAGCAGGGAGGAAGAGGGTGGTGCTTCCTCGTAACTCAGAGCTGTGTCTACATCCCCCCCGTTGATTTTTCAATCTTGTTTAAGGCACTGTATTCAACTGGGAACATGCCTCACGCCCGGTCCTCAGGTGGGAAGGATGGGAGAGCCGCGCACGCACTCACCTCAGGGAAGACGTGAACTCTGAGAAAGAAGCCCAGCCTGTCTCCTTCGTCGGCATAGGCTCCTCCGTGCTCCAGACGTCAGACCCCACGGAGTCTAAGGGAGCACCGTGCGTCGTCTCCATGGGGACATCAAAGTTGGCTGACCAGTTGGGTGCTAAAAAGGGGAGGAATTCCACTTTGAGAATGCTTCAGTAACTTAATGTAACACAAGCATTTTTCAAAACCAGATGTGCAGTGGTAAGTAAAGAAAAAAGACCGCAGGTGTGGGGCAAAGGGTATTCTAACGGACTGCTGGTGGGAGTGGATAAGCCACAACCACGTGGAGGGCCATTCGATAACGCCTATTATAAAACTGTGTGTTTCCTTTGATCCCTTAGCAATTCCCCTTTCTGTGATTTTTTTTCCAACAGCGATTAACACACAAGGATACAAAGTCACACAGAAAACAATACACTGATGTTAATTTCCTGACTCTGACAAAGGCACCAAGGTTACATGAACGCTTGGAGGAAGATGGGTGCAGGGCATACAGCCACTCCCTGACAATCTCTGCACCTTTTCTGCAAATCCAAAATGAGTATAAAATCAATAGTTTTGTAAAAGCATGTTAGTACTCAATCACAGTAAACTGGGAACAGCCTCAAGGCGTCCCACCCACCCCCAGTCCACAGTGGTACTTCTCACAGCTGCCCTCACCCGAGCACGCACAGCAGCGGGCTTCCCGTGACACGAGGAGGAGTACAGACTTAGTCTCTGCCCGCCCCACCGCCATTCTGAAGTGACAAAGGTTTCTGTATCTAATGAGAAGAGACTGGGAGCTCCTGGAGAGCCTCAGGATAGGGACTGGGGGAGTGGGGCAACCGAGTGCTTAGAGGGTTGGAACTTTTGGCCCTTCCCTACCCCCCCAACAACCTTCTAGAAGGGTAAGGGGCTAGAGGTCAAGTTAATCACTAATGACCAAAGATTTCACCAATCATGCCCCCTTAGCAAGGTCCCCATGAACACCTAAGCTGCAGGGCTTCGGGGCTGGGGACAGAGGTGGCAGATGAGACTCCACTGGGGACCCAAGTTCCTGCCCATGGGACCCTCTGGACCCGTCCTGTTCATCTGTAGCCTTTAATATATCAACTGGTAATGGTAGGTAAAGGGTTTTTCTGAATTCTATGAGCAGTTCTAGCAAATAATCAAACCCAAAGAGGTCATGGGAACTCCCAGTTTACAGCCAGTTGGTCAGAAGTACCGGCCGGGGGTGGGGGCGGGCGGCCGACTCGCGGGGCGAGCGAGCCCTAACCCGCGGGCCTGACTCAGACGGTCAGTGCCTTGGCTGAGCTGTGTGGGAGACTCACACATTTGGTGTCAGGAGTGAAGTTCTGAGAGCAGAGAGGAGCTCTGTTCCCGCTGGCTTGCTAGGTCCTGCAGGCACGGGAGAGTGCTCAGAGATGGGGGTGGCGGGACCGCGCGCCCTGTCTGTGCTGCTCCTCTCCTGCTGCGGTCTGGGTCCTGCCGGTCTCTGTCTCTGTTTATATGTCGCCACCCGAGGTGTGTCCCTTCAGACGAAATCAGGTCTGCTTGCTCTCATCACACACCGTGCTGTTCCTTCTCAGTACCCCATGCTGAATGCCCAAATGCTTGCTGCGGACGAGCTGGCAGTGGGGACCACCGCTCTTTATCAGGGATGCTCTCTATCACAACTGGAGGCTCCAGGCTGTAAGGAAGGAATGCTAGGCTACGGGATCCGCGAGCTACTTGGGGATGCTCCTCAAGACAAACGACCAAGAAGGACCTGTGTGTAACAGAAGTGCTCCAACCTACAGACCTTCCCGGGACTCCAGGCAACTTACTCAGCTCCCCTGGGCTAGCTTTCCTCATCTTTTCACTTCCGATAAAACCATCTACTTAGTCCTGAGGGTTAAATGAGGGCCTCATCTAGCAGGTACTGAGGGAGGGCTGTTTCTGAGCTTCCTGCCCTCTGGTCTGTGTACCCACGCGGCAGGGCTCCATGGGCTCTGAGAAGAAATAGGACCTTAATGTCTGAAAACCTCACCTGCAACCTCAGAAAGTCAAGAAAGTGAAAGTGTTAGTCACTCAGTCATGTTTGACTCTTTGCGACCCCAAAGACTGTACCCTGCCAAGCTCCTCTGTCCATGGGGATTCTCCAGGCAAGAATATTGGAGCTTGTTGCCATTTCCTTCTCCAGGGGATCTTCCCGACCCAGGAATTGAACCCTGGTCTCCTGAATTGCAGGCAGATTTTTTACCATTTGTCACCTCCAGGGAAGGTGACAGGTATTTCTGCTGCCCACCATATGCAAAGTTCTGGACTCACTCCATCCAAATAAACCAGGCTACACAGAAATGACTGTTGTTAGTCATTTCCTATCATCATCATCCCAGGACAGTCTTTCCCAGACTAGCTCCCCAGAATTACTCTAACATTAACTGTTGAGAAACTCTTCTCAACAGTCAAGAAAAACTGTGGAAGAAGCCGCAGAGATTGGGTGGACGGCGGAAGCTCTCAAGTCAGAGGCTGAGGCAGCTCAGAGCCCTGGAGGGGAGCACTCCCCACCCCTGGTCCCACCTCAACCCCAGCTGACCTGCCAGTGCAAAGAAAGCTTTCCCAAGCAGCAAGGTCAGGAGGGCTGAGACCTGCGAGGCCATGCCCTGTGGGTGAACATCACACCCCCGCCCTTTGTCTCTCCCTGTCCCCACACCCAGCTCCAGAGACACCAGGACAGTGGGAGTGAGTCACACCAAGTGTATGGTCTCTCCCCAAGACACTTACCACCCACTCAGCGATCTCACAGATCCACAGACTCCAAAATACCACTCAGCCTTAACAAAGAATAATAAAATCCTGCTACACACTTGAACATGGATGAACCTGGAGGGCACCATGCTAAGGAAAGTAAACCAGTCACAAAAAGACAAAATACTCCATGATTCCACTTAGGATGAGGTCCCTAGAGGAGTCAAATTCAGAGACAGAAGGTAGAACGGTGGTGGCCAGGGGCTGGGGGAAGGGGAGTGGCGAGTGCTGTTTATGGGTATAGCTTCAGCTTTGCAAGGTGAGAAAGTTCTAGAGGCTCCACTGCACAACAGTGTGAATACACAACACTACTGAACCACACAGGTGAACACACACGCACACACACACACACACACACACACAAGCCGAGAGCTCAAGGCCTCCAGCCGCCTGCCCCCGCTCCTGATGAGCCCCCGCTGTTTCTCACATCTCACACTGAGTCTCGCTGCTGGTCTTCCTGTCCCCAAGCACACTTTCCAATCCAGCTTTCACACTGCTACCAAGAGTAATCATGTCAAAATAGATAAATTAACGGGATTCTTAGTAAAATCCTTAGGAGGAGGATTACAACCTCCAAAATAAAATTCTCCTTCCGGCCTCTGGCCTCATCTCCACCATCCCACCCTTCCTGAGCTGCAATCACCAGCGACGGGTCCCTGTGCCTTCCTAGGAGCAGTTTTCCTGCAAGCGGACTCATCCTTACTTGTCCTCGGGACACACCCCGTCCTCTGGGAGGGCTCTGCAGAGGCCTGGGGGAGCGGGGTCCCCGTTCTCCCCACACTCTCCATCTGCTCTGAGACCCTGAGGCCCTGGAGGCCGAGCCTGTGCCCCAGCTCCTGGCACACAGCAGGAACCTGACACAGGCCGGCTGGTGTGAACGGCATCATGTCCTCCTAAAGGTGGTGAGCCGTGAAGGAGAGAGAGGACGGGGACCACGCGGGGTCTGCTGGATGCCTGCCAAGCTCCGAGGTCACAATGAGGTTGAACCTGACCCCCCAGAGTGGGGTTTCAGCCTCTAGAACCGAGGCATAAAAACCCTCCCAGGCAACAGGAAGCACTGTGGCCTGGAGGAAAGCCCCGGTATCAACCTACACGGCTACTTCATGTGAAAATCTGTCTGAACTTTTAGGCATTAACAGTATTTTTTTAAAAGGCCAGTCAACTTAAGTCTTCTTAGCAAGTGGTAAAACATAAATAAGCATTTAGCTGGGAAAATCTTAGGATTACAGGATTCATAAACTGTGAAGACCCTGTTTAAAACTGCTCCGTGAGGTACTTCCTGTGGTTTAGGAGCACTCCTGATTCTACAGTCTTCCCTCATCTTCCCAGAAGCTACAGTCTCTCCCCTTCTGCTCCAGTTCCCAGTCCCTGCAGCCGGAGGATGGACCTACAGATGTGTTGCTGTCCTCTACCCAGATGCACACAGAGGGCTTCCAAACCATAGAGACACCCTCTCATCAAAGGTGTGACTGGTTCCTCCCATCAGGCCTGGCCCCCGAGACGTAAACCTCCAAGGGAACTCAAATGACACCGTGTGCTCCCACTTAACTACCCTTCAGAGGCTGTCCCAGGTTCTGGGGCCACCTCCACACACAGCGCTGACAGAGAAGGTGGCGACTTACGTTCGCTCAGGTCTACCTCCATTTTGTCCTCCGTGTTGGCAGTGCTGGATTCAAACAAGTCTTGTTTTGCTCCATCTTCTTCCTCAGAGTCTGTACTTTCCTCACTGTCTGTACTCCCCGAGCTAAGGAGAAAAGTCCAAAATATTACTGCTGCACATCGGCCCCCAGCTAAATCCAAGGTTCAAAAAGACATCCCACACAAAAACACTGTGCTGCGCTTCACCTGGGTCCCACGTGCCTGTCACTGTCAGGACTCGCCCCACCCGGGGACCAGTGGCTACCAGTGGGGCTGTGCTTGCAGACTGCTGGGATACCTTGCAGCTGCCTGGTGTGGAGGTGCCCCCTGGTGGCGAGAGTCCGCACTTCCCTCACGACCAAAGATGCTGAGCTGCTTCTCACGTGCTCACCTCCTGTTCTCAAGCATCTTTAGCCTATTTTACGGAGAAGGCAATGG
Organism: Bos indicus; assembly: GCF_029378745.1. Classification (NCBI taxonomy): domain Eukaryota; kingdom Metazoa; phylum Chordata; class Mammalia; order Artiodactyla; family Bovidae; genus Bos; species Bos indicus. The sequence continues at coordinate 46,562,471 of NC_091788.1, read as the reverse complement.
CAACCCACTCCAGTACTCTTGCCTGGAAAACCCATGGATGGAGGAGCCTGGTGGGCTGCAGTCCATGGGGTCGCTAAGGGTTGGACACGACTGAGTGACTTCACTTTCACTTTCATGCATTGGAGAAGACAATGGCAACCCACTTCAGTGTTCTTGCCTGGAGAATCCCAGGGAGGGTGGAGCCTGGTGGGCTGCCGTTTATGGGGTTGCACAGAGTCGGACACGACTGAAGTGACTTAGCAGCAGCAGCCTATTTTAAAAACTGGGCTGTCTTTTCTCCTTACTATAGAGTTTGGAGAGCTCTTCATATGCTCTACATTAATGAGATACATGATTCGCAAACTTTGTCTCTTAGTGCATATGCCTTGTGCTTGCGTTAACATTGTCTTTTGAAGAATATCAGTGTTCAATTTTGATAAAGCTTAACTTACCACAATTTTTTTTCACGTATAGTGCTTCTGGTGTTCTATTTCAGAGATCTTTGCCTCACCCAAGGTCACAAAGATTTTCCAGTACTAAAGTTTTCTGTGTCTGATTCAGACATAAGATCCATTTTTGGTTACTACATATACATAGTAAGCGTACAGAGAACAAGGTCATTTTCCCATATATAATGCCCAACTACTCTAGCTCTGTTTCTTCAGACGCCTACCCTCTCTCCACTGATATGCCTCTGCACTGCTACCATCAATCAGATGTCTGTGTGTGTGTGTAGGCCTATTTATGGGCTCTCTATTCTGTCCCCTGATGTACCCGTCTGAACTACTGTACCTAGAAGTCAGGCAGTGTTAATACTGTTCTTTATGAAAGCTGTTTTGGCTATTCTAGGTCCTTTGCATCTTCACATAAATTAAAAAATCAACTTATCAACAGCTACCAAAAAACCTGCTATGATTTTGTTTAGAACAGCAATGATTCCAGATCAATTCAGATCTGGGGAGAACTGGCATCGTAATAATATTGTCTTCCAAATCATAAACATTTATCAAGCCTTGATTTCTCTCAGCTGTTCTTAGTGTATGAGCCTTGCACATCTTCTGTCAGATTTGTACATATCTAATATTTTGATGCCACTGTGAATAGTACTATTTAGTAATTTTAATTCCAATTGTTGGCTGCAGTATGTAGAAAAACAATTACACTGATCCAAGATTGTGCAATCTTGCTAAACCCACCAAACTATTCTAGGAGTCTTTTTGCAGATCCCAACAAACTTTCTACATAGATAGTCACGTTGTCTGTGAATAATGGTAATTTTTACTTTTCCTTTCCGATCAGATACCATTTATTTCCTTTTCTTGACTCACTGCACTGGCTAGCGTCTCTAACACAAACTGAAAAGCAGAGGTTAAGAACAGGCATCCTCATAGTGTTCCCAGTCTTGGGAGGAAATCATTTAGTCTTTCACCATTAAGTGGGATGTCAACTGGTAGGTTTATGCACAAGCTTTAAGCAAACTGAAGACATTCCCTTGTCTCCAGTTTGCTGAGCAGCCCTACCAGAAGCAGATGCTGAATTCAGCCACATGCCTACTGACTTTCAAATGTTAAACCAAGTCTGCACTACTGGAATAAATCTTGCATGGTCATGATGCACCAATGCTGCCGACATTTCCTAAGATTTTTAAAGAAGCTTTTGTACCTGTGCTCTTTTCACACCATATAATGCAATGCCAGCTTCTGGTATCAAGTTACAAGGAGGTGGCTTCAGACAGTGAGATGGATACTATCCCCCTCCTTTTCAATTTTATGAAAACTTCCGTAAAAACTGCTGTGATTCCTTCCTGAAACCTTTGGTAGAATTCACAAAGTCCTCTGGACCTTGAGTCTTTGTGCATGTATGTGAGAAGTTTTACACTAAAAATCCAACTTCATCAGCAGACACAGGACTATCTGGGTTATCGTTTCTCTTTTTGGTTGAGGTTTGGTAGTTTGTGTCTTTCAAAGACCACCTAAGCTGTCAGATTTATTGGCAAAGAGTTGCTCCTTGTATTCCTTATTATCCTATTAATATCCATGGAATCCATGGTGATGTCACCTGTCCTGTTCCTGATTATTAATAATTTGTATCTTTTCTCCTTGATCCTTCTGTCTAGGAGGTATATCAATTTTATTAATCTTCTCAAAGAACAACTTTTAATTATGACCCATCGATTATCATGATTTTCTCTACTGTTTTTCTGTTTCATATTTCAGGCCATTTCTTATGGTGGAAATTGAGGTCACAATAAGCTGTGTGGATCACAATAAACTGTGGAAAATTCTGAAAGAGATGGAAATACCAGACCACCTGATCTGTCTCTTGAGAAATTTGTATGCAGGTCAGGAAGCAACAGTTAGAACTGGACATGGAACAACAGACTGGTTCCAAATAGGAAAAGGAGTACGTCAAGGCTGTATATTGTCACCCTGCTTATTTAACTTATATGCAGAGTACATCATGAGAGACGCTGGGCTGGAAGAAACACAAGCTGGAATCAAGATTGCCAGGAGAAATATCAATAACCTCAGATATGCAGATGACACCACCCTTATGGCAGAAAGTGAAGAGGAACTCAAAAGCCTCTTGATGAAAGTGAAAGTGGAGAGTGAAAAAGTTGGCTTAAAGCTCAACATTCAGAAAACGAAGATCATGGCATCCGGTCCCATCACTTCATGGGAAATAGATGGGGAAACAGTGGAAACAGTGTCAGACTTTATTTTTGGAGGCTCCAAAATCACTGCAGATGGTGATTGCAGCCATGAAGTTAAAAGACGCTTACTCCTTGGAAGGAAAGTTATGACCAACCTAGATAGCATATTCAAAAGCAGAGACATTATTACTTTGCCAACAAAGGTCCGTCTAGTCAAGGCTATGGTTTTTCCTGTGGTCATGTATGGATGTGAGAGTTGGACTGTGAAGAAGGCTGAGCGCCGAAGAATTGATGCTTTTGAACTGTGGTGTTGGAGAAGACTCTTGAGAGTCCCTTGGACTGCAAGGAGATCCAACCAGTCCATTCTGAAGGAGATCAGCCCTGGGATTTCTTTGGAAGGAATGATGCTAAAGCTGAAACTCCAGTACTTTGGCCACCTCATGCGAAGAGTTGACTCATTGGAAAAGACTCTGATGCTGGGAGGGATTGGGGGCAGGAGGAGAAGGGGACAACAGAGGATGAGATGGCTGGATGGCATCACTGACTCGATGGACGTGAGTCTGAGTGAACTCCAGGAGTTGGTGATGGACAGGGAGGCCTGGCATGCTGCGATTCATGGGGTTGCAAAGAGTCGGACACGACTGAGCAACTGAACTGAACTGAACTGATTTGCTTCTTCCTTTTTAATGTAAGCAGGTAACGCTAAAAGTGATCCTTTAAGTACATTTCAGTTGCAACACCCACTTCCCGATAAATACTGAGTTCCCATTTTCTTTCAATTCAAAATACTGTGTAAATTCCCCCTTTTTTCTTTAATTCATGTGTTATTTGCTGCTGCTGCTGCTAAGTCGCTTCAGTCGTGTCCGACTCTGTGCGACTCCATAGACAGCAGCCCACCAGTCTCCCCCGTCCCTGGGATTCTCCAGGCAAGAACACTGGAGTGGGTTGCCATTTCTTTCTCCAATGCATGAAAGTGAAGAGTGAAAGTGAAGTCGCTCAGTCGTGTCCGACTCTTAGCGACCCGGTGGACTGCAGCCCACCAGGCTCCTGCGCCCATGGGATTTTCCAGGCAAGAGTACTGGAGTGGGGTGCCATTGCCTTCTCCACATGTGTTATTTAGTTTCCACATATTTAGAGATTTTCTAAAGATCTGTCATTGATTTCTAATTTAATTCCACTGGGTCAGAGAGCATATTTTATATCACCTGAAATCTTTTTTTTACTGACTCTTGCTTTGTGGCCCAAAGACGGTCTCTCTAAGTAGTTCGTGTACACTTGAAAAGAACCCACACTCTTCTGTGGAGTGCTTTAAAAATCCCCAGTCAAGCTGGTTGCTAGTATTATGTAAGTGTTATATACTTTTACGGCCTATTCTTTGTATCAATTACAAGGGGAGGAGTGTTGAAACATCTAGTTGTAACTGTGGAATCTACTTCTCCTTGCACTTCTATCAGTTTTTGCTCTGTGTATTCTGAAGCCCTGTTATTAGGAGTGTAGATATTGACAGAACTGGCATGCTCTCCTAATAACCACTTTATAACCTTTTAATCTTTTCCTTTGAAATCTACTTTAATATTAATAGATTCCTCTACCTTTTAACCTGTTTAAATCTTTTGTATTTTAAAATTTAAGTTCTTAAATAATTTAAATCATTTCCCATAGGTGGCAGTAAGTCAGGCCTTTTTTTTTTTTTAATCCAATCTGACAAGATCTGCTTTTTATTTGGGGTTTTTGGATAGAATTTTGAAAATTGGTCCCAATGCGTATCATATGACATGACTCTGTCTCCTCAAGTAAAATTAAGTTTTAGAAACAACTTTCCTCTCCCCAGGGAAACTTTCAGATTTTTATAAGAAACAACACTGCTCTGCTGCTCTTATGACTTGTCAGGGAACACTCCTCAAGGCACCGTATGACGGCACTCCTCAGCATCACTTCCCCGTCACAAGAGGCTGTGTCACGACAGTTCATGAACTACATCAGAACACTTGGCGCACTTCCAACAGGTTACCGTGACTTGTTCACACTGCAGACAAGTGAGGTGGTACCAACTCATACCAGTTAACAAGGGCCTTTCTAATCATGACAAAAGCACTGATCTCTGGGTCAAATGTGTATGTGTGGAGAGGCAAATAATACTTGTTTTATGCACTGGACACTTACTACTATAACAAGCTATCTCTCACCTTGATCGTCTTTGGGATTCTGGTGTAAATGCAATATGCTTTTCTTCCCATATATCTTCCTCATCAGAGCCACCATCATCAAATTGTTGTATTCTTTCCTTACAACATGCTTCAAACAAAGCAATATTTCCCTAAATGAGAGGAAAAAATATTTAAAAATCAAGTTATTTTCTGCAAAAGTTACCAATGTAAATCATATTCTTCCATGTCGTTTGGAAAAAAAAAAAATGCCTATCACCTATACCAAAGTAAAATATAAGCATGTAAAGTCAGTTTCTATGTAAGTAACAACAAAAAGGCCCCCCCAAGGACTGGCTTCAAAATTAGCGTACAGGAAACTGAGACTGTCTACAGACAGGCTCTCTTCATCTAGTGAGAGCAGCGTTTTCGTTCAAGAGCCTGCCTGGGCCACCCGCCTAGCACGCAGTCCCAGAACTACCCTAACAGCAATAGCAACCTGTACTTCCTCTGCTCTTACAAGACCAGCTACGCAGTGAGGAGTGTCAACATCCAATCACTTAGTCTCCGTCTTATCAGAACAGCAAACAAACCAGTGGTCTCTCATGCTAAGTGACATGAAATCAACATCGTGCCCATTCAAATGACACTAACCCCATGTCCATCTGTAGATGTGGCTGACTTGGCATTAGGGGCTGGCCCTCATCTGGCCCAAGTTTCTCTCCTGGTGACATTCAGCAGATGCAACAGGCAGCAGGTTGGAGTCAAACTGCTGTCTTTGAAGCCAAATGTCTACACTGGCTTCATTAGCCCTGTCACATCTTAAACAAGGGCAGCAAATTTACATGCCTATGGGGCTAGGCAGGCCACGTGCGTGGCTAAAGTCACCGCCATCTAAGACAAAGGCTCCTAGAGTCGGGAGCCCCGGCGCACACAGCACCCATTCCCACCAACTGACCTCTCGTGTGCCTCGCTACTTGAGATCAGCATGAATACTTACACTTTCATTTGTATTAAGAGTAAAGTTGATGTCTGACACCCGATCAAAGGAAACACTGGAAACAAAAGAGGAGTGCAACAGTTATCTACAGACTCAGAAACAGTACTCATGAAATCATTCAAATTTACAGTATGACAAAAATCTCCATTAGTAAAACCAAATTATTTACATTAAGTGATCCCTCCTCCCTCGGTATAAGGAATTTACACAGGATGGGAGGCCTGAAAGCCTTCCTTATAAACGATGTTTAACAGCCATGGTAGAAACCATGGTTCTATAGACCATGCTTGCATAACCCCAAAAAGGTTATTTGCAGATAACAAACAGGTTGAAATATGAAAAAAGGGTCACAGACACTGTCAGACCCTGAGCTTTCTCCAGATAGACAAATGCATACATAAAATACACACACCCTTGAAGTCTTACATTATAATATGGCACAGATGGGACAAAAACAGGGATTAAAAGAATTCCTAGCCTTATGTGTAATTTTTGAGTAGGTAGGGCTATCTTAGAATCCTTTAAGATCTGTTTGAATCAAACATCATTCCAAGTATCCCATACAAATTCTAAAGAGACTGGATTCCAAACCAGCAACTCTTAACAAATGGGCCCAGACAAGCAGGTGCTGAGACAACACACGTTGGGAGGTGGGGGCTGGGGGCTTCAGGCTCTGCTGTGAGTGCTCCCGGGGTGCAGACAACCCCATGTGTAGAGTCCTTGTTCTTCTGGGGCTGAAACGAGCTGATCCTCAGGGCAGCTGACAGCCTCTCCACTGCTCTACTTACTCACAGTGGGGCCTCCAGGACTTCCCTGGTGGCTCAGATGGTAAAGCGTCTGCCTACAACGTGGGAGACCCAGGTTTGATCCCTGGGTCGGGAAGATCCTCTGGAGAAGAAAATGGCCACCTACTCTACTACTCTTGCCGGGAAAATCCCATGGACGGAGGACCCTGGTAGGCTACAGTCCATGGGGTCGCAAAGAGTCGGACACAACTGAGCGACTAAACTTTCCAGGCCCTGGGCCTACACGGCATAGTGTTTGCCACGATCAGAGGGTGTGGAAAAAGTCAGCTTCTCGCCTGCTGTAAACTGCAACTTAAGACAAACAGCAGCCTCCACTGGCTATAGTTTAACCAACGCCCAAGCATCTATTGCTGGTGGGTGTTGATGACCCTGCTCAGGGCGCTCCCGTGAGAGAGAGCTCTGCTCAGAGAGCTGCTACACACCTCGAGCAAACAGTTCATTTATAAACACGCGCATTTCCCAAGGTCAGGGGCTAGACCACTTGTCTTCCTCTCTGTGGATGGCTCCCACAGCAGCTGTTTGTGGATTCTGCACAACTCTGGGCTCCTCCTTCCCTGACTGCCTGGCCCTCAGGGGCAGGGAGCCCAGCCCCAACTCCACCTTCCAGTTAGTCACTCAGAGAAGAGAACACAGAGTGCAGCCTGCTCAGCCACAGTGTGGCTCTGTCCACTGTGCTGTGGAAGGACCAGACCTGCTCAGGCCACTGAACTGACAGAGGGATTAACCACTGCAGACGCTGCGACCCAGCGCCAAAGCCTAACAGGGAGGACGACCTGAGTTCCCGCCAAGCCCGAGGGCCGGCTCTCCTATGGGAGTCGCATTCTGCTCCTTCAGTCTCTGGGTGACTCAGGCTGATGGGCTGGACCTGAAGGAACACCTGGAGGGCAGACTCCTCCCAACTCACAGACACAAGGATTCCCAGAACTCACAAGAATCACCGCCTCTTACAGAGGGCAGGAGTGGAGGACACAGAGAGCGTACTCACTTGCCAATGTCATCTTGATCTGCAAACTTCTCATCGTTGAAGCCAAACTGGTCAATAAAATTGGACGTCATTTGTTGCATCTGATAATCAGAAAAGGCCTGGCAACCCCAGGACCAGTGACAGTGATACAATGATTCTAATGACATTCTACATACTATATGCCCATTTATTTTCCAGAACCGCCCTTATTTATATGTAGCCATAGGGCTTAAAAAGTTGGTGTGTTCTTTAAAAAAAAATAATAATAATTTCAGACACAATTTACCCCAAAAAGGAAATGTTTGGAATTTTGTCCACAAATTATTCTAATGCACATGCCACGTAAGAAGTGTTAAATGACCACTGTCCTCTATTCTGAAATGTCTTGAGAAAGAGGTTTGGGTCTGGTTCAATAAAGTGATCAAGTGACATGTGACAGTCTGAAATTATAAGGTGTATCGGTCACCTCTGAACACAGCCAACCTTAAAACCCAACAAGCGGTAACCACCCACCCTCCCTTTCCGCATCTCCCCACCCCGTCCACTACAGCAACATGGCAACAGAGGAAAAACGACTAGTGAGCACAATCCCAGTTCTACCACACCAGCTCCAGGGACGCTTCATTTTCTTAAAAAAAAAAAAAAAATTAAGTCTCAGAGGCTAAGAAGAGTACAAAGTAACTACTAGCCTACCTACCTTACAGAGAGGATAGAAAGTTTAAACACTGATCAGAAATCACTCTGAAAAACCCACAACACTGAGAGATCCACGGAGGAGTCAGCTCTGTTTGCTACACCGTTTCTACAGAGCACCAGGGCTCTCCTGAAGAAGGGGGAATGCTATGGACTCCGCAGATGCTGCTGTTCTAACTGTGAACTGCAGCAGGCCAGGGGGACGGTGCAGTCAGCAAATGTGCTCCAGGCTCGTCAGTCAGGGTTAAAGAGACCAAGACAAGCAAGCGCCTCCTCACTCTGCTGCAAGCAGCCCATACGGAGATGAGCCGTGTGTGCGTGTGCGCTGCACGTGGACAGAGCTGCCCATGACTGTGTGGGGGTTCAAGCAACAGCTGTGGCTGGACTAAAGGCATTGGCCCTGAGGCCCCTGCCAGGCAGGCCACCAAGCTCTCCTGCGTTCTCCTTTGAGCAGGGCCCACGGATTCCACCCTGCAGAAATGCCTCTGCCGTTAATTCCTGATGATTCATTATGGTGGCAGGGAATTATGGCATGGATAATCCAAATTGTGGATAATTAAAAAATAAACCTTATATTTGGCTTTGGAAGGCATCTTTTCCTTAGATCTAACTTTTTTAGATATATAATTTACTGAGAACCTAAAACCTCGCTCGCGTTTCTCTAACTCGACACCCACCACTCCCTGCTCACTGTCACACCTTCAAGCTGCCCCCTTTCCTGCCCAGAGACGACACTGCCTGAGCACCTGAGGGCTGGGGCAGGCCCCTGGTGTGCGCATGGTAAGGCAAAGCAAGGCTCTGGGAGTCTGGTGCGAGCACAGGGCAAGGACAAGCCCTAAGAGGCTGGGCGAGTTCTGGATGTACGAATATGAAACATTATGCGTAGAAAGAAACCAATTTGTCTGAATCGTTTTATCTCCTAGAAGGTAGGACACACGGTCGGTAATGTCAAAGTGCAACAAACGATCACAAAGTCATTCTCCCGAGCAAGCGGTGTAAATTGGGCTCTGAGTTCACTGATAAAAATGTGGTCACACAAGGGGAAATGCTCCTTTGCAATTGTTTTGGTTCCTTTTTTTTTTTTCTTTAAAAATTTTGTACTTCTACAGATAATACTGTAAACCTTTTGGGTATAAAAAGGAAGAAATATTCCCAAGAGTGCGCCTTTAAATGCTTCACAACAGAATGCAAATACTACGTGTATTACAAAAACATGTGTAAATGCATACATGTATGAACATATAGCTGTATAAACAGATACATGTAAATATGCACACACATATTTGCACTGTCTGTCTATCCACCTAAGGAGGAAGACAGACACAGCCTCCACACAGTAACCCAGAGGACACGGGAAACCAGCAAGCCGCAGCCCTCCATAGTTCTGGGTCCACTGTTGCTTCTAAGAAGACACACCAGCAACGAACCTAGGCTTCAAATCTGATTTTTACTAATAAAGCTGTCAAGGCTTACTAAACCCACAGCTGTGAAGACTGTTACTGTATTCTCCCTAAAGCTTTATGAAAGTGCTTTGGACTCTGAGAAATTCAAGTCTGGAAAGTGCCATATGGTTGTACAATTATTAAAAACTTTTAATTGCCTTTAAAAAGGGGGGGAAAGCCCCCACGTGTCAAAACCGTCGCCCTGGTCAAAGCCAGGGGCTGCTCTGGTCCTTTATTAAGTCAACCTCTTGGGGGGCCCCCCTGGGCAGCTGGCCCCAATCCTCCAGACACCACATGAGAAGACCTCCTCCCCTTCCCTAGAGGGGCGGCCGCGGGAGGAGGGAGAGCAGACAGCAGCGGCGAGGGAACCAGGAGTGGCAGCAGGGCTGGGAGCAGGTTTGCTCATTGGCGCGCCCTGAGCTCTCTGTGCGCAAGCTTCTCACCAAAGTGACAGACAGAAACTATCCGGTTATAATGGAGCCAGCATGAATGTTCTAGGTTAACCTAGACGCGAACTCCTGAACTCAGAAAAAAATGCTTTAGCGTATGTTTCCTATTTTCAAAACGATTCAAGACTGGTCTATAATTTCAATATGCAAAAAAAGTTTACTGGAAGGCTGTCAATCAAAAAATAATCATTATTCTCCCTACTTTTGAGGGTTACATAATGCAGATAAAATCCACAGGAACAGGAGCCTGGTGTCACTAAGGCATTTTGGTGACTGAGATTGGTTCATACACACATTATCAGTCTGAAAATTCTTCCCAGAAAATCTATGACCCTGGAACTGGATCTCGAGAGAGAGACAGGGAATTCACTTTCCAGACACCAGAACGTCATCAGCTTGATTAAACTAGCTACCGCAAACTCCGAGTTCATTAACTTATTTGCAAATATTTGCAAGAACAGGGCGTTCTCTTTCTTAAAAGCTATTCACCAGAATCAGAGTGACCTTGAAAACGCACACTGCACACCATTCAGCTTCTCTGTAGAGGCGGAACGATGTGTAATTGGGGTTCAGAGCAGGTTGAGGGGACCAGTTTGATACTATCCAGGCGCTTCAGGGTCGGGGAAGGATTGCTTGAAGGCACGAGGGCTCACAGGAAGCCAGCCGGGCCTCTGGGGTGGCCAGTGCTGCCGGACAGCAGACCAATGTGTGAGCGGACCAGGAGGCCCACCTGCTGGACAGCTCCCCTGCAGGCTGGCTGCACCCCGCCCCTCACCTCGGGAAGCCAGTCTCCAGGGGCAGTGCCAAGAATCAAGAGAAACCAAAATGCTACCTCAGGCCCATCCTGAACATGTACACATTAAACTGCGTTAGTCCTAAAATCAGACGACTGCTAGTTCAGCCTATCCTGGGGTGTGTCTGTCTACTTGGACACCAAAAGGCAGGGCCTGCAGAGTCATCAGAAACTTCATCCTGGCCCTGGAAAAAGGGGCTTCAGGACTGGGAAAAACATTCAGTGCCAGGGAAGGTAACCACATTAATTCCACTGCCACACCAAATCACCTGACAGGCAAGACCTGGTCCTGACCAAGGGCAGCTTCTCCATATGAGGAGCTAGTACCTGCCAAAAGGGCTTCCAGGTTGAGCTCCCAAACCTGATACCCAGAAGGCACAGTGAATTCATTCCTCACCTCCGCAGGAACTACCAAGGGAGGATATATCAGTACGCCTGTTTCTATATCCTGTTTTATGCCCCCACACAGATTACCAGGACCTGATAAATGAAGAGGAATTTGGGGACAGGATGAATCTGGGAACGCTACAGAATCTGAAGATATCAGAAACATATAAGCCATTTGGTTCAGGGACACTGGGTAAGTTACTTTCACTGACATTAAACAAGTTTTCTTAGTCTTCTCCACAAATCCCTACTGCAGGAATCTCTGCATAATGAGCATGTCCGAGACACACGCTTACTGAACCATCCAGGTCATTCAAATCTCCTGAAAAGTTACCCACCTCATCATTATCAGATCTAAAGAAACATGCCCTGGAAATATAATCAACATACACCTTTCTCTCACATACCCAACACTTCCTTTTATAAACACTTTGATCTAACTAGTAAGTAGCCCCCAAACACCCTAATGCATGTCTGACTCCAAAGCTGATTCATAAATGACAACTAAACTAAGCATTTAAAATAAAAACAAAAAACAAAACTTTTAGGCATGACTCACTTGCTGCAAAGAAGAATCCTGTGAGAAACCCGTTTCTTTAAAGTCAATTTCATCATCACTGGATGAATGAATATGGCAGGTTGTAACCTATATGCATAAAAATGTAAAAAACTATTTAAGAGAGAAAAATTTTGGACATTTGTATCAGCATTTTTACGGAAAAAAAATCACATTTAGTTTTTCTCTCAAATGTGTAACAATAGCATGAACAAAAACAAGTAAGAGCTAAGCTGTAAAATCCACCCAATAATTCCAGGGAGCACTTCAATCAGGAGGTTCAGCCGCCTAGCCTTCCACTGCCCAACTGCAGCTACCTTACCAGTATTACCCACACCACAAAGCATGTGAGAGACGAATTACTCCATGTATATGACTTTGATAATTATCTCCAATTAGATGTTTACAAAGCGAAGGAAGAATGGCTCAGATAAAATATAAAATAATTAACTATTTCAAGCCTGAAGGGTAAAACTGCAGTCCCAGCAATCACTAATGAGCCACTAAAAAGCTCAGGTTTAAATACAACCATTTCATTTTTAATTCTTGCACTTCTCACTCATTCTAAGAAAAGCACTGCTCGTAAGTGCTAAATATGACTTGAGTCAATAGTCCTCTGCTCATTACAAGACCCCAGACCTTCTGCCCCTTAACACGTAATCCCTGCCCCTAACAACTTAAAACTAACTCACATTAATTAAATAAACAAAAGCATAAACAGGAACTGCTCACCAATTCACAATAAGTGATTTTCATTAATTAATTAATTCATTCATAAATGTATTAACAAATAGAAATGACTAAGTACCACACTAATACTGGTAATTGCTACAGAGCAAGTAATAAATGTGAACAGTCTGCAAAATTCTAAGAACAAGCACTGTACTTCTTAGGTAACTTACACTGGATTTTCTGAGCTACCTGTCCTGTAGCAGTGTTCTAGGCAAGAGAGCTCTGTCCTCAGGGGAGAAACAGCGGCCGTTAACCGCCAGCCCTTGCAGCTGTGCCCAGAAGCCTGGAGCCACACACACTGGCCTGGTCTGCTCTGTGATGTTCCAACACCGATTCAAGAAGCCCAGAGTAGAGTCCACAGGGGTCTGTATGTGCTGTGGCTTATGAAATTCTGAATAAATCACTGTCTGAATAAAACTAATCTCATCTTTCTTTATCTGGACATCTTTGAGGAAGATACTAAGTCCAAGTGAATAACCCAGTTTCCAACTAACTCCCTCTCCATCCTCCCTAAAGTGCAGACAAAACATTCACATGAATTTTGCATGTGAATTCGCATGAATTTTTCTGATGAAATCACAGCAGAATTTGTGATCTGCCTGCCTGAATCAACCATTGCTTTAGCAAATAGATGGGAAAAGTGTGTCTGTGTGTGTGTGGTGTGGGGGACAGTTTGTCAACCAAGTAGATGGGAAGTGTGTGTGTGTGTGTGCATGTGTGTGTGTGTATGTGTGTGTGTGTGTGTGGTGTGGGGGACAGTTTGTCCATGAAAGCCCAACGAGAGTGCAGATGGGATGGGTGGAATACTGCTTGGTCACGGCAGCTGGCACCTTACAGGGTGACTGCAACTGAGAGCAGGTCAAGTGGCTCCGCTGCAGTGGATTTAGGAGCTTCAGGCCACGTGGCTGGCAAGTCAATACAAGAATCACACTAAGCCCATGGTGGGGGGTGGGGCACAAAAACAGAAGACAATTCAAACAGAAAGCCAGGAGAACTAGACAGAGCCAAAAAGGAGTCTGCCACTCCTGGTCTGTCTTGCTGTTTCAAGTTCAATAAGAATTCAATGTATCCTTATTCATACTTTTTGCTACAAACTAAGAATTTATCAGCTCATTAATGAAAACAAGAAACTAGAGTCTTGTTTTCAAACTTGAGCAACTACTGTGTGCCAGACACTGTGACCCCTTCCATCTTCTCCTTAACTAGTATCCTCAATGCAATTCAAGTAATCTTTTCCTCCAGAAAGAAACTACTGTTTTAGAAAGTTATTATTAATAATAGCATAAAGCATGTGCACCTTCTCAATTATTCTGTTGAGAGATGTGGTGATTCTGATTCTACCTACAGGATAATGCAGTCTGAAATCATTATTAATAAAATGCGCTAAAAGATGCAATTTAACTTGTTAATCTTAGTCCCTGATCTAAACTTTCAGAACACACCCCTTTTGAAGCATCTCCAGCTCAATAAATGCCTCCCTCATTCCTCTTCTTCCAGCTGAAGTCCTGTCATCTTGTTTCTTCTGTCCCACCCACACCTGTTCATCCTTACTGTCAAAGAAGAACCTGAAACCCCATCACTTCTGCTCAAGTCTATCATCACCTCCCTAGGGAGGGTTTCCCGAGAAGGCAATGGCACCCCACTCCAGTTTTCTTGCCTGGAAAACCCCATGGATGGAGGAGCCTGGTAGGCTGCAGTCCATGCTAAGGGTCGGACACGACTGAGCGACTTCACTTTTCCCTTTCATGCATTGGAGAAGGAAATGGCAACCCACTCCAGTGTCCTTGCCTGGAGAACCCCAGGGACGGGGGAGCCTGGTGGGCTGCCGTCTGTGGGGTCGCAGAGTCGGACACGGCTGAGGTGACTTAGGAGCAGCAGGGAGGGCTCCCCCTCACCGGGACGAGCACTGCGCCCAGCAGTCTCTCTGCTGCACCTCCAGTCCCACTAGAGTCTGTCCTTAGGCCAGCAGCCATGACGATCCTTTAAATCGTGACAGATTTAAAACCACTGACATTACGTCATGGCACTTTTCATTCAGTTCCAAACCCAATGGCTTTTCATCTCACTAAGACCACAACCCCGGGAGCGTGCCTTGAAGCTGCGAGAGATCTCCCGTTTTATTCTCTGCCATGCTCTTTCTGACATAAACATGCAGGTGCCGAACCGGCCTCTGCACCGGCTCTTCCATCTCCACTTGCCTCAGCCTCTACACCAATATTCTCAAGGACATTTCCCTTGACCACTTCATTTTAAACGCACATCTGCCCAAAACACTCCAACTCCCTTCCCCTCACTTACCCTCCCCCCTGTGATTATCCACCTCCACTAAGGCAGGGATTTTTGCCCATCTTGTCTAGTGCAATATCCACAGTGTCCAGCATACAGTAGCCACTCAACGAGTTAATGAATTAAGGAACACCAATAAATCACTAAAGGAGAATTCAGAATCCTAACTTTTAAGAAAGTAACAAGGAGATGAGAACACTCTTGCCAAGCAAGACTATATTCTAAGCAAACTAGACTTTTTTTTTAATAAGCGAAAATGCTTTTGTTTTGTGCAAAAAGAGTAACCTATACTCTTGATACTGTAGTGAAAGAAAAAAAAAAGCCTTTGAGATGTTACCTTCTTTCATGATAAAATTTCAGATTTATTAACTGTTGTGAAAAGAAAAAGCAAGTAAGAGTTTTCTTCATCTTGGCTGATTAGGTTGCTAAGCAATCTTAAGTATGACCTGACTGGTAACACCTGAGTGAAAAGTAGAAGCCACAGACTCTTCTCCTTGCTCCACGTAGTCCCACTGTGGACTCCCAGGACCTACATGACCCCGGGCTGGTTAGAAACGCAAACCCTCAGAGGTTCCGCCTCGACCCACTGGGCCTGCAAACAATTCATATGTGCGCTCTGTATTACTCTATACAACCTCCATGAACTATCTCATAAACTACCTCAACATTTAAAAAACACACCCTTGCCCCTGGAGAGGGAGGCAAAGAATGAAACAAACTCAGTTCTCCAAAGTCAGCACAAAAACATTTCCTACGTTTTCTAAATTTATCTAAATCCCTACCAATTTTTACAGTTTGGGGGCTTAGTCAGAATAGTGCGGTCTCTGGATGTTAAAATCCCAAGTTTTATTGATAATAAGCTCCCAACACAAAAGCATAAAGAGTGTATGAGTCTCTCGTGCATTTACTCTGGCGATACGAGGTCACAAGGGTGAAGTACTTCCAAGAGCTCAGCAAGAAGGCTATTCTGTGTCCCTGCTGGGGCACGGCCTGAAACATTCTGGGCAGAAAATAAAGAGTTTGGGAGCTACAGTTCAAGTCTCCTTGGTGGCCTGGGATTAATGTAAAAGGATCCTTGAAAACCTGGAACCCCCATATCCCTAAAAATACAGGGTTGGCCACAACACTTATGAACAAATTCTTTGGTCAACCCAATACTACAAAGCAGAATTCCCCACTGAAGGACTCAGACTAACCGGCGGTGGTCTGCTAGTCTTGGGTGTTTAAAACCAAAGAAGCGAGAGGTCCTGAGAGAGCAACACAGAGTCTCAGGCAACAACAAGATCACAGAACGGGGCCAAGTCGACACAGAGATGAGCAATGTTAACAGGGCTCTATTACTGGCCACTTCTGCTACATAAACCAACGGCTCCTTCTTTTGTTTTACTGTGGATTATTTGCACAGTCCAAGTGTTATGGCAGCAAGTGCAACAGGCAAAGGAGAACCAGGCTTCAGTCAGCATGCCAGGTGGAGCCCAGGATAACTCTTCGTGGAAATGTCTGTCTACATTTACCTGACCCAAAGGAGCTGAGCACTAATTTCGTGCTGTGTGGCCATACACAACATTATGCACAGATGACCGACCGCACTGTGCAAAGCAGCCGAGTGTCACCTGAACTGCAGTGTAGTCCTTCTTTACATACTGACAAGAGAAATGTACTTGAATTACCAGTTTTTAAAAAATCCTGATAACAAATTTAACTGACATTTTTTACTTCTACCTTTGAAGTTAATCAAAGGGCAAGTTTTAACAAATTTTCCCAAACAAGATCAGAATTAATACTCCTATTTCTCTATAAATAAAAAACAAGTCAAAACTCTTCTTTCAAGGAGATCACACTGCCCGCATTCTTAACAAGGACTCAATATGGGGACCTCTAAACTAACAGGTTCAGTTTAAGTATAATTAAGAACAACTTTACTCTGTAATAACACCCTGATCATCCAGAATTTTAACCAATTTGACCGGGGGAAAAAAAACACTCTACGGTGGGTAATACATTTGTTAAAACTTACTTAACCCTTCCTTGATAGCACAAGGCTGTCAAAGTGCATGTCACTTCCTCTGCTGGGCTATAACACACTGAGACACAGGGGCCACTAAACCGGCTTTAATTAAATGGCCCCACACAGTTCCCTTTCTACATTTACCTCTTCATAATTCTTTCAGCTTCTAGTACCTAATAATTCTCACACTATACCCACCTTAACAAGCCACCAATCTGTCAAGAATCTGTTAAAAGACAACCAAAGTTGTGAGATGATCTACAGAGTGGGAGGCGACAGGCCCTTGGGGCCATGTGACACAGGGTGACCCAGGGACTGCTCTGTAGCACCTCCTACCCCCACCCCCATTTTCTAAATTCTGTTCTGAGCAGATAAGGCTGCCAGGGACTTGACTGCCTAACAATCGAGGGAGTTACTGTGTATTAGAAATCAAGACTGCAGCTGAATTTCAGAACCAGAATGCAACGTCTGACACGCCTACTTCCACGTACAATCGAGGCTCCCACCTCAGGTGTCAGGCGGCACGTGCGTGCAAAAGGATACACTTTCCTTCATCTTCAAAACCAAATCAATACTTACCTTAAAACTTTATGTCTTAAAGACTACATTCCAAAGTCCAATATAATTTTAAAAAATATTATCAATGCCATTGTTCCCTGGCTCAGAGTACCAATCTGTTAAAAGCTGGGGTTCCAAAGTCATCTAAAGAACTTTCCCCAACTGGGAATGACTTTAATGAGGGTAAACTCAACTAAGCAGAAGTAGAAACCAGTTACAGGAATATTTTTTGGTGCTCCAACCACCCGGAGTTACCCAGGCGTAAGGCAACAAACCCGAGTGTGACGGGACAGCTGGGGCTGAGCTGAGGAGCCCAGGGAGCAGGCGCCGAGGGAGGTGAGGCGGTGTGGCAGGAAGCGGGGCTGAGGGCTGCATGTCCCCTGCGTCGTCCCAGGCCGGAACTGGGAGCCGACTGGACAGATGAGCCAGAGCGCTGCGGACGCAACCTCTTCTACTGATAAGAGACACGAACGTACCCCTTGGTCCACCATCACCAGGAAAAGTGGAAGAGAGGTGCCTCACATCTTTCTGAATAAGCGGGCAAAGTCCCAGAGCACCGAGATCACAGAAATGTAATCTTGTAGAACCTACTAGATCCACCGTGTTCCTCTTGTTCGTTTCTCCTAAGGAGCTTGTGCAGAACGTCTCCCATCGCTCCCTGACTTCGTCTGGAAGATCTTCAGAGGGGAGAAAAGGAAAAACGCATGATCACTACAGTGACTTTCACACAGACAAACAGGGATCCTGAGAGGCTGCCACCGTGCAGGTTGCCAGCGTGAGCAAGCCCTGCAGGCTGGGCGCCGGGCCCTGGGAGGCTCAAGTTACAGAGCCGTGCTCAGTCTGAACCCTGAGGACTTTCAGGAACCCCCTACCCTGCCCCTGTGGTCTATGCTTGATGCCAAGAGCCATAACCAGTTACCTGGATTTAACTATATTTTTAGGATCTTTTGGTAAAAACTTAACCTGGAAAATATTAATGTAAATGTTTCCAGTGAACTCCTTATAAAGGTGTGGTTAACAGTGGTCCTGCTCCACGGTCACGCGTGTCCAGGAAACACTGCACATGTTGACTCCTGCACACTTTCTTGAGAAATTCTGAGGGAATTTAGCCCCATGGAATCCAGTGTGGGTTCTTAAGTTCCTCAAAGATAATGTTTTCTAAATACTTGTGTCATAAGACAACAAACGGATACATGTGCAATAGTGAAATCCATCCTATACAGAAAATTTAAAGAAAAGGAGACACAAATAGTTTTATGAGAAAATGAAACTACAGCTGCAATCTGGGAGCCCTCACTAGACTGAAGTTGCTGTCTGAAAATTCTGGTTTAAATGTATGTGCATACACGCTCACACCCACATCTGGGAAGCAACCACCATAAAACTAAGACTGCTCTAAAAGAACACATACGTGACATGGCCAATTCAAATGTACGGCTAACGACATGCAGTGAGATGATATGGCTCATCTCTCTCTCAAGAAGCAAAATCCCAGGTGGGCAAGCCCCAGTTTTCTCCATCGCGGGGCCACAATCGTGCCACTACTGCACATTCAATAGGCAACAGCCTCCTGAACACAAACGTTCTTGAGAGGAGGAGGAGAGACCGGGAGCTAGTCTTCAGCAAGCTAACAACTGAACAAATGCTGCACCACGAGGCTAAGACATTTTGCCTCTGGAGTGAGTCACAGGACTAGAAATCCCGCTGGGGCACACAGGGTTCTTCATGTTCTCATCCAGGAGGAGGCGGAGTCAAGGCCAGGGAGCCAGTGGGAAAGGCATCCGCACAGCTTTTTCAAGGAACCTCGGGTTGATTACATTCAAATGCTAGTACAGAAAGAGTCTTTAAGGATATTGGCTAATAGCCCTCATTTTAGTAATAGAGAGAAAAAAATGCTGCTAAGTATCTTAATATGCTAGTGAAAGGAACTCAAATCCACAGGCCATGTGGGGGCCTTCAGGAAAAAAGAAACTGCAAGAGTAACTAACTGTAGCTCACAAGGCTCCACTGTCAGCCCATGAGTACTTCAAGCTCATGACTCGTGAACCATGCCCTTAGAGAATGCAAGTGGGTGACTCCAGTTACTGGCCAAGCCTGCCGATACTTAGCAAAAGGACTGAAGAACTAAGAACAGAATACAGCAAAGAGTTATGTTGTTCAAACACATTCTCAAGAGTCTCATTCAAATCTCCAGATAATGTTGAAGTAGAAGGAAGCTCCTTAGACAGCTGTTTAAAAAGCTATGAAGCCCTCCACACTACCCTTAACTTGTCCAATCCAACAGAAACGATGCTGCGACCCCTGAGCCGTTACCTCTGACGAGCTGCTGCACCAAGGCGCTGCTGGGGCCCTTCTCCGCGCTGTGCACGATGCAGTTGGCTATCCTCGTCAGGTGGCCCATGTAGCCGTGCCGCCGACCTCCCTCGGCCCTGCCAGGGGGCAGAGGACAGATGTTCAGACTCCTGACGGGGGGGTGACGGCACAGCTGGCTAACTGCTGTGGAGTTAAGCAATCATTCTAAAATCTGAGCCACCAAGGACAAGAACAGACAGGAGAGGAAGGTAAGGAGTCTTATCAGACTCGGGGTAGGGGTGGGGGGAGCAGTGAAATGTGTGGCAGAAAATAGTCTACTCAAAAAATTACACTGCAGCCTCACTGGACACTAGGGCAAATTTTGTTCAAGTATTCAAACCAACCGTCTTTAGTCACATACTATCTTTAAAAACAAAAACACGAACATTCACCGGTACCTGATGATGCTGTGGCTGTGACTTTCTCTCTCTCTGTAAAACTGTTTTTCAGACTAAACAGACTGTAGAGAACTGAGGTGAGAATTCTACTGGTTCATTTTGCTAAGACAGGATATTAAATTTCAATCATATTAATCAATTACCAGAGAAAGTTATCTACTAATGGCATTTCTTGAGTTAAAACATTAGCTGACTCGAGGACTTGGCCAAGAGGAAAGGTGGTCACCTTGCATCTGGCCCATACACCACTGGGAGCAGACATGCGTGTTACTCCTCACCCATTCCCTCACCAGAGTCTACTCTTCACAAGTGACCCATCTTTACACTTAGGACTTCTCACATCACTGTGACTGCTCTACCTGAATATTTAAAAAGTGTCAATATTTTAAATTCTATGAAACAGAAGACTTTTGAATGCAGACAGGAGGGAACAAACTGAAGGGATCTTTACTTAAAGGAGACTCTTTCAGGAGCCACTTTAAAAAAGAAAAAACCACATAATGCTTACAGGCTTGCCTCAAAAGTGTCTGCTACCAAGCTTAGAGGTTCCACGGATACCTATAGGTCGGAAGGCACAGGGCGGACTTCAGCTGAGCTGCTAAGAGCCTCCCTTCTTGTTCAGTCGCTCAGTCGGGTCCAGCTCTTTGTGACCTCTTTCAGTTTCACAGTAAGATTCACAATAAGAACCTGAATGTTCATTCGGGGCAAATTCTTACAAACTCTGCTGTATTCCCTCAAACCTCCACAAGTGAAAACAAACACCCATCTCCAAGCTTTTTGGCCCAAGGCCCCCTATGTTCTTTATGCTTCCTGTTCAAGGAAACCTTAAAAAGCTCTTTCAAGACCACCAAGAAAGAAGAAATCATCTTAGCCAGGATTTCAGAGGCTGGAGCTCACAGGGAGCAGAGCACTGGTGAGACGAGGAGGCAGAGAGAGGCAGGGAGTCAAGGAAGGCGAAGACAGACCAGAGACGTCCATCTGGCCACAGAAGGGCTCTCCTCGGAGGAGAGGACCTGAGCCCCAGCCACACTCAACTACAAGCCATCTTTCTCCACAAAGAATCAAAGCAAAGCCCTATCAGTTTTTAGTAATTGATTTTTAAAAGAAATGTATACCCCAAAATGTATGCTTCCATAAATATGACTTAAAAGCAAACACAAGAATGCCTTGAGAGTGTTTCCCAAACTCACCCCCTGCTGCAGAATCTATGGGGAGGCATAAAAGCTCCCTGGGCGTTAGAGAGGAACGCTCATCCCCGACAACACTGCTAGGGGAAACTGTAACAAAGCCACTCACAGGCCGCAACACATACCGCAAGCAACCGTGCCAATCAGCTAACGGAAACTTTCTATAAAACGAAATACTAGGCAATTTTGCCCTCCTCTAGCTCCAGGCACAAAGTGACTCTAGGAGCTAATTATCATCACGGAGGACTTGCCTTTGTCATTCTCTTCCTCCTTCCCATCATTCTCAGAAAAACCACCATTCACAAAGAAACAAGAAGTTTCAAAAGCAGCAACAGAGGAGGGGCGTACTCCCAACTCCTGGTTTCCCCTCAAGACAGGTAGAAAGACAGGGAGATCTAAAAGTAAATTATTAGAAAAATACCTGTTAACAATTAAATGCTCTGGAAGTCCCAAGAGAGCCATTTGTAACTAGCTGTAAAGTGGCCTATACCATGTAACTATATCCATTGTTCCCTGGCTAGAGCAAGGGCGCGCATTTTCTTCAAATTAAAAATCAGGGCTCCTCTAGAGGCTCAATGGTGAGGAGTCCGCAGGAGACATAGTTCAGTCCCTGGCCCAGGAAGACCCCACATGTCTCGGAGTGGCAACTGCTAAGCCTGTGCTCTAGAGTCCAAGAGCCACAACTACTGAAACCTGAGCGCCTAGAGCCTGTGCTCTGGAGCGAGAGAAGCCGCGGCAATAAGAAGCCCACACGCTGGAGCTGGAGGGTGGGCCCGCCACGCCACAACTCTGCAAAAAAGCCTGAGCAGCAGCAAAGACCCAGCACAGCCAAATATAAACAAATAATCACACTGAACTCCTATCCGAAAACAATATACTTACTGTTTCTTCTCATTCATTTCCCAGGCATCAAGTATTCGTTCTATTAACTGACATTTTTGAAAGAGCTGAATAAAAAAGAATGTTCAGGTTAACATGGACATAAATGTCAAAGTGTCAAAATTTTAAAGTGAAACAGAACTCTAGTTAAACAGAAAAGTGATACATACCACTTTGTACATACAACCCAGCAAGCTAAACACAGCTGTGAATTATTGGCTAAATCAGATGCAGTGTGATAAAGTAACTGCTACCAGCGAGCAGCTGACCTAAAGCAAAGCCAGGTTTTATTCTGAAATGGAATCATGCCCCAGCAAAAATTTAGTTCACAACCCACAGCAATACTTGTACTTTTCAAATGTGAGCAACACTCACTTCTACATGAACTAACAGTATTGCATTCTTATTAAAAACAGGTGTGGCTGGCCAGTGACCAGAGCTGTGGGCTGCATTATCAGAATGTGCAAAGCCAGTCTCATTCAAAGGTCATTTGTCTTCCCCATCTACTTGGTCACTCCAGGCTAGCCTTGCCCGTCTTCAAGGTTTGGGGGTAACACAGTATGAGCGAGAGAATGTCCATAGTCACAGAACTGCAGAGCAAGAAGACACCTGAAGACGACTTGGAAAATCACCACCTCACATTTAACAGAAGACAACAGATCCCCGAAGAGGCGTGCTGCCACTGCAGAGAACCCACCTCTCCCCACTTTCAGTCACAGGTTCAGCACCAAAAATGAAAACTCAGGCAAGCCAAATTAACTGTTCAAGTGTTTTTTAAATTTGTATTGTTTTTTAATTTCCAAAAGGTTTCTAAATCTTCCAATCTATTGAGTTTACTGAAACTTTTTTAGAAAGTTCATCTAATGGTGAACTGCCTAGGATATGATTTATAGTATCACTGGTTAAAAGTACAATCAAAATAGGACAGTTAAATCCTTAGATTCTGAAATCTCACCTCCTACCCTTAGACTTCAATTCACTTCATAACTTAAGTAGAAAACTACTCTAACCAGGAGTGGCAGAAAAAAAGACACCAAGTAAGCTTACATGTTTCAATAACAAGTTGTCACCAGCAGAGTCTTGATCAGTAATTGTGCTATTTTCTGTGTTTTCAAAAGGACTCGCAAGAATCAGTGCAATGCAAATTTCCACTTGTGTATGTAAAAAGTTATTCCATGTGTATTTGAAGAACATGTCCTACAAAAAAAAAGAAAAGTAATGCTTTCTTTTACTGTCATCTCAATCTTTCAGTCACTACCTCAATACATTCACCAAATAATCAATCAATAAAGGATGTGCTCCTGGTACAATAAAACAAATTAAAAGGAATACATTATTTTTAAAGGCAGTTTAAAATGCCTCCATAGACTAAACAACATATTTGCTCATTCAACATGTCAGAATTTGCAAGGAATCTAATAGAGACCAACAATAAATGCATAAAGGCAATAATAAATTTCTTTGAGAAAACCTTTTTGTTTTCACAGTGACTAATACAGATATTAAGTTTAGTAAATTTCCAATGATTTTCAAAGAAATTTATGAGAATTTCATTTTGATTCAACAAAATGTTCACTGATGACTCCTGAGCAGTGTCCAGTGCTAGTTGCAAAATACGGTCTCCAATGTCAAGGTGCTCACACCTTAAAAAAGTAACCGGGCCAGGTCCGTGAATCCTAAGCACAGGCCTCGGAGCCGGGGACCTCAGGGGTGCGGGAAGTCCAGATAAGACAGTCTTAATATCCTCTGCAGCTCTCTCTCAGTGGAAAAAAAACAGAAGCCTGTCCCCTGAAGAGAAGCATTATGAAGGGAAAACAGTGCTGCAGGCAGCAGCCACTATGGCTCACACAACCCCCAAAGTGACTACACTCACTCTATCCTCCACGGGAGACCGAGCTTTCGGAGGGAAATGTCTGTGTCTTAACTGTCCTGGAAATTCTCTATAACACAGGCACAGATCTCTACGCAGAGCAACAATAAATCACTACTGAAAAATTAAAAGCACT
The DNA here is from genome assembly GCF_029378745.1 of Bos indicus. NCBI lineage: Eukaryota > Metazoa > Chordata > Mammalia > Artiodactyla > Bovidae > Bos > Bos indicus. Next base: position 46,538,199 of record NC_091788.1, on the reverse strand, counting down.
CAAAATTGATGATAACCTCAAGGGCAAGACTGTCTGCGCTCAGACCAAGAAAAGTCACTGACACGTACTGTGAGTTTATGAGATTCTACAATCAGCGATCTTATTTATAAAAGCTCAATGGCAAGTGAAGACATCTTCCAGGGACATCTTACCAGTATGACCCCAATGCTATTCAGCTCCATGAGGTCCCCGTTGATGCTGCTGGTATTCGTCTGGAGGAGGCTGGATACCAACCTAACCACACTTAGCCGGGTGTTCCCCACAGGGGGGTCCAGCACGCCCCACGTAGTCTTCATCACACTTTTCTGAGAAAGAAAAAGCTTTCTGATTAGGTTCAGTTTAGGACTTCCCTAGCGGCCCAGTGCTGAAGAATCCGCCTGCCAATGCAGGGGACACAGGTTTGATCCCTGGTCCAAGAAGATCACACATGCCATGGGGGCAACCAGAGGGCAGCCCCGACTCACCGCTAGAGAAATGCCTGCAGGCAGCAACAAAGACCCAGCACAACCAAAGATAAATAAAAAAATTAAAAACCAGTTCAATAAACAAACGGTGCAGGAGTATGTACTAAGATATGACACTAGTTAAGCTAAGCCCACGAACAACTTGGCCTAAATTCTACACGTGCAGGAAAATCCAAAACTCCTACTGATATCTTTAAGGTATGATGAAATAAATATAAGAGAAAAAAAACAGGTAATTTTCCTAGACTACATATTTTGTAAGAAATCAAGTATCCCCCCTGCCTTCAATATTCTAAACAAGCAGAAAGCTTGTCAAGTCCATGAAGAAAAAGTGCAATATTCCAAACCTGACCAGAAACCGGAGAAACTGAGAAAAGTGACAAGTGCTTTTGGAACACAGTCCTCAACCTCTGCCAGAGAAAAACGCAGACTCAGTAGCTGCCTCTGGGTCACAACCTAGAAACAGGATCAACCTCAAACCTGCTTTCATCCATAAAAGGGAGTTTGTATTCTTTGAAATTACATAAGATAGACCCAGAACATTTCAGAACTTTAGAAGTTTGGCAGGAGACCCGCAACAAAGTGAAAAGGGTATCCTTCTCCATGTCCCCGTCCAACAGGGCTTCCCAGCACCCCCGCCTGCTCTCCTCCAGGCTCAGGGGAAAGGGGAGCCACCCCCTACCCTCTGCAGTACATGCTAATGAACACAGATCTACTCACACACTGCACTGTGCAGTAAAGCCCGTCAGAGGCTGAACTCACTGCCCCCAGCAGGGAAACAGAAGTCCAAACAAAACACTGTCTTACTTTGGAATCAGGCCCAAGAAGAGCACCAGAGTGAGAACTCACATGAGATGCTTCTCTGTCCACCGAGAAAGGAGACAGTGACACCTGAGACACGGGTCAGGGGCGCCCAGCCACACCTCCTCTTCTCTCAGGTCGCCCCCCTCCTCCGACTTTCACTTCTTTTCTCCTGAACAAATGCTGCTTCTTCCCTGACTCTCCTGCCCTTCTCCCCAGGCCTGGCATGAAGGACGCCACTGGCCAACATCAGTAGCGCACTTTCCACGGCGGGCCCTGAGCACTCCGGCCTGTGCCCCAGACCACTGCCTGCTCGCTGGTCATATGACGAGACAATCTAGAATCTGAACCAGACTCCAAGCACAATGGACATAAATTATTCTCTGCCTCCCCTCCACAAACTGGAAACACCTAAAGCAGAAGGGAGACACTACTACACTCTGTCCCCAGGAACTCACTCCACAGAGGCCACAGAGGTGCACTGTGTATAGCCTGAGACGCCGGGTGCGATGATGCACACAGAAGGAAAAACCCAAGTTAAGAACTAGCGTGGGTGGCAGAACCCTCAAGGGTCTGTCTTCCACCCCAGAGACACCACAAGGGAGAGCCTCGTCCCCTAACCTCAGTCTGCAGTGATCCAAGGGGTAGTCATGACAAAGACACCGCTATGGACCATGGACACCCTGCTTCTGTAGGTCTTCACTGTCTGCGTTTTCAGTGGCTGCCTGAATAAACAGTCATTTCTGGATTAGCCCCTGACAGAAAAACTAACACTCCAAGTCACAGTCAACCCACCACTTCTTGAATGACAATCTGTCTGTCAGGCAGTTATACTGCTCCAACTCTGAGTAAGACAACCCGACTTCCAAGATTAGTGTCTTGAAGATTAATGTGTACCTCAAAGGTGTGAAAATGACATGCTATGAGAAGAAAACTATTTTACTTGCATGTAAATACACAGAATTTATAGGGAAAAAAAAGAACAAAAAGCTGAGTTTTCTAAGCAGGTAAGTATCTTACTTAATTTGCTTAATTCTATTCCATTCATCAATTTAGACACTATATACAGATAAAAACCAATTTAAAAACTAGTTCAAAAGCAATGAAAACAACGGCACTTCTAACATACTCTGCACAAGGCGGGTGGGCCACAGCCAGCTCTTTAACTCAGAAGGTTCACCCACCTTCTCACAGCTGAAATCAGACTACGGAACTGTTCAACGACTCGTCAGAGAGCTGCCTTACCTTGGGGGGCTCAAGCAGGAGCTCGTGAAAAGATCCAAGTCTTCCTCGAATGGCTTCTAGAACACTCTTGTTGACCGAACAAGCTGAATGACTCATGCCTGGTGGGCAGATCTCTATATGGCCTTCAAATCTTGAAACAAAGTAAGTTAATTTTATTATTTCAGAACAAACCATTCAAGGTGCTCTGTAACAGTTATGGTAGTGGCTGAGTCACATGGTCATGCCTGACTCTTGCAACCTCATGGACTATAGTCCAACAGGCTCCTCTATCCGTGGGATTTTCCAAGCAAGAGTACTGGAGTAGGTTGTCATTTCCTCCTCCAGGGGATCTTCCTGACCCAGGGCTCGAATCAGTGTCCCCCACATTGGCAGGCAGGTTCTTTACCAACTGAGCCACCAGGGAAACCCCTATCAGAGTACAGGGATATTCAAAACAACTGTGGAATATATGTAATTATATAAAAATTTCTGGAAGGATAGGAAGAGGGTATAATAAAACCTTGATGGGGATCAGCTGACATGACCAGAAATCCAACATATGCTGTCAGGGGAGAAATCATATGCCATTTCCTCCCATTTTCTCTGAACTTTCTAGCTCCTTGCACCTACTATACTAACACCATGTCTCTAACCAGAAAATGTGGGAAGCAACCAGAGATCCCTGAACCACAGTGCATACCATTCTTGCCTACCACTGGACGACGTTAATGATAAACAGGCCTGGGATTTCCCTGGTGCTCCAGGGGTTAAGAATCGGCCTGCCGAAGTAGGGGACACAGGTTCGATCCCTGGTCCAGGAAGATCCCACATGCTGTGGGCCAACTAAGCTCATGGGCCACAACTACCAAACCTGGGCACCCTAGAGCCCGTCTTCCACATGCAGCACTGAAGACCCAGGGCAGCCAAAATAAATAGGCCTGCATCTGTTCTACGGATTCTCTCACTAGTCCATCAATATCGCTTCTTCTTTCAGTTCAGTTCAGTTCAGTCACTCAGTCGTGTCCGACTCTTTGCGACCCCATGAACTGCAGCACGCCAGGCCTCCCTGTCCATCACCAACTCCCGGAGTTCACTCAGACTCACGTCCATCGAGTCAGTGATGCCATCCAGCCATCTCATCCTCTGTCGTCCCCTTCTCCTCCTGCCCCCAACCCCTCCCAGCGTCAGAGTCTTTTCCAATGAGTCAACTCTTCGCGTGAGGTGGCCAAAGTACTGGAGTTTCAGCTTTAGCATCATTCCTTCCAAAGAAATCCCAGGGCTGATCTCCTTCACAATGGACTGGTTGGATCTCCCTGCTTCTTCTTTAAAAGGCGCATATTAATGTTCTGTATAAAGCTCTATCTATAGTCATTATAAGTGGCTTGGAGCTTCCCTGGTGGCTCAGACGGTAAAGCATCTGCCTACAATGCAGGAGACCAGGGTTCAATCCCTGGATTGTGAAGATCCCCTGGAGAAGGAAATGGCAACCCACTCCAGTATTCTTGCCTGGGAAATCCCATGGATGGAGGAGCCTGGCAGACTACAATCCATGGGGTTGCAAAGAGTCGGACACGACTAGGCAACTTCACTTTCTCTCACTTATAGTTATTATAAACCATTTCTCTTAGGAAAACAATTATGAAATTGCTTTCATAAAATCACTGTTAGGAAGCATGGGGATTCTCAAAGTTGGGGGACAGAAGGGAGGGGTGTAAAAATGTGGGTGCACAGTTCAGATTAAAACATAAACCTGGGAGTGGTGTGTCAGTGCAAACTCACTCCCAAGCTCCCAAGGCCTGCGCCGAATCCTGGCCCTTGGCTCACCAGCTATTTGTCCTGATACGGAAAGAACGGCCCCCCCAGGACTGCTGGGGGCCACGCTGGCATCGAGGGCAGAGCCCCGCACAGCTGACACCTGGAGGGGGACCATTACGACAGCCATCTGAAAACATTTCACACGTGCAAGTGATTTCCAAGAGCTACACGTAACAGCATTCAGAAACGCAATTATAGAAAGGGCGCGTGGGCAGGGGAAAGGACTTCTGCTTTGATTATAGTGCTTTTTACTGTGTAGGGGTTTTAATAATTTATGTGGCCAGATATAGCATTCTTCACTGCAGTTTCTGTCCAGGAAGCCAGACTTTGAAACTTCTTTACAGTGTCATAATCCTATGAGCTTCTGCATGCTTTTCCTCTAGTATTTTTCATTTATCTGGAATATATTTTTATGCAAAACAAGCATAGACACTGTATTTCTTCCCCAAGTGGCGAGTCGCTTTCTAAGCCACATTTACGACCTGCTTTTTTCACTCATGTGAAAATACCATACAAAAACTTATACTCAAAATCCTTACTCATTCACGTAAGTTTCACTTGTTCGTCTGATAAACACTGGAGGCGGTTCAGAGGCGAAGTTGTATCTGACTCTTGCAACCCTGTGGTCTGTAGCCTGGCAGGTTTCTCTGTCCATGGGATTTTCCAGGCAAGCATACTAGAATAGGTTGCCATTCCCTTCTACAGGATCTTCCCAACCCAGGAACAGAACCCCAGTCTCCTGCATTGCTGGTATATTCTTTTATCAACTGAGCTGTTCATCTAATAAATACTTAGTGAGCATAAACTTATCTACCTGCCTTGACACAGGTCCAACAGTCAGTATCCACAGTGTTTCTCACATTTTAGTTCTTTCAAATGTATGTAAAGATCCACCAAATCCAAAACAAAACTCACGCTGACATTCCAAGCAGAGGTCTGTTCAATGTGGAAGTCAGGCTCAGAAAGGCACAGGCTGTGATGGCTGCTGGGGCGCCGGCAGGCAGCGCCCTCTCTCCGCTGAACCTAGTGCCCAGACACACCGCAGCTCGCTCACACTCACCACCAAAGTGAAGACACTTTGCCTGCGCACAGCTTTGGGCGACTGCGAGTAAAGCGCGCACACACTCACTTCTAAGTTCGCATGATACAATTTTCACTTCTCGTGGGTAAATATCTAAGAGTGCTGGAGAACAAAGGTCTGTCATTGAAGGTGGCCACGTGACTTCCCACCCCAGGTGGGCCGTGTGAGGCTTCACTGTCACAGCACTGGCTATTTGTCTATGCCTTTTTGGTTTAGCTACGCTTAGTGGGCTGAATGGTGCCCCTCCTAGTCCCCAGTCCAGACACCTAGGTTTCCTTCCTGCCCCACGACCAACAGCGTGAGGCCGAAAGGAACTGGTGAGGGGGTCTTCTCGCCACGGCCCCCGATTTTAGGGGCTATGATTTCAGCCTCTGCCATTAAGGATGACAGCGCTCAAGGGTTTTCTGTTTCTCAGTTCCCAAGTTCCTCTGTATTCCTTATTTGCAGACGTTTTATCATAAAAGGCTTTAATGAAATGGTCACACAGTTTTACTTCTTTAGTTTGTTGATACAAGTTACACTGATTTTTATAAAAACTATTTTTATACAGTGGTTTTCAGTTCAGAAAAGAACGGAGGGGAAGGTAGAGACTGGCCATCTGCCGCCTGCCCTCACAAATGCCCAGCCTCCCCTACCAGAGCATCTACTGTGGCCCACGAGCCTGCGCTGACCCATCGCCATCACCCAGAGCCCAGTGCGCTTCACAGAGCGCACCAGACGCTGTACGTTTTACGGGTCTGGACAAACAAAGGCATGTACGGGGCACTAAGATACTACATGGAGAATCTTCACGGCCCTAAAGGTCCTGAGCTCCACCTATTCACTTCGCCCCCAGCACCACCCTCTGGTCATCTGTGATCTTTTTACTGTCTCCACAGTAAAATGAGACATTTCCCAGAAGGTTATGTAGCCTTTTCAGATTGACTTCTTTCCCTTCTTTTTCACTTGCATTCAAGGTTCCTCCATGTCTTTTCATGGCTGGAGGGCACCTTCTTTTTAGGGCTGAAAATATTCCATTGTATGGATGAACTAGTCTGTTTATCCACTCACTGAAGACATCTTAGCTGCTTCCAAGTTGTGGCAAGGGTGGATAAAGCTGCTCAACAACCACAGGTAGGTTTTTGTGTGAACATACGTTTTCTACGCCTTTGGATAAATACCAAGGAACCTAACTGCTGGGGCTGTATGGTAAGAGCGTGTCTGGTTTTGTAAGCAATTGCTGGACTGCCTTTCAAAGTGGCTGCAGCATTCTGCGTTTCCACCAGCAAGGAATGAGAGCTCCTGCTGTTCTGCGGGCCTGCCAGCACCTGGTGCTGTCAGTCAGGTCCAGTGAATTGCTAGCATTGTGCTTCTTACTGATTTCTGTCTAAATGTTATGTCTGTTTCTGACAATAGTTTAGACTTACAGAAAAACTGCAAAAGTACTAGAGTCCCCATATGACCGATACTCAATTTCCCCCATCGTTATCTTACATTTATCAAAATTAATTCACCAATACTCACACGTAAAATCCACACCTCACTCAGGTTTCCATGTTTTTACCTCAAGCTGCGTCTCTGTCTGGAGTCCACCCAGGACCCCTCACTGTGTTTACTGTCAGGGGTCCTCTGTCCTTCGCCTCCTCTTGGCTCTGACAGTTACTCGAACTTTCCCGGCCAGGTACTCTGCAGAGTGTCCCTCAGCTGGGACCTGGTCTTGTACTTTTTTCACAATCGTGGGTTTTTGAGAGGAAGACCACACGAGTAAAATGCCATTTTCATTACACACCATCCATACACCTTAACAATGGCTGTTGACTTGGAGTATCTGGCTGAGGAAGTGCTGGTTGTAGCTGTCCTTCCACAGTGTACTTTCTAGAAGGAAGTCTGAGGTGTCAGCTACAAGAGTGGAGCGTTTTGCTCTTCCTCCTGGAGATGGAATTATGAACTCCTTGGAATTCTGCCACATGGGAGAGCTGTCTCTTCTTGCCCGTTATCCGTTCCACCGTTTATCTGTGTCAGTATGGATCACAGCTAAGCTATCTTACGCAGCCACTCTGTGCTATAACACAACGCTGCTCTATTCTACCGTGCGAGCACTGGCCGTCCCAGCTTTGGCCATGGGTGCTCTTTCAGCTGCCTCCTCTGTCCTGCTCACACACCCTCTTTTTTTCCTTGCTCTTTTTTTTTGGTCTTCTTGCACATGGGTTCTTGGTTCCAGGGATCAAACTTGTGTCCCCCGTATTGGAAGCACGGAGTCTTAACCATTGGACCTCCAGGGAAATCCCTGTGGGTCTTCCTTGTGGAACACGTCCTTAGTCTCTACACTACCCGATGCTCCACACTCATCGCACGTATGTCTTACCCCAGTGGTAGAACGAGCCATTCCTCCAGAGCCCTGATTCCTTTACTGGAGGGCGGGGTTAGAAACCAAGACCTGGGCACACGGTGCCCCTGCTTCTGGTGGTACATCATGGCTTCTGTGCCTCAGAAAGCAATTGTCGCCTGGGTCTAACTCTCCGTATTTCACTGTAGGTAATTTCTAACGTCCTATGCTGATTCTTTCCTCAACTATGTCGGAGTTCACAAATGAGCCCAAAGATATTTTTCATTTGATTTTTCATTTCTAGCATTTCCAGATGATCTTCCATAGCTCTGCTAAAATTCTCCATCTGTTCCCATATTGCTGCTCACTCTTCCCAGAAGTCTTTAACATATCAATCACAGTTTTTTTTTAAATTCCCTACCAGATAGTTCCAACACTTTTGACTCTAGTTCTATTGACTGCTTTTTCTCTTGAGAGAGTGTCAGCTTCTTTTAATTTGGCTTCTTCATCTCACAATTTTTTGGTTGCAACGTGGACATGCTGTGTAAGACAACAGAAACTGATGTAACTAGTACTTGTCTGTAGCGGACACACCTCTCTTCCCCTAAGTCTTTAGTGTGAAGTTTGGGGATCAATTTACAGTCAGCAGCGGAGCTAGGTTCGGGCTCTGCTGTTGCTGTGACTGTTTTTTCTCAGTGCACCAAGACTCAAACTTGTCTCAAGTTACTATGTATTTATAGTCACGGCTGGACCGCCAGTCAACATCTGCTCTGCCCTCAGCTGAAGTTCCTCCTTCAAGCTCGCTCCCATGCTGGTGCTGACGGTCTCCCTGCCCCAGGCCGCAGCCTCCCCTCCATCAGCACCCGGCTATACCCACTCCAGTGTGGTGGCCTGGGCCGGGAGAGGTGTGGGAGGAATGGCTCTGTTGTTCTGGCTCAGCCTCAGGCACCAGAAATGCCCCTGGGCCTCAGGGATGGGCCATCTCGGTAACCCCACCCTTACTTTAGGGACAGGGGCTCTCTAACAGCCTGGGTCCTGAATGTGTCCCTGCTTGTCCTGCGGGATAGAGGTTCTTTCCTGGTCCCTTCCCCCCACTGCCAATGGTCCTCATGCATGCTAAGTCGCTTCAGTCATGTCCGACTCTTTGTGGGCCCATAGACTGTAGCCCGCCAAGCTCCTCTGTCCATGGGATTCTCCAGCAAGAATACCGGAGTGGGTGTGCGTGCCCTCCTCCAAGGAACCTTCCCCACCCAGGGATCAGCCCACGTTTCTTAGGTCTTCTGCAGTGGCAAGCAGGCTCTTTACCACTAGTGCCACCTGTAAGCCCCCACCTGTGTCTTCAGGGTCACAGGGTTTGCGGCCCTTTCCCCAGTGGCTTAACAGCCGGCAGCCAACATGTCCTGAGCAGGGCTAACAAGTGAACGCAAAGTCCCATGTCCACAGTTCTCAGGGCACCCTTGCTCTCCCTGCACCCGGGCACTTCCGGCATTAAGTAACCTACTACCACTCTATGTTTATTAGAAAACACATCGGAACCATCACCTTTTAAGCTGAAAAATGGAACTATATGAAAATACCTCAGTTCCTCAGTAGAAGATAAGAGTTACGCTGTGCAATAACTTACCCCTTCTCTCCATATTTCTTGAGTTTTATTAAAATAATCTGGAATTTACTGTTTTTTCAACATTTGACTTATTCAATTCATTCCTAATAGTCACATGAATTTTCACATCCCTGTTACATTTATCATTACTTTCACCAATATATTTCTTTATCTTAAGTTCTTTATTCTACCTTACTTTTCTGTTTGACTTTGATAAAGTTCATCTTCAAGTAACTGACCCAAGGAAGAGATGGAACACTGAGGTCTCACATGACTGAAAATGCCTCATGGCCTCACACAGCAATCAAAATATTTCAGGGTCACAATCCTGCCCTCTGTCTTTTGGTGTTTATGCAACTTTACAAATGAGATGTCTGGCAATCTGATCTGCTTTGCAGTTAACCCATTTTTTCTTGTCCAAATAGTTTTAAGACTTACCCTTTATCCTAGGGACTCAGAAATCTCCTAAGGATAAGGCTAACATCTTAGCCACCCACCACCCTTGTCCGCCCCTCTTTAAAGTTAATCCTGCTCAGTATCTGGTCAACCTCTGTGGTCTGGGGGTAAGTTCCTTCTGATCAGAAATTTCTTCTGTCACTTCTTTTATTGTTGTATCATTTCTGTTCTCAAGCCGAAGTCATCAACATAAATATCAAAGCACCAGCTCATGTGCTTTTAAAGCATTTTAAGAGATGATGCAACTGCCTTACACCAGGAGTAGCAAGATAACATTCCTGTACCACCTGATTAATACCCTTAAGTTACTGGTTACATTATTTAAAATAGGATTTAACAGGGAAGACACAGGATAAGTCAGAACTGCAGATACAATCCCCAAATTACAATACACTTGAAGCACTGCTGCCACATTGACATCCCATGATCAGTAACCAGAGATGAAAAAGACAGGAATAGAGATGGAGACTTTGGGAAGCAGGGACTGATAAGGCTGTGTTTACTGTTTTGCTAGAAACCAAATGACACCGTTAAAAATAAATCCCAAAGCCCTGGACCGCGGAATTCTCCTGCGCTGACAGCACACCTGGCTGCGCCTTCGCTTCACGCCTCTGCTGTACAGGATGGACCCAATGGTGAAGAGGAAAATACAAATTCTAATCTCTAACCCACAGGCTCCTGGAACACGAATATATGCACACCTCTTCAAATTCTCATTCTCCAGGAAACAATTTGGAAAATTCTGACAATTAATAAGTAAATCAGCTTTAGGTATAAAACTGTAAAGAATATGACAAATATTAAATGACTTGTCCAGAGGCACACAAATAGGAAAAACAGACTATCTTTCTCTTTCTTAAACACACCACAAAATTTTCCTTAAGGCCTCAAGCCACCTGTCCATCCATTTTTAAACAGCCTAATGAACTGCAGTACCTCACGTGTGAAGCCTCAAGTTAGTGCAGAGAGGACAGAAGAGCCCTGAATCGCCACTTGGAGGAGAACTGCACACCAACCAGGAAGAGCTATTTTCAATTTTCACAAACAAGAAATAAGCTTCTCCTGAATGTGAGCCGTTCTGCATGGGTTTGATTTATTATAGTAGTATTTTGGTAATGACTACAAAAACTCAAATAACAAGAATCCAAATGTTGCCAATAGTGTTCACTAAAGCATATTTTTCAACTACATCTATGTACTGCATTCATATAAAACTATTTATACAGTAGAAAAATATTCAACAAATGAAATTCAAGGGCATGATACTGTAAAAATAAACCACTAACTTAATTCTTAGTTTTTAAAAACTCTAAAAGGAAAACCAAATGACTCATTTCATGAAACAGAAGGAAAACTTACGTTGGTCGCCGTGTCTCAAGTAAAGTCAACAATATCTGGATTGCACTGACTATGGCCGATTCATTTTTCTCCGTGTGGAAAATATTTGATAGAAGCTGCTCTATAATTTCTTGCCTAGGGAAACAAATCAACAGTCAAGCGCTAACTGTAATGTTATTTAAGACTAACAACTTCAGAAGAAAAGGTCACAGTAATACAAGTACTATATAAGAATGTATATAATTCTTATTAACTTAATTAACCAAGATCTAAAACAGGTACAACAGCGTACCGATTGCTGCATTTTGCCCTAAAATTAAAACTTGGTAAATAAATCCAAATAACTTGGCAGAAGTGAAATGGATCTGACTGAACTCTGCACATGAAGTATTCTCCACAAGCTCTCCGAGGACACTCTCCTGTGCATGTGACAGGCCACAACCATGGTAAAACACCAGGTAGCCCGTCTGGTGGATGTGTACACATGTTCTCAGGAAACCTGCTTCCCAGGCTCTCAGTAATTGTTAGCACCCATGCGGATTAAGAAGCGGAATCTCCCTTGCACTGTGACCGACAGCTGGCTGCTCTGCCGCTCGCCTGACACACACATCAGTCTCCCCACAGTACAGTGGGCTCAACGGACACCAGCACCAGCTCCTCCGCCAGGTGAGGATGGCAAGCAGGGAATAAACTCTTCCTCTCTGGGGGAAGCAAACCAAACTGGCATCTAACCTAACTTCAGAGGATCCTCTCGCAGGAAGCAGTCTTCCAGTACTCCCAGCCAGCACTCCAACTGCTTATAAGACCTCTCAACAGTACCGTAAAAGTCACTCAACACACAGCAGCCTACAGAATAAATACTAAACTTGGAATTGAGCTCTGAAAAACTGGCTGCTTTTCTTTTTACAGTAAACCCATATATTCTTCAAACAGCAGCCTCACCCCAGAGAGAGGTACCGAGCACCACCTGTGGCCACGGAACACTCAGAAGGTAACCAGTCTGAACTGACCTGAGTGTAAAGTACACGCTGGACTTCCCAAACTTTGTTCACAGAAGTGAATGTAGAATATCTCATTAATAATTTTAAATAAACACATGTTGAAATATTTTGTATCTATAAATAATATAATAATATATACTTATATATTTTTGTATAAATTATAAATATATATGTAGCTATTCTAGAATATATAAAAATTAATTTCACCTATATTTTACTTTAATATGGCTACGAGAAAAACTTTAATTACATGTGACTTTTATTGTATTTTTATTAGACAATGCAATCATGTACCGTATGAGATTACTGACAGCCCACCTTTTTTAACCTACTCGAATGGCAGTTTCACATGGTTCAACCTCATAATTACTAGTACTGTATGGAGTACATAAGTCACAATTACAAGGATAACTAACACGGGGCAGCTAAGGTGACATTTTACTCAGAAGCTGACAAGCTCTTAAGTTTTGCTACTCGAGAGAACTAGTGAAAAGGGCCTTCCCAGCCAAAAGATGGAAATGAGCCTCCATACATAGAAGACTTAAAAAAGTTCCAACAAAGTCACTAAAAAGAACAGCAGCAGCAGTAAACTGAAGCTAAACTGCCAGTCACATGTAACAGTGCTAACTATTCACCGTCTTTCCCAGTCGTTCATCCAAAGTGGGGAGAGGCCTTGTTTGTATTAAAACCACCGTTAGTTTTATGGAGTCGGGTTGAATGCACGCACAATGCTTGACGGCAAATACTCTCCCTGAGAACGTGTGGCTCTAGACACACCAGTAGGGTGGGCTGGCCACTCACAGGCTTCACAGTCGAACACCACCCCTAAGTGGTCTTCCACCGAAACACAAGCTGTCTGTTCACCGCGAATCCCTTAGAAACAAGGGCAAAAGCAACACAAAGAAGCAAACACACGGATGCACAACCCTAAAGAGACAAACACACGGGTGCATAGCCCTTCGTGTCAGGTCTGCTCAGGCGACCCCTGATCAGCTGCCAAGGCAGAGTGAATCCTAGGAAGAGCTTCTGATCAAATGTGTTTGCACTTAACTCTCTTCCCTCAAAGACCGTGGAGGCCGGGACTGTCCCATCTCAGAACCCTACACAGAGATGGCTCTTCCTTATTAACACATTCTTACCCTGTAGGTCTCCAAAGGGCATCATGAGGGGCTGAGATCGGATGAGCAGGTTCTCCTGCCTGCTCGCCCGCCCACAGGTACTTTCCAGGGACCCAATCCCCACATGAGGAACACTTACCAAAGAGTGACAAGGGTAACGTATCACAGGGCACCAACGAGAAAAGGCAACCAGAACAGAGACGCAAACATACTTCTCTAGAGTGGCAAGCAGGGGGTCTGGCTCTGCACTGCTCTGGACCTGTAGCATCTGGTCTCTGCTCAGGCGGACAATCTCACAAAGTGACTGTGCTGCGTTTGAGTGCCGCTAGAGGAAAGAAGCACAGTGTCAACTACAGAACACACCGGGAGTCAAACCTATGATAAAAAGTTAGTGAAGAAACTGCTTAAGTAACACAAATTAACACTGGCCATAAGCTACAGTAAATAAGAAATAACGTATGTAAAGTATTGAGTATTTTACCCTCTTGGGCTAATGAGCTCTGTTAACAATACTGCCAACAAAATACAGCTGCTGTGTGTAGAGAAATGTGACTAAAGTTCTGACAAGTAAACTTTCTACAATTAAACTTGAAGAAAAATGTATGTCCTCAATTGATATACTTTTAGCAGCACAGAAAGATGAACCCACTTCCGTGACTTAAAAAAAAACAAAATGCAGCTTTCTGGAATATACTAGTGAGTAAGAAACCCTACACCTTCTTCCCATGCTAGTGTGCGACGCCACAGCGTGCTCTCAGATGCTGGTGCCAGGCACGTGGCACTGAGCGCCGCCCACCCAGCGAGAGCAGAGCAATGGGATTCAGCACAGGTGATAACACGCACCAGGATACCACCCCCCAGTGTGGAATCAGGCACCAAAACCTCCTCAATAAATATAAACTGCTCAGTGCAGTGTAGCATGCAGCTTCCCCTTTAATACCCAACAGAAATGTCAACAGGACTGTCCAAAAAAACAAAATACACTTTCTTGCAAGTCAAGTAGAGAAGGTGCTGATGCCTCAAACACTTTGTCCTCTGCAAAAGGACTTGCTCCAGAAATGGGCCTCTCCTTCGCCAAGCCTTCAGACAGCGACCGTGTCCAGTTGAGCAAGAGCCTAGTAAGGACAAGCTGCGTCCCCGCCCTGGGAACAGGCCAGGCCCGCCCCTGCCCTCCGTTATGGCGCACGGGAAATGTGCTCTGGAAATAAATCATCGACCCCCCACCTCCCCTCTCCCAGCCACAGCAGGAGGGCCAAGGCCCCTTCAAAGCTACGGCCCCGAGACGGTCCACACGGGCGTGTCCTGGGTGTCAGCAGGAACAGTACTTACTACAGGGGCAACGAGTGAGCTGTCGGAGGAGAGCCACAGCCCCTGCATGGCTAGCTCCTTGCCTTTTTTTTTTTTTTCCTGAAAGGGACAGTGGGATGGAGAGCCTGCTTTTGATGAACTCCAGGGACCAAAAGGTTTTGAATGGACCAGAGTAGAAGGGAAGTCTCCCCTTCGTAGGGGAGAACACCCTCCAGCCACATGCTTCTTCCCTGGCACTGTTTTTCTACAGCGCTCACTCTCCAACTGACCCACCAGCCAGAGCGTCAGAGGAGGGCGCCCGTGCGCAAGACACACCCAGCATGCTCTCTGAACCAACTCCTCTGTAGATACTACACCGAACCACGTGGAATGATAACTTCTCTAGGCAGACATGGCCACATGCTGGCCACTCCACAGGGCTCAGAGCCGCACAGCAGCCGGGTGACTGTCTCCCCTACAGAGGCACACCGCTGGTGACTTCCCCCAGCCCAGCCTACAGAGCTCCCCGAGCAAACTCCAGAGCAGCTCTGACACTGCCACCCAGTCAACCTTCAGCACCCAGGACAAAGGCCAAACCAGCCAGGGCACAGAAGCCTGAGTGCCCAAGAGCCCAGCACTCTGGGATGCACTGGGGACCCGGAGCTGCTGTATGTCTGGAGGCTTTTGCCAGAATGGAAAACACAAGTGCAGACAGATGTGGCCACATCCTCTGGGCTAAAGGTGGGGATAAAAGAAAAAATCGTGGAGGAGGTTTGTGAGGAAGGTGAGTAGATGCAGCCCGCGCTCTAAAGAGACGGAACGAGACCCAGGGCTTACCGTTTCACATTCAGCAAAACACAGCATTTTTAAAAGCCTTTGGTGTTTAGAAAACTGTCAGCCTGAAGCATTCCAGGTGACCACTAGTACCTGTCCTCCCCATTCACATCTAGTGAAACGACGCTCTGTGCCCAGACGAACGTGGCTTGTTTTCCAAAAAAATCAAGTTCACAAAAGAGAACTTACATCTTCTTCTTGCGATGGATGAACTATTTCCACGAGCCTCTGGATAATTTTCTCCTCATTTAACCACTGTAAAACACATTGTAGAAGGAATCAGAGCAATGAGTGGCTCCTGTCCAAGCCCCAGTGAAGATTAACATACAGAAATATCCATCATATTTTAAGTAGAATGTACAGGTTTTCTCTGAACTTTGAACACTACAGGAAATTAAAAGTCCCCCAAAAGAAAATGGCAGTGAATATATTAACAGCAGCTAGAGTACCAACTACTCCCCATATCACAAAGCTACATCCCCAAACCCTACACGTCAGCTCAGTGACGTTAGTTCTCAGGCACCGCGCACTAACAAAGCCTGTGCTTTGCTTACGAAGTGGAAGCGGAGATGGAATTTATACATTTTCTGTAAGAGTGTTCATTTTAAGGCAGCTTCAGAAAGGCTGAGAAAAACAGTATATCGTATCAAGCCTTGGGTTTAAAACACACGATGAACTCTTAGATTCTAAAACACAAACAAGCACAGGAAGCGTGGGGGCTGGGGGGTGCCACAGAAAGTTTATCTGCCTGGTCACATGCTAGCAAAGAGCGGTTATCGTGACTAGGACATTCTTCTTCCACTATGTATGAACTACTGCCATGAATGAAAATATGAAAGGGGTAAGAATAAATGAAAAAGCACCTGGCGTAATATTAATTCCACAAGGAAGAGAAACACCAAGTAAATAAAGGCAATGTCTACCTAGAACAGATGGATGGACACACACAGACACACGCACACACGCTCCCAAAAGTTAAAAGAGGTGGGGAGCGGGAGGCAGGAAATCAAACACAATGTGCTAAAGGCTGCGGAGAAATTCTTGGGTTGTCTTCAAGCTCCTCAAGGAGAACATGCCAAAGGAAAATGCAAACAAAAGATCTCAGGAGACCACCAGGAAGGCAGGGGCCCATCTTATTTTAAGATGTTTTAAAATGTGCACATGAAGCCCCTCCGGGGTCTTGTTCACACACAGATTCCGACCCAGCAGGGCAGGGGTGAGATCCAGGTGATGTCTGGGACCACACTCTGAGTAGCCACGTCCTCAAACAGGATGCAAACGCCTCTACAGAGAAGCTGGGGCTGAGGGTCCCGACCACCCAGAGAGAAAGTGGGAAACTGTGGGCAGTGAACAGATCTACCCCCCGGCCACCTCCACAGCTACTAACAAGCAGCCACAGCCCAGCCCACAGCTGGCCCCCAGATCAAAGCCAGACACACAAGAGTTCTCACTACCCTTACCTCGACCTCTACCTTTATTAACCACCTACCGCTACATCCTTTGAGAAGCACACCTACTCCCTTGGAAGTGAGCCCTAAAATCCAACTCAGAAATGACCAAATTTGGGAACTCTAAGAAACCATACTGAATAACCTACTTCAGTAATAACATATAAAGGCAACCACCCTCTTAGCCTTAACTGCCTTCTCTGGAGTCCCCAGTCTCTACGGAGAAAACACTCGCATCCACAAATACACACCTAAAGGTGACCGAAGCCCCAGTTTAGGGCTCTTTCCCAGGATACTCACTAGGTCCTCTCAGCTGACATACTCACATGACCATGGCTCTCAGAAGACCTCCGCCTGGTTCTACAGACCCAGCCCTGACACCGTCCCCTGACACACCATGCCCCCCCACACACCTGTCATGCCTGCCCCCTCAGTGGACTATGCCCCTCTCCCTGGAACGCCTCCTGACAGACCCTACTAACCCTCCTCTGGGCCTTCCTAGGTCTTTAGCAGTTTCAATAAAACTCATTTCCAGAGTTCTTAGGTTTGAGGTTGAGTATTAAAGACAGAATGGACTGGGGAATGGTTCTGGAAGAAGGCAGTGAAGGGGATGAAAGAGAAGGGATGGAAGAGGCAGCGCTGAGAGCCTGCGAGAAACCTCACCTTCAAATCATTCACACCCTCCTCTTCCCACCCAAGACAGTCCTCCAGAGCCATATGTCCTGGAATAACCACCTCCCCCAAATCTGAAATACGTGCCCCTTTGAAGGTAAACTCCATTCTCCTGCTATCCCATGCTCCTAGGCATCCATGAGGCTACTTCCGAAGCCAGATCCCCTGGAAATACCACAGCTCTTCCTTTTGACTCTTAGAGACATCCCTGCAGGTGACATCTCCTCAAGACAGAAAAGATTCCTCACAGCCTGCTCAAACGAGACAGAGCTCCCGACCTTCCCATTTCTGCTCTTCCCACCAGACCAGCTAAGACAAATCCAGTCTGCCTTCCCACTCCGCTGAAGAGCAAAGCCAGCAAAGGAAGAGAACAAGAAGACAGCCTGTGTCTCTTGGGGAGTGCACATGGGGAACCCTAACCCTGGAAAAACCTGGGTCTCTTCCTGTGGTAGAGCCCTTCTCCTGCCCCCCACCCCGGTTTCCCAGACCCTGACTACCCGTCCCTGGAATCCCACCCAGATGCCGCAGCCCGCCCACGCCGCCTGACTACTCACATTCAGCACCTCCTGCCTGGGCTGCGGGGGCTCGATGCACGTCAGGAGCCTGAGCAGCAAGTCCATGATGGCCGACGTTCCTATGTGCTTTATAATAAGGTCCACAAAGTCACGTTTCTTCTTCAGGAAATCCACAATCTAGAGGAGAACAGCCACAACTGAAAGACGCATCCCTGGGGAACCATCAACTTTAGGACACTTTCAGTCCTGACCCCTCGGGCTGCCCCCTCCGAAGTCCCATCACCACTTTAAGGCAAGTCAAAGGCTGAATTAGCCATAGATGTCAAACCGGAAAGACTTCTGATTATTACAGAACTGAAAAACCTCTTTTAAAAAAAAAAACAAAACTCCCAAATTACCACCTGTTCCCTGATACAAACACACCATAACAGAATCTTTCATTTCTGCTCACTTTCATTATTAATTCTGAAAGAATGAGGATCAAAAATGTAACACTCCATAAAAGGCAAGAGAATATACCACTTAACAATTTATAGACATAAAGCAAGTCCATTAGGCTTTACACGAAAATGCAGACTAAACATCCAAAGTCCTAACTGTACTCTAGCAAGAAAAACATTCAAAACAGATTTCTGCATCAGTCAAAGTGGCTAACTCACATGCTATAGAAAATCACAGCTGCGTTTTATTTCAGCCATTCACCTGATCAGATTAACACCAGGAGGCTGAGCGTGGAAGAGGCTGACCATTAACCGAGGGGATAAGAAAACATCAGTGAAGTCAGGGTTGCCACCTAGGTCTCTCCTGCACAGGAAGAAACATGCTCTGCCTTGGACACCCCTGTGTACATTCTGGCTTTTTTGTCCGTGTACAGGAATCATCTGCTCAAAAGTCCCAAAAGCAGCACAGCCAGCGAGGCAGCTGCCGTGACAATATCGCCCTGACGTCTCCCAGAAGCTTGTGAGGTGGGGCTGCTCAACTCAAATGTTCTAGGTGAGGAAACTGAGGCTCAGACCAGTCAAGGATTTTGCTAGAAGCTAAAAAGTGGTTGCCCTGAGATTTAAATCCAACAGAGCCACAAGCTCATCACCCCACATGACAGCTAGAAGCCAGGGGTGAACTAAAACTGCTTCACACCATCAGATGGAAATACAGAATTAGCCATCACACACTGCTTCTCTAAACAGTGAGGTTAAAGGCTGTAGCACAAACGTGCAGCGAGTTACACATAATCCACTCACAGCTGAGTCACACAGTAGTTTTAAAAGCACAGTGGAGGAGAGGGGGGAGAAAAGGTGGCATGTGGCCAAAACACTGCATTTAGTGGCCGAAGCACCGACTCCGGAGCCCACAGGCAGGGCCAAGGGGGCACAGCAAGGACGGCAAGGTGGCCTGTCTGGGGGACAGCAGTGGAGGGGCTCACCCGCCAGCACTCAGGGTGCCCCTCACAGAAGGTCCTGCTGCTCTGCGAGTTAATCCTGAGAGGTGTCTATACTGGTTAAATCAGACTGAGTCTGAATTCAGTTGCACATACCCTTACTAACATATCATGTGATGGGAAACCTTTATTTACACTCATGATTCTCAAAAGGAGAGGAAGGTGCCAGTGTGGGCTTCTCTCGTAGCTGAAAGAGCAAAGCAAGGACTCTCGAGTCCTCTCGTGATGAGGGCTGAGCTGAGAAGCACAACAAGCAGCAGAGTGAACGGCCTTCTCTCAGCGCTGAAGTGGCGCGTGCCACCTTCTGTACACAGGTGACACGTCTGGCCTTGGAGACCAAGCAAAGGCTCAGCAGCCCAGAGGGCTCTGAGCATGTCCTCACTCTGTGCTGAAGATACACGGACACCAGGCCCCACAGATGCGGGCCCCGGGCACAGAGAGGGGAAGACAGGCACGAGGGGATGTGAGACTGGTCTCCATCACGACCACAGCCACCTGGAACTGACCAGGACACAGACTGACGGGGTGAGCTGAACTCTCCTAGAAGAGTAAGCAGTCCTGTCATTTCTCATCCAAAGGCGGGAGGAGGAAGGACGAGCCGTACCGGAGGGACTGGGATTCGGGGATTACTGTCTAAGAAACAAGAACCTCAGTTCCAACACACTGAGAAAGGCAATCCTGCTCAACTAAGAACACGAAAGCACGACCTCGTCTGTCTAAAATAAGACCTGTATGCACTTGGCCTTGGCACAGGGCAGGCGTTCTGGGCCGAAAATAGTTCCAGCCCCTCCAGGTCTGCTGACAGCAAGGACAGGTCACGGAGCCTGCCTTCCACCACGAAGGACGCCAGGCCCGACTGCTGTGGCCCCTGCAGCTCTGCCTTCACACCCCCACGGCCTGCACTCTGCAGACTCTTAGTTTGTTCTTGGGCGTGTGAGGCTCCTGCTGCTCCCTGGGGCCCATTTGCGTAAGTGAATCCTAATCTCCTCGTAAGCAGATCTTTTCCACACCAGAATCCACCAGAGCCATGATTTTAGCATGCATCCCAGTCGTCTGGGAGGCTTCTTACAGCCCAGACTGCAGGCCCCACCCCAGGGTGTCTGACTCAGCAGGCCTGAAATGGAGCTCCAGAAACTGCGTTTCCAACAAGCGCTCGGGTGGTATTCACGCTGCTGGACCACACACAGCAGACGCCTGGGACATGCAAGTTTCCAGGCACAGGGGACTGAGAGCGAAACGAAGCCCAGGAGACGGGAGGCGGGGCACAGCGGGGCGACACCGAGAACGAGGAGGAGGGGGAGGAGGCGGACCGTGGGAGCAGGCTCCTGCCCAACTCCTGCCAGGCTCTGCTGGACAGAAGAGCGAAGCTCCCTGTGTGTGTACACAGCAGTCACTACCCAGAGGTCTCAGGTTTTGGGGTGGAAGCAAAATAGAAGAGAAAAAAAAAAAAAAAAAAAATGACCGTTGTATAAACTAATCATCAATCATTTATGGGAAAGCTTTCTGCCTTAAGCGTCGCCTGTGCTCTTTGTCAGGGAGAAGGATAAATGAGCACACTGTGACCCTGCCACAAAGTCGCCAGGACGCCACCCACACCCCCTGCCACTGTGTGCCCCTCCTCACGCGACCCTCACAGACTGACCCCAGCGTGCTCTTGCTTCCAACCACCTATCAGAAAAGGAAGCCAAGTACACTGGAAAACTGAGATATGAGGCGCTCAGAAAAAAGGAGGTCAAATTAGAATGTATTTGTTAAGGAGTTAAGTCAGTGGTAAGTCAGCAAGCACTGCAGATATTTAAGGTGTAAAATCTGTTCTTTTACAGAACGTGGGACATAAGGCACACTCAGAACACTGAAGCGACAAAATCACTGAGGATCACCTCAGGGGATGCTCAGCCCTAATACTTACCTTCTTAGAAAACAGTATTTACCTGTTCTGGTTTTCTGCTGATAAGAATACTTAGCACCTTGCTGAAGAAACTGGCAAGTAGTGGGTTCAAGGGGGAATCGTTTAGGAGGAAGCTATACAATTTCATTAGCAAGGATTCATCTTCTCCCAGTCTATCGTTCATTTGGGAGACATCAGAAGTGAGCAACTCACAAGATATATTTGGATACCTAGAAGAACAGGATACTCACGTCATCATCTGTATCAACAGTTTACTTACACAAATCAGAACACAGATCAGAAAGGCTTCCTAAAATTTTGTGAAAATTGTTTTAAAAATCTTCTGGGAATGAGAAAATAATTTCAAGCCATTCTGCCAATTTAAACCAGAGTGAATTTTCTTCTGTGTCTAAAAACCAATACAGTCTCCCCAACAAAACCAGAGCACAGCTGGGGCTCAGGAGGCGAGGGCGGGGACCCCTCAGAGGGGACAAGACGAAGCCGTGGGCCGCAACCCTCAGCCGCCCACCCCGGTGCGGGAAGCAGCGCAGCTCGCAAGACCGCTTGGGGGACGCTGGCTTCCGGGAAACTGCGCTGCACGTGGCACTGTGCACTCGAGACACTTTTAGGTTCCTGGACAGGCTGCCTGTATCCTCAGAAGGGTTGTCTGTGGTATTAGAACGCTGGGCGTGTCAGGTGTTCAGTCCACGTTACATGTTAAGAGAATAAACACTTCAATATACTCGAGCAGAGAACAGGACACAGCCTGAATTCCCCGGGTGGGAAAACAAAGTGTGTATAGAAACCGAACTCTCCACAGCAGCCTCCCATTCTCCCGGGGCCAGCCCACCTCAGACCTCAGGCTGTGTACCACAGCGCCCCTCCACAGGCCCCCAGCCCTGACAACACCGCACCCCTGTGCCACGTCTGCCTGAGCGCCGGGGCTCGCTCGCTCTCTGAACAGGCGGCAGCAGATTCCTTTTCTCCACTCACTTCTTTAACCGCAAATGACTTTTCAACTGCTCTCAGAGCGATCATGGAGACTCCCAGGCCCGCCCAGACTACACTCTCCCCCACCCACCGTTCACTTCTCTGCTCTTTATCCCTCCCTGGTGAGCAGGAGCAGCAGGGAGTGGCGAGCTCTGATGTTGACCAGGACAGGGAGGTGACAAAACAGCCTGAAATGGCTCTGTGACGAAAGAGAGGGGAAGAGACTGCGGCCGGAACCCATGCAGCACCCCTGAGACAAGCCGGCAGCTGCCTGTTGACCAGTGACTTGAGAAGCAACTGGCACCAGAGCACAAGCTGCAGTACCCAGCGGGTGGACACTGAGCAGTGTAAGAATGTCCCCACATGAGCCTTTTCAGGGAGAAAAACATGGAAGAGACCTACAACAGAACCAGCAGGCATGTGGGCACAAAGATCACATCACCAGATCGCTGTCTTTGAGGCTATGGTTCAATTAAATCAAACTCTTTCCTCACTTCAATTTACAGCACACATCAGCTCCAAGACACCATAACACAAAGTCACCAGTAGGCCCGAGGAGGAAGCAGGGGTGACCCGTGTGGCCTCTGGAGTCAAACCGCCAGGCTCAGAACCTGTCTCCATCACTTACAAGCTGTATGATCTCAGGCACATTACCTGACTTCACTGGACCTCAGTTTCCAAGGCTGCAATATGAAAATAACAATTCTTATCTCATGGAAGAGAATAATACAAAATGCTGAGAAGGTCTAGAGTAAGTAAATACCAGCTGTTTTAATTTCTCTTTATTTTCTACTTCATAAAACTTCTGAAATGAAGTTTTATTGGGATGTGCAGTTGTCTCAACTGCCCCAATTTGAAAGTTGCCAGGAGGCAAAGGGTCAGTAAAAGGTAGGAGACCCCAACTCCACTGCAACCCAACGCGTAAGGAGTATTCTCAAAATTCTAACACAAGAAGTCCAGAGGAGGGCAAGGGCCTCTTGTAAAGTTTTCCACCTGCTTCCCCACAGCTGATCTGGAGGTCTGATCACGCTGAAGATGCACACATGTGGGGTCCAGGCACGGATACAAAGGCTCAGCCCTCCGGTGGGAACAGGGTGGGGCTACTCCCGCTCTCCTCCCTCCCTCCCTGAGACTAACCATGCCTTTCAAACACCCCAAGACTCCTCCACCCACCCCGCCCCGCCCTGACCTCAGCTGCTCTGCACTGAGAACACAGTAGCAACGGGAAGACAGCCCAGCCCCACTGGACCTCTTCCTCCTCTGCGGTGAAGCCGCCCTAATGTCCTCTTGACCACTGAGGCCAGCCCAGCACATCACCAGACCCCCGCTCCTCTACGCCAGCCCGCTTCCCCAGCGCCGCATCACCCCACCAGCATGTAAACACACCATTATTTCTTCCATCTAGGAAAACACACACACCACGCCCCTCCTGGCTCCACACCTGCCTGGAGCTCCCACTTGCTCTCTCTGCTCCAGGGAACTACCTGAAATAACTCTCTGCTTGGTCTCCAATTCTTCCTCAGAAGCACTGCTTCTGTGTCCACTGCTCTGAGGAACGGGCACTGAAGGGACCTCCACACGGCAAAGGCCAGTGGCTGCCTGGCCTGTCAGCACAGCTCCCAAGCCCCCTGTCCCATCTCCCCTTCCTGAAGCCTGGCCTCCCTTGACATTGAGGGCAGCAGCCCCGCCCGGTTCTGTTCTTGCTTCTGAAGTCCCTCTGTGGGAACCGTGACCAGACCAGCAACATCTCAGCTCTGGGATTTCTGATACTACTTAATGCCCTATTTTTAAAGTTCTGTTAGTTCAAATTTCTGCAACAGTAAACACTCCATCATTCATAAACTAGTCTAAATACATACAACACTAGTCTAAATTTCCTTAGACGACTACAGTCCACCTTAACCCCGAACAGCTTTCGGGTCCCATCTGACAAACCGCTTTGCGCTAGTCCAGCTCTCTGAGTCAGCCAGCTCCGTGCAGCTACCGGAGCTGGTGGCTCTGTCCAGGCCAGAGGCTCAGCAGAGAGCTGCTCCACTCAGCTCAAGCCACGCTCTCTCAAAATGGTGCCAACCAAAGGCAGCATGTCCAGGGAAACACACCTGCTCCTGAAACCTCCAAGGAAGCACAGAACACTGGCAGGGCAACATAACAGATGCCATGACTACTTTTTGGTAAAATAAGCAATTTCCACAAGGCACGCCTACTCTTCCCCAGTTAGAGAAGTATTTTGCCTCATGCAGCAGGTGAGGAAACAGACCCAAGAAGGGTGGCCTCTTGTCCACGTTCTTGGAGCTCTAGGAGGAGAGGGCTACACTCCTCCCAGGAGGCCTCCTGCCAGGATGAGCCCCCCGACAAGCAGCACTCACATATGCAGGTTCACTGTGAAGGGAATTCCAAAGCATGAAGCTTCTGTTTTTGAGGAAAGAAGTACACAGGTATTTCTGCCACCAAATTTCTTTCCTCTCCTAAAGTACTGATCTCCAAGTGGATGTGCAACTGAATGCCAGCTGACAATCTTAATGGCTGGCAGAGAACATGAATCCCCTGAAGATCCAAGCCATGAGCAACCTGAAGGCACCACGAGGCATTACTCCTCTGACAACAAAATTCTCCCCATGAAGAAATGAAAGACAACTGAAGAGAGGGGCAGGCTGAGGGAGAAACGAGAGTTTACCATAGGTCATAATTCTTCCCACGCCATCAAACTTATTTAATGCATAATCAATGGCTTTTGTTTTGTTCCTGAATCAGTTCTATTTGCAGGCAGAGAGGGACGCCAAATATTTCAAAAGAGCTGGAGATGGAAAAACAACCAACTGCAACCCCAACGCTTTAAATACATATGGAGTATTTACAGCGAGTCTGCGGGCGTCTGAACCCTGGCAAGCGTTATGAGCCGGCACAACTAGTGCTGAAGCAGACAGACCCACAGCACCATCCAAGGGGTCAGCTGCCTGCACGCAGCTGCACCAACGTTCACCAGGATCCGTGCCCTTAGCTTCAGTTAGCAAAAGATCCAATTTATAATCAGCAACACTGTTCATAAAACAAGCTCTGGCTCGGCTGTGCTGTGTGATCTCAACAGTCACATAATCTGTTTTCCTATTTGCAAAAAAAGAGAAAATATTTACTTGGATCATCTCACTATATTAAGGAACTTTATCACTATTTATAATGCACTTTGCCCTTAGACAAAACCTTCTGGTGGAAATTTAGAACATTCATTTAAAAACTCCTGTGATTTCACTGGACTTGGCTCTACAACAGGCTGTTTGCTCCACTGAACCTGTCCCTCTTGACATGTTAACATTCTGTACCTGGTCTACGGCAGCCCTAAGAAGCTGCTGGACAACAAAAATGGTAATATATTCCTGCCCCCGCTTCACTTCAGCCCCACCCTAAACAGAATATTGAATTTTCTTACTTGTATCTGATCTTTTCATCCATGTCTTGAGGTGGTTCTTCAATAATGAATGAGACTAAATCTTCGAGACATTCTGCTTTTAAGAGAAACTCTATAAGTTTGCGGTTCTGTGCTTTACACTCCTGTAAAACATCTTCCTCATCCATTAACTCCTTCAGCGTTACATCTTCTCTTTCTAGAAGTGTGTCTATGTGGGATGATGAGTGAAGATCAAATTTCCAAAACATGCTGGTCTAAACAAAATGCAGAGATAATTTAAATAAAACTTCAACTTCACATATTAATTTTTCAAATTTCCATTTAGTTTTACAGTCTAAAATGCCAACTTGAATCACATGAGAAAAACAAGTTTCATTGTGAATCTATAAAGTACCTTCTAAGTAAGTAAAATTGGTAAGACATTTTCCTTCTCAGAAAATATTTTTATAGATAACAAAAAATTCTGATTGAAAATGCTGAAAGAATGCTAAAACTTGGTATTTTAACCTGCAAAATTAACCCACCCATACTTAAAGAATTTAGTGCTGGGAAGGAAGAAAATAAATCTTTTCTTCAGGGTGAGAAATACATTCTTACATAGAACTAGTAACCTCAACAACAAATGACAAGTATTGAGACCTAGGTGTGCAGTACTCTCCAGAATATTATATTAAATAACCACCACAAACCAGAACTTTTAGCCCCAATAGCACTTTCAGAGCTGAAAATCGGAAAGTCATAAAATAGTAAAACCTATGCCATTCTTAACAAAGAAACAAAAAATAGTAAGATCACCTTAATAAGACAAGTGTTCACTTTGTCTTCAAAGTTTATCATGGAAAATTAAATCTTAGGATGTCTACAGATTGACAAAATAGTTCACCATGCTTATTTTAAATACTTCAGCACAGTCACTAACTGAAAAGCTACTAGTGATCCCCAAATACCTTCTCATGTCCCATCCCACTGTCATCGGGTCCCAAAGTAAAAGCAAAGTTAAGTTGCTCAGTCGTGTCTGACTCTTTGCGACCCCCATGGACTGCAGCCTATCAGGCTCCTCCATGCATAGGATTTTCCAGGCAAGAATACTAGAGTTGGGTTGCCATTTCCTGTATATGCTTATTTTGACCTATAAGCCAAATTTCTGATAATCTAATAGTCTCTCCACTTGGAAGTCAGAAAGCTGGATGTAGTTAATAATTTAGTCTTAAGTCTTAAAAAAAATTAGGTCTCATTTAAAGTAGCATGTCTTTTCATTTTTTTGGAATCCCACAGATGAAGGCAAAATATAAAGAAAAGTATTAATAAATAATCAGAAAAGCAAATCTGATAGAGCCCTTATGACTGGCTAATTATAAACACTCATGATCATCAACTGAAAACTGTAAATGGCCACAAACTACTAAAATATGGATCAAGATATAGTCACGTATCTACATCGATTAAAAAATAACTCCCAAAATTTTAACCTTATAAAGGTAACTCATCATATACTGGTTCATAGAAAAAACTGATCATCAGTGGTGCTGAAATAACAAGTATTGGCAAACTCTGGCTCACAGACCAAACCCGGCCCACAGGCTGCAAGCTAAGAAGGGCTCTGACACCTTTAAAGGGTTGTTAAAGACAACAGGGCTGCTAACGAAGAGACTACGTGACAGAGACCACGGGGGCCTGAGCACTTACTATCTGGCAGTTCACAGCAAAGTGAAGTGGCCCGTCTCACGTTCCTTTCTGCCATCTCTGCAACTGCCTGGAGGGGCGGAGCCACGCGGTGCCAGGCAGGACTATCTAACAGATTCATTCTCTCCCTTCCATGGGTACTTGCCTAGACCACATCCCCAGCTTCTTGGGCAGGTAGGTATGGCCAAATGACAAAGTTTTCTCTAATGTGCTGTGAGCCACCAAAACCTCCAGGTGGCCTCCTTTTCATCTGGCTGGATGTTGATGACAAAAAAGACCCTGAGACAGACAGTAAGGCCCAAAGATGGAAGGCACCTCCATCCCCAAGTCAACCTGTGGAAGAATGCTGCCTGCCCACCTGAGAGCCAGTCCCAGGCATGGGATGAGGAGCCACCACACATCTGGTCTGGGATCCAGCAGGACAGCCTACGTACCCAGTCATCTCCTCCAATCTCCTGAGCCCACAATGTCATGTTCCTTCATACTTATTTTACTATACATATGAAAAGAATTCTTGGGCAAGTATATGTTTTAAAATGCCTAACTCCTTTTGCTCTCCACTATCCTAAATGTTTTAAAATGCCTAATTCTTTTCGCTCTACACTATCCTAAATTAGAATAGCATTTTTCAAATCAGGACACCTTAAAATACACATTTCCACAGTGCATTTTCTTTAAATTGAGTAGGTATACTACAGGCTTAAAAATAAAATAAAACCACAGGAGACTCTTAAACAAACATTATTTTATCTTCCAGCCAAACAGCAAACTGGACTGGAAACAAACAGCACTGGTCAATCAGTTACCCCCGCCCCGCCCCTAATTTCTACTAACTTGACCTTTGAAGCGGAATCAAGCTAGGCATGAACTAACAGGTACAAAGGTCAACTGCCAGGGGCCCTGAGGTAAACAGAGCCCTTTGAAAAATGTCTAAGATACTCAGAAAAAAACTGAAAGGAGTCAGAACTTCAGCAGCTCATTTTCAGTAAATATAAGTACTCTTTAAAATTTTTACCCTAGCTACACCTCAGTAGGATTCAGAGATAAGAGGGAACACAATTTCTTACATAAACCAAATCACAGACTTTTAAATCAATACTAACAAAGAGAGAAATTATAAAATCAAACTACTCTCCATCTTTCTGAAAACTCCTAGAGTTGTTTTTTCCCTTCATGGATCACAGCCTTGTCACGGCGAAGGGGCTTGTATAAGTCAAAGAAGCTATGAGCCATGCCGTGCAGGGCCACCTAACATGGATGGGTCATAGTGGAGAGTTCTAACAAAATGTGCTCCACTGGAGGACAGAATAGCAAATCACACCAGTACTCTTGCCGGGAGAACCCCACCAACAGTATGAAAAGGCAAAGAGATATGATACCAGAAGATGAGGCCCCCAGGTCAGAAGGTATCCAGAATGCTACTGAGGAAGAGCAGAGGGCAATTACTATCAGCTCTAGTAAGAATGAAGAGGCTGGGACAAAGCGGAAATGACGCTTAGTTGTGGATGTGTTTGGTGATGGAAGTGAAGCTGGATGCCATAAAGAACAGTATTGCATAGGAACCTGAAATGGTAGGTCCATGAACCAAGGTAAACTGGATGTGATCAAGCAGGAGATGGCAAGAGTGAACATCAGCATCTTAGGAACCAGTGAACTAAAATGGACAGGAATGGGTGAATTTAATTCAGTTGACCATTATATCTACTACTGTGGGCAAGAAGAAATGGAACAGCCCTCAGAGTCAACAAAACAGTCTGAAATGCACTATCTGGGTGCAATCTCAAAATGACAAAATGATCTCGAGTGTCAAGGCAAACCATTCAAAATCACAGTAATCCAAGTCTATGCTCCAACCACTAATGCCAAAGAAGCTGAAGTTGACCCGTTCTAAGAAGACCTATGAGACTTTTTAGAACTAACACCCAAAAAAGATGTCCTTTTCATCACAGGGGACTTGAATGGAAAAGTAGGAAGTCAAGAGGTATCTGGAGTAACAGGCAAGTTTGGCCTTGGAGTACAAAATGAAGCAGGGCAAAGGCTAACAGTTTTGTCAAGCAAACATGCTGGTCATAGCAAACATGGTCTTCCAACAACACAAGAGGCAACCCTACACATGGACATCACCAGATGGTCAATACCGAAATCTAATTGATTATATTCTTTGCAGCCAAAGATGAGAAGCTCTATACAGCCATCAAAAACAAGACCTGGAGCTGACTGTGGCTCAGATCATGAGCTCCTTATTGAAAAATTCAGGCTTAAATTGAAAAAAGTAGGGAAAACCACCAGGTCACTCAAATATGACCTAAATCAAATCCCTTATGAGTATACAGTGGAGGTGATGAGTAAGATTCGAGGGATTATTAGAGCTGATAGACAAGAGTGCCTGAAGAACTACGGATGGAAGTTTATAACACTGTGCAGTAGGCAATGGCCAAAACCCAAAACCATCCCAAAGAAAAAGAAATGCAAGAAGGCAAAGTGTTTGTCTGAGGATGCTTTACAAATAGCTGAGAAGAGAAGCAAAAGGCAAAGGAGAAAGGGCAAGATATACCCATCTGAACGCAGAGTTCCAAAGAATAGCCAGGAGAGATAAGAAAGCCTTCCTAAGTCCACAATGCAAAGAAATAGAGAGAAAAATAGAGTGGGAAAGACTGAAGATCTCTTCAAGAAAATCAGAGCTACCAAGAGGACATGTCATGCAAGATGGGCACAATAAAGGACAGAAACACTATGGACCTAACAGAAGCAGAAGAGATTCAGAAGTGGCAAGAATACACAGAAGAACTGTACAAAAAAGATCTTCACGACCCGAGTCAGCACGATGGTGTGGTCACTCACCTAGAGCCAGACATCCTGGGGTGTGAAGTCAAGCAGGAAGCATTACCGAAAACAAAGCTAGTGGACGTGATAGAATTCCAGTTGAGTTAGAAGATATTGTTGCTAAACTGCTGCACTCAGTATGGCAGCATATGTGGAAAACTCAACAGTGGCCACAAGACTGAAAAAGGTCAGTTTTCATGCCAATCCCAAATAAAGGCAATGCCGAAGATGGACAAACTATCATACAATTGGGTTCACTTCACATGCCATCAAAGTTATGTTCAAAATCTTTCAAGCCAGGCTTCAGCGGTTCACGAACTGAGATCTTCCAGACGTACAACCTGAGTTTAGAAAAGGCAGAGGAACCAAAGATCAAACTGCCAACATTCGTTGGATCACACAGAAAGCAAGGGAATTCCAGAAAAACATCTATTTCTGCTTCACTGACTACGCTAAAACCCTTGACTATGTGGATCACAACCAACTGGAAAATTGAGATGGGAACACTGGACCACCTTACCTGTCTCCTGAGAAACCCGTATGCAGATTAAGAAGCAACGGTTAGAATGAGACATGTAATGACGGACTGGTTCAAAACTGGGAAAGGAGTATGCCAAGGCTTTATATTGTCACCCTGCTTATTTAACTTCTATGCAGAGTACCTCATGCAAAATTCCAGGTTGGATGAATCACAAGCTGGAATCAAGACTGCAGGGAGAAGTACCAACAACCTCAGATATGCAGATGATACTACTCTAATGGTAGAAAGAGAAGAGGAATTAAAAAACCACTTGATGAGGGTAAAAGAGGAGAGTGAAAAAGCTGGCTTAAAACTCAACATTCAAAAAAACTAAGACCATGGGATCCATGGTACACAGAAGGAGAAGAGCTGGCACTAACAGAAACATCACTTATGCGGCAATGAGTCCTAAAGTGAAGTGAAAGTTGCTCAGTCATGTCCGACTCTTTGCGATCCCATGGACTATACAGTCCTTGGAATTCTCTAGGCCAGAATACTGGAGTGGGTAGCCTTTCCCTTCTCCAGGGGATCTTCCCAACCTAGAGACTGAACCCAGGTCTCCCATACTGGAGGGCAGATTCTTCACCAGCTGAGCCACAAGGGAAGTCCTATGCAAGTTTAAATGTTCTACTAGCCCAATTTTTTTTTTAACATTTAAAGTCACTCAGTCGTGTCCAAACCAGGTCTCCTGCATTGCAGGTGGATTCTTTACCAGCTGAGCCATAAGGGAAGCCCAAGAATACTGGAGTAGGTAGCCTATCCCTTTTCTAGCGGATCTTCCCAACCCAGGAATCGAACCAGGGTCTCCCGCATTGCAGGCGGATTCCTTACCAGCTGACCTACCAGGCAAGCCAAAAATCTGACGCTTATAGTTTGTCTCCTCCTGCCACTTAAGAGAGAGATAAAAGATGTCTGACATGTGCAGTCTATTTCCTCCATTTGGAGACTCCTAGCCTTCCTACCTGTTACCCTCTCATTCCCCCCTTCTCTCTTTTGGGAGAATTACGTTGCCTAGGCAAAGCGGCTAAAAAGTAAAAAAGAAACTGGTAAAATTAATTTTAAATGTATTTACTGAACCTCATCTATCTAGACATTACTATTTCAACATGTAATTCTTTTGGTACTAAGTCTTCAAATTCTACGTGTTCTGACAACACTTCATAGCACTTCATAATTTGGAGCAGCCACATTTCAGGTGGTCAAGAGTCACACGTGGCCATAAGGGACAAGACAGCTACAATCGTGATTGCTACAACTGGGAGTCAAAGTTTCTCTCCTGGTACTAAAATAGCCTCCCCATCTCCTTCCACCGCCAAGGTCAATAGTTAACTGCTTTTCCCACACAAGGGCCAATGTGGGGTGGGCGAGGAGAGGTTATGGGCCATGGTTTTCCTTTCTTTTAAAATATAAACATATCTGAGAAATCATCTTTATTCTCAAGTGTGTGTGTATACATACATACATACATACATATATATATATATATATATATAAAGCAACTTAGACATTCTTAACTCAAAAAAATAAGTCACAAGAAAATTAGAACTGTTTTTTAACTTGTGAAATCTAGGGATACTCGTAGGGATAAAAGGTAAAATGTTAAATTCTTCACCATGAGATAAAGGAGGACGCTAGCTGGAATTAGGAAGGCTACAAGTGGCTCATTCCTGGTAAAGATACACCTGGCCAAACTTTAAAATAGGTGCATGTCTCTGGGAATGTCACTTCATTTTCTAAGTTAATTCAGAAATACCAAGGAAAAAAATGCCTTGATCCCTCAAACACATTGGGAAACAATGTTTGATTAATTTTAAAAATAAATAAATAAAACTGGATTCCCCACTTGTCCAAGAGAAAACTGAGTGTTCACTGCCTCCATTTAGATTCAAAACAACTTGCTTATTATCCCATGGAGACAGACAGACACATCTACCCCAAAGCGCTGGCAGAGTTGACCAGCAGCCTGGAACAGGATGGAGTGAACAAGCTGAGCTGCCCCAAAGCTGTTCTTACTGGCTCACTTGCTGCTGCCACTGTCCAGACCCCTGGGGTCTCGGGACCCCGGGCTGGGATTCAGGTGTGCAGGGAACTGAGTTGGGCGGCATCTGACAAGAGCCAAATGGGGGAGGCTGGATTCAAGAAGGGCGGGTGACTGCTCACGCTGTCCACCAAGGAAGGTATACCACCAGCAAAGGACAGAGAGGAAAGTACCTATAAGCAGGAGGACACAGTCACTCTGAAGGTAGTACGTTACTGATAAACTGCCCCCAACAGCAATGCTGCAGGCAAATGCTGTAATTTCCTGGAAGAAACACTTAACAGAGGAGTAACGTGGCCTCTGACTACTAAGTTAAGTACTAAGGAAAAATACCACAGTGGACTGGGACATCTACCCAGTAGCTGCTTCTCCATTCTCAGCAAAGGTACGCAACTCACACAACTGTCTCCTCATCCCTATCTGGAGGCTCGACTAATCAAAGCAAAGAATCAAAGCACTGCTGCAAACACGATGTCTTTAGAGGAGAGGACAATACAAACTCGGGGCCAGCTTCGTTTTGTTTGCTCCAAAACTGCTTCTTCCGAAGAACACATCAAAAGAAACCAAGTTCCTACCATGCAGACGTTACAGACCCTCTTCCCAGTTTTAATCTGGGACTTCCTCAGGTTGTGAGAACAGTAAAGGAGCAGAATGCATTTAACATGCACTATGTTAACCAGCCAGTACTTTTAAGGCACTACTATGCACTGTATTGAGGAATGCAAGAACAACAAGATAAATGCTGCCTTCCTTCTTCAAGAGCACAACACACTGAGAACAGAGAAGATACAGGGAAGGAATGGCATAAACTGCAAGCTTGTTCTGCAGAAAGGGAGCTCCCAGGAGAAGAGCCTGGCCAGAAAAGACTTCATGAAAATGAGGCCTAAGCTGGGCTCAAAACACAGGTAGGACTTAGTAGGTGATCCTGCAAGCTCAGAGGACAGACCCGTAACTTGAAGAACTCACAGCAGGGAGAAGGTCCCGATTACGAGAATTAAGAGCCTTTACAGAAGGCACTAGGGAAGGTGAGGCAACCAGTTCTCAAAGAGCCACGCAGGAACACACAGCAGAGTGGGGCAGGCTTGCTGTGCAGCGCAGGAGGGAGCCAGGCTGTTCTACCTGAGATAACGTACATTAAGATAGCTCTGTTTGTACGCAAGAATACTGGAGTGGGTTGCCTTCTCCAGGGGATCTTCCCGACCCAGGGATCGAACTCCCATCTCCTGTGTCTCCAGCATTGGCAGGCAGATCCCTTTACCACTGAGCTACCTGGGAAACCCATTAAGGTAGTGATAGCAAAGATTAAACACAGTACACAGAAAAAGATGACTCTGAACAGAAGTAGAGGGAAACACCAAAGGAGATGAAACGGAAGCTGTGGTGCACACACACATCGTATTCCCACAAAGGCCTAGAGGGGGATGAAATGAGGGCGAGGGCAAGGAGTCCTGAAGACAGAAGTGCTGAGCTGGGACACCGCAGGCACTGTTCACCACTCGCAGAGACAGAGAAGTCAAGCGAAGCAAGGCGACAAGAGCAGCTCTGGAGTTTACACATCCTGAACAGGAAAGACGCATGGGCGAGGGTGAGCCCAGGCAGAGAGCAGGTAACCAAGAGACGGGCTTAACTCACAGAGGATGGCGAGGCCTTGCAAAAGCCTCCTTGAAAAGCAAGGTATTCCCTTCCTGAAATCCTAGAGATTTCACATTAAATAACTATCCCCCCACTCTCCAATTTCAATCATAATTCCCCCAAGGCCTAATTTTCATGTTTTAAATTCCTAGCTGTATACTTATATATCAGATTTATGGCTTGCCTCTGGAATTCTGAGCCACCTGGGAAATACACAAAGCAAATACCTAGCCACACACTGGGGCTAACTCCAAATACACCTCTGAGATGCTGTGGACAGGCAAGGGTGTGACCTTAAGCGCCCACTTCTCATTTCTATTTAAATAGCCAAATGCCGATTAAAAACACCCAGTGTCACTCCGTCACAGGGTCCACTAAAGTGTTCCTCTACGAACTTTCATTATGAAAATTCAAGTGAACATGAATTTCTGTGCACAACTTTCACAGCTTCAAAAACTTCAATACAAGTAGATATGAAGCATGACTTATACATACTTATACATACAAGAACAAGTTGTGTGCAGGTGGGTGTGTGTTTTTAAAGCAAAACTAAGGGACTGGAAAAGACACAAGCAATGAGGATGACACAAGAGCGATGAGGTTTGTGCCAGGAGCCTCGTCAGAGACCAGAGCAATAAAGGCAAGGAGAACCCAGCTGGACAGAGGCGTCTGCTGGGGCGAGGGGTGTGTGGGTGTGTGTGTGTGTGTGTGTGTGTGTGTACACGCGCAAATTCAAAGGGAGGACACAGTGCAGAGAAGAGAATATGACAAAAGTCAAATCAGAAAGTTCCAAGTAGAGGGTTTTCCATCTTAAGCGTCCAGCATTCTCTGAATCTCTGACACCAAGTGAGTTGTCAATAAATGTGACTCGAACATCAGAAAGAAGTGACACGTAACTGGAGAGCAGGAGGAAACGTGATGCAACCAGAACACCCGTCGTCTGAAATGATTAGGAAATAGTTCCTAATCTAAAACTGTAAGGACAGGAATTCCCCGGCAGTCCAGTGATTAGCACTTGAAGCTTTTGTTGCTGGGGCCAGGGTTCAATCCCTGGTGGGAGGACTAATACGACCCCACAGGCCACGCCACGTGGCCAAAGAGTAAACGGAATAAAACTGTAAGGAGGAGAGTCAGTCCTAAGCAGTCAGGAGGGTATGAAGGTGGCACGGGCAGAAAAAGAGAACTCTGTACTAACACGGGGGGGACTCAGAAAACCCACCACACCCGTGCTTTTACTAAGTGAAAGCAGAGCAGTTCTATGCAGTTTTTGAGTCACCCAACTTGAAGCAAGTAGCCCCTTTTTTATTCATCATCCACTACGAACAAGGTGCCCAAAGAGAACAGCCTTTTCCAATCAGATACAAATCCTAGGAGACTGAGATGCCACTGAAGGAAGAGCAAAGACAGACAAGTTTCAGATTAAGAGTGAGCTAACTATCCTGCTGAATTTGGAGCTGGTTATAATTCTGTAACAGAAGACAGAAATAGTAAATTGGTCGCAAATTTCAAAGCCCTCCCGCCGCCCATTTTTTTTAACCTAACATCTTCCTTGCCCAGCAAACTTTCATCAGAATGGGTATAATCATCAGGCATATATATGAGGCTATCTCGACACTGCCTGGGAATATTTCACCAGCATGCAGCCGAGCATGCAGGAAGAGGCAGTCTCAGCCTGGACTGCTGCGACCATACAGGTGTCCAAGCTCCTTGCCGAGCATGAGACACAGGCAGGGTGAACAGTCTTCATGGCCCCTTACAAAAAACAGTCTCCTCCAGCTATTCCACAGTACAGTAAAAGGCCAAATACAGCAACTTTCCATTAAAGGTGGACTCCCAGGTCTGCGCTCTTCCCAGCACAGCATGTGGCCACAAGACTGCCAGAGAAAGCTGGTGAGTGGCCGGTCCCAGCAGCAGTCATCAAGGACGCAAGCCAGCCCCGGGCCAGCCTGGAGCAGGCTGACCTGTCACCTCACGGCTCTCGGGACTCACTCATCAGCAGGACCCGCATGTGTTCACAGGCAGGAAAAGATTCACTTGGCACACAGCACTCAGCCCCAAGAGCGTGGGTAGTAACAATGGAGGCGCTCAGCACTGTGGCCAGTGGCTCTATCAGAGTAGACTGACCAGGATGCCAAGTTTGACAAAAATGCACAGAAAACACAAGTGAGTCAGTATTTTAAAATTCTGACATGATGAAACCAACCCAAACAGGGATAAATGCAAAGTCCTTTTAAAATAAAAACTGAAAAATATGACACCATGGGGTGAGGGGATTGCCAGACATAAGAAAACTGTTAAACAAGTTCGAAGATTTCAGTTAATTATAAGCTCAGCATAAAGTTTTATTATGCTGTGAGTAATAAGCAAGTAATCTCAAAATGTGTCACAGATAATCATGGCTAGGACGCGGGAGCTACTAACTCCACCGTAGCCTTTCCTGGGCAGATCAGCCCACATCGAGCAATGTGGTGTCCTGCTCTGGGGCAGAGGAAGAGACTGCCAACACGTGGCACCCAAAAAGGACCAGGGTGACGGATGGGCCTGCTCCATGGAGGGAAAAAAGAACTAGCTCTGAATACCTCTGAGCTCTTTTATACTATCACAGAAAGCGCCCAAGGGGAAAATGAGCCAGTAAGCGAAAAGGACAGATCGTCTGTGAGCAGGAGGTGCAGGAATAGAATGCGCTAAAGGTGAGGAAACATGGACACGACCTCAAGGCCGGAGGTACCCTGGAAGCCCGGATCCTCTAAGAGAGCAACTTCCGGTTCTGGAGAGGAAGGCTGTACAAAGTGATCGCCACACGGCCTCATGAATTTCTTTTCAAAGTCTATTTGATATAAAAGGCACGGCTACATTTGGGCTGACAGAGAGTCTCAACAAGAAAATAGAAAGGATTATGCAACTTTCCAGATGCTTAGTGGGTTGAAATCCACACAATTCTCCACTCCCCTGGAAGCTCTAGTAAAACAACAATAACAGACAGGAAAGGAAACAACAGCCAAGAAGAAAGCCAGCAAATTTATGAAAAGATGGAGAATGGAGAACCAATTCAGGAAGTCCATCGTCCAAGTAACAGAAGTTTTAGAAGAACATATTTTAATTCACCACCAACCTCCCTTGTCCAAAAAATTTTTTCTCAGCGCATAAAAATGCTGACTCTCCCCTTAGGACCTACACATGGCATCACACTGAATGTGAGAAGATCCTTTAAGATACAGTGTAAAAGTCAACAGTACTGGAGATTTTTTAAAAAGAAGAATATTTAAACTTTTCTAGTGAGAAAAAACTTAAAAAAGAACTGGAAGTCAAAACGACATCAGTTTTCCCAACAAGAATTCTAGAAAAGAACATTTTCAGACCTGGAAGGTCAGAAAGATTTGTTCACAATTTCTTCAAGAAGCTACTGGAGAAAAAGCTTGGCAGTAAGCCACAAGCAGAAGACACAGAATCCATGAAGCCAGGGCTCCACCACACCGAGCAGCAAAGACTGGGTGTACAGAAGGGGCACATGTGCAGCCTCAGACAACGTCAGGAGGAGCCAGTGTGAAGCAGACCATGAGGTGGGGGCCCTGGAAAGGAGACGTCCAAGGAAATGTATTGCCAGATATATGTTACCGTGTTGAGAGGAATTTTGCAAAGTAAGGCAGAGATTTAGGAATCAAACAACATATACCATACTTCTACTATTGATCTTAACCAAAGTTGTGTTTTAACTATGCTGGGAGATGGAGAGGGAAACAGCTGTGCAAAGAAGAACTAAACCTTCATCTTCCTAATTGGAAAGTAAAATAGATTAGAAACTGCTACCTATGGTTATATGACACAGAAATGCAGAAGGAAGCAGAGATGAGGAATCAGCTAAGAGATGGAGGGAGCAGTCCCTGGTGAGTAATCCAAGGATGCAGAGAGGACAGGATGGCCAAGATGAAACAGAGGACTGCTATTTTTTGTTATAAATCTTGTGATACCATTTGATTTTTCAACTACGTATCTACATAAGCTACGTACCTATATATGAAAAAAATAAAAGGTTATGAAAAGAAAGTAAAAAGCACTCAGCACAGTCCCTGGCACTCAGGAAGGGCTCTACAAACAGAGGTACATACTAGAATCAGGGTTTCATAAAAGACTGTCTAGCAGAAAGACCATGAGGCGACTCCACATGCTTAAGGTTCCTCCATACAAAAAACAAAGAAACAGAAAAATCCAACCAACAGCAAAAACCAACATAGTACCTTTTCAGTTTACATCGTTTCCCACTCCAATTTTTTTCTGCCATGAGTGTGTGAAATGACTCCAGAGACCTAGGACCCCTGGGGTACAATACTGAGACTGCCGGATCTGATGCGCCAGATTTTTCATACAGCGCCTGAGCAAAGAATGGTTTTTACCTTTTCACTGTTTGGAAATGGGCTGGGGGGGGCAGGGGGAAGATATCAAAAAAAATGCTATTCCATGACTTGTACCAATCCTATGAAATTCAAATTTCAGTGTCCATACAGTTTTAAGGGAACACAGCCATGCCCTCCTCTACAGGCTGCCTCTGGCTGCTCTCACACCAGAAGGGCAGGGCTGAGCAGTCACGACAAGAGACCACACGCAGGCCTCACGTCACCACAGTGCCACTCGCAGGCACTGCAGCTGAGCACTACGAACTGCAGGCTCGGGTGTAATGCAACAGGGCCCCAAGTGCCGTATGCTGCACTGCCGCGTTTTATTATTCCGAGCGCACACCCAACATGTCAAAACAAGAAAAGCAAATCTGGACTGCAAATGTTGTGTTTTTAAGGTACAATGGGATATGGGCTATTCTGTTATGAAACTAGAGGGCAAAGCACTGTTCATTATGCAATCATACCATCCCTGTGCTGAAGGAACGCACTGCATGTGGCACCAGTGCACCAGGCGGCCGCTGCAGTGTTCCCAGCTCACAGACAGCAACAGCCAGAGAGCATCAAGTGCAACGTCTCCTAACAGGAAACGTCTTCATAAAAAAGGAAAATGAAACTTCAGTCAAAGCTGGTTTGTTACCAAGCTAAAGAAGCCAATGATGACCTCCTTGATTCTTGATGAATTTAAGATCTTGGAGTTGTCACTTATTTGAGGACTCTGAAGTGACGAAGAATTAGCTTCTATGAACAGTCCGTGTGAAACAACTACAGGCAGAACACTGTCGGAGAAGCTGAGCAAAGATGAGATCACTACAAAGTGCAGCAGAGGCCGCCACGCGTGCCCAGTCACTCAGTCGGGTCTGACTCTCTTGCTGCCATGATGCGCTACGTTGATGGTGGTAAAATTTTGCATACGGGGGAAAAAAAAGGCTTAATCAGACAGATTTAGTTTTTGAGATCCAGTATCACAATAGAAAAAAAGGATAAATGTTACCAATAATTTATACTGCCCAATAAACATAAAAACATGATGAACCTGTAAAATAGCCAACTGAATTCAAGCTGGAGGTCTCTGTGGGGTTCTGAAATTAGTACCCCTGCTCCCACTGCCCCCAGCTCCAAACCAGCGGATAGACAGAACATGATCATGTGCATTACAAATATCCTCTTTATTATAAATGAGTCAGACAGTCAGATCAGTTTATTACTGCATGCTCCCGGACTTATTAATAAAGCTGACCCCTCGACTGAGTTCTCCACTCCGGCAGGCAGGCAGGCAGGCAACTGAAGAGCCCAAGTCTGCAGAGTGAGGACCTATAGGGCAGAGGGACAAGGGGCTGGGCCCCTGAACAAAGCAACCAAACAAACAAAACCACATGAGACAAGGCGCCAAGAGTGAATGGGAATTCACTGAAGGGAATTCTTCCCCCCAGGATGTATCAAGAAGAATATGAAGATAAAAGCTGGACACAACAGGGGCTTCCCTGGTGGCTCCGTAGTAAACAATCTGCCTGCCAATGCAGGAGACACGGGTTCGATCCCTGATCCAGGAAGATCCCACAGGCTGCAGAGCAACTGAGCAACTACTGATACTGAGCCCATGCTCCAGAGCCCAGAATCTGCAACAAGACAGGCCACCGCAATGAGAAGCCTGTACACCACCACAGCGCAGGCCCCGCTCCTGGCAACTGGAGAAAAGCCTGCACAGCAACCAAGAGCCAGCACAGCCAAAAACCAATAAATAAAGAGCAGCTGGACAAAACGAGATGTGAAGATAGTCTCTAAGAAAGAGCTGGTGCTTCACTGTGTAAGCAGAAGTGCGTGCTGAGGAAGAGTCCTTCACGGAGGGCTGGAGGAGGGCGAGGGCACAGGCAAAGGGGCTCGCGGCCTAGGAATCTGAGGCACTCACTGGGGTTTAGAGGCAGAGACCTGTCACAACTGAACCACTGCAGTATCTCCTGAGACACTGAAGCCTGAAATGTGGATGATTAAACGGTCCATGCCCACCTGCTCCTCCAGATACTAAAGAACAGTGAAACTGATTAAGGATGTGTGCACATCCCCCAAAAGGTCCTACCAGGCCACTTGCTATTAAGTGCCAATTGACCTAAAAGTCAAGTGTGCAAAGAAAATCTCTGGTCTTTAACAAAAAACTTCAGGAAAGAATTGCAAGGTGATAATAATTAAGACTCAAAAGAGTCAGGTGGCTGGCTAGAAGCCAGCTGTCCCTTGGCTGGTATGACACAAAACAAGCCCCCCAAGCCCCAACACACACACAGGGCCAGGTGCCCAAGGGGTGGCAGGTGGGTTTCTACGAGCAGTCTTGCTCTGGCATGCTGCCTTATCTGGCCCTTAGGGCCCAGCTCGATCCCACCCAACCCCGTCCTCTAGAAACTGGGAATCCCACGGGTGCCGCCAATTCCAAGACCCTAGAGCAAACTACAGAGGCTGTTATTTAATTTCCTAAAAATACCACAGCGTCACAGAACCAGGTCATCTCAAAGAGATGGCCCAGACGGGTCCACCTAGACCCCAGGGTTCACAACAGAAAACTGCCTTCCTTGATGTAACTCATGGAAAGGAACTCCTCATAATCATTGTGACCTTACCTTTCAAACCAAGTTTAAAAATTAAAAGAAATGTTTTCTTCTCTGTGGCTCCTTGCCCATTACAGGTTCTCCTGGAAATGGTTGTCTTCCAATTTATTGCATTAGCAGATCAGTAGGAATAAAGCAGGATGGTGGACATTGAACAGAAGTTCTCCTATAAAGAGAAAGAGAGCCAAAATCACAGTGCGTTCTTTTTCGGTCTAATGAGAGCTGCCACTAAAGGTTATGGCACAAGGTCCTCACACACAACTGAACCTCAGAGGGCTGAAGAGTCCTGGCTAACTGAAAGGTCTCTACGCAACAAGAGGGAAAGGCGTGGCCATCCTTCTGCCTAAGCTCTTAGCCTACACTAAACAATAACCCGGAAATAGAGACGTAAGAAGGGACAAATAAAACACACATGCTTATCTTTACCTCATGAAAACATCAATGACTTTCTCACTCAACACAGGGTTAGTTAGCAACAAAGGCATCATATTTTAAATTACTAAAACAGATTTTTACAGTACTCTCTTGTAGCCCCATGTAATACCTTTAAACAACTGTAACTTACCAGAAATTGTGAGCTAAACATTAAGTTCATTTAAGCACTGCTGCTGCTGCTGCTGCTGCTAAGTTGCTTCAGTCGTGTCCGACTCAGTGCGACCCCACAGACGGCAGCCCACCAGGCTCCCCCGTCCCTGAGCTTCTCCAGGCAAGAACACTGGAGTGGGTTGCCATTTCCTTCTCCAATGCATGAAAGTGAAAAGTGAAAGTGAAGTTGCTCAGTCGTGTCCAACCCTCAGAGACCCCATGGACTGCAGCCCACCAGGCTCCTCCGTCCGTGGGATTTCCCAGGCAAGAGTACTGGAGTGGGGTGCCGTTGCCTTCTCCGTCACTTAAGCACTGCTGCTGCTGCAAAGTCACTTCAGTCGTGTCCAACTCTGTGCGACCCCATAGACGGCAGCCCACTAGGCTTCTCTGTCCCTGGGATTCTCCAGGCAAGAATACTGGAGTGGGTTGCCATTTCTTTCTCCAATGCATGAAAGTGAAAAGTGAAAGTCAAAGTGAAGTCGTGTCCAACTCTTAGCGACCCCGTGGACTGCAGCCCACCGGGCTCCTCCGCCCATGGGATTTCCCAGGCAAGAGTACTGGAGTGGGGTGCCGTTGTCTTCTCCGCACTTAAGCACTAGCTGCAGCCAAATCCTGTCTCTAATGTGAATTAACCAGATGCTATACATGAAGGACTTTAAACTGTCTTTCAAGGCACTTTGTTTAAACCTAAACACTGCATGAAAAGACACAAACTATGGACAATATACTCATCAGAAGTCTCATAAGGATGCAGTCTACAAGGCCTCTCAAAATAAATGCTGTTCATTTCATGCCTTTGTTCCACAAAACTCACACTACAGGGTGATTAACTAAACATTTTCCCTCAAACAAGATAATAGAAACAATGCTAACCACTTGCTAAAAGAAAATGAATCAACAAAAGCCTAGTTTATTATGAAGAAAACACTTGATTCTGAAAACAAAGCATTTTACCAGTGAAATGTTTTCTAAACAAAACCTTGAAAAAGTTAACTAATCACCTAGATTTTTGCTTTACATCATAAGAACACATCACCTCCACAGTCCTCAGATGTGACTAACTCAGCGTGCTGGTGTAATGAGTGGGTTTCTAAATGCTGCAGGTAATTCTAGTCCCATCACAACCACTCTCCATGGAATGGGTTCCAGAGCCCCTTAAAAATCCAATGAAGTTACGTACTCCACAAAATACACACGTGCCCCACATGTCTGGCACTTAACTCTGGGTAGCTGTAGGGCCCTCAAGTCACCTACAATCTTTTCTCCACCAGTCAAGTCCACCCACTTCATCCGCTTCCAGGCTGGTCAACCACAGGCTCCCAGCAGAGCTGTACCGACCTGCCAGCCCCAATGTGCTGCATACTCCTGCCCAGGGAAGCCAAATGATAAAACAGCCCTCAAACACGCTCAGAGCATCACAAATCCAGGTGCTTATGAAGTTGTAAAAAGTAAGACTTTTCTGGGAAAAGATCTGTGTTAATTATTCAGTCTTTTCCCTTAGACTAATTACAGGAAAGAGTGGGTCTATACTATTGATAGTAAGAAATCTGGTTACTCCCAAGTGTGAGAATGTGAGAAACAAGATCAAAAGACAGAAAACAGAATGAAGTGGTACGTAAGTGCATTCATATTACTCCTGGGTAAAGAATGTGCACTGAACATACACTGAAATGTCTCTAAAACCACAGTGAGAGAACTGTTCGGGTGTTTTGTCTCGTTTTTTAAAGGCATATCCCAAGAACCAACAAAATTAGAGGAGTGCTGGAAGGAAGCAAAAGGAACACTGGCTGA
The DNA here is from genome assembly GCF_029378745.1 of Bos indicus. Classification (NCBI taxonomy): domain Eukaryota; kingdom Metazoa; phylum Chordata; class Mammalia; order Artiodactyla; family Bovidae; genus Bos; species Bos indicus. Next base: position 46,494,458 of record NC_091788.1, on the reverse strand, counting down.
AAAAGGTTATTCAACGAACACTTAAATTCCCAAATCCCCTTGGCCTTCTTCCATCCCTCCCAGCCCCACATGACAAGAGGAAGCCAGAAAGGACGGTGACTACTGCAGAGCTGAGGATGGGTTTGCCACTAGAAACAGAGGGACCCTGTGAACTGCAGAAAGAATACAGAGTGAGGCCTACTCATCCACCCACCCCACCCTACCCGCTCCAGACTCTTCTACCGGGCTCTGCCGTTTCCAGCTAGGAGGAAGACTGCTGATGACTTCTGATCACTGACCTCAAGAAGCAAAGGCCTGAAAACCCTGACACTGGGGACTTCGCAACCAAAGGAGCTCAACCGGTCACTCTGATGAACAGTCCCCAGCCAATGAGCCCCTACCCACGAAGGGAGGCTCCAATCAGCCACCCTTACTTTCATCTTTAAGTTTTCATCGTAAACCTGCAGAACAGTTGCAAGAGCAGAACAAGAAACTCCCACAGACCCTTCCCCTAGATTCACAACTAATCACTGTATCAGTTTTGCTTTCTCCCATCCCAAACAGTTGAGTTTCTACAGCCATCATGTCCTTTACCTTTAAATAGTTCACCAGGTATTTCCTAAGATCAAGGAGACTCTCTTATACAACCACAGTACTTACGTCCAAATCAGGAATTTAACACATTAACAGTCCCATATAGACTATATAGTTCACATTCCATTTCTGCCAACTGTTCTACGATGTCCCTGATGGCAAGCCCCCTTCACCTCAATTCAGGCTCACGAATCACACTTGACACTGTGTCTCCATCTAAAACAGTTCTTCAGCAATTCTCTGTCTTTCACGGCATCTCTGAAGAACCCAGGAAAGTATGAATTTCTGGCAGTAACACCACACAAGTGGTAAGTGAGGTTTGTTTCTCCTAGAGTATCACATAAGTAGTAAGATGGTATCAATGTGTCCCATTATTGGGATTTTGATCATTTAGTGAAAATGATATTTGTCTTATTTCTTCACTGTAAAATAACCATTTTCCCCTCAGTAATTAACTAGTAAATAATCTGTATGGAGATAAAGTTTGATATTACATTCTTAAAACATTCACCCAATAGCTTTACTAACCTCTAGCAATTCTTGTCTGAATCAACTGTTATTGACAGTTATAAAATTCTGTTTATTTTGTAAATCTACTGTTCCTTCTACACTTATCAGCTGACATTATAACTAAAGTATATTGCCTTCTCCCCACTCATTCTTTAATTCATTAATAGTATGGACTCATAGATTCTTAATTTATCCATATCACCATTCATTCTGATGCTCAAGTTATCCTAGATCTGGCCAAGGGGAACCCCTTCAAGCAGAGGAATGTGTACTTTTCATGTTTTTTGAATATTCCCTTATTTCTTTGCATAACAACATGTTTCAGATTAAACTTTTACATTTTATGCCCCAGCTCTGAAATCACCCATTTCTCCAAGGACTCCTCGTTCCTTACAGTGGAAGATGTGATTTAGAAATGAAGATCTGAGAAATTATGTTCATAGACAGTGAACAAAGCTGAGAAAGAATGGAACTGTCGTATGAATTCAACTCTGTGTGTTGTGTAACTTTTAAATATGAATGAAAAACACAGGTTCTGATAACATCTCAGGAAAACCTGTATCATGAAAGATAGAGAACAAAACAGACAGAAAAATGCAGGATGGAGGAAAGACTACACAAGGAAAAAAGTACCTTAAAAAATTATCTGACATCCTCAGGAAGATAAACGTGTACGTGTGTGTGTGTGTGTGTGTGTGTGTGTGTGTGTAATCAGCAGACCAATACATAAAGAAAATTATTTCCAACCCAGAAGTCCATCCCCAGCCAAACTACCAATAAGGAACACACAGAAGTCTCAGAAGATGTACCTCCGAGCCATTCTCACAGAAAACTGCGAGACTGCGCTCCACTAAACAAGAGGGAGAGCACCACAAAGGCGACAACAGAGAACAGGCGATGAAGAAGAGGGGCGAGAACTCCCAGGGTCCCGGCAGGGAGAGCAAGCAGCCCAGTCTGGAGCAGGTAAAATTTCTTCAAACGATTAAGCTGATGGAATACCTCAATACATAACTGGCTGAAAGTTTGAGGCTAAACTAGTGATTGATACATTAAAGAAAAAAAAAGGCAACATTTCCTAGGAAAACCAGAAGCTGTTTACAAAAAGTATTTGTGATGTACCACTTGACACTATAAACAGCATCCCAAGTAATAACAGATAAATACTGATTTAACCAAAATCGCAATAGAACTATACTGGAGAGACAGGGACGAGGGTGCAGTGTGGGGGGTGGGGGGCAGCGAATCCTTATCTGCCCTATCTTTTCACAGCAGGAAATCAACTTAAAACTAAACTAAAAAGAAAAAAAATCAGCAAGCATGCATACAAGTATGAACTCTTCCAAAATGCTCTTCAGACATATGGAGGTAAATATGTATTTTTTTTTAATGGGCTAAAAGAGTTCTAAGTAATACAGTTACCTTCAGGGTAAGAGGGAAAAGAGGGAGGGGTGCCTAGGAAATGCTGTCATCTATCCAACCTCCTAAAACTGGTTCACCCTTAACTGGAGGTATGCAAAATTGACCCCAAAAGAATTTTTTTCAAATACATTTTAAGAAGAATATTAGACTGGGAGACGGCATTAAATGCTGAGACCAGAGAATTGTAACATCAGCTACTCACTAGTTGTGTGACCTAAGACAAGTCACCTGACCTGAGGATCCATTTCTTCATTTACAAAATAAAGGAGCTGGGCTAAATTAACTCTAAACTTCCTTCCTGTTTCAACAAATTTATAAATCTAATATAAAAATAATCAAAATTTTAAATATGGTGTTGGTGGCCATGGACAGCAGCAAATTAAATTACAGAAAGAATGAAGCAAGACTTGGTGAAATAATAAATGGAGAGAAGTAAAATGGGGGAAAAAACTTCTGCTTTAAGCCTGTGGGTACCAAGATGGTGCTGATGGTGAAGGTGAAATGAGAATAGCACTGTTTGATTAACGAAGACAAAAGAGTTCCCAACCCTGGCAAGGACAAAAATGAGAAAAGGACACGGCTCCAGAACAGTGGGACCAACTGCACAGTCACAGAAGCTAGAGGAGGAAAATGGAGATTTGCTACTCAAGAATCATTTGATGCCTTAGTCCTCCTGGGTTATAACAGAATACCATACATTCATAACTTACAAACAACAGAACTCTACTTCTCACACTTCTTGAGACTGGGCAGTCCATCGTCTGGTGACTGCTGGGTCCTCACACAGCAGGAACGGGTAAGGGAACCCTCGGGGATCACCAAGCCCATTCATTAAGGCTGCACTCTCATGACCTCATCGCCCCAAGGCCTCACTCCCCCAAACCGTCACACTGAGGATTGGGTTTCAACCTATGAATCTTGGAGCGGGGACACAAACATTCAGGCTTAACAACTGGTAGCGTTATTCTCTCAGAGGAAATGGATCCAGAGGCGCCCCTCAAAAAAGGGAAAACAAGATCTTTTTTTTAAGATAATATACTTCTACTTTTATATTTCTTCTTGCCAATCATTCCTTAAAGGAGCCACATTTTCCTCAACAGCCATATACTATAACCCTATCAAAAAGGATCTCCTCTTTCCAATACTAATCAGTATGATCAAGGCCAATGAAGAGAATGTAAGAACATAATTATAAAAATATCAGTCAAGAATGAGGGCTGGTTTAGCCTAAAACAGCAAAGGAACAGATTCTCAACTAAAGAGTAACTAAATATGTACCTGCTTAGTCACAGAACTTGAGAACAGCAAGAGTGAACATCTAACCCTTACAAACCCTTTGTGCCAGCATTATACGTGTGCTTCTCAATCCTCTTAGGTATTACTCCTATTTTGTAGTTGAGAACAATAAGAAAGGACGTACTCCAAAAGAACACTGAAATTTTTTTTTTAACTCACTTTGGGGGAAAAAAGGAATAATAACCTCTCTCTGTGCTCTTACATGAATTTTTAATATAAATTCCCTGATATTCTTCAAAGATGCAAATTCACAAGCGGAAACTACAGCTATTACGTAACAGGCAGGAAAATATGTTCTCCTTGTATCACATATCATACACAAACAACTAAAAACAACCTCTCGGTTACAAACAGGTGAAACAGCCTAGAGCCTGGGCACACAGAAGCAAGCAACTACTGTCACCAGCAAGTCCCGAGACAGGCCAGCTCAATCGATCCCAAGACGGGCCAGCTCGATGGTTCCCAAGACAGGCCACCTCAATCGTTCCTGAGACAGGCCAGCTCGATCGTCCCCGAGACAGGCCGGCTCAATCGTTCCCGAGACAGGCCAGCTCAATCGTTCCCATGAGGATTTTAATAATCCTTTTTCTGCAAGCTGCTCACACATGTTCCCCAAACACCCAAGTCTAAAAAGATGCAAGATAGTGAGATGGGAAGACAATCCATCTCTATAAAGTTTTAGAGATAAAATGTTGATAAAATTCAACATTTTATCCTCAATGCCTAGCACACAGAAAATAAATTAACACCCCCCCCTATTCTGACCACAAAAATCATCAAAAATGAGCATACAAACACTCGTAATTGAGAGAAACAACCTAAATAAGTAACATCCTTTGATAACTTCAGAGGCATCTATCTATCTATCTATATATATATAGTATATATTATATATATAATAACTGTGTATATGTATTATACATATATGCACACACACATATATGTAACTATCAACTAATTTCAGAAATACCAATTTAATACAAGCTGTGGCAAAAATACAGGCTTTGAAACCAGTAATCAAAAATATCTGTACCAAGAATACAAAAAGACTACTTTTTAAAGTATAAACACCCAAGGTAAATCCATACTACCACCTTTCAAAAGCAAAATCATGAATGTAAAGTACTCTAAGTAAAACGTTGGCCCCTGATCGGATTACATCATCGTCTGGCTATGCACCCTAATGGACACTCAAATCACTGCCATTGTGCATAAAGTCAATCCAACCCAAGTTGCTATTAAAATGGAGCCAAATCATAAATTAGTAAATTAGCATCCGAAGTAAAGCCCAGAAAACAAACTCTGCCTGTGACAATGTCAGCGTGCAGAGGCAGAGCAACAGTACAAAAGATGACAGGGTTCCGACCGCCAAAGCCGTGCTTAGCTGGCTCACCCACAGTTACACACCGAGCTTAATTTGACGTAAAAACTGAAACTTCCATAATCCACAGTACAAGAACAAGAAAGGCATCAACCTGCTACAGGACACCTTGGTAACCAAGCGATTAGTATGTGAAACCCAAGTACAGAGGCTGGAAAACATGCTAAGCGACATGAAGGTGAATGAGCGTATTCACTGAAAACTCAACCCAGGAACGGGATTTTCAACTAGCAAACCAAGATATCTAAGAGATGAAAAAGGACAGTCCCTTCAAATAGGCTCTTGGTTACCGTCCTAAAGAGTAGATGAAACAGGAATGGAGAAAGGCCCAAGTCACAACCACAAGCACTGCCCCAAGCTCCTCCTACTTTTAAACACAAATCTGATTCCTAACTGGCAATTCTAATCATACTCATAACTCCTGGTGTCCAGCACCAACATTTCTAAAGTTGTAAAAAAAAAATAATAATTTTTTTAAGGTAAATACTCTGTACCTACGCTGTCCAATACAGTAAGCCACTGGCCACACAGAGTCATGAGTACCAGCAATACAGCTAGTTAAGACTAAGGAACTGAATTCTCAATTTAAATTTAAATAGCCCCACTGAGCACAGATAAAAGAATACTATTTTACTGGACAGCACTGTTCCAGCTCACATTAAAGCACAGAATAAAACATTGATAGTCTACAACCTTGGGTTAAGTTCCCATCTACAGGCTTCAACTTTCTCAACCAAAATATGTAGAGGGTTCAGACTATCTCTGTGACTAAAAACAAATTAGGGCAGCAGGTAAACGAGTTCTAATGCCTTTGCCAAGTAAGTAAAGCTATACTTCCCCTCAAACCTCTGGCAAGTTACCTCCCTCTGATCACGCAAGGGTATCATACCACCCCTCACTCCACCAAACGTAATGGGGAAGACCACGGACTCAGATCAGTCTACCTTTGGACAAGTAATCTCACCTTTTCAAGCTTGTTTTCGTAACTGTAAGATGAGAGGATTAGACTAAACGAGTTTAAGATGCTTCAAATCCTAAACTACTATTTTTCTGTGGCTCTACGAAGAAACATAAGTGAAACCAAGATACTTCAAGAACTGAAGAAAAAGGAATCAATGAATAACCACAGTCTCACACTCGAAATTATATTTAAACAAGATCTTAAAGCAGAGTCCCAGTGATAGAGAATTTAAAGTTACACTGTATCAGTGTCCTCCACTGGGAGACCGGTTTGGTCTGTTTAGGGGTGCCCAGTTTTTCATGTTTGATTAAGTCCATATGGGACATGCTGCTTTCTCCAAAGCAGGGAGATCGGTGAAACCAGGCGAATGCAGGTGGCTCGAGAACACACCGCACACAGAGGCTGTACTGTCCCTTCCCCTCACACAAAGTGCACCAAGGAAGTCCTCCTCCGCCATCGGGCAGGCTGCAGCCATCACCACTGCTAAGGCAGGCTTCTCAGACAACATCAGACGTTTGCTCACTCTGTCAATGGTCCAAACCAAGTAAAACGATCCTCTCATGAAAGGAGCTGTGGCTATTCTTAGATGAAATAAGGAAACCAGAGTGAATTCATCCATGAACCTTTAAGACATCTTTCCTGTGGTCTATAACTCAGAACATATAAAAAACAGGACCAAAAATCCTAACAGGAAACTGGAGAAGGGAATAGTGGATAATAATTTATGTGAAGTGCGTTAAAAGGCAGATCAAGAGAGAACGACAGGCTTAACACTGCTCTTCAAAGGTGTATTTTCAAAAATCTTCTGTGCCAATAACAGACCCACTGGTATTTTTCTCAATCTTATAAAATGGTGTGAGGGACAGGCTCACTGTCAAAGTACCATTTACAGCATGGTATATAAAAACAAAAGCAAATGTTTTATCTGATACTGACTTTCCTTTACATTACAGGTGATTTAACCAGGGCGCCACTGATGACCATTTAGTTTTCAATTTTTCAGTTCAGTTCAGTCGCTCAGTCATGTCCGACTCTTTGCGACCCCGTGAATCACAGCACGCCAGGCCTCCCTGTTCATCACCAACTCCCGGAGTTCACTCAGACTCACATCCATCGAGTCAGTGATGCCATCCAGCCATCTCATCCTCTGTTGTCCCCTTCTCCCCCTGCCCCCAATCCCTCCCAGCATCAGAGTCTTTTCCAGTGAGTCAACTCTTCACATGAAGTGGCCAAAGTACTGGAGTTTCAGCTTTAGCATCATTCCTTCCAAAGAAATCCCAGGGCTGATCTCCTTCAGAATGGACTGGTTGGATCTCCTTGCAGTCCAAGGGACTCTCAAGAGTCTTCTCCAACACCACAGTTCAAAAGCATCAATTCTTCGGCGCTCAGCCTTCTTCACAGTCCAACTCTCACATCCATACATGACCACAGGAAAAACCATAGCCTTGACTAGACGGACCGTTGTTGGCAAAGTAATGTCTCTGCTTTTGAATATGCTATCTAAGTTGGTCATAACTTTCCTTCCAAGGAGTAAGTGTCTTTTAATTTCATGGCTGCAGTCACCATCTGCAGTGATTTTGGAGCCCAAAAAGATAAAGTCTGACACTGTTTCCACTGTTTCCCCATCTATTTCCCATGAAGTGATGGGACCGGATGCCATGATCTTCGTTTTCTGAATGTTGAGCTTTAAGCCAACTTTTTCACTCTCCATTTTCACTTTCATCAAGAGGCTTTTTAGTTCCTCTTCACTCTCTGCCATAAGGGTAGTGTCATCTGCATATCTGAGGTTATTGATATTTCTCCCAGCAATCTTGATTCCAGCTTGTGCTTCTTCCAGTCCAGCGTTTCTCATGATGTACTCTGCATATAAGTTAAATAAGCAGGGTGACAATATACAGCCTTGACGTACTCTTCCTATTTGGAACCAGTCTGTTGTTCCATGTCCAGTTCTAACTGTTGCTTCCTTTTTTTTTTTTTTAAAAGAAATATTTAATTAATTTTATTTTATTTTTTAAACTTTACATAATTGTAAATCACAGAAGAAATCAAAAAAGAAAAAAAAAAAGAAATCAAAATTTGCATAGAAACGAATGAAAATGAAAACACAACAACCCAAAACGTGTGAGACACAGTAAAAGCAGTCCTAAGGGGAAAGTTCATAGCAATACAGGCACACCTCAAGAAACAAGAAAAAAGTCAAATAAATAACCTAACTCTACACCTAAAGCAACTAGAAAAGGAAGAAATGAAGAACCCCAGGGTTAGTAGAAGGAAAGAAATCTTAAAAATTAGAGCAGAAATAAATGCAAAAGAAACAAAAGAGACCATAGCAAAAATCAACAAAGCCAAAAGCTGGTTCTTGGAAAGGATAAATAAAATTGACAAACCATTAGCCAGACTCATCAAGAAACAAAGGGAGAAAAATCAAATCAATAAAATTAGAAACGAAAATGGAGAGATCACAACAGACAACACAGAAATACAAAGGATCATAAGAGACTACTAACTGTTGCTTCCTGACCTCCATACAGATTTCTCAAGAGGCAGGTCAGGTGGTCTGTTTCGGAATTTTCCATCTCTTTCAGAATTTTCCACAGTTTATTGTGATCCACAGAGTCAAAGGCTTTGGCATAGTCAATAAAGCAGAAATAGATGTTTTTCTGGAACTCTCTTGCTTTTTCCATGATCCAGTGGATGTTGGCAATTTGATCTCTGGTTCCTCTGCCTTTTCTAAAACCAGCTTGAATATCTGGAAGTTCACGGTTCATGTATTGCTGAAGCCTGGCTTGGAGAATTTTGAGCGTTACCTTACTAGTGTGTGAGATGAGTGCAATTGTGCGGTAGTTTGAGCATTCTTTGGCATTGCCCTTCTTTGGGATTGGAATGAAAATTGACCTTTTCCAGTCCTATGGCCACTGCTGAGTTTTCCAAATTTGCTGGCATATTGAGTGCAGCACTTTCACAGTATCATCTTTCAGGATTAGAAATAGCTCCACTGGAACTGCATCATCTCCACTAGCTTTGTTCGTAGTGATGCCTTCTAAGGCCCACTTGACTTCACATTCCAGGATGTCTGGCTCTAGGCGAGTGATCACACCATCGTGATTATCTGGGTCATGAAGATCTTTTTTGTACAGTTCTTCTGTGTATTCTTGCCACCTCTTCTTAATATCTTCTGCTTCTGTTAGGTCCATACCATTTCTGTCCTTTATCGAGCCCATCTTTGCATGAAACATTCCGTTGGTATTTCTAATTTTCTTGAAGAGATCAAAAGTACTGGAGTGGGGTGCCACTGCCTTCTCCGGAAGAGATCTCTAGTCTTTCCCATTCTGTTGTAAAATGCCAGAGTTTCCAGAAGTGGAACTGCTGGATTAAACAAGGCCCATTTCCGGTTAGGTACACAAAGTCCAAGGGCTCTCCCCGGCGGCCATGGCTACTCCCACCAGCCCCCGCCTGGCCCCTAACACCCGTGCCCAGCATCCTCTTCTCTTGGGAGCGCTGTTTTTGTCTAAGAGCCATTTATACTTCACTTTTCTCCTACTGTCTGTTTATATCCTTTGTTGTTTTTCTGCTGGGCCTGTCTTCTCAGTGATTTGTAGTGGTTCTTTAAACGTAACAGAAGAGGAGCCCTTTGCCACAGAGCATCCCCTCTTCACCTCAGTCCACTCTGGTGTCTGTCTGTGCCACTCAACTGAAACTGCCTCTTCAAGCTGCCAGCGCCTCCCGATGGGGCTGCTCTCAGCAGATCTCTTCTGTCCCAGTCTCAGCTTTGCTCTCAGAGCAGTCCGAACTCTTCACTGCTGGACCCTCCTTACTGACACAGTCTCTCCTCGGCTTCTTTGAGAGCACAGCCTCCTTGTTTTCTCACTGGCCGCCTCTCAGTGTCCTCTAAGGCAGAGGTTCCCACCGGGTTCAGACGGGACACGACCTAGGTACACTCTCCCGGCTTGACGCCAGTGCTCAGGGTGTCAGTTTCCACTTGTTCTATTCACACTATCGCTGCAGCAACTCAAACAAGACTTGGGGAAAATCTTTTTCAAAGGGCTTTGTTGAATAAATGAAGCCATTTCCTCAGGTTTTTAAATATACCTCTATAAACACAGATGAGATTCAAATTTATAAAACTGGTTAAGGCCATCTCTGCACCTCAAACACAGGCACCCGTTTGCCCTTGGATGTCTTGTAAGCATATTAAATTTAATCTCTCCTAAACAGGCTTTTGCTCTCTATCACACACCAATCACCTAACAAACCCTTTCTCACCACGTCCGCCCCTCCCAGAAAAGGCACACCCAGCTGGGGTAGACTCCTCTTTCCCTCAACATCCAGTTCACCAAAACTGTGTCAACTCCATCTTCCTCGCGCCTCCCCTTCTCCAGCTTCTCTGGCCACCACCCAGAGGACAGAAATAGCTTCCTAACTTATCCCCCTGCGGCTCCTCTGCCCCTTTAAGCCACCGTTTACCTCAGTTCCTAGTCCGTGTCCCCTGCCCCTCTGTGTGAGCAGTGAAGACACTGATGATAATCTGCCCTACAGGGCCACTGCGGCAGCCGTGCCAGGCTTTGGAGCACATGAAACATGGCTAGTTCAAACGCAGAAGTGTTCATGTATAAAATACAGCTGACTTCAAAGACTGAGTACAAAAAGAAGTGAAAATACCTCATTAATAATTTTGTATGACATGCTGAAATGATATTATTTTGTATTACTGGGTTAAAATACATTAAAATTAACTTTACCTGTTGCCGTTTCATGAGGCCATTAGAAAACTTATGACTACATATGCTGCTTGCTCTGTATCTCGGAGACACTGTCCTGATTCACTGAGGGCACCAGCATGCCATCATTTTAATCACATGTGACCAAAGTCTAGAAAGCACAGGCCTGGCACTGGGTGGGCACCCAGATATTTGCTGGAGGCGTTATGGCCAACAATCACTACCCTTTATGCACACTCATTTAAAAACGAAAGATGGAAAATTTTACCTCTTACCAGAAGTTGAACCACACTTTGAAGTACAATTTTTATTAGGAAAACAACTTTACTTTTTTTGTTGTTTAATTCAACGAATACTTACTGAGACCTGCTCTTCAGAGCCCACCAGAGTCATGTGTCACAACTCCCAGCTGGTGCTGTCATGGGCTCACTGCTGCCCTTTTAGGAAGGAAAACCCATAACATGGGATCAGAGAAAGGCCTTCCTTGCTTCTCATATTTTGCGTTTTTACAATAAAACATCATTTGAATTTATACAAATACATAATTAAAAGAACACATATAAAGTGTTTTACCTACCTAGCTCCTTCTAATCAATTTCAGAACTGTTAAGAAAACAACTTTACACACACATGAATTTTAAGAAATACTGTCTACTTCTCTAACAATCATTCTAATTATATCATTAATTTTTAAAATTTTCCATTGTTAAATTTTCTATCAGAAGGGAAAGATATAAACTGGTAAAGACTGGAAAATCAAGATGGCCTAAAAAGACTTTGAGTCATCAACCCTCAAAACATTAGTCATCACAACTCAAAAGATCATTGTGAGAGCAGGAAAGCTAGTGGACAGGACAAGAGGAAAAGAAACAAGTAGGTGGTTATTAACATGGAAAGTCTAATAAATAACAGGTGGGTAGTGATCATCTTAAAATGTACAGTAAGTCCCCCACATACAAATGAGTTCTGTTCCAAGAACACGTCTGTAAGCCCAATTTGTTTATAAGCCCAACAGAGTCAGCCCAGACACCCAACTAGCATAAGCAGCTATGCAGTGCTGTACTGTAATAGTGCAAAACTCTTTTCACACAAACAATACATAAAAAGCAAACAAACACAAAAAATAAAGAACATCTCTAACCTCGCAGTACAGTATCTTCAAGCGTCCAGTAGTACAGTACAACAGCTGGCACTGAATGAATGGGCAAGAAGAGCTACTGCCTGGAGGAGGGAGGGGGGTGGGGGACGGCAGAGCCGCAGGGTCGTCCGCATCAGGAGACAGAGGGTGAGCTGCGGGGTCACTCCTGCCTGATGCGCATGGCATCTGATGCACAGGTGCTGGTTCCCTACTGAATTCAGTTCTATCTACCGTCCTGAAGAAACTACCCAGTGATGTCTGGGTAGTGGTCCCTTTCCTCGTCACAGGTGACACGGCAGCACTGGACTGCATCTGAGCGGCGGCTGCAACTCTTGGGGACCATTCTATGTTCAGGGCCTATGACTCAAAAGCTCACCGCACCTCCTCAAACAAAGAAAATCTCCTTGCCATTTCCTGTGTCATAAATCTCTTCTGAGCAGCACTGGCTACACCACCGCTGCTCTGCCGCCCGCTTCCGGACACCCTGGGCTTGAAACTGCACCGCTGTACCCTACGCAGTACTGTAAGGCACTCACAGCACAGCCGCTGGTGCAGACACGCACGGGACACTGCACCAGACACGGGCAGACAAGCGCTCGAACCTTTCGCAGTTCACAGATGGAAGCTTGCACACAGGGACTTAGCGTATTTAAACGTCCAATCACTATGCTGCACGCCTGAAAGTAACACAGTGCTGTATCCCAATAACCAGTGAAAAAACAAAGAAAACAAAAGCCCTGGAGGGGAGGATTTGGACCCCCACAAAGATGTGTCAGACCACCTTACGTTATGCCCGTGGCATCTGAACTACCAGAGAGGGTGGCACCCTCAGAGGGGAAGGCTTCCTCCAGTCAGCATGAGGTCTCCTTCGGAGAACACGCATTCTTGACGGCCTCACACACACACAGCACATTTCAAGACACAGTATGGGACTATACTCTGAATGAATTTCTATGTGAGTCAGGCTGGAAGCCCTTTAAAAATTTCAATTTGGGTCCACAGTAAACCTCCAGCGATCAATCACAACCAAAAGAAGAAACGCCAATGAAACTACAGTCCAGTTTACCGCCCAAACACAGAAACTTACAACTACCTGCTTACAAGACAGAGAGCTCTGCGGGGACACAAGACAAAAATCCAGGTCCCCACAAACAGGTGGCAAGAGGTGCAGGGGGAGGTGTTTTAATTGTTTTAATTGGATCTCAATTTGAAAATATTAGAAAACTCTACATATAAAAATGACCGTATTTGAGACAGTTGAAAATTTCAACTCTGACTAGGCACTGGATAGTATCAGGCAACTAGTTTGTGGGAGTTTTCAGCGAACCATAAAGGGAAAATTAACTGAATTACATCAATATTAACTCCTCTGCCTCGAAAGACACAATGACAACCCAGAGAGTAGGCAGAGATATTCACCATATTTATATCTCCTGAAAAATTCATATCCAGAATAAAACAAATCCTACCAAGCGTAGCGTGTGAAAATTTGTCCACAAACTCTTTGACACTTTTCAGAAAACGGAACTTCACTGTCCAAGGTGGGACAAGGTAAGTGACTCTCTTCTAACAAACAGAGTATGACAAAATTAAATGCCACAAGACTTCTAAGGTCTTGTCATAAAAACCATAGCTTCCACTTGGTGCTATTTCTCTCTGAGGAGGAAGTCAGTCACCATGTCTTGAGGACAGAACACTGAGGCATCAGGACAAAGGCCTGCATGAAAAGGAGCTGTGGCCTCCCCACCGCAGCCAGGACTAACTTGCTGGGCATGAAAATGAGCCACCTTGGGAAGGATCCTCCTTGGAAGGCTGATGACATCCAAGCCAAACAGCCCAGCCAAGCCACTTCCAAGTTCCTAAATCACAGAAACTATGAGATAATAAATGTTTACCGTTGTCATAAGCCGCTAGGTTTAGGGGTAACTGTTATGAATCAACAGAGAGCTAACAAGATAAAACCGATAATGCAACAAAAAAAAGAGGAGACGTAAATATCACTCTTCATTGAAAAGGGAAAAAAAAAAAAAAAGGCTTCCCGGGTAGCTCAGCTGGTAAAGAATCCACCTACAATGCAGGAGACCCCAGTTCAACTCCTGGGTCGGGAAGATCTGCTGGAGAAGGGATAAGCTACCCACTCCAGTATTCTTGGGCTTAGCTGATGGCTGAGATGGTAAAGAATCTGCCTGCAATGCAGAGAGACCTGGGTTCGATCCCTGGGTTGGGAAAATCCCCTGAAGGAGGGCAGGGCAACCCATTCCAGTATTCTTGCCTGCAGAATTCCCCATGGAGAGGAGCCTGGCAGGCTACCATCTACGGGGTCCCAAAGCGTCAGACACAACTGAGCAACTAAGCACAGCGCATTCATTACAAAAGGATAACTATGGTACGGCCAGGGCGCGGGGAGGACTGAGTGTGGCATCAGCCAATGCAAACTATCATACATAAGACAGATAAACAACAGAGTCCTACTGTAGAGCACAGGGAGACATATTCAACATGCTGTGATCAACCATGATGGAAAAGAACAAAGATATTTTGATTTCCCTGGCAGTTCAGTGGTTAAGACTCCACGCTCCCACTGCAGGGGCAGGGGTTCAATAGTTGTTCGTGGAACTCAGATCCCACATGCTTCACGGTGCAGCCAAAAATAAGTAAATAAATGAAATTAAAAAGGACATGTGTGTGCATGTGTATAAAACAATCACTTTGTGGTACAGCAAATTAACACATAAATCAACAATACGTGAATAAAACTTTATAAAATAAACTAACTGACCAAAAAAGGCATGAGAATGTACTTGACTTCACTAGCCCAAGTTACAGCTACTGTATGCATCACCACACAGCGAGGAGTGTAGGTAAAATGAAAAGGATGAAAGAGGAGCCACTCGAGCGGATGGAGTCAATGGACCTCGCACACGCTTGGGGGATGTCACCTGGTACCGCGGCTTCAGCAGAGGCAGCCACAGGTTTCCAAAGTGGAACACACGCACACCTCTACGACCAAGCAATGTCACCTCCAGGTATATCCCCAACAATCCCACACACAATGTCAAGAGAAAAGCTCAGACACACGTGAACATACCATAGATTTACGGAAGGAACGAGACTCGGCAGAGCTAGTCAACCTGGCTAAGTATCAGGACCCTGGCTGCCCTCAGCAGACAGTGTGACTGAAAGTGGACAAAGGAGATGCCTGGGACCCAGGTACCAAGGTGGGTTTCAGACTGAAAACCCATTTATGGTGTACACTCTTCTGTATTTCTATCACACTTCAATAGAGATTTAAACCAGTACGAGTCCAGGAGAGATGTGGGGACTGAAGGATTAGGCGGGACACCACTGACCTTAGGTTTATGGGGCTAGAGCTGATTACCTGAGGGTTCATTATACTATTCTATGTTTGTGGATGTTAAAATTTTCCCCTAATAAAAAAGGACTTTAAACATACATTAATATAAAATTAGATGGAACTGCTGGTAAAAGTATAAACTAATTTTCTGGCCACAGATATCAAAGGGTTTTAAAATCTATACATTCCTTGACCCAATTACGTTGCTTTGAGTTCATCCTAAGGTGTTCATCCTGAGTTAAAAGTCTTATATATAACAATGTCCAAAGAGTTAATAACGGGGGGAAAAAAGAGAGAAACATCCAAATCCAGAGGTCATAGGACATTGTGGGCACCACCCTAGGACAAACGACCAGGTCACCCACAATACACGGAACCTGAGTAACAGAGGTTTTATCTACCCCAAGGTCCTTTTATCTATCCAATGAAATACAGTCATTAAAAATGGTGTGATCCACATCATTATGTCACAAAAACATGCAAATTATGAAAACAATATGATACCACTACACACCTGTTAGAATGGCCAAAGTCCACAAGGCTGACCACCCCCCCCACCCCAGTGCTGGGGAAGGTGTGGAGCCACCGGAACTCTCAGTCCTTGCTGATCAAAGTGCAAAATGGTGCAGGCACTGGGAAGACAGTTCAGCAGTTTCATACAAAACTAAAGACATTCTTACCATATAATCCAGCAATCACTCCTTGGTATTTACCCAGAGGAGCTGAAAACACGAACAAAAACCTGCATACAGATGTTTACAGCAGCTTCTTCCATACGTGGAAGCAACCAAAACGTCCTTCAGTGGGTGCGTGGGTAGGCTTTTCCCCTCCCCTGTTTCTGGGAGGGGGAAAAGAACTTTTTTTTTTTTTTGAAACATCAGGACATTCAATCCTTAACAAAGCTCACCTTCAAAAAAAAAAAAGAAAAAACAACTATTTCCCAGAGCCTAACCCGCTGGGGTTTCACCGGAACCTAACCTACCTGGAGGAAGGGAATCTCCAGCTCCAGCCCCTCTAACCTTCTGCGTGAGGAAAGGGGAGCACACAACTCCAGACCACGCTAGCCATCCCGCACCACCTGAGAAGGGGAAAAAGCAGAGAAGCACCGGTGAAGGTCACAGCTCACCAAGACTGAGGCCGCGCAGCACTGCAGGACACGCCCATCCCCGAGACAACTCTACTGCGCTTCCCAAGGTCCGCTCTTCACATTTCCTTTTACCAGTGTATCATGTCTGCCTTTCAGAAAGACTGCAAAGCATACTAAGGCAAAAAGTAGCTTGAAAAGCCTGAGCAAGCATCAGAAGCAGTCATTTACAGGGCACTTTCCCGGGGGTCCAACAGTTAGGACTCCACGGTTCCATTGTAGGGGTGCAGGTCCAATCTCTGGTCAGGGCACTAGAATCCCACATGTCATGTGCTGTGCCCCCAACCAAAAAACAAAAAAAAGTCATGTATGCCAGACACGCTGGAATTATCAGAACAGAAAAGCTAAGGGCTTTAATGGAAAAGGGAGACAACATGCAATAAGATAAAAAACAATCAAAACAAAAATTCGAAGAAAGGATCAAAAGAAATGCTTCAGACCAAACACTAACAGAAACGGACAATGTCTTTGATAGACTCGTTAGCAGACTGAACACAGCTGAGGAAAGAAACTCTGAGCTTGAAGATGTGACACCTTAAATTTCCAAAATGGAAAAGCAAAGAGAAAAGACAAAAATGGGGATGAGGGGTGCAGAACATCCAAGAGCCACGGGAAACTATGGAAGGTCTAAGATACATGTAACGGGCTACTGGAAGGAGAAGGGAGAGAAGAGAACAACACTGGAAGCAATAATGACCAAGAATCTCCCCAAAGTAGTAGCAGACACCAAACCACAGATCAGGAATCTCAGCCAACACGAGCAAGATAAACGCAGAAAATAAAAACCTACCCCCAGGTATAGCATATATTGTCTACAAGAAATCCACTTTAATACAGAAACCCAACACTCTAATAGTAAAGGAATGGAGCTGTACCATACTAACACTAATTAAACAAAGTGGGAGTAGCTACAGTAATTTCAGAAAGAGAAGACTTCAGGGCAAAAAAGCCATTACAAAATGAAAAGGGGGCCAATACTCTAAGAAGACATAACAATTCTTAATGCTATGCACCTAACAACACCTAACAATCAAAACAAGTTAAACACAGATAAAACTGCAAGGAGAAATAGATGAACTCACTTTTACAGTTAGCGACTTTACTACTCCTCTATCGGAAACAGATACACCCATCAGAAAATCAGTACAGACAAAACAGAACTCAACAGCACCATCAATCAAATCAACTGTATACAGTTGATATGCATGGACTACTGCATCCAACGACAGCAAGTTACACTTTCTTAAATACACATGGAACACGCACCAGGACAGAGCGTGTTCTATGAAACACACCTTCACAAACGAAGAACAAAAAGCATACCATGTCTGCCTTTAGACCACAATGCAATCAAACCAAGTCAGCAACAGAAACACAGCTGGCAAAACCCAAAGTACTTCAGATTACAAATCACACTTCTAAAAAATGCATGGATTAAAGAAAAAATTCTCAAGAGAAACTTTAAAAATATCTGAACAAAATGAAAATACAACTTATTAAAATTAGGGGGATGCAAAAAACATTGCTTAGATTAAAATTTATAGAATTGAAAGCACATATCAAAAAAGAAAGATCTAAAATCAATAATCTAAGCTTTCACCTTAGAAGAGCAAATTAATTCCAAACTAAGCAGAAACTGAAATAATAAAAATCAGAGCAGAAAATAAAACAAGAAATCAGTAGAGGAAATCAACAAACCCAAAAGCTGAGTATCCCCACCCCTTCCCCAAAAAATCAATAAAATCAGGAAGACTTTTGCCAGACTAAGGAAAAAAGACCTGAATTACTAACATTAGAAATGAAAGAGGGGAATCACTACAGATCTCACATGCAACAAAAGGCTAATAAAAGCGTATTATGAACAACTCTATAGCCATGGATTTGATAACCTGGATGAAATGGACCAACTCCTTGACAGATACAATCTGTCACAGCGCACCTAAGACAATTTGAATAGGGCTGTATCTATTAAAGAAACTGAATCACTTACGAATAACCTTCTAAAACAGAAAGCATCATGTCCCAACGGGTTTACTGGTGATTTCTACCAAACAGTTAAAGAAAAAAAATTTTTACCAATTCTCTACAGTCTCTTTCAGAAGATAGAAACAGAAGGAATACTTCTTAATTCATTCTATGAGACCAATCATGCTCAATGCTATTTACTCAACTGCACTGAGAACTTATGTGTACACAAAAGCCTGCATACAGACGTCTGCACCAGCTTTTTCATAACTGCCCAAACTTGGAGGCATCCAAGACAGCCTTCAGGTAGAATGGACAGACTGTGGCACAACCAATGGGTATTACTCAGCACTAAAGGAAATGGGCTCTTAAGGAGTGAAAAGACATGCAGGAACCTAATTGTATATTACTAAGTGAAAGAAGCCAGTCTCAAAAGGCTACAATACTGTATGATCTCTACTGTATTTCGCTCTAGAAAAGGCAAAACTAGAGACACATTAAAAAGATTAGTGGTTGTCAAGGGTTAAGTCTGAGGCAGGGATGATCAGGCAAAGCACAGAGGACGTTTAGGGCAGCAGTGTTCTGTAGACTACTGGTGGATATATGCCATTACACACGTCTAAACTCAAAGAACACATAACACTAAGACTGAACCTAACGTGACCTGTGGACTCTGAGTGACAATGACGTGTCAGTGTACATTCACAAGGCTGGAGGGGCACGTGGGGAGACGAGGAGCATGTGGGCTTCTGGCTCTGTACTGCTGGCTCAATTCTGCTGTGGACCTAAAACTGCTCCGTGAAATAAAGTTTATTAATTTTTAAAAATGGTTAAAATGTAAATTTGTGTTATACATTTTTGTAGCAAAAAAGATCTGCTAAATAATTTTTCATTACAATAGAGCTTAAAAACATCATGCATGTCATACATCATTTGAAAAGGAAAGAGAAAAGCTTTCTAAAACAAGGTCTCCATCCACTGTTTAACAGTTGTACTTTATATAGAAAGATCAAAAGCAAAAAATCCAGCTTATAATTCAGTGTTTTACCTATTTCTGTACCAAACACGAAACTCTGAAAAGCTTCTAAGTTCGAAGTACTGTATTGTAAGAAACTAAAGGCAAGTCAAACTGTCTGTGATAGAAAAAAAAAAATCTAAAGCCCACTGGTCTGGGAAATGGCTATTAAAACACCTTCATATAAGTAATTAAAAAGGAGGCAGATCTCTGTGTACTGCATGGGAGTCGATGAAAAGTGATAAACGATTAAAAAAAAAAGTGTGTATGCCTAACACTGGGCTGCCCATTCTATAAACACACAAATAAATACACAAACAGAAGAAAATCAAGAAAACAGACAAAAAAAACGATTAACAGCAGAAGACAGAAGAGGGTCGAGGGAAGGTGAGCAAGAGAGACTTCAGTCTCACCTGTTTTTATTTTTTCAAAGTAAATATAATCACACATTAACCAATTTTTTTAAACTAAGACCTCTAAACAGAAAAATGGCAAAAGAGTAAAAAAGAAAATTTCACAACATTCTACCACCAGTCAAGATTTCAAAACCAAAGCCAGTAAGAGATTTCATAAAATAAGGTATTAATCATTAACAAAGTCAGCTTTGCCATATCACTTGTTCTATGAAAGTTTATCATTTCTACATTAATAAACTCACGGAAAAAAAAATTCGTACAAATTCAAATCACCCAAAGTTAACCTTTAATTGCAAAAAGAGAATTAATATTATTTCCATTTTACATAGAAGAAGCTGGAGCTCAGAAAGCGAAATAATTTGGAGTATATTGTCTGTATACTGTCACCCTGCTTATTTAACTTATATGCAGAGTACATCATGCAAAATGCCGGGCTAGATGAAGCACAAGCTAGAATCAAGATTGCTGGGAAAAATATCAATAACCTCAGATATGCAGATGACACCATCCTAAAGGCAGAAAGTGAAGAGGAACTAAAAAGCCTCTTGATGAAGGTGAAAAAAGAGAGTGGAAAAGCTAGTCTAAAACTCAACTTTCAAAAAAACTAAGATTATGGCATCTAGCCCAATCACTTCACAACAAACAGATGGGGCAAAAGGGGAAACCGTGACAGATTTTATTTTCTTGGGCTCCAGAATCATTGTGGATGGTGACTGCAGCCATGAAATTAAAAGATGCTTGCTCCTTGGAAGGCAAGCTATGACAAACCCAGACAGCATATTTAAAAAGCAGAGACGTCACTTTGCTAACAGAGGTCTGTATAGTCAAAGCTACGGTTTTCCCAACAGTCACGTACGGACATGAGAGCTGGACCATCAAGAAGGCTGAGTGCTGAAGAACTGATGCTTTTGAACTGTGGTGCACAGAAGACTCTTCAGAGTCCTTTGGACAGCAGGGATTCTAAACCAGTCAGTTCTAAAGGTAACCAACACTGAATATTCACTGAAGGACTGATGCTGAAGCTCCAATACTTTGGCCCCTGATGCAAAAGAACCGACTCACTGAAAAAGACCTTGAAGCTGAGAAAGACTGAGGCCAGGAGGAGAAAGCGGTGACAGAGGACAAGATGGTTGGCTGGTATGACCAACTCAATGGACATGAGTTTGACCAAACTCTGGGAAATAATGAAGGACAGGGGAGCCTGGCGTGCTGCAGTCCATGGGGTTGCAGAGTTGGACACGGTTTAGTGACTGAACAATGAACAAGGGTAAGGTGGGTACATGAGCAAGGGCAGGCTGCTGAAGGTTTACACTAATCGAGAGGCAATTCAACAGTAACTGCCACCAAAAGCTGAAAAATTTTTAGGCCTGACAATATGGTACATGGCAGGAATGGACTCTTCTTTTTTCAGGGAATAAACACAAACATGCCCGGTAATGTTTATCCTTAATTCTCACAACAATTCTGCTAAACCGGCACGCTCTCTCTGCCCTGTGCCCCTACAATCCCTTCTCATTCTTTCCTCATTGCCCTAGAAGATTATCAAACTTCATTTTTTGAAAGTTGATGAAAACAGTAGTTATAATGCCTGTGCATTTCAAACTCCTTGGCATCACTGAAAATTACCAGGAAAGGCCTAAAAGTAGCAATTAACTGCTTACTCCTAGGGTCAGCAGTGCTGACACCAAACCCCTTAACCCTTCCTTAGTTTATAAGGCTTGCTAACCAGCCTCACAAAGGGAGTTCCAACCTCCGCAGCCTACACTAGCTATGTCCCTCCATTTCTCTTCTCACTGATTAGCTGGAATAAGAAAAGACTTTGTATAAAGAAATACCAACAAGTATGAAACCATCCCTCCTCTCCCCCAGGAGAGGCCAAGTACTCTAAATGCTGAACTCCACTCTTTCCATTTCCCAAAGACAGATTTGGCCGGTAATCTATTTTGGTCCACATCCCTTTTCCAGATTGTTTTTGGTGTTCTATACTTGGCTAGAGTTGCATTTAAGGTTCACATAAATGTTTTCTAGCAATCAAAATGATCTTGTTTCAAAAAGGTAACTTATTCTGGAAATCTTTTCCATTTCTGGATATAAAAATGAGCTGCTTCAATCATGCCTGACTCTTTGTGACCCCATGGGCTGCAGCCTGCCAGACTCCTCTGTCCATGGGATTCTCCAGGCAAGAATACTAGAATGGTTTGCCATTTCCTCCTCTAGGGGGTCTTCCCCACCCAGGGATCGAATCCTTGTCTCTTACATCTACCTGCATTGGCAGGTGGATTCTTTACCGTTATCGCCATCTGGGAAGCCCCAAAATGAGCCAACCAACATGGAAGAGCAGAAAATCTTTAAGAAATTCTTTACTGACACTCCATTTAAAGGATGGAGAAAAAAATCACATCTGCCAGCTCTTAGGTAAAATGAATATCCCCTTTTACTTGTAATTTTTAAAGTTTTTTTGAATACTGGTTGAGACATATCCAAAACAGTATCTGGTACTTGATTATTTAAAAGCAGCAAGACACCAAAAGAGCAAACCAACACCAGCAACCTAAAAATAAAAAAAGACAACGTACCTGCTGGACTTGTCAACATGAAGAGCACATTAGGTACAGAATATCTCAGACTCCTGGAGGAGGAACAACTGACAAGTCATTTATAATTAATCACAATAACAAGTGGAAAAAGACAGGAAATACTGTCGAAGCGCTCAGGGAAAACAATGAAAACAACCATCAGCCTAGAACTAGGTAGCAGGCCAAACGCCTTTCAAGAATGACAGCATTCTTTTGTAATGCCCCATCTGTAGGATTTTAAGAGCAGCAAGATGAAAACTGGGCAGCAGATGCACCTAAATCAGGAAGGTCACAAGACTAAAAGCATTCAAAAGTTTCTTATAAGGATAAAGATATCAATTGGTAAAGCGTCTGTCTACAATGCGGGAGACCAGGGTTCGATCCCTGGGTCGGAAAGATCCCCTGGAGAAGGAAATGGCAGCCCACTCCAGTACTACTGCCTGGAAAATCCCATGGATGGAGGAGCCTGGTAGGCTACAGTCCATGGGGTCGCAAACAGTCGGACACGACTGAGTGACTTCACCTCACTTAGGTTAAATATGAAATGTCTAAGATCACCAGAAGTGTCTAATCTCTTACTGAGTACAGGCAAAAAGAGTAGACAGGAATTAAGGGGGAAAAAATCCCACAATACATAGGCAAGAAAAGAAAAAGATAAGGAAAAAACCCCAGTTAGAAAGCAAAAATACCATAGTAGAAATAAACCAAATACTTCAATCACAATTAATGTAAATTAGTTGAAATACGAAAAGTCGAATAATGAAAATGCAATCCAGCTGTGTGCTGCTTTCAAAAGGCACACCCAAAGACTACACTTAAGAAGCAGAAAAATACTTATCAGGCAAACATTAATTAAAAGTCACTTGGTACAGCTATGCCAATATCCGACAAAATGCATTTGAGTGGAAAAAATGTTCCTAGAAACAAAGATTCACTACAGAATGACACACTGTGCGAGTCACCAGAAGCAACTCTAACTTATAAAGATGAGGCAGAGACGGAGAGCCGCGGCATCCAGCAAGCCCTCCAGCACGAGGAGAGCTTACAACGCCCTCTCTGTACCCAAGGGAACAAGCAGCCGGTATTAGTTAAGGACACTAGTTTGAATGAGACGCCAGTTAATGTGCTTCATCTAACAGACACGGGGAAACCTGACCTTAAAATTAGAAACGCATTCTTCTTAAGCACACGTGGAATAAAAATTTGCCACTAACTAGATGCCGTTAAAACAGCCTCAACAAATTTCAAAGAATAAGCATCACATTATGCTCATACATTATGAGCACAATGTATGCTAGCAATCAGTAACAAAACTTAAAAGATACATATACACACGCACATCAAGATTTTTCAATGTACTTTCTAAACCTCTAAGTCAGAAAGAAGTCAAAATGAAATTGACTGAATATATTATCTGAATATATTCAGAACTGAAAGATAAAAATCCTACACAGCAAAAGTGTTATTTAAAGGGTAATTACTACTCTATTTACATATATATAAGTACGTATTATGCATGCTAAAAATTAAGGACCTAAGAATCCTGTTTAAGAAATTAAATATTAATAATTAATTACAAGTCAGGCAGATTCCAAAAATAAGAAGTTATAATTTTCTTCCAATATAACTGAAAATTCAGACAAAATGAGTTTTAGAAAAACATAAATTACCAAATGTGACTCAAGAAAAAGAAAAGACTCTAATGATCCTATAAATATTAAAGCAATCAAATCAATAATTTTTAAATCTCAGACAGAAAACACCACACCCTTATGGTTTTAGAGGCAAGTTTTATAAGACACTGAAGGAACAAATAATCCTAATTTTACTTATGAACCCTCTAAGAAAATAAAAAGGAGGAAACACAGTTTATTTTATGAGACTAGAATACTCTTGATAACAAAACTCATAAGGCCGATACAACAAAAAAGGAAAATTAGAGATCATTCTTACCAATAAACATAGATACATAAATCCTGAGATATTAGCAAATTAAAAACAAAAGGGGTGGGAGGAATTCCCTGGCAGTCCAATGGTTAGGACTTTTCACTGCTGGGGCCCAGATTCAATCCTTGGTTGAGGAACTAAGATTCCACAAGTATGGAAAGGCCAGAAAAAAAGCCCCAAACAAACAGAAAAACAACAACAAAAACATGAAACATACAAAAACATATATAACAAAAACAAAGCAAAAAAACCTTTTTTAAAAAGAATACATCATTATCAAGTTGGAAAAACTTTCATATCATCATCTCGACAGATGTAGAAAATGCATTCAATTAGGACTTCCCTGGCGGTCCAGTGGTTAAGAATCCGCCTGCCAATGCAGGGGACATGAGTCTGACCCCTGGTTAGGGAACTGAGGCCCCACACGCTCTAGAGCCCCTGGTGTGCGACAAGAGACGCCCACACACCACAGAGAGCAGCTGCTCCACTGGCCACAGCTAGAAAAGCAAGACCCACCACAGCCAAGAGGAAGTAAATAAGTGAAAAATTTTAAATGCATTCAGTTAAGTTCAGTGCCCACTTGTGAGCTGTTTTTTTTTTTAATTCTCCGTAAACTAAGGTTGAAGAAATCTTCCTCAACCTGTTAAAAGAAAAAAAAAGTATCCACACACGCAATGGTAAAAGATAAAAGCATTTGCCTTAAAACTGGGACTGTGATAAGGATGCCCGCCACGACCATCTATATTCTCCACTGGTGATGGTTGCCATGCAGCAACACAGTAAGACTAGAGTAAAATATATTAAACAATAAAAGGACTGGAAAGAAATGAACTGTCATTATTCATAGATGAGATGATTATCTACACAAAAACCCCAAGAGTCCACAAGCAAATTATTATCAAGCTAGAGAAGCTACTAGATATAATAGCCACATACAAAGTCATCTGCATTTTCATTTGCCAACAAATAGAAATTTTTCACTTAAAAAAATAATTTACAACAGCAACAAAAAAAGTAACCAAAGAATAAATCTAACAAAAAATACGCAAAATTTGTAGAAAGAAAAGAATATAAAACTTTTAAAAAGACAACTACCTATAAACCAAAAAATCTATTTCCTCTTCTACCTGAGTAGTATAAAGGACAGAAGAAGATTGGAAAATACTAAAATCCATTTTTGTCCTTTTAAACACCTTTTAAAAAAATCCCATAAACACAGTAAAACATTCACAAATTGGGAAAAGATATTTGTCACAAAGATAATAAGAATCAGAATATATAAGAATTCCTACAAATAAGAAAAATCAAACTCAAGAAGAAAAAATAATAAACAGGAAAAAAAGAGAGACATAACAGGTATTTCACAAAAGTAGAAATCTAAATAGCCAAAAAAAGATTGCTCAACTTCGTTAGTAATTTGAAAAAAGAACATTAAAACCATGCAGTGATAAATAAAAGTGGGCAAAGAACTACTTGAATAGACTTTCCTCTAAAAAAGATCCACAAACAGCCAATACATACATGACAAGATGCTCAACAATATTAGTCATTCAGGAAAGGGAAAACCACAATGATACACCACACTTCACACCCACTAACACGGCTGTGAATTGTTTCTAAACGGAAAAGAATATATATTAGTGAGGACGTGGAGAAATTAGAACCCTGGGATGGTGTTGGTGAGATGTAATATGGTACAGTCACTTTGGCAAACAGTTTGGTCGTTCTTCAAAATTTTAAAACACAGGAACATTACCCAACAATTCCACTTCTGAGTACACACCAAGAGAAATAAATACCTACGTCCCTCCAAAGACTCATAGGCAAACACTCACAGCAGTATGGTTGGTAACAGTCAAAAAGTGGAATCAAGCCAAACATCCACCAACTTACGAATGGATAAATAACGGCATGTCCATGTGCTCAAATGCAACAGAGCACTAATACTGAAATATGCTACAAGGATAAACCCTGAACACATGCTGAGCAAAAGAAGCAAGTCACCAAAGACCACATAGGGTATGACTCCATCTACATGAGACGTCCAGAATCGTCAAGTCCGTAAGAAAGTCCATTAGTGGCTGCCCAGGGGTTAGGTGGAAACAGAGTCACCGCTAACAAGTACAAGGGTTCTTTTTAGGATGGTGAAGTGTTCTAAACATTAGATTGTGGTGATCATTACACAATTCTCTGAACACACTAAAACCTATTAGACTGTACCCTTTAAATGGGTAAACTGTAACATGTAGTTACATCTCAATAAAACTAGGAACTGATAAGATGTAAGGTCATAACCACCAATCTGACAAATATAAAAAAGTCTGACAGTACCAAGAGCTGGCAAAGATGTGGAACACCAGTGCTGGCAGGAGGGCACGTCTAACTAAAGTCCAGTTACTTTTAACCAAGGTTCAAACTCTACAGGTCCCACCACCCTGCAATTCTAAGTCTCTCCAGGCTTTATACCTTGCAGAAATGTTTTTTGCACTTGTCCAAAGCCATATTGTTCTTTACTGGAAACAATCCTATCCCGTAAGGATAGGACAAAGAATATAAAATGAAATATATTCAGTCTGAAAAAGAACACAGAAGCAAAAAGGAATAAACGACAATTACACACATCAACATGGGTTTCCCAGGTGGCTCAGTGGTACAGAATCTGCCTGCCAATGCAGGAGACGTAGGTTTGATCCCTGTTGGAAAGATCCCGGGAGAAGGAAAAGGCAACCTACTCCAGTATTCTTGCCTGGGCAATCCCATGGACAGAGTAGCCTTGAAGGCTACAGTCTCCCATGGGGTCGCAAAAGAGTCTGATACAACTTGGCAACTAAACACATCAATGTAGCCAAAACTCATTATCTGCAGGGCCTCACTTCCCTCCCTTCCCAGGTTCAAGTCCAGGCCTCACCATTATAAACACCCCCTTTCCCTTCTCTCTTTTTCACCTGGAGTATAGATCTTTTCAACGCTGTGTTCACTTCTGCTTGCTCTACAAGGTGACTCAGCTACATGTACACATGCAGCACCCCCCACCCAGGACCCCACTTGTCTAGATCACCACTGAGCACCAGCCGAGCCCCGCACCACAGAGCAGGCCCCACCAGCTCTCTACCTTACACAGCAGTGGCCTTCTCTTGCTCTGCCACTCTTGCGTGCGGAAACCACAACTGCAACACTGCCTACTCTAGTCCCAGGAAGAAGAGCACAACCGCTTTTTTCCACTTTAAACTAGGTTGGCTCCCCCGAGGAGCCCATTCCACACTGCAGATCCATTTACATTCTTTCTTTCCATAGAATACTCCGGCACTTTCTCCTCACAGACCACCTGCCCCTGAAAGTGAAAGTCGCTCAGTCCTGTCCGACTCTTTGCGACCCCATGGGCTATACAGTCCGTGGAATTCTCCAGGCCCTACTCACCCTCATTTTCACTGACTGATAACTCCTTCCTGTTTCACTTAGAAGAAAACCGTCCTGGGCTTCCCTGGTGGCTCAGTAGTAAAGGATCTACGTGCCAACACAAGAGACACAGGTTCACTCCCTGGTCGAGGAAGATCAACTCAGCCTGTGCGCCACAACTACGGAGCCTGCGAACCCCGACTACTAAGCCCGCAAATCTGAGAGCCTGGGCTCTGCCACGAGAAGCCTGTGTATACAGAGCAGACCCCCCTCGCCCCAACTAGAGAAAAGCCCGAGCAGCAACAAAGACCCAGAACGGCCAAAACAAATAAAGTGAATTAAAAAAAAAAAAAGAAAGAAAACAGTCCTGCTCCCACCATGCGAGCTCCCCAAGTCTGCTCTCCGTCCTCTCACCAAGCAAGAGCCGGGGGACGCTCCCCGTGGGTCCATTCCCTGTCTCCTTCCCAGCAAATGCATGTCATCAGGTGTGCGTTCTGTACAGATATCATTTCCCACCAGTAATACAAAAACACTGTAACTTCGCCATCTCAACAAAGCCTTCTCATGGTCCCAACTCTCCCTTTAGCGCTGTGGCAAGTGCCCATGAAAGGGCTTTCCTCTGCGCCCTCTGCTCTCAAGCCCTCGGGAAGCCTCCCTCCCAAGCCCTCCCCACACCACCGCGTGCGGACTGCTCCCATCGAGACCATCGATGACTCATGTGCCACCGAAGCCACAGGACAAGCCGGGGCCCTCAGGCCACTCGAGGGCACGGCAGGAGCACTGCGCGGGGACTCTCACTCCCTCCCCCTGGAAGACCCCTCCCCTGACTTCGGAGATTCAAGGCCCCCCTGCTCCTCCTCGACCGGAAACTGCCTGGCCCACTTTTGCTCGCTGCCTCGGCCCTCACCCTACACTCACTCAGCATCAAGGACTTCTAAGTGTCAGAGAACACTGAACGCTCTCACATCTGTCTTCAGCCAGACCTCTCCCCTCCACTCCGAACACCTTCACCCCACGTGGCTCCAGGAGGCTCTCTGGAGTTTCACAAGAGCAGCGGGTCTGGACCCCAACTCTTGACCTTACTTCAACAACAGGTGCTGCCCACAATCTCGACCACAAGCAGAAAGCTCTGGTCGGTAGGGAGCACCTTCAGCCTGCTCTCTCAGCCACGTTCAATCTGCCAGCAAATCCTGGCGGCTCTATCGTCCACAGGCATCCAGCATCCACACCCTCACTGCCACCCCTGTGCCCCTTCAGTTCAAGCTGCCGTCACTGTTCCGGAGGGTCCTTGGCACCAGAGAGACAACTCTTCTTAACACAGTTTCAGGGGACCTTTTAAAACCATATAGCAGATCTCATGTCACACCACTACCTAAAACACTTCCATGACTTCCCATCTAATTCACAGAAAAAGGCAAAATCCTAACCCTGGCCTGCATGAATGGCTCCCACCCCACCAGGCTGGCCTCTGTCTCCCCAACACACCAGCTACAACCCTTCTTAGCACCACACGCATATTGGACTCTGCCTAAAGACTCCCCGTCCCTCACCCCCACCTGCTGATGTTCAGAGGTCTCAGGAAGGCCCATCCTGACCACCTTATCCAATCTGCACACAGCCCCCACCCAGCCACTCCCAGCTGACTCTGCTCCCAGCTGTACCACCCATGACAGCTGCCATCTCTGACTCACCTGTTAACCGTCTTTCTCCACTAAAATGTAACTTCCCGAGGACAGGGACAATGACAATGTCTTTTTGGCTCACTACTAATGTAGTCAGCATCACAACATATGTCTTAGTGCCTAAGTACTCAAACATACAAATGAATCTCAAAAAGCAGTAAGAGGAGAGAGGGTGAGTTACACAACAAAATGATTCAATTTATACAAAGACATGCAAAAACTAAATTACTTTATGTAAGGATAAAAGGATACATTCACGGGTGCTAACACCATAAAGTTAATCAACAAAATGACACTCGCAGGGCAGCCCTGCTTAAGGGAGGTGAGAAGAGGGAGGAATGGGCAGGGGGGGGTCATACAGGAAGCCAAAGGTAACGCCACAGTCCGTCACTTAAACTGGTGGTCTTAACATTCAATATCTGTACACATGCCGATACAGACGCTTGGAATGTACCATCCCATTAAAAATTAAAATAAAAAAATAGGTTAGAACAAGACAGGTCAAACCCAGCCCACCATCTCTTTTTGTAAAGAAAACTCTATGAGAAGCTTCATTTGTTCACGTGTTGACTATGGCTGCCTTCACACCACAGAGGCAGAACTGAGTGGCCACAGAGCCCGCAGAGCCCAACGTATTCATTAACTGGCCCTTTACAGAGCACAGCTGTCTGGTTATAATGTGCAATTTGTTAACAAATTAAGAGCAACATTTAAAAGAGCCAATCATCAATCCTTCAAGGACGTCCCTGGCAGTCCAGTGGTTAAGACTCCACGGTTTCACTGCAAGAGGCTTGGGTTTGATCCCTGGCCGCGAAACTAGGATCCCACATGCCACACAGCTGAGTACAAAGATAAATAAAAGTTCAAAAAACAAAAGGAAAAAAAAAGTGATCCTTCAAGACATGTGTGATTATCTCACAGCACAGAACATTGAAAAAATATGGCTCTATATAACACGAGGGACTCCAAAGCAAAGTTTTTTATACTGTCCTCCAGCACCAGAGAGAGAGATCTTAAAGACGAATATTTCAGAACGTGCTTGCGTGCTCAGCTGTGTCCGACTCAACAAAACCTCAAATTTATCATCTCTACTCTCACCACAGTAAAAAAAAAAAAAAAAAGAAGAGTCACATCTTAGCAAGTAAAATCTGTATAAAATAATGCAAACTTGGGGGGCGGGGACACCACCACCTAACTCTGTGCCCTGCCCTGCCCTGCTTCACCACCCCCAGGCTTCCTCAGAGCACCCAGTCACACCTCCAAGGCCCTCCACCATAGCATTCCGCTCCATTTCCTCAGGGCGTTTCCCTGCAGCTTTATTAGTCATTTCTGACCTTATTTCACTGTTACTAGCAAGAAGGCTGATAACAATAATAATACCCAAACAAATATTACTGTGTACTAGGCACTGTACTAATCAGTTCACATTTAATATTCATTTCACAGATAAGGAAACTAAGGAACCGAGATGTCATCTAATATTATGATTACACAGCTGGAAGACTGGGAGCCAGAACTCAAAGTCAGCTATTTTAGATCCTTTGCCCTCTTGCCCTCCACAAGATACTCTGACCTGAGAACAGAGAACGGGTATTATCTGAGAAAACTCCCTTAGTTTAACATAGTATACCTATGATAGGTGCCAAATGCACAGCTGCTGTATCATCTGTGAGTGTAATACTAAACCGAGGACACAAGGTCCACGGTTGCGGGGGTCGGGGATCATTCAAAGGGTGGTGCTTAATCAGAAGGGACTGGGTCTCCTGGAAGGCAGCTGAGGCAGCTGTGAACTGCCCACTGCCCAGAGGCAACAGAAACCCTGTGTATCTCTGTCAACAAAATGAAACCAGGAGGCACTACCCCTCATCTACGACAACGACAAACACAGCAAAACACCGATTCAGAAGTTAAATGTTTATTCTTTACTGTTTAATTTTTATTGGAGTATAGCTGATTGATTACAATGTTGTATTTATTCTTAACTCTCAGTGAGTTCCAGCTATGTTATTGTTGAAACAACTGACACTTAAAATTATGGTCTAGTGGGGCCACCAAAACCCTAAGGCCTCACCCAGGAACTGAGATTTCTCTGCTGCCTACAGGCCCTTTCTCCCACATGACCTAAATTTTCTCTAATATCAATGACCTCCAAAACCATGATTCTCATGAAAGGAAGCGCCAAACAGCCAACGGAGTCAATACTTGTCAATGTTCCTCCCACCATTGCCTCATCTGGAGAATGAAAGCCCAGGCTTCACCAAGATCCAGCCAGTGTCTCCTGACCAAGCCTCACTGGACAGTGCAAGCCAGCCCAGCATGTGCCTCAGTGGCCAGTACAACTGCCGCCTCACCTGCCCCGCTCAGGGTCTCAGGGCGCCACGCGTTCTCAGGCAAGCACCCCTTCTCGTCAGTGTCTCCAATTCACTGCATTAGTGTTTAGATTTACATACAAGTACAGGGAACTTTAGGCTCTCACTAGCGATCCACATAGCTTTCTCCAGGTCTGACTCAACATTCAGTCATACTTTTATTTCTGCAGTCTTTTTACTTTTCTGCAACCTTTTTCATGCTGCTTCTTACTGTTTCAAAAAAAAAAAAAAAACCCAATCTCATTCATCTTTCCTTTGGGCCCCCAGATTTCATGGCAGTCAGCCTCTGGGACACACAGACCATTCCAAGTTAATACACACTCCCTCTGTAAGAAATTCTGGAATTAATAATACCCTTTCTCCAGAGTTGCCGAGAAGTATAAAATCAGAGTCTCTTTGTATCGGGAAAGATGTTCATAATCTATTCGAATCTATTTATATAAAATCAGTCGACTGTGGAGTCTTCACTAATACTTAATAATAAAGCTGGTCAACACCAGCCAGCAGAAGTGAGAAGTAGTAAACCGCCTCTACTTGGATCTTTGTGAGCCTGAGACACAAAAGCATCCCAGTTAAGGTGGGAAGCCTCTCCAGTCCCGCCAAGGTTCCCTTTCACTGGCTTCTTTACCACCCAGCCAATCTACCTGACATGCAGATGTCAGTTCATAAACATCCAAAACGTGAAACAAACTGGGCATTGATCCGACTAGTAACTCTCTCTCCTCCCAGTAAAGAAAAATAAAGGGGGAGGGAGGAAGAAAGGGGGTTCCCATGGCAACTAAATCTAAGCCAAAGTCAAAAGGCCACAAAAACAAATCTCCAGTCACCTCAATCCAGACTGCAGCAAGAAAAAAACCCATTCTCACTGGAAGCACCGTGGATTTCAAGGACACTCAAGACATTTAGCATGAATCTACACCAAGCCTCTGATCAGTAGGGAAAATGAGCTTCTCAAGTTTGATCAAGTCACAGCCAACATCTATGGAGCAAAAGACAACACAGGTCAATCCTATCTGTCATTACAAAACAGCTTCACCAGCACTGCTGCTGCTGCTAAGTCACTTCAGTCGTGTCCGACTCTGCACAACCCCAAAGATGGCAGCCCACCAGGCTCCACCGTCCCTGGGATTCTCCAGGCAAGAACACAGGAAGAATAACAGCATTGCTTTTTAAGACAAACCAAACCAAAGAGGGAAGTGGAAGTTAACTATTTAATACCTATGAGAAACAAAGGTGTAACTACTTCACTCTTTGACAACAGACTTTAACCATTACAAGCCCCTTCCTCGAAGCCTCTAGGGCCTCTCACGGGAGTCTGCTTGCTCACGCCACACTACTCAGTTCCCAAGCTGAGCTGCCTCAACACAAAGGACGTCCCTTGTCAGCGCTGCCTCCCCTCAAGGCGGCAGGTCCTCAAGTGCCTGTTCACGAGTGAATCCCTGATACTGTTCCTGACAGAGTAAGGGTTCAATATATTTGCTGATCAAACAAATGTAGATAGCAACATTCCTGGCTTTTCTGTGAATGATCCCATTATCTCCCTGGTAATGCTCTGTCCCCACCACCTCCGTGCCACAGCACTGCACTGGGTTTAGGGCAGCCAAGAGTGGCGGAGACGCGTACGATACTATATGACATCTCTTATGTGCAATTTAAAAACAATTCAAATGAATATACATGCAAAACAGAAACAGACAGGTTTAGAGGCTTCCCTGGTGGCTCCTTGATAAAGAACCTGCCTGCAATGCAGGAGATGTGGGTTCAGTCCTGGCTCAGGACAATCCCCTGGAGAAGGAAATGGCAGCCCACTCCAGGATTCTTGCCCGGAGAACCCCATGGACAGGGAAGCCTGGCAGGCTACAGTCCATGGGGTCTCAAAGAGTCGGACATGACTTAGCAACTACTCACACAGAAGAAATAGACGGTGGAGTGGTCACCTGTCATTCTCGGCATCTCAGTGAAAGTCGCTCAGTGGCGCCGACTCTCTGCGAACCCACGGACACATAGCCATAGGCCAAATTTCAGGACGAAGGAGTAGATCTCCTGGATCTCCCTTTTATACGTCCAGACTTCTAACGTTCAGTTGGCAAAAATCTGTAGTTTTATAGTAACATTCATCCCACTCAATACATTAGGATCATCCGTATTCTAAGGATGTGAGAGAAAAGGATTTCTCTTTCACTGCACTACATCTCCCCAGAGGGAAAAACACTTGCCCACTCCGGTTAGAGTTCAGGGTTCGGGCAAGCCCCCTGTGGTAGCAAGCAAGGGTCACCGTGTTAAAAGATTAGCATTCAATCTGCCTCTCTCCTGCCTTGCAAAGGGCAGATTTGGCAAACCAATCCAGGGCTCTCTCTCTGAAAACAGGCCTTCATTAAAATAATAGTAATAATGAAGCTGGCATCTAAAACCAGAATTGACAGCTGACTGACAGGATGAGGGAAAAAATGACAAAACTCAAAAATCACAGCACGATAAGGTCATTTAGCACAGCTGTTAAGAGCCCTGAACACCTCAAAGTTTCAGCACAATATGTTGATGGATTCTCATGAAGCAAGAGGAAAAAAAAAGTTTCTCACTTTATAAAATATTCACTTAAAAAATGTTTTTTAAAGTTCAGACTTCAGGCACCTAAAAATAATGTATGTATACCATCTTTCCCCATTACTGTCATGTCCAAGTAGGATCGAGGTATAGACAAAGCTCACAGGTAACAGACCCACACGTAGCTCCTAAAATCTGTGGTCTAGTGGTTCCAGAACCTAGTTGCACATCAGTATTACTTGGGAGCTTTTAAAACCATTCTCACTCTCACCACACATTTACAGAACAGTCTTGAAAAGTACTCCAAATGACCGCAAAGCAAGTCAGGTGAGCGCCTGTCTAGAGCGGGGGTTTCCCGCCCCCAGCACTACTGGCAGCTGGGACTGGCTGCGTTTGGGGGGGGGGGGGGGCTGCCACCTTGGCACCACAGGGTGCTGCACAGCTGCATCCCCGGCCTCCGCCCTCTAGAAGCACTGCCCAGCCCCACAGATGTGACAGGCAAAATTTACTTCTCCAGACATCACCAGATGGTTCTTGGGGGCAAAATCCGCCCCCTCAAGTTGAGAACTACTGCTCTAGAGTAAATAAAAAACAGTCATCTGAGGCTCCTTTAAGAAGGGAAAAAAATAAGAAAACTTCTTAAAGCCAAGGTGTCAGGTCTATTTTGTCCATCCAGCTCACCTAAGAAAAAGTAGTCAACTCCACTCGGCCACACCAGGGCTCAGATCTTGACTTATGAGAACCAACCACAGCCTCTTGTGCTTTGTACGTAAATAAACTCAGTGCTGAGTTTTAATTGAGCAGATGGTTACAAGAACTTCACTGTCACTACCATTCTTAACCATTCTGTATCAGTAAGAAAGCATTGTAAAATTTTAGACGAATATATGCTCAGGCTGCCTCTCAAATATCCCATATATAAAACCACAAGATTCAAGTTTATCAAAGAAGCAAACTAAATACCAATTCTGACAAATACTGTTTTAAGGAAGATGTCTTATCTGTAGTAAGCACATTATCTCTGTACCACATCAGTGCCAAAATTTATTTCAAAGAGACTAAGCAAACCTCACCCTGTCAGGCCGTAATTTCATCACTATTCATTTTCTGTCCAGTTATGGTCCGATTCTCAAACTGCCAGGCAGTTAATTGAAATCAGCAAGTTTTGTTCTGCTACACTGTACACAAAAGCTAGTTTTGTATTCTAAAACAATCTTCTTCCCGTTTTTCAGTAAGTTACACAAGCAAGATGTTCAATTCTACTTAAGACAGAGTCTATCAAAATAACATTTCCCAGGGCAACAAAGCAAGCCAGGTCCCAAGCAGGTAATTCCAGGGGAAGGACAAGCCTGGTCTCAAGCAGCAGGGAGAAGATCACAGGGCAGGAATCAATAGACTCTGAGTAGATGCGTGAGTGGATGGCATTGTTAGATATTCTAGACTCCAATCAAACGTAACTGAAATGCAAAATAACTTCGAAAGCATCCACCAGGACAACAGTTATTTCCCAAACTAGCTTCACTGAAGAATATTTCAACACACAGTAACCTTTCAAACCTCAATAAGAACCCAGGAGCACACTATGAAACTCTGGAGTTACTACTGATTTGGGGGCCAATCACACGCAATAAGCGGTATTCAAAAGCACAGGAGGAACAGAATCTGACGTGAGCTCCTGGTGGGCTTTTATTTAACCATCTCTTCAACAAGCCAGTCTGAGACATCACCACTAATGACTCCAGAAAACGTCTGTAAACGTAATCAATCCTCAGCCACCCTCTCCTGGGTGGTTCTCAGCCGGAAAGACTCTTAAAAACACTTTAGAGCTTTCTAAAGACAGTCACCAAAAGCCAGGACTTAGACACTCATGTGACTTCCCAATACTATCTAAACATTTAAAAATCAAATCCAAATTAATAACAGCCACTAATTACTAAGCGGATTCCTCAGGCCAGGCACCGTTTCTAGCTGCTTTACACATTATTAACTCATTTCCTTCCGACAGACTTCTGAGGCAGACACTGCTGTTATTCCCGTATTAGAGAAGAAGCAGAGAGGTTGAGGGACTTGCCCAAGGTCACAGCGCCAGAAAGTGGCGAAGCCAAGATCTGAAAACCACGCCGTCTAACTCGACAGCAAAGGAAGCTCCAACACCACCCCTTAAGTGGATTTTCCAGCGGCTGGAAATCTGGAGCCTCTTTCCCACTTGCTGCCTACCTACAACGTGACCTTGAGGACAAAATCGCAGTCAACTCCACGTTAACAAAACAGCCACATTCACAAGTGCTGTGACGATAAGAGGAAACAAGCCCCAAGCGCCCCTCCCAGAAAAGCAAAACAGAAAAGCTCGATCCGACCCACAGCGAAAATGGGTTAAGTACAGAGATTACACGGTGCTCGGAGGGTGAGATGCCAAGACACACAGGTGCATCCAAGGACTCGTGCTGTCCACCTCCAACCAAGAGTCCAAGTTGTGGTCAGAGCAAGCCGGACCGCAGGAAACCCCTCCAAGGGAGAGGCGAGAGGGCTTCTTTAAGAGGGAGGTACTTGCGGCCAAGAGATGGACCACCCCCCACCCCCCCCCAGCCTAGCGCATATTCGTCAGGGAGCTTGGGCGACCAGGACTGAGCTGGAGTCGCAACCCTGGAGTTAAAAAAAAAAAAAAAATCACTCGGAAGGAGGTTTTAAACACTCCGAGCCGGGCGCCGGCGTATCCCGCTGACTCTGCGGCGAAGGAGCAGAAACCCACAGAACTTGTTTCCCGGAGAACCGAGTCCAACAATGGCCTCTTCGCGAGTCTCCGGCGAGCCGCCGCCGCCTCAACTTGACACGCTCCGGGGCCCGCGCCCAGAGAACTTGTCCGGGGCCCGCGGGCGGCGGGCGGTGCTCGCTCGGGGCGGGCGGGCCGGCCGGCGCGGTGCGGGGCCCGGCCGGGTGAGGGGCGCGCCCGGCCGGCCGGCCGGCCGCCCGCCGAGCCAGGCCGCGGACGTCAACCCGGGCGAAAAGTTCGCCGCCCGGCCCGCGGCCCGACTCGGCGGGGGCCCCCGAAGCGGGCGAGCGGGCGGCTGACAGGCGCGGGCGGGGACAGGCCAGGGGAGCCCGGGCACCGCGCCTCCCCGGCGGCCGAGAGGCGAATTCCGGGGGGGAGGGGAGGGGGCCGGGACGCTCCCTCCCCGCGCCTCCGAGGCCGGGCGGAGGGGCCCCGCCGCCGCCGCCCGCGCGCTGCGCACCCAGCGCACCCCGCGCCGCGACCCGCTCCGCCGCGCTCCCCCTCTCACTACCTGGAGGTGCCCGCGACTCGCCGCTAGTTGCGCTCAGGCGGGAAACGCGCTCACCGACACCATCAGCGAAGCGCCCAAAATGGCGGACGTATCAAGCAGGCCTTGAGTTCCCCCCGCCCTCCCTCCGAGCGCCTCGAGGCCAATCACGGACCTGCCCCCGCCCCCGGCTCCACGCTCATTGGCCTTCCTCTCCCGCCCCCTGCCGCCTATTGGATCACCCTGCGGCCCCCGTTGAACCTACTCCGATTGGCTCGCGGACCCCGTCCGTCAAGGGCGAGGGAGCGCATTCTTTTCCCATGGACTTGACGGATCCGGAACCTCTAGGACCCCGGAGTCTGGAGCCAACAAATCAGAAACCGAGGGAAACCTTGTCTGGGTTCCCCCCAACTACGCCATAGCAACAGCAGGGCCTTCTCTTGACGGACGGCTGGGGCCACCAATCCGATGGCCAATGCTTTTTAAAACTAATGTGAGCCAAGCCAATCATGGCAGTAGGTCTGGGAGCTGCACAAGAACCAATGGGGTAGCGAGACCCGCGGGCAGGCGGGCCCGAGAGCCTGTAGGAAACCGGTGATGACGTGAGCTACCATGTGTTTCGGTGGCGGAAGTTCCCTGAGAGCTGGGGAATTAGCTCAAGTGGTAGAGCGCTCGCTTAGCATGTGAGAGGTAGTGGGATCGATGCCCGCATTCTCCACGGCTGAATTTTATAAAGTTGGGGAGGGAGCGGGGAGGTTGGCAGTCAGTGTCACTTGTCTCAAAGGTGGAGTTTGTACCAGGAGATGTGAGGACAGGGTGTGCTAGGTACCCCTATCTGCGCACCCCTCTCTGCTAGGGAGGAAAACTGGATGGATTGGAGGTGGTCTTCCTTTTGCCTTGCGGAAGAATTTTGCAGAAGCTGCTTTTTCAAATCTAGTGAGCACTCGCTCTGTGCCCCGCCGGCCGGCGTACGCAGGAGCAGAAGGTCCTGGACGTCAGACTCCACCTGAGCAGCACAAGCAAAGCAGGCCAGAGAGCGGTGGTGGTGGTGTTTCTGAGCAGGTGACATTTCCACCCACGGGACACGGAGGACAGCGCCGCGGGGCTCAGTGCGGGTTGGCGAGGGTTCCGGGCAGGGAGACTGTGGCAGGTGTCTCTGGGGGCACTGGCGTGGTCAGGGATGATCACTCCGGCTCACGGAGCGGAGGCAGGCTTTTACTTGGGGCTTCCCCCAGCTACCTCCCAGAGTCCAGGCCTGAGCAAAGTGACAGGGCTTGGCCCCGGGTCTGCCTTGCTAGTGCTTGGCCCCGGGTCTGCCTTGCTAGTGCTTCCCTCTGCACCCCTTTGCCTCGGCCCCAGCTGGCCCTCCACCTCCCTGACTCAGATTCTCTGCGCGCCCCACCCCCACCCCCGGGCCAAATGGCAGGGAGAAGAGAGCCCAGCTTGAACTGGGTCAACCCTGGTGGGCTACAATCCATAGGGTCGCAAAGAGTCGGACACTACCGAAGAGACTTACACACACGTAGTGCCTGGGGAGCTGGGTCTCCGGTGCAGACATGCCAGTCGGTCCCCCAGCTCCCCACTTCGGCAAACCCACAGCTGGAAGCCAACTCAGAAAGACTTCACTGCTGGGGAATCATCATCCCCATTTTACCCGTTAATTAACTGAGGCCCAGAAGGAATTTACACATCATATTGGCTGAGAAGGCAATGGCACCCCACTCCAGTACTCTTCCCTGGAAAATCCCATGGATGGAGGAACCTGGTAGGCTGCAGTCCATGGGGTTGCTATGAGTCGGATACAACTGAGCGACTTCCCTTTCACTTTTCACTTTCATGCATTGGAGAAGGAAATGGCAACCCACTCCAGTGTTCTTGCCTGGAGAATCCCAGGGACGGGGGAGCCTGGTGGACTGCCGTCTATGGGGTCGCACAGAGTCGGACACGACTGAAGCGACTTAGCAGCAGCAGCAGCATTGGCTGAGCGACCTTGGTTGGGTACTCTAACCCCTCTAAGTCTCCAGGAAGAAACTGATGCTGAAGGTGAAGCTCCAATACTTTGGCCACCCGATGCAAAGAACCGACTCATTGGAGAAGACCCTGATGCTGGGAAAGATTGAGGGCAGGAGGAGAAGGGGACAACAGAGGACGAGAATGGTTGGACCGCATCACTGACTCAATGGACGTGAGTTTGATAAAGCTCCAGGAGACAGTGAAGAACAGGAAAGCCTGGCGTGCTGCAGCAACTGAACAACAGCTAAATCTGCAGATCTTATCTGTAAAGTACCAGTGATTGTAGATAATGGTGACACCGCCTGTGTCCATGCCCTGAAGGGTATTGGGCCTCTAGAGTGGCAGCAACCAAGGATGGATATTACTTGCCTGATCCTACTGTTCAGAGAGGCTCGGAGCCTTGCCCAAAGCCCTACAGCTAGTGAAGAATTCATTTCAAGATTGAAGCCAGGGAATTCCCTGGCAGTTCAGTGGTCAGGATTCTGTACTTTGACTACTGAGGGCAAAGGTTCAATCTCTAATCTGGGAACTAAGATCCCACAAAAAAGATTGCAACAAGTTCAAAATATATGCAGAGGGTTAGGGAGATCTATATACAGATAACCTGGGTGGGCGGGGGAGAAGCAGGGAACTGCAGAAGCATGTCTGGGGGAAAGAATGGGAGGGAGGGACTCATGGCAGCTTTGGAGGATAAGCAAAGGAAAAACTTCAGAGGAACAGAGGGCAAATTCAGGGCTGGCCGTACTTTAGAAAGGATGGTTTGGATTTAGAGCAGCAAGGCTGTGCTCTGTGAGTAATGCTGGACCAGAGAGGCTTGCGCTGGAGCACAGGAGAGGCTGCAGGCAACCCCAGGACAGTAAAAGCACTCTATACAATGTGATGCTTTCAGTAACAGTAAGATGGACCACGTGCTCTTGAGCAGGACTGAAAATGCAGCTTTCTATTTCTAGACCCATTGGAGCGGAAGCTTCATGAGGTTAGTTTTTCCTTTATTTGCTGCTATACCACAGAGGCTTCCCTGGGGGCTCAGATGGTAAAGGATCTGCCTGCAACATCGGAGATGTGGGCTTGATCCCTGGGTTGAGAAGATCCCCTGGAGAAGGGAATAGCTACCCACTCCAGTTTTCTTGCTGGGAGAATTCCATGGACAGAGGGGCCTGGTGGGCTACAGTCCATGGGGTCGCAAAGAGTCAGACGGATGAGTCACTAACACTTTCACTCTCTTTTCACCCCAGTACCTAGTACTTAGCACACAGTGAACTGAATTGAAAGTTGCTCAGTCATGTCTGACTCTTTGCAACCCCATGGACTGTACATGGAATTCTCCAGGCCAGAATACTGGAATCTTCCCAAGATCCCAATACTGGGGACCTTCCCAACCCAGGGATCAAACTCAGGTTGCCCACATTGCAAGAGGATTCTTTACCAGCTCAATAGATGCTCAGGAAATACTTGTTCATTTCATTAAAAACTCTTTTTAGAGAGTTCCCTGGTGGTCCAGTGGTTAAGACTCCACCTTCCAATGCAGGGTTAGTGGGTTCAATCCCTGGTCAGGGAACTAAGGTCCTCCTACATGTTGCTCGGGGTGGCCAAAAATTTTTTTTAAAAAAACAACTCTTTAAAGACCTCCTGACCTTTCTGATTGACCAGATTTTCTGAGAATTGTCCTTGGTGTGACCCTTCTCTGCAGCTGGGACCGCCT
Source organism: Bos indicus (assembly GCF_029378745.1). NCBI lineage: Eukaryota > Metazoa > Chordata > Mammalia > Artiodactyla > Bovidae > Bos > Bos indicus. Next base: position 46,453,081 of record NC_091788.1, on the reverse strand, counting down.
CCTTCTTCCAATGTTACCTTCTATCTGGTGAGGAAGTCTTAAGCCTATTTATCTCCTGCCCTTCCTTTCCAAATAATCCAGCACAAAGCCTTCATCCTATTCAATCTGGTCTGTTTCTTGCATATGCATGTCCCTATTCCGGTCTTCTGGCACAAGTCAGTGTGGTTTTTGACAGGGGTTGGTGCCTCAGAGGGACACCTCTGAGTGTGTGGGTAGGAGGGGGCAACCAGAGCTGGAACTGCTCTCCTGTGGAGGAGTTGGCCCAGCCACCCACTGATACCCGAATCCCTTTACTCATTCAACATCAAAGGACTTGCTGGTACCTGCTTCAGACTCTTCCATCCCAGACTCAGGTGGATCACAGAGCCATATGCACTATAATTAAATGAAATAATGCAGTCCCTCACCTAACACAAGTGGGCACCCAAAGTCTCCATTTATGATGAGCTCCTAGCCTAACTAGAAGGGTTGAAGTCAGGGAGAACTTCCTGGAAAAGGAGGCATCTGAGTTCAGCCTATGTCCTGAGGACCACGGGGAGCCACTGACAGGCTTCACGGAGGACAGTGATTTCAAAGTTCTGCATTGGCCTCACCATCATAAAACTTCTAGATTTCTCAGATCACCACCTTCCCCTTTTTCTCCCTAATCCCTTTGTAATTTGATTTTTCATATTTCAATTTTCAATCCATCTCGACTTTTCAAAAAACTATATGGAAAATTTCACATATACTCAACTGTAGAGAGGAAAGTATAATGAACACACATGTGCCCATCACCCAGCTATGACTCCTTAACTTTGGGGAACAGACAGAGCTGCCATCTTTTAATCCTATCAAGTAATGATTTTTTAAAATATTATTTACTATTACTGTGATTTTATGAAAGAAAGGACATTTCAGACTTCCCTGGTGGCACACTGGATAGGAATTCGCCTGCCAGTGCGGGAGACGTAGGTTTGATCCCCGGTCCAGGACGATTCCATGTGCCGCGGAGCAACTGAGCCTATGCACCGCAAGTACTGAACCTGTGTACTGCAACTGCTGAAGCCCGTGTGCCCTGAGAGCTGCACACGGAAACTACAGAGCGTGTGCTCCGCAGCCAGAGAAGCCGCTGCAGTGAGAAGCCGTGCACCACAAGTAGAGGGCAGCCCCCACTCTGCAACTGGAGAAAGCGCGTGTGCAGCAACCAGACCCAAGGCAACTGCAAAAGAAAGGAAAAGGAAGGAAGGACATTTTAATACACTCAGAAAAGACCAGCTCAGGATAAAGCAAAGGCCTGAAATGGAATGAGCTTGCCTTGAGAACAAAGATCCACATTGTCTTTCCTTCTGTTAGGTCACCAGGGCTCAGTCCTGATCCGAGGGGTGGAATGGGGCTGCCCTGGCAGGGGACATGCCCTGGGAGGCCCCGAGCCAGTGCTGGGGGGTTGCTGGGTGGTCGGGCTAAGACATGTTAAGGCTGGAGAAAAGGGGGCAACTAGGGAACTCCAGGGGTATGTGAAGGTGGGTCCACTTTCAGATGGAAATTTAACTTGTCTCTTTTCCTTTTCTTCACTGCATTAAGATTCAGTCTGGGTTGGGGGGGGGTGGCGGTCGTCGGGGTTTGAGTATTTCCCTTCCCATCAAAGGACTTGGTAGGAAGGAGAACCACTAGGATTACTAGTACTGAGGGTCACCATTGAGCTTGCCGGGAAAGAAAAGAGAAGACAGCCTTTGAGTTAGAGGGAGAGGCCGAGAAGTGGAGATCGGGGAGAGGAGCCAGTATGGGGATTGCTTGGTGGGACCCCAGCTGCCTTCTCGGAGGGTGCGGTCCAACAGGGGGCCCCAGCGCTGGAGGCACCAGAGGAGGAGCACTGCAGGGCCAAGCCGGATCCAGGCCCACCCAGCTCAGCAACCACCCGGGCTTCTCAGGGGCAGAACCCCCTCCACTGCCCGCATCCTGGTTCCCAGCGTGTGGACGTGCCCAAGATCTGGGCACATGGCTTTTGTTCAACTGCCCAGGGCAGCTGTAGACCCAAGGGAGCACTGGACCCCGGGCAGGGAAGAGCTCCCACACCCATCCCAGGGTTGGACGCAGGCTGAGCTGAACAAATGGATCCCCTCTGATGGGGTCGGTAGGGAGGGAGCCCACTACCTGAGGGAGACCCCACAGGGCTCCGGAAGGGATGGCAGAGCCTTGGGAAGTAGTGGGTGACAGTGCGGAGGGAGAGGGTTTAAAGGGAAGGTGGATGCCCTTCTGGCCACATTGAGCAGCACCCAGGAGCCAGTTGGTAACATTTCCTGGATAAAGGAAGAGTTCAAGAAATGAATGAAAAAAAATCTCTTTACTTCTTTTTCCCCAAGCCTTGGTTTCCTCAACGACAAGTCGGGGATACCATTTACCTCGCTGGGCTGTTGTGAAGTTTAAATGAAATAAGCCAGTTAACTTCATCCCCTCGCTGAAGACACAGATTAGATATCACCTCCTCCAGGAAACCCTCCCTGCCTTCCTGCCTATAGGCCCCAGGATATCTCAGAATTGTGCTTTCCACAACTTAGGAAGCTGCCTCTGTTACTAATTTTGAGCACCTTTAAGGGAAGGGTCCCATCTGGCTACTGTCTGGGTCCTCCAGCGTGGGACTGACATGCAGAGCTCTGCACACAGCAGCTGCTGGCTGAAGGCTGACAGATTTACTTGGCACATGGTAGGAGGCCAGAGGGTTGACCCCACTCCACCAGCTGACCTTGCATGGCAGGAACGGGTCTAGCGGCAGGCACCCTCGGGCTCCTAGGCCACGCAACGGCTCTATCTGGGGGCCTGCAGGAGAGGGAGGGGAGGACCTCAGAGGGTGGTTCGCCCCTTCTGTCAATGCACACAGCCCAGCCACTCCCCCTACCCCGACCCCGCTGCCAGATCCCCGGCGAATCTGGCAGGAGGGGGTCTCCCCCATGAGGCAGCCGCTCCCCCCTCCCCCACTGGCCGCCCGCATTGCCATGCTAAGTCACTTTAGATGTGTCCCACTCTGTGCAACCCCACAGACAGCAGCCCACCAGGCTCCCATCCCTGAGATTCTCCAGGCGAGAATACTGGAGTGGGTTGCCATGCCCTCCTCTGGGGGATCTTCCAGACCCAGAGGTCAGGCACGTATCTCTTAAGTCTCCTGCGTTGGCAGGTGGGTTCTCTGCCACCTGGGAAGCCCCGCCTGCATGGAGACAGGTGCTTTAATGAGCACCTCAGGGCACGGGGCCGAATGTTAGGAGCCCTGAGCCTCCGCAGGCAGCTCTGTGGACAGGAGATCCAACTTGGGCCTGGGAGCGGCTGGTCCTTAGCGCTGCGACCTTGAAGAAGTATGTCACCTCTCCCATGACCAAGGACCTGCTGCTTGCCAGGCCCCGACTGGGCAAGGCTTATCTCACAGAAGCCTTACTCTAGTCCCAGGGGCAGGCGACAGCACCCTTTCTTGACAGACGGGGCAGCTGGACAGAGCGGATAAGAGACGAAGCTTTTCCGGGAGAGGCAGATCCGACCCCTGTGGTCTGCAAAGCAGTCTTGGGCCTTTCCCGCTGGTCCAATGGCTAACACTCCACACGCCCAATGCGGGGAGCCTGGGTTCAATCCCTGATCAGGGAACAATTAAATAGATCCCACGTGCTGCAACTAAGACCCAGCACAGTCAAATAAATACATGCATGCTAAATCGCTTCAGTCAAGCCTGACTCTGCGACCCCGTGAACTGTAGCCCCCCAGCCTCCTTTGTCCATGAGATTCTCCAGGCAGGAATACTGGAGTGGGCTGCCATTTCCTATAAGTAAAAATAAATTTCAAAGGGGCCTTGAGCGTGGACCCCACCCCTGATCAGCACTCAGGACGGGCCGCCCACTCTCACGGTCCGTCTGCACCAACGGCGGGTCACCCCATCCCCAGCATCTGTTCTCGAGGTCCCAGCAGTGGCGGCATCAGCAAACCCACTTGTGTCTACAGCCGTCAAGGCTGATGAGCCATGACCTTGGGGGACTCCCGGGCAATCAGGGCTCAGGGGAGTCTCCTCAAATTCTGTCCCAGGGCTTCCCTGGTGGCTCAGTGGTAAAGAATCCACCTGCCAATGCTGGAGACACGGGTTCGATCCCTGGTCCAGGAAGATCCCACATGCTGCGGAGCAACTAAGCCCGTGTGCCACAATTACTGGGCCTGTGCTCTGGAGTCTGCTCCACGAGAGAAGCCACTGCAATGAGGAGCCTGCGCATCGCAACTGGAGAGTGGCCCCTGCTCCCTGCAACTAGGGAAAAGCCCTTGCAGCAACAGAGACCCCGCAGAGCCAAAAATTGGAAAAAAAAGATGTGTCCCAAGAAGCCAGACCCATCCCAGCTCTGACCCCTGGGCCCACAGTCGGAGCCCTCAGGGCCCCACCAGATTCCCCCTCCCATCGGCTCTCACCCCACTCTCCAGGCCTTGGGGGTCAGGACTGCAGTCTTCTTCCAGGTCTTTGTGGTTTGATTCTTCAGTGGAGGGCTCACCAGCACTGCCCTGATTCTCCCGACCTCCCATCCACCTCCCTGAGAGTCAAGCCCTTCCTGGCTGTTGCCTTTTCCTTCCTCCCAACCCTGCCAAGGTGGTTCTTCCTACCTGACCCCAGAACAGCCTAGCCTGCTCACAACACACCATGACTCTCGCAGCCTGGGGGCCCCTGGGGCAGGGACCAGGCTGACCCGTGTCTCCTCCAGTACCACCCGGGTGGGCACAGGGCAGGCCTCAGGTAGTGTGTATGGACCGTCTCGGTGAGGACTGGGCTGTCCTTAGCCCATCTGCAGAGATGGGAATGGAGGGGGCCCAGGAGAGCAGGAGGATTGGGGTCTCCCTCCCCTACCCGGGCAAGTGTGGCTTGGCAGCACCATCACTGGGTCAGCACGGATGGCAGGGCCCCCGGCGGTTTTTTTTTTGGCCACACCATGCAGCTTGCAGGATCTTAGTTTCCCAACCAGGGACTGGACCAGGGCCCTTGGCAGTAAAAGCGCTGAGTCCTAACCACTGGACAACCGGGTGGGGTGGGGGTGTCTTGCTGAGCAGTAGCAGCCCTGAGCTGGCACACACAGGTCAGACGGTAGCAGGGACCAGCCAGGGAATAGCCCAAAGCCCAGGGATATAACCTGCAGAGCCCAATGCCAAACGAAATGCAGGGCCTCAGTCTTCAAAATTATCTGGAATTTCAGGACGGCAATTGCAGAGCATAAAATCAAACATCAAGTCGTGCATGAGTCAGGCATCCACCAAGCTGACCCTGAGCAGGCCTCTTCCCAGAGGTCTCACCCCTCCCTAGGGGAGCCTGAAGGTGAGATATCCAGGAAGATAAGGGCAGGACTTGACAGCTGCCCAGGGTGGACCGTTCACTCCTCGGGGACACGCAACTCCCGCACACACGGCAGGAAAGAATGGCAATGATGTTTTAAAAAATTAGGTTTATAAATATTTTCTCCATTGTACAAAGTTTTTCCCTGTCCTGCCCACCCCATCACTGTTCACATTTCTCCTGTTTTTAAAATCCCAACTATATTTTTTTAAATCATAAAATATATTTTTTTCTTTGTTCATATTTAAAACTATGTACAGGGGCGCTGAGAGGCCGGGGTGGCCCGGCCAAGGTCAGGAGGAGTCCGTGCAGGGGGACGGCGGGGGCGGGAAGAGGTGGAAGTAGCTTCTCTCCGTGGCGGGGGACGGCGGGCAGCTGTCCTCCGCCGACAGGTACTGGCTGTGGGGTGTGGGCGGAGGCGGGTAGGGGTCTGAGTCCGAGTTCAGATCCAGGTAGTACTTGCTGGCCTTCCAGCGGCTGGCGCTGTAGTCACTGTCGCACACGTCCGTGCTGCAGGGCGTGGTCGGGGGCGCCACGCCTCGGATGATGTAGGGCCTGGAGGGGATACAGGGAAAGGGAGCCTGCATTCACAGCGGCTGTCCCTGGGCCCCCATGAGCCTCCACAGCGCCACCTCCAAGGTGGGCGCCCCTGCACTTACCTTGCAGGCTGCCAAGTCCGGGCCCTGGCAAGGCCTGCAGCCCCGGGCCAAGGTCACCTTTATGGAGAACAAGGCGCCCAGAGCCCACTCGGGACTAAACTTAACCTGTCTGAGCTTCCGTTTCTCCTTGACAAGACGGGAAGGATGAAACGGTGTCCGTTTCAAAAGCGGCTTGTGAGGATTAAAGTGAGATTCTGCATGGAACGTGCTAGAAACAGTGCCTGACACCAGACAGTGCTCCACGGCTATCCCCCCTTGTATCACTGCTGTAAGTGGTGGAGACCAGCCAGTCCCGTCTTGATCCCGGGGATGTCTCCTGATGACCCCCGTGACATCGCCCTGTGGCCTGGGCCCGAGGTAGGCCTCACAGTGGGCAGGAAGGGGAGCCGGCTCCAAAGGGCCCGCCGCTGAGGAAGGTGCAGCAGGAGGACACCCCACGTGGGGCCCTGGGAGCAAGCAGGACCCCAACAGGCAGTGCCGGAGGGGAAAGGTACTGGAGGCAGGACCAGAAGGAGGACAGGCGAGCGGAGCAGACTGGAGGCTGAGGGGGCTGGCCTGCTGGAGTGGACGCGACAGCCCTGGTGACAGGCTGTGACGCTGAGGCGCTGGGGAGCCCCTGCAGGTTCTTGACCAGGGTCGTGACCACCGGGTCAAGAGCTGCGCCTCCCGGATTCGGCCGGCTCCCCTTCCAGGCCCGGGAGTCCCCCAAACGGCCACCAGAGGGCGGGCGGCGCCGCTCTCCGCGGCTCCGCGGCTCCAGGACCAGGAGACGCCTCCCGCAGCACCCCAGACCCGGCTCTCTACGCGGGAGGCGGGGGCAAGCCTAGCGGGGCCCAGCCTCCACGTGCTCCATCAGGTAGCCCGCCCGAGCGGGGTGGGCCCTGTGGGCTGAGGCCACCGGTGGTTGAAGCTCAGCAGGTTCAGCTCGCCCAGCCTGGCTGGGAGCCGGACCCGACGTCCCCTGAATCAAGCCTGCGCCGCGAGGAAGGAGAAAGGATCGCCCCGGCGAGGGCCGGCCTCGCCCGCTCCTTCCCGGGGGAGGCACCGCGGGGTGGCGGCCCCCGCCGCGGTCCCCAGCCGGATTCAAGCACCGTCTGAGCGCAGAGCCCTCAGGGACGCGGCCAGCCGCGGTGGGGACCCCGGGTGGTTTCCCAAGACCCCCAAGGCTCCCACCCGCGGGCTCCGGGCGCTTTCTGACCTCAGCGCGCCACGCGCTGCGCCGACCCCTCCCGGCTGACTCTCCCGGGAAAGGGGGCCAGGCGCGGGACGGCGGGGGGCTCCGTACCTGTAAGGCCTGGCGGCGGCGGGAATGTTGGAAGAGTAGAACACGTCCACGTTGTACAGGGAGGGGTCCGTGGCGGGGGACGGCGGCGGGTTCAAGATCTGTGGGGAGGCCAAGCGAGGTCACACGCGCCCCGGAGCCCGCGGTCCCGCCACCCCCGCCCGCCTTGCCTCCTCCCACGACTCTCCTGGTCTGGGGACGGGAAGCGGCAGCCGTGGCCTGCGGGTGGGCACACGGAGGGGCAGAGCAGGGTTGCCGCCGAGGCCGCCCCGCTGACCAGTCGTGACCCCAGGCCAGCGCGTTCAGGTCCCCGATGGGTCCTGCACCCCGGTCACCAGCAGGGAAGTGTCCCTGCCGGCCTGGGCGTGTCGCTGGGCCTGAGCGCCTGGCGAGGTTCCTCTGGGAGTTTTACTTCCCCATCTCCTTCCACATGGTGCAAAAGTCTAATCTCTATAAGTCACTCCTTATTCCAAACACTCCTGGGGGAACCCTGAGGACGCAGGGGGCGTCCACCCACCAGGGAGGGGCTACAGCCTAGCTGCCCGCCGGGCCAGCGTCTCAACAAACCAGGAAAGGGTGCCCCTTTCTCAAGGGACTACACCGCCCCCAAACTGTGGTGCTAAAGACACAATTCTTCCCCCCAAGCATGCGCCCTCCAGAGCCAGGCAGCACACCACTGGCCCCACAAGAGGGACCGTGGGACCCGGGGGCCCAGACACCGGCCAGGTCTGTACTCCACCCCCCCTCCCCACCTCCTGCCAGCTGTCCCTGCAGGGGGCACAGCAGGCAGAGGGCTATCACTGCACGTGTGCCCTGAAGGACAGACTCTCCCCAGGTCCCTGGGGTGGTGGACAGGGCGCAGCCTGTCCCAGGGAAGATGTGGATTGAGTTCTCTGTAGCACCTCCCAGCTGCAGCAGGCTCCCTGGTGAGGGATTTCCCGTTCTGAGGCCTCAGCAGCTTCATCTCTAAAATGGGGCTAGGGACTTCCCTGGTGGTCCAGTGGTTAGGACCCTGCACTTCCAATGCAGGAGGTGTTGGGTTAAGTCCCTGATCAGGGAACTAAGATCCCACATGCCTCAGAGCGAAGCCAAGAAAGGAAGAAAATTTAGAAAAAGAAACAAAAAAATTAAGAAGACTTGCTTTCTAAGGCAGTCCTGACACTTGGTGAATAACCTACAGGAAAAGCCCAAGCCCTTCCCCTGCCCTTCAGGAACCACATGGACACCTCTCCTTATTCTGGGGGAAGGGTCCACTTCAGCCCAAACAGCTAGCCTGGGGATGCTCAGGATTTGACCCCAAAGCTGGGAAGGTACAGCTCGGGGGAAGAGGGGAGCAGACACCAGTCAGGGAGCACCACCAGCAGAAAGGGCCTGCCCCCGCCACTTCCCCTCACCCCAGGTTGGGGGGGAGCTTTTTCTGCATCTGCCCTTGAACTTGACCGGACCTGGCTCCTCTTCACTTCTGCCTCCAAGGAGCTCTGGGATCCTGCCCATAATCCCCTCCCTGCTGGCTGTCAGAGCTACCTCCCCCAGGGCACCAGGGAGGTGAAGGTCAAGAAGGCTTGTGGGGAAGTCTTCCCAGTACAGCAGTAGGCAGATCTCTAGCAAGTTCTATTGGCGCAGCACCTCGGCCACTTCTGTCTTCTGGTGCCTGGCAGCTGGGGGCTCTTCCCCAGTCTCTCCCTCCCAGATAATCTGCTTTTCCTGTGTTCTAAAGAGTCCTCTTTACCTCTCACTGGCCAACGCCCTGGAATTCCAATCCCTGCTAATAATGTATTGAACTTTCTCTGTTCAAATCACCATATGGTTTCTGTCTACCGACTGGACCTCAACTCATAAAAGCTGCCTGGAAGCCATCAGCGCAGAAATAGTCAGTACCTCCAGACTCACTCAGACCTTCTAATTACATTCCAAGGGCAAGTTTTAAACACAAACATGAAACCTTGAGAACTTTAAGAGAACATGGAAAGAAACTATTTTTCACGAGGAGGGAAAGCCTTTCTGGGCGTGACCAAAACCACTCCAGACTTAATTTCATGGTATAAAGGGCAAACACAACATAAACCAAATCAAAAGGCAAAAAGCTAGGAGAAATATTTTCAACCCATATCCCAGGCTAATTCGTTTAATACAGCTATATCTCTACATAAAGAGCCCTCGTGCTATGCTCAGTCACTCAGTTGTGTCTGACTCTGCAACCTCATGGACTGGAACCCACCAGGCTCCTCTGTCCACTGAATTTTTCCAGACAAGAATACTGGAGCCGGTTGCGATTTCCTGCTCCAGGGGATCTTCCCGACCCAGGGATCAAACCCAAGTCTTTTGAGTCTCCTGCATTGGCAGTGGGGTTCCTTACCTCTAGTGCCACCTGGGAAACCCCAAGACCCTTACAAATGGATTAACAAAACAAAACAAAACCAACAACCCAATAGAAAAAGGACATAAACACACCTTTCTGAGAAAATAAAACTACAAAGGTTATTAACCATACAAAAAGATGTTTGACGTCATTTGTAATAAGTGAAATGTAAATTACACTACAATACCGTTTTTACCCTAAATTGGACCTGAGGAGAGTGAGAGGGACAGTCATGCTGGTGTGGCCCTCTGCTGGTGGGAAGAGGGACTGTCATCTCTTGAGGACCCCCTTGGCAAGAAAGGTCAAGATGACCTTCAGCCTTAGCTACAGGGCATCTTCCTGGAGTCTCCCCTAAATGAGGAAAATGCAGGAGTTCTGAGCATTGCTGTTGGGGTAACAAGATCCTGGGGTGACTAGACACCCACTGGTGTGGCCCAGCCACACCCCAACAAAGGGCACTGTCCAGTCACCAAGAAGGGGGCTTGCTCTGCCCGAGAAGGAAAACAAACTTCAGGGTGCAGGAGAGACCGGGCAGGGAGTGGTCAGTTTGGGCAGAATGGCCCCCGGGGGAGGAGGGGAGGGCAGGTAGTTACCACTCGGTCCTCCGGCCTCCTCATTGCGAAACAGGGTGGGGACAGCGCCCCCTTCTGGAGTCGGGGTGATGTAGCACACAGAGAGGGCATTCCTCTGAAGAGCTGGGTAAAGGCCAGCCCTTCACCAAGCCTCAGCAGCAAAAAGGGAGGCTGAGTCCGTTCTAATGAGGTGGATGAAACTGCAGCCTATTATACAGAGTGAAGTCAGTCAGAGGGAAAAACACCAATACAGTATACTAACGCATATATATGGTAAATAACGACGACCCTATATGAGACAGCAAAAGAGACACAGGTATAGAGAACAGACTTTTGGACTCTGTGGGAGAAGGAGAGGGTGGGATGATTTGAGAGAACAGCATTGAAACATGTATATTACCGTATGTGAAATAGATACCAGTCCAAGTTCGATGCACGAAACAGGGTGCTCAAAGCTGGTGCACTGGGACAACC